>NC_136917.1:11036350-12236350 GCF_949752795.1 Hyperoodon ampullatus
CTTTACTTAGATACTACCCTTCTAAAGTTGTAGGATTTTAGCTGCATAGTAAAGTTCTCTGAGTTATTTTATCTAATTTTTCTTTTCTTATTTCATTTTGCAAAAGCACAGTTTATTATTATTCTTCTGACTGTAAAATCGATCCCTATTTTCTGGCTTGGAAAATATCTCACAATTATTTAGGACCTACTATGTGTCGGACATTGTTTAAGTTTTTTCCCAAAATATTCTCATTTAGAATACCCTAGACCCCCATGAAGTAGGTTTTGCTATAACCATTAGTCAGAAGGGAGATCTTAGGCTTAGAGAAGTTAAGTATGTTATCCAGTTTAACAAAGCTAGTAGGAGTTAAAGCAGAGATTCAAACCTAGGAAGTCTAACAATAGAACCTCTGATATGTGTAAAATGCGATCTTATATAAAATCCTCAAAGCCAATTTTTTCTCAAGAGAAGTCATAACAGTAAATGACACTCCTTTATTCCTTTTTTCGTATTTTTTGCATCGCAGAACCGCACAATAATCAGTAGCTCATTCAAAATGTTCGAACAGAGAGGAAAGTCATCTTTCAAAGATATATACAGCGTTGAATAGTATGGATATGACTTCTAAGATTCTATGAATTTTAGGTTCTTTGTGAAATGAATTTCACTAGGATACAGTGTTGAAAATAATTCTTAGTGTTTTTAGTTAGAATCATTTCTGAATCACCAATAAAAATTTTAAATTGAAGTCCTTGTTGTTGTTCAAATTGTGTTTCAAAAGCACATATTTCTCTCTCAGTGTCTCCCTTGTGTTTAGCTTTTATTGATTGCAGCATGGCAGAATAGTTATAAGAATGCCATTATTTGGAAACTGGACAACAGATTATTGGTGTCTTTGGATGCCTTATAAGGAAAAAAATATATTATTAGTACTGCTTAACCTGGATTCTCCCCATCTCCCAAAGCAGAAATTGAGGCAAAGGTTTATGTGTATGTAGTTTATTTTGAAAGAAGACAGGAGTGAAGGATAGAGTAGTAGAATGCAGAAAGAAACGAACAAAAATACTAGATGCTTATCAAGTTGATCAGAGAGCTCAGTGGCTCAGGTATTTAATCTCCCCTATGACCTTCTAGAGAGCCATAAGAGATGCTTCTCAGAACTATCCACTTGGGGCAAGAAAGGGGAAACATTTGTTCACCTATATTTGTTGTGCACTGTGAAGTTCCCTGCACTTTCGATTTGCACAAGTGTGAACACTGAGATGGTCCCCATGGGCACTGCACTTTGAGTTCAGAGAAGCCCCAGGACAAGAAGCAAGAGGAATACCAATGTGACCTCAGGGCGAAGGCCCTTCTGGTTGCATCTGCATGAAGCTGGCCAAAGCCTGCTCAGCTGGTCACTGTGGTGCAAGAGACAGGTTCAAGAGGATTTGCAGTGGAATATGAGAGGTCCATTTTAAGGGCTTATTAAACCTTCCAGTTTTATTCTTCATTCCATTTTTTCTGATGGAGCAGCACATGCAACACAGCAGGAAGAAAACTTACAATTTTAGAATAACAGGTACCCTCTTACTTACCTAAACTGAGAACTAACTGGTCACGTGGTAAAATTAGTTAGGAATGTAGTGGGGAAAGGAAGACAGTCTTGTGGACTCATGGGATTGTAGAGATAGAAGGGATCATGAAATGTCACTTAATCCATATGCTACCCTGAAGTGTTAATTCACAACATATTTTATTATTTTCACATTTAAATGTAGTCATTTGGCATAATTAATTTTCAGAGCACAGTTTTACTTACTTTCTTGGATAGGGTATCAGTGCTGGCTGTTGGAGACACAGAATGAATTCAGAAAGTTTTTCTTGTCTACTAAAGGTAATTTAGCAACTCTGGGCTCACCAAATTCTTACTTATGGATAAGCTTATTTAATGACTAAGAACTCAATAAATAGGAAGCAGGCATACATGAACAGGAACATTACCTACACATTTTCCAACAAAAAGTTTCCATGATCTTTAGTTTAAATATGGTAAATATTTAAATGTGGTTTACCATGGAGCTCATGGTAAACCTTTTGGTTTTTAAACCTTGATCTCTGGAATTAAATGAAATCAATATCTCCACATGTACTTTTGATAGGTTATAAACATTTCACCTGAAATCTCTCCCAGAAATCTTCTACTACCTCCTCTTTGGCCCATGCTTTTAGAAAATTTTGTTTGTAATCTATGAGTACCAATTCAAACTATATCAAACAAAGCACAGACAGACAGACATGTAAACCATCATATATGTATATTAGCTGCCCTATAAAACATTCATAGAATGTGTGGCTTTAGTTATGGCTAGATCCAAACATTCAAGTTATTTAATTAGGATTCTCTCCAACTCTTAATTTTGCTTTTGCCATGTTGGTTTAGTTTCTAAATATGGGCACCAAGAACTTCAGATTTATCTTCTATTAAACTAGCAAACTCCGTGGAAAGGGCATGCTCTTTCCCTCCAGCTCTAGAAAAATTTCCAGGAAATAACTCTGATTGGTTGTTATGATCCTTACCCATTCTTGTGGCTAGGAGAATGGGATGATCCAATTGGCCAGATCAGGGACACATGCTAACTCTTAGAAGAAGTTGGCAGAGTCAACTCCTCCCTAACTACATAGATCGGCAATGGAGAATCCAGTGAATCTTTAAAATAAATCTGAATATTACCAAAAGAAGAGATATTGAGAACTGCAGAAATAGCAGGTGTATCTTCCATGTTTCTCTAATGACATTTGTGCATTCAGAAAGTCTTTCTTCCCACTCTTCCAGAAGCCTCTTGAGGGCAGAGGCTGCTTCTTATTTATCTGATTGAAACTATCATCTCTCAGAGTACCTAGAACTCATTATTGATTAAAAATTTGAACAGATCACAGGTCCTCTAATTCAAGATAGTACACCAGTGTCATCCAGTTCAGTTTATTTAGAGAACAAACCAAACACTTTAAAACTATATATAACAAAGAGCAACCATCATCTGATTCAGATTACACCATCTCATATAGATGAATCATCAAGATATATACCCAATTAAATGCCTGGAGAGAGGATTAAATTCCTGGAGAAAAATAATGCAGGTAGCACTATTTAAATCTGCTTTCATTTTTATCCTCAAAATATTTAGTGATCAGTAGTAATTCTGCAGATTTTTATGCATGTAAATAAAGCAAATGTGCAAATTAATAAAATTCTATTATGCTTCATCATGAATAATGAATAGCTAGGGAGTCCTCAATGAGAAAAATAAGTTTGCTACATTTTAAGCATTTCAACAAAAACAGAAGTGGGAATCTATTAATATGTAGTTTTTGTGTTTTTCTTTGTGTTTAATCTGTTCTAAAAACACAAACTGTGATCGTGTTAAATAAAATGAAGGCAATTGAGTTCATATGCAGATTTGGACATTCTCTTACAATCACATCTTATCTGTCACTCACATGGGGATAAAATTATATTGTCTGCTTTAAAAGAAAAATTTCAAAGTGCTGAAACAATTTTACACAATTCATGGCGAATGTAAAAATAACCTACAATAGGGTCTTATGCCAAATTAGGCAGCACTTTAGAGAAGCAGGGAATAAAGGCTCAAAGTGAGAGGGAGCTAGGAAGGGAGCATTCTCCTCCTTGTCAGAATAATTGGTTCATTAAATGGAAGTAGAAAAGGGGAAAAGATAAAATGGGAAGAGAGTTCCCACTATTAAATATGTATTGCGCAAGGTCTCTCTCAACTTACTTTGCAGCATCACGGCTGATGTACACAGATCCTAATAAACAGCAGAGTGAATAGGGAGCTGGACTCCCAATTGTTCAATTCTGTTTTTTTTCCAGTGATAAAGAGGAGGGTGCAGTTGTTCCTGTAATCCCAGGGATCAGACCCTGAAGCTAAGCAAAAGGAAGAAAGGGCTGATTAAAGCCACAGCAGTCAAGACCTTTGTGCAGTTGTGTTATGTGGGTGTATATAGACACATGCCCATCTAAAGAGCACACATGTGGTCAGTGGAGTGCTGTGCGTGAGCCTCTGGGATGAATAGTGCCATTATAAACATAAGTCATTATTAGTAGCCAGCATAAATAGGTTGGCCTGTCATGGGGTTAAGATCTGTGATCCACTGGGACTTGCTTCTCTTCAGAGGGGATGCAGCTGCTGTGTAACAGAAAAATCTGTCTTGAGAACACATCCAAGGGCCCATGGAAAAGTGGTGGCTTGTAGATGTGGTCTTTAATTAAGGTGGTTGTTGTAGAGAGAAGGTCGTCAATTGGAGGTGACCCTTGGATCGAGTTTTGATCTCCAACTAACTGTTCAGTTTTATTCAAGGGACAAAGAGTCAGGAGGAAACCAGAGGGAATAATATCAAGGCAGGAGACACATTTACTTGTGATGTGTAAAACCACAAAGGGTTCAAAGTTTGGGTTTTAGTTCAAATAAAATCCCAAGAGTTCAGATAGTTTTCTAAACCGTCTGAGCCTCATCAATGCTGAGAACCAGCTAAAAGAAATCTCACAAGAGCAAAATGGTCCTTGGAATGTTTGGCCACTTCACTAACAAATCTGGCCAGAAAAATACCATAAGCAATTTTGGCAAGTCCAGTCAAATGATACATAAGAGTGTGCCTTAAGTGCCCTGCAAGGCAGCTTTCCTAGATTTTAGATACCATTTGCCCAAAGAAAATGGAAATATGAGTGGAGGTGCAAATAGTATACAGAGCATTTAAAATAAGTCTGGTTAAGACCCAAAAACCTAGAAGGGCTTACTGTGTCACAGATGATTGAAGTTAGAAAACGAACTATAGGACCACAGAACACTCAGTATTTGGTGTAGCAACACTGTCACCCAAAGCATATTCTGTCTTCCATGTTTCCTGACTTTTCCATTCCTAGAATAGATGCTTAGAAAGAGTATCACTGTAAAACCTCAGTCACAGGAAAGAGTGAGTCTAAATCTTCATAACAGCTTGCTCCCTTTTTATCTCTTCACCCCCATTCCCATTACTGTTCCACGAAGGCATAGAACTGACCATGGGCAAATCTGAGTAGCCAGTGTTTCTTCTCTTCTTAGAATCCTCTCACTGCTATCTGTGATATGAAGCTCTTATAGATTTTTCATTACTCTTTCTCTACTGTGACTACCCAGGGTTTCTCAGCCAAAGATTTCTCTTACCCTCCATAACCAGGCCTTTTCTCCTTATTCAGCTATAAATATGCTCTTAGCATTCTAGTTGGAAGGGATATGGTAAAGAATTCATAGTTAGGTATAAATGTTGAGAATAGCTTTATGTGTTTTCTCTGCTGAGGTAAAGGCCCTTTATTGAGAATTTATTGATAAAAAGGAAGTAATAATGTCCAAATGTTGTGAGGGAATCCTTAGGAGAGGGAGTGCTTAAAATCCATCATGTATACAGCTGTAGTGGCTATTGTGATACTACCTGGATTCTTTTACCCATCCCCCAGCTTATGGAGCTGTGGACCTGCTGAGATATCACAGCTGCATATCTCACTGGGAAATCCCCTTGACCTCAGAGTTGGGCTTCACCCGAGAATACCCTCTCCAGGGACAGCTGTGGCCACAGATTGGCAGATGCAGGAATGCAAAGCACTTTTCTCTGTGCTTCCCTCCTACTTTCCCACTTACTTCCATTTGTATCAACTCTGAAGAGATCCACCTCCAGACCACCACTTGGTTTTAGGATCAGCTGAAGATTCAGTCACAACCACGTTATAAGTGACCTTCTTCCTCTGCCCAATCCTACCTTCCTCACTTGCTTATACATGTACCTCCTGAGATCACTCTCTAATATACCTCTGCACATAACTCTCTGTTTCCCCAAAACTCAGTGTAGCAGGACTTCTCTTTACATATCCAAGTTGGCCAGTCCGCTTCCCATAAATACTACTGTTTAACAGAATGCTGCTGCCGTGTAGCAGAGTAGCTTACACTTTCCATTAGAGAAAGGGTAGGGAGAGCTGAAAGGGAGACTACTTGAGAGAGAGTGAATAGAGGTCAGCGGGGGCCTTGGCAATTATGGGTGCATAATCATGGGTCTTAGCATACTAGAGGAAAGTCCTCTGCCTCTGTCAGACAAGCTATCGGTCCATTTTCACCTCCAACCTGCAAATTTCAAAATCGATCCTTGCTTTTTTATATCTGTCCTCCATGTTGCTGGTACAAAAACATTTCAGAACAAATGTGATCTGATCATTTTCATATAAATAGAGATCTTAATTATCACATTTATCTATCTTATTTCCCTTGAAAGGTTTTTAGAGGTTGTATCTCAATGACATCCCTTCCGAAGGATTTGCATTTGAAAGGCTGTTGTTCAAATTTAATTCACATTTGACACAATGTTTTCTCTTGCAGAACATTACTGAGTATCTGAAAATCAGTTTGCAGCAGGCTCTATTCTACATCCCTCTGATCATTTCTCTTTTTATTATGGGTAACTCTAAGTAAATTTCATGTGTGCTGTGAAAGTGAAAAAAAATCAGAAAATGTTCATATCCTTTATTCAGTCCCATTTTGATTTTTAACATCCACTTCCTGTACTGTCTTCCCCATGGGGAGTGCTGCCAACAGGAGCCCGCAGGACAGTGTCTCTGGGCTTCCTGGGGTTTCCGGGGGCCAGTGCAAGCATTAACCTGAAGGAATACTTATTGATTCCTTATTGATGGAGAGTCACGACTGATTTCTATCTCTGACTCTTTGCTCTTCTGTGAGAGTAAGCCTGTATGAAATCGCTCCACATGCCCCAATGGTTTGTTTTGTACATCAAACTCCAGCAGTTCTCAGTGAAAACTAAGGTTACATCCCTGAAACCCAGGCTAGAGCGAGGGCTCTCTTTAAGGATAGCAGAGTTTACTTCTGGCTAATCCCATCATCTCGGGAAAAAAAATTAATTTGGTTTGGTTAGAATAAATTTGGTTTTTCTTCTTCTTGAGAGAAGAAGCCCCCTTCTTGAGGAGAGCTGACCAGCAAGGAGGCAGCTGAAATTAGCAGCTATTTTTTGTTCGGCGTTCTCATATTAGGAAATCTTTTGTCCCTAGTGAGATTCTCCCTACCCTGCAAGTAGAGATACACCAAAATTAGATGCAAATGCAGGGTGCAGAGTAAATTGCAGAGTGGTAGGCTGTCTTCGTATCATTGCTCATTTTACAGGTTTTGTCAGTTTTTGAAAAACGGTGGAGAATAATTGGCCTGAGATGTAAAGCCACACTCGTCTGTTCCAAGGAACAAAGAAAGACAGTTTTAACCCACAAGGCCATATTTTGTGAAACACAGTCTTCCTTTCTAATAAGGAGCAGATACACAGTGCTCTTCCTCAGCTCTGAAAAATCTGTAGTTTTCCCCCTGCAATGTTGTACAAGGCATTTCAGCTGGTGCCATTTGTAATGCTGTGGTCGGTCGCGTTGAACAAGGAGAGCCTACACTTGTTATCTTAAGGAAAGGCGGATGACTGTAACACTCTGGCGTGGCTGTGTGAGAGCTGCAATATCCTTCCAGCATATTTGACCTTATGACGATAGCATCAGAAAGAGCGATAGCAAATAATCAGGACCCAGAAGCTGTCATCCCAGCCCACTATCATGATCTTTTGGGTGTATTCAATGTTTCCTGTTTAGAAGTGGGCAAATATTTGTCAAGAAGTATAAGTATGAAAATCTGACTGGGGAATTCAGATCACATGTAGAAGATGGAACAAGTAACCAGTACTCCCCAGGGGAATGATAAACAGGTTGTCATAAAGAAAATACATTTCTCATCCAAACTTGGCCATCCTGCTACACTGTAGGCACCGTGGCATTGCCAAAGGTGACTATGATAACACCACTTTTTGTTGTTACTCCCTTATTTGAACTCTATTATCATTCTAATTTCTCTTTAAAATCCTATCCTTACTACATGTAATCACAACAGAGTGATTTTTTTAACGTCTTTATTGGAGTATAATTGCTTTACAATGTTGTGTTAGTTTCTGCTGTACAACAAAGTGAATCAGCTATATGTATACATATATCTCCATATCCCCTCCCTCTTGCATCTCCCTTTCACCCTCCCTGTCCCACCCCTCTAGGTGGTCACAAAGCACTGAGCTGATCTCCCTGTGCTATGCAGTAGCTTCCCACTAGCCAACCATTTTACGTTTGGTAGTGTATATATGTCAATGCTACTCTCTCACTTTGTCCCAGCTTCCTCTTCCCCCGCCGTGTCCTCAAGTCCATTCTCTACATCTGCAACTTTATTCCTGCCTTGCCACTAGGTGCATCTGTACCGTGAATTTTTTAGATATTTTAGATTTTTTAGAAATTTTTGGATTCCATACATGTGCATTAGCATACAGCATTTGTTTTTCAGTCAGAGTGACCTTAAAAGTAAACTTGATCTGTCACCTCTTCAATAAAAATGTCCAGTGGCTCCCATACTACTTAGAATAAAATCAGAACACTTGAGTATTCTTCCAAGACTGAACACAATCTGTGTTTTGCCTCTCATTCACTCATCTCCTCTCACACTGGTTTTCCCCTTACTCGTACTCCAGGAAGAGTGGCTTTCTTTCCTTACTTAGAACACACCAAGTTTTATTTTTTCCTCCAAACCTTTGCTCATATTGACCCTCTCCCTACTCTTGCCTTAATCTAATTGTTTACTGGGCTGTTTCTCACCGCTCAGTTCTCACCTTAAATGTTACTGCCCAGTTGAAGTCTTTTTTTATTTGTTAATTTGTTCCTCTTCTAGTTTTATTGAGATATAATTGACATATAGCACTGTATAAGTTTAAGATGTACAGCATAATGACTTGACTTACATAAATCGTGAAATGATTATCACAGTAAGTTTAGTGAACATCCATCATCTCATAGAGATAGTCTTTCTCAACCAGCTTATTCACAGCAATTTTCCTCACTCCCTGTTACTCTACGTCTAAGCTTTGAGATTGATTGAACCTGCTTTGTAAGGAACATTTATAATTATTTTATATATTTGTTTCTGCCTGTTTCTCTAACTACAAACTTCTTGAAGTCAAGAGTTAAGCCTTTTCTTCCCCACTCCCTCTTTTTCCTTGTTATCTTCAGAGCCCACTACAGTACCTGCCACACGGCACATATTTAGAAGTGTTTATTGAGTAAATAAATATTTTCATGTGGTTCGCTGTATTTTAGACCTTAGTCTATAATAATTTTCTTCCCCATTTGGCCCCCTGAAAAGTGAAACTTAACTTCCCATCCTATCCTCATCCTCAGTATTTTTGTGGGCTCTTGGAACTCCTTTCTTTCCCTTCCTTTATCTTGTGTATTTCCATAGGGAAGGGCAAAGCCAAAGTAATGTCATTGAGCATAGGAGAGGGCATCACAGATGGAAAGGAGAGATAACATATGATGGAGGGCATCAGCATGGTTTCGTGTCTTCTCAAAAGGCTCCTGGCAAAATGAGAGCAGAAACAAGTTAAGCAGATGGTGGGAGTCATCTGCTTTTGCAATTCACTTGTTTTATGTTTTGCCTGCCTTCCCATCAATTTCAGCTCTTGAGCCCTATAGGCAGGGTCTTGTCCATGGTTATTATTGAAGGTGTCACCTAATGAAGGTTGGGTATTTTATAAACTGACTCTTTAGTAGTAGATTTTGTTAGGCAGTGCAGGGACCTTCAGGAATTGCATATGATAAACTTGACTTGAACCAGTGATGTTTCAAATTAGTTAGATGACCTTGAATAGAATTGGCCAGAGTTTCCAATGTACATTTTCTCCAACAGCTTTTACTATACTAATTACTCTAGTGGTATCAGGTGGACTCACCATCTGAATGTGAAAAACCAAGCCATTTTTTGGTAGTTGAATATTCCTAAAGCACAGCAGCAGTAGGAGATTTAAACATAAATAGTACATTCATTCAATTAACATTTTTTATAGTGGACATTATTTGTTGGTGGTATAGAATACAAGGAGGAGTAGTCCTTGCCTTCTTACCTTATTCTATTTAAACTATAAAGATGAACAAAAAAGGGGAAAAATTAAATATATATAACTACTTAATTCTGTAGCACAATCAGATTTATTTATTGAAAAGTACGTCTGATACTAACTTGGCATAGTCAGTGGTTCTTTTAAGATGACAATATTTTGAATTAGGGCTTAAGCTGACAAAAGTGTTTTGTTTCTGGGTTTTAGCCAACACAAAAGCTTTGAATTTGACAATCACAGGGAGACCAAAGAAACCATTGGTAAAAGCATTTATACCTATTATGTTGTACTTGGATTTTTGTTTACTTAAAATTTTTCTATGATAATAAACTCTGAGATTATATATTTAAATTTTAATAAAGAATAAAATTTCAATTTTAATATGCTAAAACTAAATTTTTTTACAGAAAAATAGGAAGGCTATAAGAAAACTCCATAAATTATAAATAGATGTGTAAAATGGTGACTGTGGATTACCAGGATGCACATTTGATCATACTGATCTATTATGATCATAATCATAGGTGTTAGATATATCAGTTTGGCAATGTGTTTTTTATCAATATTTGCGTATTATGTTAAGAATATCCACATTGTGTGAGTCCATGTTTAGGAGCTTACATCTATCAGTAACTTGAAGGGTTTGAGATTTTACCCTACTTACAAAGTAACAAGGTAGCTTGCCACAGTATCTTAGGTACAAGCAGAAACATGAGACTTTGGAGCTAGGGACCCATGACTTTATTAGTCACAGTGCTGCAGGCAGCATAACTTCATGTTTGCATTAGTTCCTCTTGACCTCCAAGTCCCATGGGACAATGACAAGATGGACCCAGGTGGATACTATGCACACAGTATATCTGTGTTATTCAGAGGAACACTGATCTTAGGAAACCCCAGTCTTTTAAAGGTTCTGCTAGCAAAGCTATTGAGTCTTTGCCCCAGAGGGAAAAATTATCTTTATCGTATTCTTCAAGAAAAAAAATATGCCCTTTGCCCCAGAGGGAGACACTATCTCTATCTTCCAAGGTTGTTCTGCTATATAAACATTCTTGAAAAGATAGTCTGGGACAGAAACTGTTATAAGACATATATAAATGCCATGAAGAATTGCCCTGCAAAAATACCATTCACTACTAAATAGCCATGCTAAATAGATTCTTAATTTTAAATAAAATACTTTAAACAATAAGCTAAAAGAAATAATGAGGACAGTTCATATTTACAATGTGAACAGGATTTTTCCATTAAAATTGATACTGTTTAAACTCCAAGTTTGAGAAGTCACATTCTAACATTTTTTTAAAGAATGTGAACCCAGCTTTGGTATACAATAAGCGATCATCCTTCTGACAGAGAGAGAATAAAACTCTTATTAGAATGTTTATGCCAGAAAATTTGAAATAAAGTGTTTCATTTCTGAGAAGGATAGACACTGCTTCTTTCAGAAAATGTTAAAATTTCAGAATATTAGAAATTAAAATTCTTCAAGAAATTCTGTCATATAAGATTTTTTTTAATGTTCATTAGCATGATTTCACTTATACAATCCCCATGTACTACACAGGTTCACATGTTGCAATGACCTGGGGTGGTTGAAATTTCTGCTTAAAGTGATGAAAATTGAGGAAATAGAGATTTCCGGCAAACTTCAGCAACTGAGACCTTACCCATTGTGATATTTTCAGGTTGAATTTATTTCTCACACTTCTGTCAAATACCTACTCTATGCAATGCCACTTACAGGGAGTTAGGAAATAAGCGATATATAATAAGATATTGTCCATGCTCTTCAGAAACTCACAATCTAGAAGAGGAGAATAAAAGAAACTCCATTGATCCAGCCATGATGCACTGTACATTTCCTAAATAGTAATAAATCAGTATAAAATCAGAACATATTTAAGATTGATCAAGAGGAAGAAAAGAATGATAATTTCTGTGCATCTCTAGAATTTGTTCACCCTTAAAAGCACCAAAGTTAAATTCCTTAATGAAAATGAAAAATGGCTCGATGCAAATGTATAATATGGCAAATCCTGTTTTTTTAAGTTTTTATTTGTGACCTCAGGCAAGTTAGTTAACCTCTGTTTGCCTCAATTTTTTCATCTGAAGATGGAGATAATATCATTCTCAATTTTATTCCATTGATCTGCATGTCTCTTCTTGCTCCAATATCACATTGTCCTGATTACTGTAGCTTTGCAGTTAAGTTTTAAACAAGGGAAGTGTGTGCCCTCCAACTTTGTTCTTTTTCAATACTGTTTTGGCTATTCTGGGTCTCTTACATTTCCATAAAAAAATTAGGATCAGCCTCACAATTTCTGCAAAAGGTGCCAGCTGGAATTTTGACATGGATCATTTTGAATCTGTGATCATTTTGGGGAATATTACCATCTTAATGATATTGTTTTCCCAACCACAAACATGGGATACATTTTTATTATTTATATCTCCTGTGATTTCTTTCAACAATGTTGTTTAATTTCACTTCTTTTGTTAAATTTACTCCTAGTTTTTCCATCATTTTGATACTATTATAAATGGAATTGTTTTATTAAATTCATGTTCATATTGTTCATTGCTAGTGTATAGAAATAAAATGGATTATATATATTCATCCTGTGCAACCTTGCCAACTTGTTTATTAGTTCTCATAGATTTTTAGAGGATTTCTCAGGATTTTCTATATTCAAGATTATGCCCTTTGTATTGTAAGTATAGATAGTTTTAATTCCCCAATTCCAATCTGGATGTTGTTTATTTCATTTTCTTATCTAATTGCTCTGGCTAGAACTAACAGTACCTGTACACAGAAGTGGTGCAAGTGGACATCCTTATCTTGTTCCTAATCTTAAATGGAAGTATTCAGTCCTTCATCATTAGATATCACATTATTTGTGGGATTTTTATTGATGCTACTTGGCAGTTTGAGGAATTTTCCTTCTATTTCTAGTTGGTTGTTGTTTTAATTATGGAGGTGTGCTGGATTTTGTCAAATGCCTCTTGTGCATCTATTAAAATTACCATGTAGTTTTTGTCATTTATTCCATTGACATGTTGTATGACACTAATTGATTTTCAAAAGCCAAACCACCCACAAGTTTGTGGAATGAATCCCCTTTGGTTATGCTGTATCATTATTTTTATATGTTGCAAGATTTTGTTTGCTAGTGTTTTGTTGAGGAATTTTGCATCTATATTCATAAGAGATATCTATCTGTAGTTTTTTTTTTTCTTGTGATATTTTTGTCTGCTTTTGGTATGAAGATAATACTGACCTCACAGAATAAGCTGGGGAGTATTACTTCCTCTTCTACTTTTTGGAAGAGTTCATAAATGTTGGTATTAATTCTTTTTAAAATGTTTGGTAGAATTCACCACAGAAGCCATCAGGTCTTGGCTCTGTGTGTGTGTGTGTGTATGTGTGTGTGTGTGTGTGTGTGTGTGTGTGTGAAATTTAGAATTACTAATTCAATCTCTTTACTCTTTATAGCTCTTTATTCTTTATAGCTCTACTTAGATTTTCTATTTCTACTTCAGCTCACTTTCAGTAGTTTATATCTTTTTTAGGAAGGTGTCCTTTTCTTCTAAGTTTTGTAATCTGTTGGCAGAGTAGCTGTACACAGTATTCCCTTATGATTCTTTTTATTTCTGGTAGCCCAGTATTGATGACCCCCATTTTATTCTTGATTTTATTAATTTGAGCCTTCCCTATAGGTTTTTCAATTTTGTTGACTTTTTCAAAGAAACTACCTTTGGTCTTCCTTCTTGTTCTTCTATTCTCTATTTCATTAATTCCCACTCTAATCTTTATTATTTCCTTTCTGCTTGCTTTAGGTTTAGTGTGTCCTTCTTTTTCTAGTGTCTTAAGGTAGAAGGTAGGCTACTGACTTGCAATATTTCTTATTTCTTATTTGTAGATGTTACATCTATAAATTTCTTTATACCTATTGATTTCACTGCACCCCATAAGTTTTGGTATGTTGTGTCTTCATTTTCATTCATTTCACAGTATTTTCTATCTTCCTTTGTGATTTCTTTTTTGAGCCATTGCTTATGTTGGAGTATATTGTATAATTTCTTCATATTTGGGAATTTCCCAAATTTGTTATTGATTTCTAATTTAATTCCATTTTGTTTGGAAAAATACTTTGCATGATTTAAATAGTTTTGAGTTTATTGAGGCTTACCTTATAGTGTAGCATGTGGTCTATCCTAGAGAATACTCCAAGTACACTTTAGAGAATATATACTCTACTGTAGCTGGGAAGAATATTCTGTAGATGTATGTTAGGTCTAGTTGGTTTATAGTGTTGCTCTAGTTTCTTATTTCTTTGTTGATTTTCTGACTAGCCTAATTGTTCTGACAATTATCGAAAGTGGGGCATCAAAGTGTCCAGCTAGTATTATTAATTCCCTATTTCTCTTAAAGTACATTTTGACTCATATTACTATAGCCATTCTTATTATTCCTATTTGCATAATTTCCTTTCAACCAATTTTATCTTTGAATGTAAAGTATATCTCCTGCAGAGAGCCTATGGTTAGATATTGTCTTATCTATCTCATCTTGTCTAGTCTCCCCTCTACTGCCTTCCCTTTCCCTCTCCTCCCCTCCCCTTTCCTTTCATTTCCTTTTGTCTCCTCTCCTTTTCCTTTATTTTATTTTCCTTTCCTTTCCTTTCTTTTTTTTCTCTTTCTTTTCTTTTCTCTTCTGTTGTTTTCTTTCTCCTTTCCTTTCCTTTCCTTTTCTTTTCTTTTCTTTCCTTTCCTCTTCTTTTCTTTTTTTTTCTTTTCCTTTCTTTCCTCCAGTCTGGCACTCTCTTTTGATTTAGTTCTTGAATCCACTCACAGTTAGTGTTATCATTCATATATTAGATTTACATCTCCCATTTTACTTTCTGTTTTCTATATGTCTCCTGTATTTTTATTATCTCTTCCTTTATTACTGCTCTTTTTAAAATTATTTTAATATTTTCTAGTGCAACATTTTAATTCCCTTTATGATTTTTAACTATTTTTTGAGTTATTTTCATATAGGTTGCACTAAAGCTTACCACATACACAATTTATGAGAATGTAGTTCAGATTTATACTAAGTTAATTCTAATGAGATATTGAAATGTTACTGCTCTGTAACTCTATTCTTTCTTCCCAGATTTGCTATTATTGTATACGTATTACAGCTATATATGTTGCAACAGCAGTAGTACATTAATTATTACTTTGTGTAATTATATGTCTCTTATAGAAGTTTAGAGTAGAAAAGAGAGCAAGTATATATTTACAGAGTTTGTTATGTTAACTTTATTGTTTACCATGTCTAGTCCTCAATTTGTTCCTGTGGATTTTGAGTTCCCACCTGGTGTCATTTCCTTACTTCAGTACAGCTTTGCTCCCACCTGCCTCCTGCTATTATTGTCAAATATATCATATTTCTTACAGGCCCAACAATAAAATTATATGCATATTATTTTATACAGTTGCTTTTTAGATCAGTTAAAAGAAGCAAGGAGAAGAAATATGCACTTAAACTGTCTTTTATAATTATGTAATTACCTTTACCTTTATTTTTTCATGTGGATTCATATTACTGCCTGGGTTCACTTTCTTTCAGCCTGAAGAAATCTCTTTAGTAGTTTTTGTAAGTCAGATCTGCTATCAACAAATCCTCTCAGTTTTTGTTCACGTGGGAATATCTTTATTTCACTTTCATTTTTGAAAGATAATTTTCCTGTGTCAGTGATTCTTGGTTGACAGTTTTTGCTTTGAATATATCATCTCACTGGCTTTTGGACTTCATTGTCTCTGATGGGAAGTCCACTGTTCATCTCATTCAAATTTGTTTGTACATGATTAGTCATTTTTCTCTTTCAGATTTAAGATTTTTCTCTGCCTTTGGCTTTCAACATTTTTACTATGATGTGTCTGGGTATAGATCTCTTTGAATTTATTCTCTGGAGTTTGTGGAGCTTTTTGAATGAGTGGATAACTGTTTTTCATCACATTTGAGAATTTTTCAGCCATTATTTGTTTAAATATTTTTCTCTCTTCTTTTTCTATCTCTTAGCATTTTGGTACTCTCATTATATATTTGTTAATGTGTTTAAAAGTACCTTACAGTTCTCTAAGCCTCTGTTCATTATTCCTCATTCTTTTTTCTCTCTGTTCTTCGGATTGCATAATCTCTACCTATGTTTCAGTTCCCAGTTTCTATTTTCTGTCAGCTCAGATCTAGTCTTGAGTCTTTCTAGTGTAACTTTCATTTCGGCTTTTGTACTTTGAAACTTGAGAAATTCCAATTAGTTCCTTCTCAGAATTTCTATAACTTTATCAGTTTTCTTTGTTTATTAAGGTATTATCGTCACACCTTCCTTTACTTCTTTAAGCATTATTTCCTTTAGTTCTTTGAACATATTTATAATAGCTCCTTGAAATCTCTGTCGGTTAAGTCCACCATCTGAACCCCATCAATGTCAGTTTATAGTATCTGCTATTTTTTTTCTTACGTAAGGGTCTCACATTCTTGTTTCTTTGTCTGTCTAGTACTTTTTTGTTGTTGAAAACTGTACATTTTAGAAAATATATTGTAGAAAGTTTGGATTTTGATCCCTACCTTTGGAATCTTGTTTTTATTGTTACTTACTTCTTTATTTGTTTAGTGACTTGGCTGAACGATTTTAGTGAAGATTATTTCCCCTACTGTGCACAGCCTCTGAGGTCACCCTTTAGTTGGTACAGCCTTGTAACACACACATTCTCTCTGGGATGATAGTGTTTTAGCAGGATCCTCTTTGACTGTCTCTTTCCCCAGTTTCTCTGTTAAGCTGTCTGCCTTTGTTGATACCACACCAGCTATTAGCCTCCATTTATTGCCTGCTCATTATTGTATTGTTTTCAACAATGCTGCAGAGCCTAAATCACTTCAGTGTCCGATCCAATTAAATTCAGTCCTCTTGCGGGAGTAGTTTTTGGCTCAGACTTTAAGGCTTGCTCCAACCCCAAGAGAAATCTTCTTAGATTCTTCTTTTGGTCCTCCCTGGTAAACTTCTATTTCATCTGCAATTTAGCTCACTGCTCTCCTGGAGCTAGCAGCCTCCTATTAATTGCTTATCACCAAAATCTCCCTACTTTTTGAAGACATTCTTAGGCTTGAACTTCCCCACACACTATTCTAAATGCAGTTTTCTTGGGGAGAACTTTTAAAGTCTCTGTTCTTATAGCTTGCCTCTCCCCTAGGCAAAATCTCTGCATCACTGCTCTGTAGCAGTGAAAGGGAAAAGTGGCCGTCTTTCAGAGTGATACCCCAGCTTTAGGAGTAACACACTAAGTGGAGTTGGTAGCCACTGGTCTTCTCAGATTGCCTTTCCTGGCATAGAATCGTTACCATACCAGTGAGCTGTGGTGAGGGCGACTGGTGCCCCAGTATTCTCAGTCTGCCACTCCTGTAGTAGAGTTTCTGCCCTATGAGTGGGAGCTGGGTAGAGAAAGAAAGTGTCAGACTTCTCAGCTGTTATTGCTTGATATAGAGTTTCTGCAACACAGCGCTGGGGAGAATTAAAAATTCTAGAGACCTAACCCTCCCAAAGGGAAGCCATAGTTCTAGACTAGAAGCTCAGGAAAAAGGACGTTTTAGCTATGTTCTTAACTATACATCCCCTTCCATTAGGCCAAGCTGGGGTGGGAGTGAGATTCTTGGTTCAAATACCACAGACTCTTGCTGTTTTTTAGAAGATTTAATAGATTTTCTTAAATATTTCTTTTTTAATTTACTGTATGCCCTTAGACAATTTTCACAGATTTTATACGGTTGTTGTTGCTGTTTTTAATAGTTTTTGCTAATATGGTTGTGCTGGGAAGATGGTCCACAGAACTCCTTGCTCTTTGATTCTTAAAGTCATTCTACACTTTACTTTTCAATAAAACATTTTAGCAATGTACAAAATCATCTTAATGCTACACATTTTGGAAGAAAGCAACTAGTTACTCTGCAATCTGCCTTACTCATTATAACAGGAAATAATGTTTTGTATGCCTTCTGCAAATAAAGGCAGAGATATCTTCTTACTGGTTTCTCAAGTTTTGTGCATTTCAACCTGACCTGGAATAACCATGGAACCTTTATGGAAACATCAGTAAGATAGGTGACTTCATAAGGTCATTTTTATGACAGACACTGGACTTTTCCCATAAATATTTCCTATTTCTAGGCAAAGCTCCTCAGAGTGTGGGTCTTTATTCTGTCCCATCATGCAATTTCATATTTACTTCAGTCCAATGGTAAAGGAGATCAGAAGGTGCCTTTTCCAATCCAAAAAGTCCAAATTATTAGAAGGTTTAGACTGCAGGCATTCAATTTTTGAAGGCTGGCCTGACATAAAATTTTGTTTTTATTCTTATCTGAATGAGTTTCCTGCCCTGTATTTTCAATTGAATTAGAGAGAAATTATTTGTTCATGACAAGCACTGACTTTTGAGCAGGTGGGTTAATCACAAGATTTCACCAAAGCCAGATTTTTATTTTAACATAATTTTTTCAAAGCCTTAAGCAAAAGCTTTAAAAAAAAAAAAAAGTAAAATGTTCAAATAATGTTTTTCAACTAAGGGTGATCTTGTCCCCCAGCCCTCTAGCCCTTGGAGGCACGTTTGGTGACGTTTAGAATCATATTGCTTTCACAATGATAGGAAAGTGCTACTGGCATCTAGTGAGTACAGAGGCAAAGGATGGTGGTAAATAGTGTATAATAAAGAGGAGAGTCCCCATAACAACAACAAAATAATAATCCAGCCCAATGTGCCAATAGTGCAAAGTTTAAAAAAGCTTGATTTAGAGAACACCAGCAGTTCTCATATCATACAACACTAAATTTGTTCTCTAATGCTAAGGATGACTAATTCTCAATTTCTACACCTTTGATATATCTTAGAGATATAGACAGTCTAGTTACATTAATTTGTTGAAATAATTGGTTTCATAACAGTCCCTAAGGATACTTTTCCTTACCTTTCTCCAGGAGATGATACAAATTAACAACCTCACTATGATCTAACAAATCATACCAGTGACTTTCCCTAGAGAAATAATAATTGTCAGCTATACATGTTACCAAATACTCAGCAGGAAAGTGCAAATGCAAAACACTTCTAAACAAAAGCAATGATACTATCCAAAGCCAAACTCCTGAGTTTCATACTTGATTTCCTCATTCTTTCTCATATCCAAATTATCAATAAACAAGTATCTTCATTTTTTTCCTGTTATAACCAGCCTCCAAGATGTCCCCCATGATTTTTATTTCCTGGTATTCATACCTCTGTGTACTTTCCTCACATTGAGTTGGGTGGCCTCTGAGACCCTTAGGCATTGCAGAAATGATGGTGTGTGACTTCCACACCTGGGTCCCCTTTGCTCTCTTGGATCACTTGCTCTGGGGGAAACTAACTACACTGTCATGAGGACACTCAAGTTATCTTCTAGTGAGGTCTAAAAGGTAAGGAACTGAGGCCTTCTGCGAACAACCAGCACTGAATTGCAAGGTACATGGTGAGCCACTGTTTAAAAAAAAACTCTCCAGCTTTATTCAAGCCCTCAGATTGAGTGCATTTCTGGTCAGCATCATGATTGCAACTTCTTGAGAGATCTTAAGCCAAAACCACTCAGCTAAAGTGATTCTAGATTGGTGTAAACTGTGTGAGATAACAGAAATGTGTGAGATAGTAAATGTTGACTTACATTGCTAAAGTTTGGGGTAATTTGTTATGCAGTAATAGATAACTAATCTAACACTCTGAAAACCATTTAGTTTTCTGAAAACATACAGAATATCTCTTTTTAATATCTCTGAAAACCATGTATTTTTCTCCGTCCTTCCTGCCACTGTGGTTCAGACCACGATCCTATGCAGTCAAAACACCTGTGAAGATAATTAGTGTTGCTGATCAAAGTTCCTGCCCCCTTGGGCCTCAGCATGGGCCTCCACAGTGCTGTGTAGCATTGTCCCTATGAAGTAAATGTTCCTCAGCAAATTTACCTGGGCTCCAGAACGTTACATCTCTTGGTGGTACACACACATATACCCCTCTCCCCTACACACACACACCACAGTCATTTTTTTCACGGTAAGAAAGGATCCAATTGGAAAAAGCTAAGCTGTGTTCAGTAGTCTCTACATTGTTCCAAGAGTCACTGTTGATCTGTGAGACCTTGGTGTTCCAGTGGGAGAGAATATTCAGATTCCAGTTCCTTTGTATTCTGTTCCTCTTTTTTTCCTATCTCGCAAACGTTTCAATCAGAAATGTTTTAGACCTTTATTTTAGTCCCACTCCTCCTTATTTTGTTTTGTTTTGTTTTGTTTTTTTGCGGTACGCGGGCCTCTCACTGTTGTGGCCTCTCCCGTTGCGGAGCGCAGGCTCAGCGGCTATGGCTCACGGGCCCAGCCGCTCCGCGGCATGTGGGATCTTCCCGGACTGGGGCACGAACCCGTGTCCCCTGCATCTGCAGGCGGACTCTCAACCTCTGCACCACCAGGGAAGCCTCTCCTTATTTTTAATGATTAAATTACATGAGATGAAATTTGTATCAGTGAAAATAGATATGAGTAAAGGTGACCACCTCTACTCTGAGCAGCATCTTAGCCCTAAATATAATGCTGTGAGTTCAAATTAGTATTATTCAGCTCCTATCACCAGCAGTACTGAACCCTATTTTCTTCCTAAACAAAAGATGTCCTAACTTGGCACTTGTATCACTACACTGTGATGGAATGTTTGCTTATATACCTTTCTCGTTCCACTTTAAAGTCCCTGCCTCGCTGTTAACTGTTATATTCACATTGCCTAACTCAATTTTTGGCACACACTAGGTGATGAGTACTTGTACTATTGCATGAATAAATAAATGAATGAATTAATTATGCACATAGATAAAAACAATATGACTGATGTTGTTAAAAATCTTAATATCTTCTTTATTTTTTCCTCTTTCCTTTTTCAAAAGTCTCAGATTCTAATGTAGTGACTGAGAAATAATCATGGGATTTTTGTTGAAGTAATTTGTTGTTCAGTGTCCTGTCTATTGATATTTACATACATCAGAACCTTTAAATGATACTCACTGGGCTCCCATCAGAATCATATTGTAGCTTCCACTGCTCAATACAGTGAAATTAGAGCACAATTTCTATAGAACTAACCCCATCTGTAGAATGTGTGGAAATATAGCATCATTCTAGACTGGAACAATATATTTTTTTAAGTTTTCATAAAATAAAGAGCAAAGGGTTTTCTCAAGGATCCAACTGCTTTTGTAAGGATAAAAAGAATATGGGTGTTAGAGTGTCTCCAACTTAAAGTAATTCTCTATCTACTAGGTACCTTACTTATGACCACATGACATTGGAAACTTCAGTATTACAGGCTTCCACTGTTTGGGTCTTTACTTCATGTTCCTAGTAAGGAGAAGGCATCATATACTACCCCAGGGTCATTTATTTTAATTGAAATAATATTGGTCATATTATATTATTCTGTTGTAGTTTCAGGTATGCAACATAATAATTTGATTTTTATATACACTACAAAGTAATCACCATTCTAAGTCTAGTTACCATCCTTCACCATATAATTGACCACCTTCATCAGTTTCATGTGCCCTCCCAATCCCCTTCCCTTCTGATAACTACCAATCTGTTCTCTGTATCTATAAGTTTTGTTTTGTTTTACTTCACTTGTTCATTTGTTTTGTTTCATATTCCACATGTAAGTGAAATCATACAGTATTTGTCTTTCTCTGTCTGACTTGTTTCACTAAGCATGATGCCCTCAAGGCATTATCCATGTTTTCAGATAAATGTCCTTTTTTATAACTGAGTAGGTTTCCATTGTGTGTGTATATATATAAATACACACACCGTGTCTTCTTTATCCATTCATCCATCGATGGTCATTTAGGTTGTTCCCATATCTTAGCTATGGTAAATAATGCTGCAAGGAACATAGGCGTGCATATATATTTTTTTAAATTAGTGTTTTCATTTTCTTTGGATAAATTCCCAGAAATGGAATAGCTGGATCATATGGTAGTTTCATTTTTTATTTTTGGGGGGACCTCCGTACTGTTTTCCATAGTGGCTGTACCAATTTACATTTCTCCTTTTTCTCCATATCTTTTCCAACACTTGTTATTTCTTGTCTTTTTTATAACACAGTCATTCTAATAGGTGTGAGGTGATACATTATTGTAGTTTTGATTTGCATTTCCCTAATAGAGATGTGGGACATATTTTCATGTGCCTGTTGGCCATCTGTATGTCTTCTTTGGAGAAATATCTATGTAGATCTTCTGACCATTTTTTAGCTAGATTTTTGTGGCTTTTTTTTTTTTTTTTTTTTTTTTTGCTACTGAGTTGTTTGAATTCTTTATATATTCGGGATATTACCCCTTATTTTATATATAATTTGCAAATAATTTCTCTCATTCAGTGTGTTGCTTTTTTATTTTGTTGATGGTTTCCTTTGCTGCGAAGAAGCTTTTTAGTTTGATGTAGTTCCCTTGTTTATTTTTCCTTTGCTGCCTTTGCACTGGGGATCAGATCCGAAAATTCCATGCCAAGACCAATGTCAAGGAATTTACTAGTTCTATGTTTTCTTATAGGTCTGTGTTTTCTTCTAAGAGTTTTATGGTTTCAGGTCTTGCTTAAAGTCTTTAATCCATTTAGACTTCACTTTTGTGTATAATGTAACACAGTGTTCTAGTTTCATTCTTTTGCATGTTTCTGTCCAATTTTTCCAACACCATTTACTGAAGAAACTCTCCTTTCCCCATAGGATAATCTTGGCTTTTTTGTTATAGATTAATTGACCACATAATGTGTAGGTTTATTTCTGGCTCTCTATTCTGCTCCATTGATCTATGTGTCTGTTTTTCTTCCAATACCATACTCTTTTGATTACTATAGCTTTGCAATATAGTTTAAAGTAAGGGCATGTGATATCTCCAGGTTCGTTCTTCTTTCTCAAGATTGCTTTGGCTATTGGGGGTCTTTTGTAGTTCCACACAAATTTTAAAATTATTTGTTCTAGTTCTGTGAAAAATATCATTGGACTTTTTATAGCAATTGCATTTCCAGGGTCTTATATGTTGGCTAGAAGTTCTCAAAACAGGGAGTTTATAGATTTTAAAAAATTCAACTAGCAACTTTTAGAAGTAACTTACCTGTGAATTTTTCTAAGCAGATGATTTTGTTCTTCCTGTATTCTAAGCTAACAGAGTACCATGCTTACAATTAAAATTATTTTATCAGGCTTCCCTGGTGGCGCAGTGGTTGAGAGTCCGCCTGCCAATGCAAGGGACGTGGGTTCGTGCCCTGGTCTGGGAAGATCCCACATGCTGCGGAGCGGCTGGGCCCATGAGCCATGGCCATTGAGCCTGCGCTTCCAGAGCCTGTGCTCCGCGACGGGAGAGGCCACAACAGTGAGAGGCCCGCGTACTGCAAAAAAAAAAAAAAATTATTTTATCAATTAACCTTCCATCGTCAATCTAATAAAGGGTTAACGCGCTAATTTTCCATTTCCATTTCATATTAAATTGAGTCTATTTCCTGCCTTATTGAGGTCTTCTTAAAAATCTGAATGTATGGCCATGATACCCATAACTCACTTCAGGAAAAGAAAATCAGGGTTAATTTTGCAGTGAATATATCTTATTTCTGTGGGGGAAAAAAATAGAATGTCTGTGTTGTTGCTTAGGAAAAAAAGCTGCTTAAGTAGCACCATGCTTTAGGATGTTGAGTACATATTTGAGTAAATGAGTGAATGAATGAACATTGAAATGGTTGGCTTTTCTCTTTAGATGTTCTACTGCTTAGCCTCATGGTTATTTGGTACGATTATTACCCTTTCAATAATAAAAGGTGATAGTTGGATCACCAGAAAACATGGATTATCTTTCAGAATTTAGACCCCTAAATTATCGTATGAATTAGATATAAGGAAAAAGTATTCATCAGGGTTTCAGTTCCTTCATTCACATACTCATTGTTTTTTTGTTTGTTTGTTTATTTTATTTTATTTATTTATTCTTCAACATCTTTTTTAAAATTAATTAATTAATTAATTTATATTTTTGGCTGTGTTGGGTCTTCGTTTCTGTGTGGGCTTTCTGTGAGGGCTTTCTCTAGTTGCAGTGAGCGAGGGCTACTCTTCATCGCGGTGCATGGGCCTCTCACTGTCGTGGCCTCTCTTGTTGTGGAGCACAGGCTCCAGACATGCAGGCTCAGTAGTTGTGGCTCACGGGCCCAGTTGCTCCATGGCATGTGGGATCTTCCCAGACCAGGGCTCGAACCCGTGTACCCTGCATTGGCAGGCAGATTCTCAACCACTGTGCCACCAGAGAAGCCCCTAACATCTTTATTGGAGTATAATTGCCTTACAATGGTGTTTTACTTTCTGCTTTATGACAAAGTGAATCAGCTATATATACACATATATCCCCATATCTCCTCCCTCTTCCATCTCCCTCCTATCCTCCCTATCCACCCCCAGGTGGTCAAAAAGCACCAAGCTGATCTCCCTGTGTTATGCAGCTGCTTCCCACTTAGCTATCTATTTTACATTTGGTTGTGTATATATGTCCATGCCACTCTCTCACTTTGTCCCAGCTTACCCTTCCCCCTCACTGTGTCCTCAAGTCCATTCTCTACATCTGTGCCTTTATTCCTGTCCTGCCCCCCTAGGTTCTTCAGATCCTCCCCCTAGTTTCTTCAGAAACTTTTTTTTTAGGTGCCATATATATATATATATATATATATATATATATATATATATATATATATATATGTTAGCATACGGTATTTGTTTTTCTCTTTCTGACTTACTTTACTCTGTATGACAGTCTCTAGGTCCATCCACCTCACTACAAATAACTCAATTTCGTTTCTTTTTATGGCTGAGTAATATTCCATTGTATATATGTGCCACATCTTCTTTATCCATTCATCTGTCGGTGGACACTTAGTTGTTTTCTGAGGGAGGACTTTGTTATTAGACCAAATGAGTCTGTCTCCTTTATTTCCAACTGTGGGAAGCTGGACATGTTACTGTATCCACTGAACCTCAGTTATTTCATTTGTTAAATGGAAATAATTATACCCAATTTAGAGAGTTTGTGTGAGAGTTAAATATAGTTAAATTAAATAATGTATTCATGTAAACAGTATGAATACTTAGTAACTAATATTTTTATTATTATTAACTTTAAAATTTAAATAATTTTGCTTAGAAATAGATTAGTTCTAGATAATTAATTTTCTTAAAATCTCTATAGTTCTTTGATAGAGAATAAAACTTTTCAAAATGTTTCTTCTTCTCTAAATAAAGAGACTACCTCAATTACAATAGATTTATGGATTTGCCAGTGTGTACAGCTTGCATGGCACACCTTGGCTTTGCTGATTGGCTCCCTTCTGGGTTAGTGTCTTTTCTTCTGACCAGGGGAATTAGTGAAATGGATTTGGTGCCTGCTGAGTGGTAGTTCATCCTGTGCCCATCAATATTGTGTTAGGGACTTTGTGTATATTTTCCATAAAGAGTGCTTTCAGCTGGTAGTTCAGCCAATAGTCCTTTCCACTCTGATAGTTTCTGTTTGTAACTTAAATTACCCCCATCCTAATGCTGGCTTCAAATACTATGCTCCTCTCCCAGACCAACAACATTGTTTAGTCCAGTCTCCCAACAAAGTAAAGGAGAAACTCAGTGTAAAATTTTTCTGTTCACACTTCCTGAATCCATCTCCCACCACTGAGGTACTATGTTTAACCATTACATGTCTTTTGCCTGGAGAAAATTTTTTAAAAACCACCCAAATCTGTAATTTCAAAGATATAATTTTATTTTGTGTAGCACAACTCCATTTACATGAACTTAATTATCCTAACCAGGAGAAATAGCTCCTAATTGCTTTATTGCTTTAAAACATAATGAAAAGTGTATGGTTATTGAAGCCACAGAGTTCTGAGATTCAAATTAGTTCTCCAGTACAGAAAATGTATACAAATACACAAAAACAAAGCATGTTTAGAATCTCTATTAATTTCTAGCAGTTTGAGAACTGACCAGTGACAGTTCAGATTATCAGTCAAAACCATCTCAGATATCCACCTCATACCTTTTACTTTAATATGAAGTAAAGAAATAAATATGAAACACACTTTTTTGTTTTCAGTAGTACCACAGAAAATGGTGGCATCAGTTTGAAGTGCAAAGAATGTTTCAGCTGTACTCCATGCATAGGTTAGCTGTCACATGGCCAACAGACAACTCAGAACGAACATGCATATGGAGAGAATTTAGGCACCATGGAGAGTTTAGGCATTGTTGTAGTGCTTGCTTTTTTCTTGGCAATTGATTTATCTCAAGATAGATATGTTACTGGAGTTTTTACCTGGATGTGATGATCATTTCTCCTTCTCTTTTTGTTTTTTTGTGGAACAAGACTTAGATAGCAATGGGGTCAGTCAGTCAAGGGAGAGTACAGTAGATATTCAGAAACAGAGAGTCATAGTTTTGAGTAAAGACTGATCATAATAGGAAAGTGGATTTAAAGAGTGATTAACCAAAGCCATAAATGAGAAAGCAGACCCATATTCAGAAAAGCCTTCTAAGAGGAAAAACATGATGCCAATTTTTTTTTCTTTTTTTTTTTACGGTACACGGGCCTCTCACTGTTGTGGCCTCTCCCATTGCAGAGCACAGGCTCCAGACGCGCAGGCTCAGCGGCCATGGCTCATGGGCCTAGCCGCTCCGCGGCATGTGGGATCTTCCCGGACCGGGGCACGAACCCATGTCCCCTGCATCAGCAGGTGGACTCTCAACCACTGCACCACCAGGGAAGCCCGGATGCCGATATTTTTAATGATGGGTTCAATTAAGAGTTATTCCTGTATTGTATGGAAAGTCTAAAGGGCAAAGAGATGCAAAGAGAGAGTTTCAGTCTCAGCAAAGCCAGAGAGCGGGCAGCAGGAATTGAATCCCTTAACTACAAATGGAGAATAATAATGGCCATATCATAAGGCTTTTATTGGTAGAAAAATCATAAAACTACATGATCACATATGTGCATAATGCAATAACATCCCAAATTCTATAAGCATATAAAGACAAAGAAATACATGTATGTCTCTACTCCATGGTGAAATGAACAAATGAGTTACTGAGGAATAAGGATGTCTTGCTGATACTATAAGCTTTATTTAGTGAGGGAGATGGACTTGTTAGAAAGGAACTAATGAGCTTCGTTTTTTATCCCTTCTTTCTATCCCTTATTTTTATTCTTTCTTCTCTGACCAAGATTTCCAAGGGAATCCATCTCAGTCACCAAACTGTGGCACCACATTGGTTCTCTAAAGATAACTCAATCCTCAGTTTTTTCTATATTTAATAGTTGTGGAATCACCTATTCCACTCCTAGTTCCTGAAAACCCAGATGGTATTTTTCAAAATAATAATTGCTGAAAAACTAAGGATGGATTTTTTAAAAAATCTATTATCTGATAAAAAATATATATATATAGGGCTTCCCTGGTGGTGCACTGGTTGAGAGTCTGCCTGCTAATGCAGGGGACGCAGGTTTGAGCCCTGGTCTGGGAGGATCCCGTGTGCCGCGGCGCGGCTGGGCCCGTGAGCCATGACTGCTGAGCCTGCGCGTCTGGAGCCTGTGCTCCGCAGCAAGAGAGGCCGCGATGGTGAGAGGCCCGTGCACCGCGATGAAGAGTGGCCCCCGCTTGCCACAGCTAGGGAAAGCCCTCGCACAGAAACAAAGACCCAACACAGCAAAAATAAATAAATTAATTAATTAAAAGCCAAAAAAAAACAAAAGGAAAACTTATTTCCATTGCATCACGTATTTAAAATATATATATATATATATATATATATATATATATATATATATATATATATATATAATTTTATGGAATCCAGATTCCTCTAATTTCCCAAATGACTCATCACAGACCACTTTGCTTGGCTCCATTCACACAGTTTCTAGCTTTTAGTTACTTCTCATAATTTCAACCTCATGTGAGATGGTTTGCTAAATGATGATAATTGCTGTGTTAGCCTGAAGTAAATTTCACTTGTACCAACTTTCAGAACTGGAGAGCTGCTGGGCTCCTTCATATCTTCTAGTACCTACATTAAGAAATGGTCCCTGAGAATTGGATCCCAAGAGAGAGCAGTCAGCATGTGTTAGTCCATACTTCCAAGTTCTTGGTGAAAAATTTGACCATTCTGCAGAACAGCATCCTGTATAAAAACCCTGAGCACCTGAAAAATCTAACTTTTTAGCTCCCGATATTGACACCCCGCCACTAATCTCTCAGATTCCCTGTGGTGGTGAATCTTTACTCTTGTGTGCCACGGAAGGATTGGCATTCTCCTCCAGATCCCTTTAATTATTTCCTTTAACATATAACTTTTCCAGTCCCAAAGCTATATAACAAGTAATTTCTAACAGAATTCCTAGTCTTCTAAAGCAAGTCCTTTACCATATTTCTTAATGAAAACGTGTTCAGCCTGAATTCATAATTTTCACTATAGAGAAAAAGATGTTTTTCTCAAAGCTTTCTTCTTCTCAGTCACCCCAATAACAATTTAGCGACTCGGGTATGTTCTACTGGGCTGCTTCTTTCTCTTTTTCTCTGTGCATTTATTCTGATATAATCAGGAAAAATCTTGAAGGTAAACTTTGGCCCTCAGTGTTCTTATAAGAAAACTCCTACCTGAAGTCTTTGCACAAGGATTGACTGTTCCCAATCAACAAAGATTTCTTTTTCTATTATATATATTTAAAATATTTCTTTCTTTTATTATTTTGTTTGTTCATTTGTTTTGGTTTTGTGTACATGTGGGTTTTTTATATTTTTTAATGTTTATTATTTCAGGGATTACAGGAAAAAAAAATAGCTCATAGTTACAAAGAGCTTATCTCCTAGCAGTTCTGAAAAGATGTACGCAAAAATGAGAGTATGTGGAACTTTAAAAGAGATACATTTGAGTTGAACTTATTAATTCCTTAAGTTGTCACAGGAAAAAAGTAATCTGTCAAGTTATTTTTGACATTCTTTACAGTTTACTTTTATAATTAGTGCTGCTATATTCAGATTGCCGAATTAGGTCCATTTCTGAGTATTTTATTCTTACAGAACATGAGTGATTACAGTGGAAACTAGCTAGGAAGAAGTATTATAATTGGATAAAAAATTTAAAAGAGTGAATTAATTATTGGGAACTATAATTAATCAGGGTTATTCTTCTCAAGGTTAGCACTTTAAAATGTATTTTGCAGGTAATATAAATGCCTCACTTAGTTAAAACCTTTTATAATGATGATAATACACCTTATCACAAAGGCGAGGAGAAATCCCTTTTACATAAAATCCCTGTTTTGTTTAATTTTGTTACCTTTGCTCTATCATCAATCCAATGGTCAGCCAGCAGAACAGAAGGCAGGATAATTGGGTTTGGAGTATTACCACCCGCTTATGGAAATTTGGAGAGCTGCGGTCACAAGTGACGCTGGTTTCAGCGCTGTTATACCAATTCCTAATGGACATCCATCCACTTTCTCAAAGGCTTCACCTTACATTTTAGCCACCTGTCCAGCATGAGTTCAACAGAGACCCTTTAATGGGCTGCCCAGGTTGTTTTAAATAGACTTACATTTTAGAATCTAGAGTGTCTTTTTTAAATTGTAATTTTATGTTACAGAGAATTGCAAATATACATAAAAATAGATAGACTATATATGTATAGAAGCAGGGGGTATATTGGAAATCTCTGTTAATTTCCTCATCCCCTCAATTTTGCTATGAAACTAAAACTGCTCTAAAAAGAGAATAAAGTCTTAGGGAAAAAGTTGACAATTATAATGAATCCACCTATACTCCTTCATCTAAAACCATCCACCTATGGGCAATTCTAACTTCTCTACTTCTTCATCCATATTGTTTTTCAAATTAATTTGAGCAACAACAGACACGGTATAATTTAACCCTTCATCATTTCACTATGTAAGCCTAAGACATAAAACCCCTTTTTTGTTAGTATAACCATATATACCATTCATAACTAAAAATTAATTTTTCTTTAATATCTTCAAATGTATTCAATTAACTCAAAAGGGAATTAGAACCTCTGGTAAAAAAAAATTTCCTAAAAGTCAACAATTTAAAAAAATTTTTTAAACTTTTTTCCATATTTCAATTTCATTTTTTTGTTTTGTATTCAAGCAAACTCATATGTAATGCTTTCTGTAATATCATTTGAAATTATTTGTGTATATGTTTTTATCTGTTTATCTTTCCATTTGTAAATATGAATAAAGAGATACTTCAAATTACATTTACATCAAGCTAATGTAAGCTGTTTCTGGGAAATGGGATCCAAGATGATCTATTTCAAAAATGTTTTGTGTGAGTGTGTGTATACTTACACACATGCTTTTGGATATTTGATTTTTTTATATGAAAAAATATATATACATACATTTTTAAAAATTCATTTTATAAAATATAGTGATGTCACATGTCATTGCTAAGTTCAAGGGTATAATTTAGAATTTTTAAAATGTAGCTCATGGGCTTCCCTGGTGGCGCAGTGATTGAGAGTCCGCCTGCCAATGCAGGGGACACGGGTTTGTGCCCCGGTCCGGGAAGATCCCACGTGCTGCGGAGTGGCTGGGCCTGTGAGCCATGGCCGCTGGGCCTGCATGTCCGGAGCCTGTGCTCCGCAACGGGAGAGGCCACAACAGTGAGAGGCCCGCGTACCGCAAAAAAAAAAAAAAAAAAATGTAGCTCATATAGCTAAATGTATTACATGTAATCAGAATAGTCTAAGTTATCCTACAGTAGCAAACAACTTCAAAATATCAGTGGCTTAATATAACAAAGATTTCTTTCTTTTTTTTTAAATCTGCCATTTCTTTTCAATTTGCATTACATAAATAGAATGGGGATATATCCATGTTGTGAAAGATTCAAACATCCAAAATGACATAATTTAAAACATGAATGATTCCTTCCCTATTTCTTGACAGGTGCCCTTCATATCATTTTTGCGTGGATTTACTTACATATATGAACACTTTCTTAGCACAAAGACTTGGGATGATATGATCTCTAGGATGTGTTGTTAAAGTGAAGAAAGCAAGTCACAGGATGAATAGCAGAGTCTAATCCCCTTTGTGTTAACAAAGATTTATTTCTTGATCACAGTCTACATTTGTTGAAAATCTGCTCACTGTAGTCATTTAGGGATCCAAGATGACTTAGCAACCAATCCCTTGAAAGATGTTGATAACCATCCCAAAGGGAAGAGAGAGAGAGAGCTTTGGAGAGCTTTGTACATGTAACTAAATGTGAGGTTTTTTGGTTTTTCTTAATTTTTATTTATTCATTTATTTATTTTTGGCTGCTTTGGGTCTTCATTGCTGTGCATGGGCTTTCTCTAGTTATGGCGAGTCAGGGCTACTCTTCGTTGTACTTTACGCGGGCTTCTCATTGCGGTGGCTTCTCTTGTTGTGGAGCACGTGCTCCAGGTGCACGGGCTTCAGTAGTCATGGAGTATGGGCTCAGTAGTTGTGGCTCACAGGCTCTAGAGCACGGGCTCAGTAGTTGTGGTGCACGGGCTTAGTTGCTCTGCGGTATGTGGGATCTTTCCAGACCAGGATTCAAACCCGTGTCCCCTGCATTGGCAGGCGGATTCTTAACCACCTGGGGAAGTCCCTGTAACTAAATATTTAGCCAGCAAGTCACTTCAGCTCATAACTTCTTGCACGACTAATCACAAGGCCCCACCCAACAATAAAAGTCCCAGGAACTGCTTTCTTATCAGATATCCAGAACTAGTTTAGAACTGGAAATATCTGTCAAACTGCACTAATGCCTACCATAATAGTTCAATAATTTCCCACATAGGTGGGCTACCCAATTCATATATATAATTTTTTAATTTATGTTTTACTTTTCAAGTTTTATCTACCAAAGTTTTTGTGGGGTGGATCAGGAATAAGAAAATTTTCCTTAAAAGGGCATAACAAAGAAAGACCATAGCAACATCTTGGGACTGAAAGAAGGTGGATACGAGTGCATACAAAATCAATTCTCATGTGCCAGACTTTGGGGATAAAGAATGAGGGAGACACTAATTACTTTCTGAAGGGTTTCATAGGTAAAGTGAGGCATCAAGTCATATCTCATTTTCAATAAGAGCATATCTATCATAGCCACATGCTGTCCATGTGGAATGGTAAGGTAGTGTAATGGCACTGTATAAATACCTGCCAAAAGGAAGTCAAATGATTTGTCTTTATTCCATGAAGAAACTTTTCAAATTTCTCCTTCTCAGTTATACTGACAAGAACTGAGGCAGCTTACATATTTATTAGGAATTTTTAGAAGAATCACAGTGACTTCAGTTCTCTAACCTAGCTTTTTGTAGTCATGCTCAATATCAGTAAATCAAACCCTTTAATTCATTTCCCAATATAATTTTCTCTTAATATATGAGGGATATATGTTTATTATGAAAAAAAAAATTTTAAGTTAAGCTCAAATATAAACTACTCAATGCTTGAACAACCAGAGATAACTGTCAACTTTTGGGCATATGTCCATGCAGATTATTTTCTTTGTGATTTTTTATGGATTACATTGTATCATAGTGTACATTTTATACACTTTAGGTACTTAAATGTATGATACCACATTAAAATAGTTCACTATGTTTTAAATATTTCATGTCACAATATTGCACACCTCATTTTTAGTGTCTGAATTGTGTACAATTTTACTGTGATTTATTTAATCATTTCTATTTTTTTTTTATGTTGGGGGTAGGAGTTTATTAAGTTATTTATTTATTTTTGCTGCAATGGGTCTTCGTTTCTGTGCGAGGGCTTTTTCTAGTCGTGGCAAGCGGGGGCCACTCTTCATCGTGGTGCGCAGGCCTCTCACTATCGCGGCCTCTCTTGTTGCGGAGCACAGGCTCCAGACACGCAGGCTCAGTAGTTGTGGCTCATGGACCTAGTTGCTCCGCGGCATGTGGGATCTTCCCAGACCAGGGCTCGAACCCAAGTCCCTTGCGTTAGCAGGCAGATTCTCAACTGCTGCACCACCAGGGAAGCCCCTAATCATTTATATTTTTATTGAGCATTTATGTTGGTACAACTATTCCAAAAGATGTAAGCAATATTGGGTTGAACATCAGTATAAGTTCATATTATGTTCAACTTTATTTCTTTTAGATAAATTGCTAGTTGTGAAATTGCTATGTCAAAATGTATGTTTATAGATTTTTGATGTTGCATGCTGATTTTTCTTCCAAATTGTATAGCAGTGTATTCTTCCACAAGAAATGCATAAGAACATCCCTTGTCTTAGGTACCTCATTTTTCACTTAGGCTATTATAATTATTTACTAAAAATAAATAATAAAATTAAAATCCTTAATACAAAAAAAAAGAAACTTTGTATGTTAACTAGGGAATTGTGTGTGGCTGCTAGTAAAAGATCTGAAATTACAGCGGCTTCTCTTTCTCACAAACAACAAATTCAGACAGGCAGTTTGGGGATATAGGGCAGCTTCTCATTATCAGTGGCCTATGACCTGTCAATCTGCTTTGTTCCTTTTAGAATATGTCTCTATTCCTTAAGTTTGCCTTACCATCCACAATATGGATGTTGTAGATCCAGCCATCATATCTCCATCCAAGTCAATGAGTCAGAATGAAAGAAGGAGGAAAATAGATTTGTAAAATTGTAGAAACCTGCCACCTGAGTAAGCTCTCCTAAAAGAAGTCATTTTAAGAAGCCCCATCAAATGTTTGTTTACATATCATTGGTCATCCTTACCTGTATAGGAGGGTTGAAACTATTATCTTCAGCTGGATATATTACTGATTCTATCAATATAGGTACTCCCTAGTAAGGAAGCAGTGGGAAATTGATGCTAACAAGGAAATTAGCAGCTTCTGTCAAAACATTCTATATGCATATACATTTAAGTTTTATCAATAGGTCAAAGTTATATGCCTTTTTTAGTTTACTTTTTATCAAGAATTATCAATAGTTTATAACTATTTTTTGGCAAGTTTAAAAACACCAAGAGATAAAGTAAATTCAGGCTGCAGGAATAGATTTCTAAAGTAAGAAGAGTTAAGTATCCAATAACGTCATAAAGATAAATTTTTAAAATGTTGTAAATTTAAATAGTACATGTATAACTAGATTAATTATTAAATGTACCTTTATTTTCTCTACTGAAAAAGGAGCACAATTTGTCTATTTAGCAATCCAAAGAAAAATTTTAGAGTATTTTGAAAAATCACCCAGAGAAACGAACTAAAAGTCATGATTGAAAATGATAAATGATCTTTCAAATTACAAAGTCACTTGTGGCAGGTTCCTTAATAGTTTAATCTACTCTCATAGTACCTTTCATTATACCTTTTAATAATAAAATATCCCTGAAGGTAATTATACCTTCCAGTTGGTTTTATAGAGCCCTATCTCTGATAAACTTGTGTTAAACACAACAAAAACACATGGCCACACATAAGTGTGATAATTTTTTTAACATTGTTAACTTTAAGATTTTTAACATACTTGTGCCATCATGAGAGCCCATGTTTGACAACATTCTTTCTATGGAACAGACAAGTCAACAATAATGGAACAAAGTAGTTCCTGGATAGAAAGTTCTGAGGTTTAAATATAAGATCATGTTCCACCTTTTACTCTAGAGCCTTTGGCAAATTTTTTAATTCTTCTGAGTTTAAGATTCTCTAAGGAAAAATGTAGGGAATATCTGATTTATAGTCTTGGATAAGGGAATTCCCTGGTGGCCCAGTGGTTAGGACTTTGCGCTTTCACTGCCGAGGGCCCAGGTTCAATTCCTGGTTGGGGAACTAAGATCCACAAGCTATGTGGCATGGCCAAAAAAAAAAAAAGAAAGAAAGAAAGAAAAAATAATATAGCCTTGAATAAGAATATGAATGGTAAAAGATACAAAAGTACTTGGTGCTTAATAAAGCTCCATTCAAACATAAAGTAATATTATCATATTGGCAAAACACTTATAAAATACCTTCCTCAAGCTTGGTCTACATAAATTTTCAAGGTAGCATGTTCAGCACTTATCCAATAAATATTGACTGAGCACCTTCTATTTGCCTGGCACCATCCCAGGCACTGGGGATAGAGCTGAAAGGAAAAAAAATGTCAAAAATCCAACTTCACATTGTTTACTAGTGGGGAACAAATAAGCAAATAATGTTTAATATCATGTCAATGAAAGACAAATTCTATAAGGAAAAATAAAGCATGTAAGATGACACAGAAGGCCACTCTTACACCCCCTTCCATCTACTCTGCACTTATATAAGTTCCATGCTATATAGGCATGTCTTCTTGTTCCTTTAAAACAATCCTTTAGATTACCCTTTTATTAGGTCACTGATCTGGCCCACTCTTGGATTCCCCCCACCGACCCACCCATACCCATTTTGCTCTACAGGCCTGTTGGCCTGCTTTGTTTTCATCATTAACATGTGGTTCCCCAATCTGTAGTGGACTAGCCTTTAAATCATATACAAGAAGATTGTCTGGAGATCACATAGGCATGGATAGCTTTATAGCAATTTATTTCCTTAACTGTTCTCCTTTTCAAAGTTGCCTTCTTAAGCACCTGTCTGTCTGTGGTCTGCCAGTTCTTCCCTTGCTCCCCTTCCACAGTGTTCATCTCTTGCTGCAATAAGAAACTAAACTCTCTCCCAGTCCAAATCTCATTTTGATGCATTGCCCCAGGTTATAAAGACTCCCAGGGATAATCTGAGAATGGAAAGATTCAGTGTGGTGACTGAGACATTTTATTTCATCCCGGCTATAAAACTTTTGGCAGAGCTCAGCACCTCTATCTATCTATCTATCTATCTACCTATTTACCTATTATCTCTTCTTCCATCCAGTATTAAATACTTATAAAACACCTACAGTGAGATTGGTTCAAAATGGCAGAGTAGAAGGACATGCGCTAACTCCCTCTTGCTAGAACACCGGAATCACAGCTAACTGCTGAACTGTCATCGACAGGAAGACACTGGAACTCACCAAAAAAGGTACCCCACATCCAAAGAAAAAGGAGAAGCCACAGTGAGATGGTAGGAGGGGTGCAACCACAATAAAATCAAATCCCATAACTGCTGGGTGGGTAACTCACAAACTGGAGAACAATTATACCACAGCAGTCCACCCACTGGAGTGAAGGTTCTGAGACCTACGTCACGCTTCCCAACCCGGGGGTCTGAAAACGGGAGGAGGAATTCCTAGAGAATCAGACTTTGAAGGCTAGCAGGATTTGACTGCAGGACTTCAACAGGACTGGGGGAAACAGAGACTCCACTCTTGGAGGGCACACACAAAGTAGTGTGTGCATCAGGACCCAGGGGAAGAAGCAGTGACCCCATAGGAGACTGAACCAGAGCTACCTGCTAGTGTTGGAGGGTCTCCTCCAAAGGTGGGGGGGTGGCTGTGGCTCACCATGAGAACAAGGACACTAGCAGCAGAAGTTCTGGGAAATACTCCTTGGCATGAGCCCTCCTAGAGTCCGCCATTAGCTCCAACAAAGAGCCCTGGTAGTCTCCAGTGTTGGGTCGCCTCAGGCCAAACAACCAACAGGGACGGAACTCAGCCCCACCCATCAGCAGAGAGGCAGATTAAAGTTTTACTGAGTGTTGCCCACCAGAGCAACACCTAGCTCTACCCACCACCAGTCCCTCCCATCAAGAAACTTCCACAAGCCTCTTAGATAGCCTCATCCACCAGAAGGGCAGACAGCAGAAGCAAGAAGAACTATAATCCTGCAGCCTGTGGAACAAAACCCACACTCACAGAAAGGTAGGCAAGATGAAAAGTCAGAGAGCTATGTACCAGATGAACGAACAAGATAAAACCCCAGAAAAACAACTAAATGAAGTGGAGATAAGCAACCTTCCAGAAAAAGAATTCAGAAAAATGATAGTGAAGATGATCCAGGACCTCAGAAAAGGAATGGAGGCAAAGATAAAGAAGATGCAAGAAATGTTTAACAAAGACCTACAAGAATTAAAGAACAAACACCTAGAAGAATGAAAGAACAAACAGAGATGAACAATACAATAACTGAAATGAAAACTACACTAGAAGGAATCAATAGCAGAATAACTGAGGCAGAAGAACGGATAAGTGACCTGGAAGACAGAATGGTGGAATTCACCACTGCAGAACAGAATAAAGAAAAAAGAATGAAAAAAAATGAAGACAGCCTAAGAGACCTCTGACAACATTAAATGCACCAACATTCACGTTATAGGGGTCCCAGAAGGAGAAGAGAGAGAGAAAGGACCCGAGAAAATATTTGAAGAGATTATAGTAGAAAAATTCCATAACATGGGAAAGGAAATAGCCACCCAAATCCGGGAAGTGCAGAGAGTCCCAGGCAGGATAATCCTAAGGAGAATCATGCCGAGACACATAGTAATCAAATTGACAAAATTTAAAGACAAAGAAAAATTATTGAAAGCAACAAGGGAAAAACAATAAATAACATACAAGAGAACTCCCATAATGTTAACAGCTGATTTCTCAGCAGAAACTCTACAAGCCAGAAGGGAGTGGCATGATGTATTTAAAGTGATGAAATGGAAGAACCTAAAATAAAGATTACTCTACTCAGCAAGGATCTCATTCAGATTCAATGGAGAAATCAAAAGCTTTACAGTCAAGCAAAAGCTAGAGAACTCAACACCACCAAACCAGGTTTACAACAAATGCTCAAGGAACTTCTCTAGGCAGGAAACACAAGAGAAGAAAAGGACCTACAAAAACAAACCCATAACAATTAAGAAAATGGTACTAGGAACATATCTATTGATAATTACCTTAAACCTGAACGGATTAAGTGCTCCAACCAAAAGACACAGGCTCGCTGAATGGATACAAAAACAAGACCCATATATATGCTGTCTACAAGAGACCCACTTTGGACCTAGGGATGCATACAGACTGAAAGTGAGGGGATGGAAAACGATATTCCATGCAAATGGAAACCAAAAGAAAGCAGGAGTAGCAATACTCATATCAGATAAAATTGACTTTAAAATAAAGACTATTACAAGAGACAAAGAAGGACACTACATAATGATCAAGGGATCAATCCAAGAAGAAGGTATAACAATTATAAATACATATGCGCCTAACATAGGAGTACCTCCATACATAAGGCAACTGCTAACAGTTGTAAAAGAGGATATCGACCGTTAAAACAATAATAGTGGGGGACTTTAACACCTCACTAACACCAATGGACAGGTCATCCAAACAAAATTAATAAGGAAACACAAGCTTTAAATGACACAATAGACCAGATAGATTTAATTGATATTCATAGGACATTGCATCCAAAAACAGCAGATTACACTTTCTTCTCAAGTGCACATGGAACATTCTCCAGGAAAGATCACATCTTAGGTCACAAATCAAGCCTTAGTAAATTTAAGAAAATTGAAATCGTATCAGGTATCTTTTCTGACCACAATGCTATGAGATTAGAAATCAATTACAGGGGAAAAAAAGTAAAAAACACAAACACATAGAGGCTAAACAATACGTTGTTAAATAACCAAGAGATCACTGAAGAAATCAAAGAGGGAATCAAAAAATACCTAGAGACAGATTACAACGGAAACACAATGATCCAAAACCTATGGGATGCAGCAAAAGCAGTTCTAAGAAGGAAGTTTATAGCAATAAATCCTCACAATGATCCAAAACCTATGGGATGCAGCAAAAGCAGTTCTAAGAAGGAAGTTTATAGCAATAAATCCTACCTCAGTAAACCAGAAAAATCTCCAATAAACAATCTAACCTTACACCTAAAGGAACTAGAGAAAGAAGAACAAACAAAACCCAAAATTAGTAAAAGGAAAGAAATCATAAAGATCAGAGCAGAAATAAATGAAATAGAAATAAAGAAAACAATAACAAAGATCAATAAAGCTAAAAGTTGCTTCTTTGAGAAGATAAACAAAATTGATAAACCATTAACCACACTCATCAAGGAAAAGAGGGAGAGGACTCAAATCAATAAAATTAGAAATGAAAAAGGAGAATTTACAACAGACACCACAGAAATACAAAGCATCCTAAGAGACTACTACAAGCAACTCTATGCCAATAAGATGGACAACCTGGAAGAAATGGACAAATTCTTAGAAAGGTATAAACTTCCTGACTGAACCAGGAAGATATAGAAAATATGAACAGACCAATCACAAGTAATGGAAATGAAACTGTGATTTAAAATCTTCCAACAAACAAAAGTCCAGGACCACATGGCTTCACAGGTGAATTCTATCAAACATTTAGAGAAGAGCTAACACCCATCCTTCTCAAACTCTTCCAAAAAATTGCAGAGGGAGGAACACTCCAAAACTCATTCTATGAGGCCACCATCATCCTGATACCAAAACCAGACAAAGATACTACATAAAAAGAAAATTACTGACCAATTTCACTGATGAATATAGATGCAATAATCCTCAACAAAATACTAGCAAACAGAATCCAGAAACACATTAATAGGATCCTAGACCATGATCAAGTGGGATTTATCCCAGGGATGCAAGGATCCTTCAATATATGCAAATCAATCAATGTGATATACCATATTAACAAACTGAAGAATAAAAACCATATGATCATCTCAATAGATGCAGAAAAAGCTTTGGACAAAATTCAACACCCATTTATGATAAAAACTCTCCAGAAAGTGGGCATAGAGGGAACCTACCTCAACATAATAAAGGCCATATAGGACAAACCCACAGCAAACATCATTCTCAATGGTGAAAAACTGAAACCATTTCCTCTAACATCAGGAACAAGACAAGGATGTCCACTCTCACCACTGTTATTCAATATAGTTTTGGAAGTCCTAGCCTCGGCAATCAGAGAAGAAAAAGAAATAAAAGGAATACAAATTGGAAAAGAAGAAGTAAAGCTGTCACTGTTTGCACATGACATGATACTATACATAGAGAATCCTAAAGATGCCACCAGAAAACTACTAGAGCTAATCAATGAAGTTGGTAAAGTTGCAGGATACAAAATTAATGCACAGAAATCTCTTGCATTCCTATACACTAATGATGAAAAATCTGAAAGAGAAATTAAGGAAACATTCCCATTTACCATTGTGACAAAAAGAATAAAATATCTAGGAATAAACCTACTTAGGAAGACAAAAGGCCTGTATGCAGAAAAGTATAAGACACTGATGAAAGAAATTAAAGATGATACAAACAGATGGAGAGATATACCATGTTCTTGGATTGGAAGAATCAATATTGTGAAAATGACTATACTGCCCAAAGCAATCTGTACATTCAGTGCAATCCCTGTCAAACTACCAATGGCATTTTTTACAGAACTAGAACAAAAAATCTTAAAATTTCTATGGAAACACAAGAGACCCCGAATAGCCAAAGCAGTCTTGAGGGAAAAAAGCAGAGCTGGAAAAATCAGACTCCCTGACTTCAGACTATACTACAAAGCTACTGTAATCAAGACAGTATGGTACTGGCACAAAAACAGAAATATAGATCAATGGAACAGGATAGAAAGCCCAGAGAGAAACCCACGCACCTATGGTCAACTGATCTATGAGAAAGGAGGCAAGGATATACAATGGAGAAAAGAAAGTCTCTTAAATAAGTGGTGCTGGGAAAACTGGACAGCTACCTGTAAAAGAATGAAAGTAGAACACTCCCTAACACCAAACACAAAAATAAACTCAAAATGGATTAGAGACCTAAATATAAGACTAGACACTGTAAAATTCTTAGAGGAAAACATAGGAAGAACACTCTTTGACATAAATCACAGCAAGATTTATTTTGATCTGCCTCCTAGAGTAATGGAAATCAAAACAAAAATAAACACATGGGACCTAATGAAACTTAAAAGCTTTTGCACAGCAAAGGAAACTACAAACAAGGTGAAAAGACAGCCCTCAGAATGGGAGAAAATATTTGCAAACAAATCAACAGACAAAGGATTAATCTCCAAAATATATAAACAGCTCATGCAGCTGAATATTAAAAATCAAACAACCCAATCCGAAAATGGGCAGAAGACCTAAATAAACATTTCTCCCAAGAAGACATACAGATGGCCAAGAAGGACATGAAAAGCTGCTCAAGATCACTAATTATTAGAGAAATGCAAATCAAAACTACAATGAGGTATTACCTCACACCAGTTAGAATGGGCATCATCAGAAAATCTACAAACAACAAATGCTGGAAAAGGTGTGGAGAAAAGGGAACCCTCTTGTACTGTTGGTTGGAATGTAAGTTGATACAGACCCTCTGGAGAACAGTATGGAGGTTCTTTAAAAAACTAAAAATAGAATTACCATATGATCCAGCAATCCCACTACTGGGCATATACCCAGAGAAAACCATAATTCAAAAAGACACATGTATCCCAATGTTCATTGCAGCACTATTTACAATAGCCAGGTCATGGAAGCAACCTAAATGACCACTGACAGTCAATGGATAAAGAAGATGTGGTACATATATACAATGAAATATTACTCAGCCATAAAAAGGAACAAAATTTGGTCATTTGTAGAGACGTGGATAGATGTAGAGACTGTCATACAGAGTGAAGTAAGTCAGAAAGAGAAAAACCAATATCGTATATTAATGCATATATGTGGAGCCTAGAAAAATGGTACAGATTAACTGGTTTTCAGGGTAGAAATAGAGCACAGATGTAGAGAACAAACGTATGGACACCAAGGGGGGAAAGTGGCAGCAGGGGGAGGTGGTGTGATGAATTGGGAGATTGGGATTGACATATATACACTAATACGTATAAAATGGATAACTAAGAAGAACCTGCTGTATAAAAAAATAAATAAAATAAAATTCAAATAAAGAAGAAAAAACAAAAAAAAGAAACCATCTACAATGTGTTCTTTTTTTCAGAAAATATATTAGTAAGCAACAGTAAAAAATTATTGCCTTTTTGGTGCTTACATTCTAGTGGTACACTAACTTCCTTCCTTCCTATCTTTTTCCAATCTATGTTAAATAAGAATTAATAAGTGAGAAAAGTTGTCACCAGGACAAACATTATCATTTTTTTTAATTAAAAATTAAAATCAGACATTTTTCTGATTGAAGTTACATTTGATGTGAAGGACTGGTTTGACAATGAGGACTGTTTTGCCAATTAGCTTATCCAGTTGAATTAACTAAGTCTGAAGCTGTGAACTTTTGATGTATGTATATTTAAAACACATATGTAGTAGTCCTCACTTCTGGAAAATATATAATTTGCAACTCTAAACAAATGATAATTAAAAATATATCAATATTATAATGTGTGAAGACATAAATGGTTTTTCTAAATTATTTTGGGGAATACCCAGTCTACCATTTTGAAACTCACTGTGCTAGGGTTCTTCCACTTTATAACTGATTATAGGGAGGGGTAGGGGCCCTCAAGTTTCCCTTGAATTTACTTTCTTACTTACTAGGAGATCAGCACACACTCTGCAAAGTTCTCTCCTAATGGAATAAATGGAAGAAAGAAAGGTGGTAAAAAGGTTTGAAAATTACAAAAAAGTTTATATTCATTACACTTTGTTTACAGTTGATGGTAATCTTCCTCATGGGAAGCTGGGCTTCTCAACCTCAACACTGTTGACATTTTACACGAGATCATTTTTTTTTTTTTTTTTTTGCGGTACGTGGACCTCTCACTGTTGTGGCCTCTCCCGTTGCAGAGCACAAGCTCTGGACGTGCAGGCTCAGCAGCCATGGCTCACGGGCCTAGCCGCTCCGTGGCATGTGGGATCTTCCTGGACCGGGGCACGAACCCGTGTCCCCTGCATCGGTAGGTGGACTCTCAACCACTGCGCCACCATGGAAGCCCTACACGAGATCATTCTTGGTTGCAGGAGCTATCCTGGGCATTGGGAGTTATTTAGCAGCATCCCTGGCCCCTACCCATGCAACGCCAGCAACCCCTCCTCTTCTGGTTATGACAAAAATGTCTCCAGTTATTGCCAGATTGTCCCCTAGGGTGAAAAATCATCCCTGATTGAGGATCACTGTGCTATTGTAACCAGATGTGTTGACTTCCTTCCTTATTTAGTAACTAGGCATCCCCTCAGATTTGCTTATCCCTGAAACTAAAATCTCACCAAACTTCTCTGTGTACATCTAGTCAGTAAGAGAAAAAAAACTTTACCAAATCTATTCTCCTGGTGTTAGTGGCGGAGTGCCTCACCCTAGGAGGTACGTATGTCGTGGAACTATTTCTTTAGAAGGTTTCCTCACATTCTACAGTGAGTTAGTACATTTACTCTTTAAGAGACACGTAATTCTACTCAGCATGTAGCTGTCAAGCAGAGTCGTTGATTGAAAATTAACTCTAAACATTAAATATATACAAGCAAGGTAAAAACAACTACTCAGTTATTCCTAACTATGGTATGTATAGATAACTGTGGATTGACTTAACTATAGAATATGATTTTAAAAACGAACAATGCTTGATATTTGGTGAAACTTCTTTGAGTGGAAAGGATTCACATTGATGGGCTATTTCATGTGACTCAGATTTAACCAGAGCTCTAAGAAAGTAGGTGCCAACTGTGTAAATTCCAAAGAGAGGCACTATACAGGCAGGACTTACAGAGAGAGAGGTGGATTAAAACCAGTTTTGCCAATCTTACAAAAAGTTTCAATTTGGAGGGGCCAACAGGTGGGAAATAAAAGAATTTCTTCAAAGAGTTATTCATGATAGAGGACGGATTGATGGTTTTCACTTCCCCGCAAACCTAATTTTAAAAGCTACACAGAGAACCCTTGAAGATCCCAGAGACGTGACTCTTGGAGATTTGTGGACATGGTGCATGGTGTCTGATTAACTCCCGAACAAAAAGGCTACAGCCGAGGCTGCCCTAAAGGTCACGGCAGCAGAGAACAGAGCTGCATTTGGAAGAAACCACCTTCTCCCTAAATGCAAGTCAAAGATAACTACACGCATCCCACAGTGGAAAGGTTGGCTGAAGGCTGCTTCCCAGGAGAGCTTCTGCCCAATGACAAGTGACCGCAGCAGAAGAGGCTGGAAGTACACAGTGACATGCAGAACTGAGGAGGAAAGGTAAATGGACAACTGAAAGAGAGGCACTACTCGAGTAAGAGGAACACTGGGGACATCCCCCAGGAGTAAAAGGGGGCACATGTGAGAAAAAGGATCACCTTTAAACATCCGCCACCTCCAGAGAGCACCAGCACCCCATTACTTAATGTCAGCCGGGAAGGACCTATCCTGTCAGCATCCTCTCCTCTCTCCTCTATTTCAATCCTGGAGAAGGCACAGGCAGCCTAATGAGTGAGAGAAGCGGAGCAGCAGTCAAGGCAGAAACATAAAGACACCAACCCTCGATTCCCCTCCTGCTAGACGAGGCAGCCAGAGGAAAGCAGGAGCTGGTGGAAGGAGGGTCCATTGGGAGAAACTTTTAACTTTGAATCACCTTCTGAGTTTGTGATCAATACAACACAGTGGACAAATAACTACTAAAAGGAGATCATTTCTTCGTGGCTGAGATTGACTGAAGAGTGGTTGATTGGGTAAAGGGAAGAAGCTAAGCTGTGAGACCTGCCCAAGATTTCTTCTCGGTAAAGAAGAGCCAGTTGCATGAAAAGCATTTGAAGAAGCAGTGAGGAGGAAAAAATTAAGTTGTTTTCTGATTGCATTCTACAAGTCCTGCTTGTTCAACATATCAGTTACATACAAGTAAACACTGAACAGCTTATTCAGTGATAATCCAATTGACAGCTTTATAGTGATAATATAGTATCACTTTTATTTTGCTATAAATTACATAGTGCCTGCCTCTTCACTCAGACAAAAATGTTCTCACTTCTCTTTCATCATAATATAGTGAATTCCTGCTGTAGTACTGTACAGGATTTATCAGTCTCTAGTTTGAAAGAGTAAGAAAAGAAAACCCCACACAGAAACAATTCAGACATGCTTGTTTTTGCTTGTAAATCTTCCCTAAACATAATAAAAATAATTGATTAAGGGAGACATTGATGAGTGATGTTATAATTCAATCTCTGGGCTTTGATAATAGCATAAACCAACTGGATTTCTTCAACAGAGAAATAGCACTCACATCAATCTTGTCTTATTGGTGTCCTTTATACTACATATATAATTACACAGCTTAGAAAAATGTTAGATTCCAAAAGCATTTATTCTTCCAATGGATATTCAAGACAGAAAATTCTCTACAGAAGCAAACTTGGAATGAATGTATGGGTTAAAAGTATATCTCAGCCAAAGGGGAAACAAGTGCCTATGTCTAAAGAGGTAACTTGCCTAGTAAAGGAATTTTATATGCTGTATTGATATACCTAAGTACCAGACTTGCAGTTAAGACTTGGAAACTTGGATGGGTATTATTATTCAGTATTATTATTATTAAGCTTTTGACTGCAAAGCTTAGTTAGAGGTGAGGAACGGAGGGAAGTGGAAGGGAAGAAGGTAGGAGTGAGGGAGGTGGATAGAGAAAGAGAGAATTGATTTTAAAAGTAACTGAAAAAATCTAAGGTGCCTTCAAGTATAGCTGGAGCCAGGTGCTCAAGTAACATGAAACTGTCACTGTGCATACCACCTTTTCTTACCTTCTGTGTTGACTTCAAGCTCATTCTTCACTCTGTGCTGACCTATGCAACAAGAAGCTTACATTCTTTTAGCTTCAAGTTCAGGGGAAGAGGATGTTCCCTTCATGGTCTTCCTTCTGAGCTTAGCCCTAAATAAATTGACAGGGGTCACATGTCCATTTTGAGCACAACATTGTGATTGAATGCATAATACATGATGATTTCCCAAGCCAGCATAATATGCCGTCTGCTAGTTATGATGGTGGAACCAGCCCCAGGCAAATAATAGGAACTGAAAATAGTGTGGCAAAGGGAGTCTTCAAGCAAAATCTGCTCTTATAAAATAAAGGGAGAAAGGAAGCTAAATAGATGAAAACAACAGATTCCATTTAAGGTGATTTATGTAATCTCTTAGGATTTAATCTTCTCATTTATAAAATAAATGTTGATAACACAAGTTCTACATATTTCCTAGGTTCACTATTGTAAAGCTTAAATGAGATCACAGATGCACAAGTGCATCAAAAGAAGTACTGAGTTAAAAAAATCTTTTTTAATATGTTGAAAAGGTCTGCAGATCAGAAAAAGTGTCTATATTGAGGCTAACTAAATAGCTCTTTAATGGAGGATTATGTGATATTTCTCACTGTGCATGTCAGCAGTTATTGTTATTTTCTTTTCTAGGAATAAGGACTTCATAAAAAGGTTAATATGGATCTAGTTGTAGTTTTTTAATTGAAGTATAGTTGATTTACAGTGTTGTGTTAGTTTCAGATATGCAGCAAAGTGATTCAGTTACACATATATATATATACATAGATATATACACACACACATATATGCTTTTTCAGATTCTTTTCCATTATAGGTTATTACAAGATATTGAATATCCCCTGTGCTATACAGTAGGTCCTTGTTGTTTATCATTTTATATATAGTAGTGTGTGTCTGTTTATCCCAAATGCCTAATTTATCCCTCCTTCCCTTCCCCTTTGGTAATGATAAGTTTTTTTTCTATGTCTGTAAGTCTGTTTCTGTTTTATAAATAAGTTGATTCATATCATCTTTTTTAGATTCCACATATAAGTGGTGTAAGATATTTATCTTTCTCTGTCTGACTTACTTCACTTAGTATGATAATGATAATCTGTAGGTCAATCCATGTTGCTGCAAATGGCGTTATTTCATTCTTTTTATGGCTGAGTAATAGTCCATTCTCTGTGTGTCTGTGTGTATATATATATATATATACATACGTACATACATATATGTATATCACATCTTCTTGTTTTAAATTAATTTTTATTGGAGTATAGTTGATTTACAATGTTGTGTTAGTTTTTGCTGTACAGCAAAGTGAATCAGTTGTACATACACATATATCCACTCTTTTTTAGAATCTATTCCCATATAAGTCATTATAGAGTATTGAATAGAGTTCATTGTGCTATACAGTAGTTTTTTGTTAGTTATCTATTTTATATATAGTAGTGCATATATGTGAATCCCAATCTCCTGATTTATCCCACCACCACCCCTTTCCCCCTTGGTAACCATAAGTTTGTTTTCTACATCTGTGACTCTATTTTTGTTTGTAAATAGGTTCATTTGTACCATTTTTTTAGATTCCACATATAAGTGATATCATATATTTGTCTTTCTCTGTTTAACTTACTTCACTCAGTGTGACAATCCCTAGGTCCATCCATGTTGCTGCAAATGGCATTAATTTGTTCTTTTTTATGGCTGAGTAATATTCCATTGTATATATGTACCACATCTTCTTTATCCATTCCTCCATTGATGGCCATTTAGGTTGCTTCCATGTCCTGGCTATTGTAAATAGTGCTGCAGTGAACATTGGGGTGCATGTATCCTTTGGAATTATACCACTTTATCTTTTCATCTTTATCTATTCATCTGTCAATGGGCATTTAGGTTGCTTCCATGTCTTGGCTGTTGAACATAGTGCTGCTGTGAACATTGAGGTGCATGTATCTTTTCGAATTAGAGTTTTCCTTTTTCTTGGATGTATGCCCAGGAGTGGGATTGCTGTATCATATGGTAATTTTATTTTTAGTTTTTTAAGGAACCTCCATACTATTCTCCATAGTGGCTGCACCAATTTATATTCCCACCAACAGTGTAGGAGGGCTCCCGTTTTTCTGCACCCTCTCCAGCATTTATTATTTATAGACTTTTTGATGATGCCTATTCTGACCAGTGTGAGGTGATACCTCACTGTAGTTTTCATTTGCATTTCTCTAATAATTAGCAGTGTGTACCTGTTGGCTAACTACATGACTTCTTTGAAGAAATGTCCATTTAGGTCTTCTGCCCATTTTTTGATTGGGTTGTTTGTTTTTTTGTAGTTCTTCAAATATATCATAACCCCATGATATGAATAAGCAAGAATGAAATATTGAGATTCAGTAAATTTCCAGGCAGTCACAAAGCAAATATCCTCTTAAGGTTGAGAAGGCTACTTCTTTTTCCTAAGATGACAGCTTGGTGCATAAAAAAAAGAACTTAAAAAATGTGATCTTGAGAGTGTAATGGAACTGCATTTGAGTTTCTGCTTCTGCTTTACCATTACTTGGGTGTGAGATGTTGGACAAGTGACTTAACCTCTCTGACTCTCAGTTTCTCATCTGTAAAAATAAGGATGATAACTAGCTTGTGGGGCATTAGTGAGTTTTAGAGCTAAAGTGTGCCACAGGATTTTTCACGTAGTAGGCACTCAGATGGTGATTTTATTCATTTTTATTATTTTGCAGTCCTCAGTACACTCTCCTAATAGTTCTACATAATGAGGTGCTTTCAAAGGATAAAGTAATGAAGTGGAACTTGAGATGAACAGGTCAAGTGCTTGCTAAATGACCTTTGCTGTATTTCAGGAAGCCAAGGGTATGAGTCAGAGTTTGACTTGGAGGAACAGAGCCACTGTAAGTGATATAGAATAGGGGATTTTTAAAATAGGGATTATGGGAATTTCCTGGTGGTCCAGAGGTTAGGACTCTGCACTCAACACTGCCCAGGGCCCAGGTTCAATCCCTGGTTGAGGAACTAAGATCCCACAGGCTGCACAGCCAATAAAATAAAAATAATAAAATAAATTAAGGATTAGACCTTATACAACTCTGGGAGCTGGTGGAGACAGTCACAGAGGAGATCTGGGTGCAGAAGAGAGAATGGACACACCAGAGTCCTTGTCTGTCTCTCATTGCCTGCAAATGCCACCAGGGTGACCTGCAGAAAGAGCTGTGCTCTAATCTTCACCACCAAGTTGTAACACATTTGATCCAGGACTAGCTGACACTCAAGGGTGGAGATCTGGTGAGCGCTAAAGACTGGTTGATGTCTGGTTGATGTCCCATACCAGCAAAGTAAGCTACCAGATCAGTGACAGCATGTGTGAACTGCCTGAAAGCCTGGAGATTGCACTAACTTTCAAGGAAAGAATAATGGCTGCTGCTGTACAAACAACTCCATTATATCCTTTACCCAGATTTCCCCATTTTGCCGCATTTACATATTCTTCTCTATCTCTCTCTCTGTAGATAGATAGGTAGGTAGTTAGGTAGATAGATAGATAGATAGATAGACAGACACATTTACATATTTTTTTATGAACCATTTGGGATTAAGTGGTATACTTGGAGTCCCTCTATCCCCAAATACTTCTGTGTGTATTTCCTAAGATCAAATACATGACCACATTACAATTATCAAAAATAGAGAACTAGCTTTGATTCAGTACTATTATCTAATCTCCAAAGCTTATTTAAATTTTACCCTATTATTACAATAATGTCCTTTATGGCCCAAAATTTAAAAAATAAAAAGGTCTGGTCCACATTTCAATCCAGGGTCACATGCTGAATTTGGTCATCACATCTCTCTCATTTCCTTTATCCTGGACCAGTTCTTTGGTCTGTCTTTGTCTTTCATAACCTTGTCATTTTTTAAGAGTATATAGTATGTTATATACTTTTGTACTTTGTCCTTCCATTTTGGGTTGCCTGATTTTTTTTTTTCTCAAAATTTGACCGAGGAATTTGGCAGGAAGAGCAAGAAGTGATGCTGCGTTCTTTCTAGTGCCTCACATGAGATGGTGTCTGCTTTCTTCTCCAGTTTTTAAGATACATTCTTATACCATATATGCACTTGTCCTATCATAGCAGAGGATTTTTGTTTCCTCGAGACTGGAGTTGGCAAATTTTTCCTGTAAAGAGCCAGAGAGTAAATATTTTTGACTTTGCAGGCCAAGTCTCTGTCACAACTACTCAACCTGCTGTTGTAGCATAAAAGTTAGCTCAGGCGATATATAACGAACATGTGTGACTCTGTCCCAGCCTTATTTATGGACTTGAAATTTGAATTTCATGTAATTTTCATGTCACAAAATATTCTTCTCTTTTGGTTTCTGTCAACCATTTAAAAATGTAAAAATGTATAAAAACAATGATTTGCTCCTCAGTAGTACAAAAAATGGATTGTAATCCATACTTTGCTAACCCCTCCTCTAGCCCTGCAGGTATTGTTACTCAAAGCTGCTTTCTTCCTCATCACAGCTTCTCTATTACACAGCTATCTCAGCTGTGAAGTCCATCTTTGTATGTTCTGTTTGCCTTGAATGGCCTGAAATGTGTGGTGGGAAAGCAGAGCTGTTTAACTTGTAGAAACTGATTTTTCTTTATTACTCCATATTTTTTTTCCTCCAGTCCTTTTCTTGTATGTGAGTATTGTACTTAGAACTAATTTTCATCTATTGCATATTATACAATACTATTAGTTTGATTCATTAATGCATAATACATCCTGGAGACTAATTTGTTTACTCCAGTGGACTCATTAAGGCTTGCCGTATGAATGTGGGATTAGGTTTAAAAAGGGAATCACCTTCGAATGATTGACTCCCATGTCTGTTTTAAAAGAAAAAAAATCTGACAAGTGAAAATCAAGTAATCTATATCCCTCTCCTTAACCGTAAAAGAACATTAAAGGATTTCTAAAGCTATGTGCATATGACTTGATTTCCTATGGTGTTATTGTAGAGTTGCATGATTTACTTTCAATAATTGATCATAGAAAAAGCCAATTAAAGCAGTGTGCTAATATCTTCCTCCATAGGTGAATAGAGCAATGAGGACTTGCATCCCTGCTTTAATTCTGTATGTCGGTGCATATTTTAAGTTTAGCATCTTGCCACCCATGATAACGTTATTGCCTGTCACGCAGGAATAAAACAGCTTCTAATAAGACTACTGTTAGGTGGGCCCCCATGAGCAAGCATGGTCAGAGGCAGGAGAACACATTTCTTGATGTTATATTTGTACTGTATTCTGCCCTTTAGGGATGGTTTATATACCTTGGTAGGATGAGATGGTGGGCCTAATATATCATAATCCTCCCCTGTTTCTGTTTCTGTTGCACTCTTTTTAGCTGAATACTTAGATATTCTGACAGAGCTGCCATTCGAAAATTCAGAAATGTGTAGTTGTATGCACCTGTCCTGTGCCTGTTTTCTGAAAACCCTTATCTGTCACCCAGTGCCTTTTCCAAGGTCTCGCCCTTAGAAAAGAGCTGAAATCCAGTTATCAGCGGGGGTTTCTGCTGCAGATGTGTACCTGAGGGCTATTTTAGAAAGAACAGGTTTGTAATTAGAAATCTTGGTGCTGTGAGTGTACTACAGGGCTAAATATGCAGACACTTACCTTTTCATTGAGAAATCTCTGTAGAAGGTTTGAGGCAGATCTTCACAGCTTAATTTGCAAGAGAGCAAGTGTATTGTGTTTTTACTGCTTGTGCAGCTCCAGGTCATCTCAGAGAGTGGCAGTGACGTAGTTTATAAAGAGTTGTCATTATTGTCCTGCTTTGGGTATTTATGCTTTCAAAAAATGTGGCGTAAACAGTTTGTGATAAATTCTCTGAGCCAAGGTTACTGGAACTCCTTTACTGGAGATATTTAGGTATTGGATAGGAACCCAGCTGTCCTATGCTGTTTCCGATGCAATCAAGTCTGCAGACCTGCGGTTGAAGAAGATGACCTCCATTGATAGGCTGGCCTTGGGCGAAATAGTAAAGTAGGCAAACTTCCCAGTTCCATTTGTCATTTCACCAGAATGCCCTCAGGCTGTTCCATGCCTCCCCCAGAGTTATTCCCCCATCACTTCATCAGGCAATCTCTCCAGTGCTTTTTGTTGTTGTTTGTTTGTTTTAATCTAATTTAATTAATTTATTTTTTATACAGCAGGTTCTTATTCGTTATCTATTTTATACATATTAGTGTATATATGTCAGTCCCTATCTCCCAATTCATCCCACCACCACCACCATCCCCCCCAACTTTCCCCCCTTGGTGTCCATACATTTGTGCTCTACATCTGTGTCTCTATTTCTGCCTTGCAAACCGGTTCATCTGTACCATTTTTCTAGATTCCATGTGTGTTAATATGTTAATATACGATATTTGTTTTTCTCTTTCTGACTTACTTCACTCTGTATGACAGCCTCTAGATCCATCCACCTCTCTACAAATGACCCAATTTCATTCCTTTTTATGCATGAGTAATACTCCATTGTATATATGTACCACATCTTCTTTATCCATTCATCTGTCGATGGGCATTTAGGTTGCTTCCATGACCTGGCTATTGTAAATAGTGCTGCAATGAACATTGGAATACATGTGTCTTTTTGAATTATGGTTTTCTAAGGGTATATGCCCAGTAGTGGGATTGCTGGATCATATGGTAATTCTATTTTTAGTTTTTTAAAGAACCTCCATACTGTTCTCCATAGTGGCTGTATCAATTTACATTCCCACCAACAGTGCAAGAGGGTTCCCTTTTCTCCACACCCTCTCCAGCATTTGTTGTTTGTAGATTTTCTGATGATGCCCATTCTAACTGGTGTGAGGTGATACCCCATTGCAGTTTTGATTTGCATTTCTCTAATAATTAGTGATGTTGAGCAGCTTTTCATGTCCTTCTTGGCCATCATTATGTCTTCTTTGGAGAAATGTCTATTTAGGTCATCTGCCCATTTTTTGATTGGGTTGTTTGTTTTTTTAATATTGAGCTGCGTGAGCTGTTTATATATTTTGGAGATTAATCCTTTGTCTGTTGTTTTGTTTGCAAATATTTTCTCCCATTCTGTGGGTTGTCTTTTCCTCTTGTTTATAGTTCCCTTTGCTGTGCAAAAGCGATTAAGTTTTATTAGGTCCTATTTGCCACTCAAAATTTACATGGTCAGTGCCCTGTTCCCCCAGGAGCTCCATGATTGTGTGAAGTGGTTATTTGAGTAAAATCATTTTAATAACTTAATAAGTGATTCTAGGGCTTCCCTGGTGGCGCAGTGGTTAAGAATCTGCCTGCCAATGCAGGGGACATGGGCTCGAGCACTGGTCCAGGAAGATTCCACATGCCGCGGAGCAGCTAAGCCTGTGTGCCACAACTACTGAGACTGCGCTCTAGAGCCCGTGCGCCACAACTACTGAATGCCTAGAGCTCATGCTCCACAACAAGAGAGGCCACCACAATCAGAAGCCCGCACACTGCAATGAAGAGTAGCCCCCCCACGCCACAATTAGAGAAAGCCCATGCACAGCAACAAAGACCCAATGCAGCCAAAAATTAAATTAAATTAATTAATTTTTTTTTAAAGTAATTCTAGCTTAGTCTCCTATTCCTCTACATACTGTTCCCTTGCCCTTCATTCATTCAACATATGTGCATTTTAGGATGAGCCTACCAGAACCTGTGTCATCATGTAAGGGGATAACTCCAATAGCACATATTTCTGATGTTATGGCGGAAAAGTGAGGAAAGTATTTTGGAGACCTTTTCACTCTTTCAAAATCATTTCATAAGCAAATAGTCCCCCTGAGAAACCAGTGACTTCTCTAATAGTATGAGCCTTCCTTTGCTGCAAAGCCTAACAATTATTAAAGCTGACTTTTAGAATAATTGTTTGGCAGACCTTCTTGACTCTTTGCAAACTAGTGACAAGTAAAGAGGCAAGAATGGTAAAAATAAATAAAGAAGAAGCTTATAAAAAGCAAAGTTGGGAAGAGAAGTGAGTGGCAAGAAGGAAGAGGCAGAATAAAGCGTCAACTGAGTTTAGTTAGGAGAAGCTGCTTTTACCAGCCAGAAAGGATTCAATTTGCAGATTGGGTTTGTTGTTTTAATCATTGCTTTCTGTGAAATGCTTTCCATAAGCCATAGACTAAAGAAGTTGTAGAACCATAGAGCTTTAGTGCTGGAACGAAACCTCAAAAGTGATCAAATCACATATCTGACTAAACCATGTATTTTAGAGGAATTTGAAATACACAGTATAAAACTGATTCATTCAAACTCAAGGTGAAGAGGTATTGTCTACAATACAGGGAATATTAGAGCCCCTAAGATATGGAAGAATAAAGTTTTAACCATGCAACCATAGCAGCACAGTGCAGTGGTTAGTAGCACAAAAAGTAAAGTCGGATGTATACAGAATTCTGTTTTACTAGTTGTGTGACTTTGGACAAGAAATACTATTTAGCTAAACCAAGCTTGTTACCCTCACTTGTGAAATTCAGATTATTAAAACAAATGAGGACTGAATGATATAATCTCAGTATAACGTGTGACCTAATGTGGGCAATCAACAAATACGTCTTGTTAACATTGCCATTATTTAAGAAGCAATGTTTCTCTTACCACAGGTAATAAATTAGGTAGCATTAGAGTGAAAAGCAAAGTGACATTATGAAAGTTCAGTCACTACTATATGAAATATCTATAATCTGCTCACATGTAGGTATACTCCAGAATTTTCTTGAAAGTGAGATTTACGTTTGTTTGATTGTGAATAACTACATTCTAAAGAGGAATAACAACTGAAGGGAGGGAAGAGGAAAGATATGAGGTGGGGAGAATGCCTATGATCCAATTACATTTGGGTAATTTACGGCAGTAGCCTTCAATCTGGGTCCATGAACTTCTAGTCTACATCAAGGTTGTCCAAAAGGTCTACAAGCATGGAAAATTTAAAGGGATGTGATTCACAAATCCCAACTTTTCTATGGATCCCTTCCTAAAATTGATCTGCCCAAGAACTCTGCTGTGACCTCTCTCTGTCCTAGTTACCTTATCGTGAAGTCACAAAAGAAAGCCAGATACCTTACCCATCCCAGTCCTAAATCTTTGAATTCTTCTACCTCAAAGGAAAAACAAAACAAAACAAAAACCTCTGCGGTGACAAACAAAGGATATTTCAAAACGTTCTTGTAATTGATGTTGAGAATCAAAATGCAGCCTACCCTCGCCATCCACCTCGTTGACAGAAAGATTTTCAATATAAGTTTACTCTCTGTATTTAATAACTATTTTTCAATAATTCATAATATGTGTGTTTTTAAAAATTACATACAAATGATGACATGCTGACTAAATCCTAAAGAATGTGTTTAACCCTTAAAGCCATATATTCATGACTGTATATGATATTCTTAATATAAAATTACTATTATAGGATTTTTTCTTCTTTAATTTTGTATTTGGTTCCTTTTTTTCTGTTACTTTGAAGTGCTTGGTTCATATTATTACCCTATATACTTATTTAATTTATTCTTCCTTTCATAATTATATCATCAATACACTAAAAATTAAACCACTAAGTGAAGTTTGAGACATTTTTGTAGTTCTCTTGGTCCTACGATATATACTATTATGGATATATTATCTGAGTTATGTACTTACTATATACTTAAACTCTATATAGCGATGAAACCAAATTTTACATAAAATTTTATCCATGTGTTTTACTTTGTTTTTAATTTTAGAGTCATTTTCCATGATTCATTTATATTCTAAACATAAATAAAATCATATAAATAGTTTAAAAGGGAAAAATATTTTAAATTCTTCTCAGAGAAATCTTGCTTTCATTCTAATTTGTATTCCCCTTGTAAGTAAACATTTTCATTATTTCTTGTTTCTTTTCCAGTGTTTCTTTTTATGATAATATACAAGTACATGCATTTGCATATTCTTATTTCCACTTCTTTAAAAATTTCATTTAATATAACCTGGAGATCACTTACTACCAGTGCTTAAATACTGGTCTTCACTCTTCTTTACAGCAGCATAATATACTCTTTTGGTAGAAATACAGTAATTCATTGAACCAGTCCTCTAACGCTGAACATCTGAATTGTTTCCAACTTTCTGCTGTTTTAAATAATTCTGCTATGAATAACTATTGCCTTAATATTTTATACCTGGGATGGTTTTCTTGCTCCCCTGGATGAAATCCTTACAGTTAGATTGCCAGGTCAAGGTGTTAATGATATGTAATTTTGTTTGATATTGCCAAATTCTCTTCTATAGGAGTTATGCCATTTTGCAGTCACTCCAGCAACATTATAGTGGGTCCCTTTCTCCATAGCATTGCCAACAGAGTATATTGTAAAACTTTTGGATTTATGTCATAGGCGAGAAGTTGCTTTTCTTTGTAGTTTAATTTGTATGTATCTTACTAAGAATGAGACTGATCATTTCTTTCATATACTTAAGTATCATTTGCTTAGCTTTTCCTGGAACTCTCTTCACAATTTTTGCCCAATTTTATATTAGGATTTTTTTACCATTTTCTTCTTGATTTTTCTAGTGCCTTTTTATCTGATAGGAGGATAAACCATTTGCCTACAATATAATTTACTTATGATGTTTAATTTTTCTTTGAAAGCTTAATATATCAGTCTTTTGTTGCTTCTGGATTTTGAATGTTAAAAAGGCTATCTCCATTCCTTGATTATAAAATAATCCATTCATGTTTTCATTTACTACTTGTAGTTTTTTTTTAAATCTTTAATCCTTTTAGAAATAGTCTGGTGTAAACTGTGGGATCTAGTCCAGTTTTATCATTTTGTAAATGACTACCCAGTTGTCCCAACATTATTGATAAAAAGTTTACTTCTCTCAGTGATTTCAGATGGCACTGAAAACCTACATCAAGATTCTGGACTTTACTATTCTAAAGCATTGTTATCTGACTATTCATGTGCCAATACCTACACATTTTGAAAAACAGTACATTATAGAGGGGTATTAGTATGTTTCAATTTCTGGTAGGTCTATCCTGCCCTCCCCCCACCCAATTGCTTGTCTTTTTCAGGTTTTTCTTCTATCATTCTTAATTGCTAATTTTTTTTAAAAAGGACACTTTAATAAACTTGTCTAGCTCCAGATAATAACTTCAAACTTTTATTGTGATTATATTAAATTTACTAACTTGGAGATCATTGACATTTTTATGATACTGAGTTATCCCATCTAAGAATATGATTTATCCTTCCATTTGTCCAATTCTACTTTTGATCTTCCAAGAAACTTAAAAATTGCCTTTATATAGACTTTGCTCATATTTATCAACTTAGTTCTAGCTACTTAATCTTTAAATTTGCTACTAGAAATGGGGATTTTCCTCTTTTATTACCTCTTCTAACTCATTACTGATTGAAGATATATAAAGTCTATTGGTATTTTATGTTAATTCTATATTCTTCTACTTTACTGAATTCTTATTGTATTATGTAGTATTTTAAAATCAGTTAGTTTGGATTTTTCAGGTATATTATGATTTATACATAGAGAATAGTTTTACTTCTTCTTTTTAATTTTATGCCTCTGTTTGTTTTCTCTTGTCTGATTGCACTGAAAAAATCTCTAGCCAAGTATTAAATAAGGGTAGAGATAATGGAGATTTTTGTAATGTTCTTGTCTTTAGTGGGAAATCAGTTATTGTCTTCCCATTAAGTAAGATGCTGATGTTTGGCTAAAGTATCTATTGATCTATTTATTCATACAGATAGGTAAATAGATTATTGATTAATAGATATGTATAGGTTTACATAGATTAATACAGATATTGTGTTACTGAAGCAGCCATACATTTCTGTTCTATTATGTAATTTTGAGAATTTGTCCTTTCTGAGTATATGGAAATAATATGATTTATCTCCTCAGACCCACTAACATGGTTATCTAATGGTTTTTGGATATTTCCTCCCACTTACATGCAATTTGAAGGTGGTTGGCTATATTCATGGGCAATAGATAGTTTCTTTTACTCTTCTTGTTCACTGTTTTTATTTTTATTTTTTTTTAAATTAAATGTAGGCAGCAATCATTATGCCATGGTTATCTGGAACTCTAAATAGACTTCTTTTTGTTAAGTAATATATTGGATTTATTTAAGAAAGTAATTCTTTCAATTTGTTCTCTAGAGTTTAAACTTATAAAGGGATAAATTACCCAAGCGGGCCAATATATAAGAACATTGTGATGTTGTCTTCCTAGAATTGCGGAGGCACGGTCATTGTCCCATAGTGAGTCCCAAACATTCTACATTTGCCTTTGAGATATCTTCTGTCTTGCAATATCTCTAAAGAGTTTGCAATGCAAAGTCCGAAAATGAGTAGGTTATCTCCTCCAGGAGAAATCTTCTCTAAGCTTCCTTAGTGACTGTCTCTCTCCTGTGTATTTACAGTATCTTAGACTTTTTTTTTAGTTCCAGTAGATAAATATCCTCTTGAGAAATACATTGAAAACTTTTAAAAAGGTCAGAGTCAAAATATTAATTTCTTCTTTACCTAAGGACTGTGTTTTAAAACCTATAATACACAGATATTTCTATATGTAATTATTAACCATGTGTTTTTTTAAATGAAAAAACTAGCTCTTCCTTCTTTTAAAGTGTTTTGCAAACAAGTCTTTGGTTAAGTATGAAAATAAAAGTTTCAAGAAATTCACATACTATTTAAAACTATCCAAATATCCCTCTACTAAAATGATTGATGTTTCAATCAATTATTACATAATTTTAAGCCAAATAATTCCATATTCCCATAAAATCAGTCCTTTTACTTATACAGACAGATCGAAAAGTGTATTTAAATTTTAGAACCACTGAATTATATCCCTTATAAAAAATTTATCACTGATGAGTTTTGAAAAATTGCTAGAAAACTATTCAATGTTACTGGAACATTGCTTTATTCTCACTAATAGTCAGGCTTTTGTGTTTTTCTTTTTTGTTTTCTGGAAAAGGCAACATGTTTTTCATTTCTTTAAGAAGTTAACCTCTGTGACCCATCTTCTAAATAGCCATTGGAAAATGAGTGGTCAATTCCCATCTTTCAAAGAAACAAAACTGCTGAGAACAGATTTTAAAAGATTTTGAAATTTGTGGGTGTTTCCTTTAAACTATGAATCTAAAAATCTTCTGAGAATAAATTCTCTTTTCAAGGACTAATAGAGGTCATCTGTGGGGATGAAAAAGAATAGGTGAGAGTAGGGAGAAAGGAAAACATTTGTGGACATAAGTCTACCTATAAACATCACTGACTATGTTTATTATTTTATTAGATGAATGAAGAAAGAGAACTAAAATTTATTAGCTACCTATTACAGGCCCTATCACACAGCCATGTTGTTAATGCTCACTTTGAGAAAGGGATTCTATGTTTTTGGATTAAGAATCTGAGGAAGAGCACAGGAATTAAAGTAATTTTGTCCAATGTGACCAAACTAGTGAGTCATCTCACTCCAAAATCTGAATGTGCATGTTTGTTTCTTGCTTTTAATGAGTATCTTAATCTTTTAAGACAATATTTTGCAGATTTCTGTCATCCACATAGTACTGTCACACGTTTTGCCATTACTATGTACCACTTATGTAATTATTTAGTGATTTTTCCCCTTTAAATTGACTTTAGGTCTACTTACTTTGTTAACTTTGCCTTGTTCTAAGAAGTAATAACCCAACACAAATATGCTAGACCAGTTATGTTTTTTATGCTCTATATTATAACTAATGCACAATTTTTAATTTGTATAATGCTCATCCATGCATTACCTAAAATGTTGTCAATGGTTTTGTGATTACCACCATTTTGGAAATAACGTACTGGAAAGAAATGTACTGTCACTAAGATGCATTTTTCCTTACCTTATTTTCAAGAAACTGATCTTTCTTTGTTTTTGGGCCACCAGCCTCCCTTGGGCTCTTCCTCCTCTAAAGAATCTATTAAGCAAAATAAAGTCAGAGCAGACATATCAGTAATTTAGTAGAACCTCAAAAGAATAGACTTACAAAGGTAAAACTTAGGAAAGTGGACTAAAAGAAGCCTAAGGCTGCAGCTAACTCAACTGTAGACAATTCCTGAGGTCCCCACAGAAGGAGAACTGACCTCTGGCTTCCCTGAGGCGAGGGAAACATGCAGACCATGCACTTCTCTCCCAGATTTAAGTGAGTAAAATGGCAGAGATTCTAAGGTTTGCTCTAGGGATCCTAAAACAAGGCTCTGGCTTTGAGCATTCCTCAGATTTTAATAATCAGATCCTCAAAGGATTAAAAACTAAGCAAAACATTTTCAAACATCAATGAATTTAACTTTATTCAAACCAGACTTCTCTGATCATTGCAGTTCTGGGAAGCCAGTTCCAACAATCCTTTAAATTAAATGATTTTTAGATATGGTTTAAGGTTTCCATGAAGAAAAATCCAGAAAACAAAAAGGGATAAGTGTTCATGAAATCTTATAAATTTCCTGTTTGTTACTATTCTGTTTCTCCATCTGAGAATAGTAACAAAAGCTTGACAACAAAAAAGTGCACTCCTGTATTTTTTATTTAGGTGATGTTATGGACTGCATACACCCCACCCCCAAATTCATATGTTGAAACCCTTAGGGTTTCCCCATGTGATGGTATTAGGAGATGGGGCCTTCAGGAGATAATTAGATGGGATCATGAGGGTGAGGTCCCCATGATAGGAATGGTGTCCTCATAAGAAGAGGAAGAGACACCAGAGCATCTACTCTCTGCCCTGTGAGAAGGTAGCTGTCTGCAAGCCAGGAAGAGAGCCCTCACCAAGAACTGAATTTGTCAGCACCTTTATCTTGGACTTCTGTCCTCCAAAACTGTCAGAAATAAATGTCTGTTGTTTAAGCCACCTATGGTATTTTGTAACACCAGCCTGAGCTGAGTAAGACAGGTGACAAGGAAATAGCTTGTGGGAGAGGGAGACTTAGATATTGTTGATTAAGAAACTAGAACTGGGTACAAGACTAGAGTCCTGGAAGAGAGATAGCAAAGGATAACTGGCTTTAAAAGGAAAACAAATCTAGCTGAATAATTGGTGATGGTGTAACATGACAAAAGGCCAAGGGCATAGAAACACTGTTTCTACAAGGTTTAAGATGAGGGAAGTTCCTGGGGATTCCTGGCAGCTTGTATATTAGTTTGAAATTTAAGAGGTATTAGATAAAGTATGGCATACTGGTAAAGTACATGGTCTCAAACTGTTTGGTTTTGTATCTCAGGTCCTTCACTCACTAGGTTTGTGACCTTGGAGAGTTTAGTTCATCTCCTTACCCTCGATTTTCTTATCCTTAAAATGAGGAGAATTAAAGTTCCTGATTCAATAGTGGTTTTTTTTTCCTTCAAGTGAGATAATACATGTAAAATGTTTACTGTTTATTTTAGCTCTTTATAATCAGTATATTTCTGATAGATAATGCAATTCATGTGGAAATATTCTTACCACCATACTTGAACTGCAAAATCAAATGGTCATGAACACATATGATTCAGCAATCCCACCCCTGGGCATATATCTGGACAAAACTATAATTCAGAAGGATACATGCACCCCTATGTTTATAGCAGCACTATTTACAATAGCCAAGACATGGAAATAACCTAAATGTCCATCAACAGATGAATGGATAAAGAAGATGTAGTATATATATGCAATGGAATACTACTCAGCCATAAAAAATAATGAAATAATGCCATTTGCAAACACATGGATGGACCTAGAGTTTATCATACTAAGTGAAGCAAGTCAGAAAGAGAAAGACAATTACCATATGATATCACTTATATGTGAAATCTAAAATATGACACAAATGAACTTGTCTATGAAAAAAAAGACTCACAGACATAGAGAACAGACTTGTGGTTGCCAAGGGGGAAGGGGGAAGGGAAAGGGTTGGATTGGGAGTTTGGGACTAGCAGATGCAAACTATTATATATAGAATGGATAAACAACAATGTCCTATTGTAAAGCACAGGGAACTATATTCAATATCCTGTAATAAACCATAATGGAAAAGGAAAAAAAAAATAAATGAATAAACAAATTAATGGGGAAAAAATGTCATGAATAGAAAACTGCCTAGAAAGAATACATATTTGTGACATTTAATAAATAGGAGAAGACTACCAAATCTCTTTAAGCATATCAATTGTTTATATTTATTCTAAATGACCATAATTAATGGGAACTGAAAAAGAAAACATAGTTTACAGATGGTCCTGGTCCTCCACCAACTTGGAGTTGGTGTTTATAAAGGCAACTTCTTTCACCCTTCTATAGCAGATGTCGTTGTATTAATTTTTCAGTTAGTGGTGTTAGGTTTAGATTTATTCATTTTCCATTCTTTCTAAGGGCTGACATTTTGTCAGTAGCTGCCCAGAGTCCATGGTATTGTGAAATACTGAAGGCATTTTGAGTTTCGAACATTATACTCTCTAACTACCTGGGTCAACCAGCACCAGATATTGTAATAATAGCCCTCCTTGACTGGTAGGCAAACCCTCAGATAACCACAAACTGAATAAGTAGTTTTATTTTTTTCCATTGTGTGTAAGGGTTCCTGAAGGATCAAAATACACTATTGCCTCTTTTTTCTCTCCTTTAGTTAGATAAAAGAATCAGGAGGGCTGTTTTAGAATCACAGCATTGGAAACTGTAGTTGGTTGAATACTCCCGAAGTGTATGTCCACCCAAATAACTTATTTGTAAATAGGGTCTTAGCAGATATAATTAGTTAAGATGAGGCCACTGGATTAGGGTGGGCCCTATATCCACTGGTGCCTTTATAAAAAGAGAGGACACACAGAAAGACCCACAGTCTCAGAGGAGACAGAGACACAGAGATGAAAGTAATGGGAACAAAGTTTGGAGTGATGTATCTATAAGCCAGGGAACAGTAAGGATTTCCAGGAGCTACCAGAAGCTTAGGAAGAATCAAGGAAGGATTCTTCCATAGAGCCTTCAGAAGTACGGCGGCTAAGCTGATACATTGATTTTGGACTTCTAGTTGCCAGAACTGTGAGAGAATAAATTTCTGTTGTTTTAATCCAATAAATTTTTTTGTAATTTATTATGGTAGCCCTGGGAAACAAATATATAAACCATTTTCCCTCAGTCCCGCATTTTATAGGTAAAGAATGAAAGATACAGCAAAATAACATAAATTGACGGATAAGAGTCAAAATATATTCATGATATATTTGTTATCTAGGTCTGGTGACTTCCTGTATGACTTACCGATTCTCAGATATCTATTAAATTTTTTTAATGCCTGTGAGAAACACTGAAGTTCTGTTTTTTTTTTTTAACACATTTTTGTTTCATTGTCTTAAAGTGTTTCTTATATCTAAATTATGGCTTTCACTGCTATGCTCCTATTTTTATTTTAAAACAATTTCTGTTCCTTTTCCTTTATGTTATGTGTCATTAGAGCCAGTGAAAAGAAAACTTCAAAATATTTAACGTTGAAAATTTTTGTTTCTCCTAGCTATCCCCAATCAACCGTAATACTCTGATATTTTGACGTTGTGAATCTTTCACAAGGACAACTTCACAAGATAAGGAATAGTCTTAAGAGAGTTCGATCTTAAAACGTAAGTCTGTTTAAAAATTCTGTTTGATAAAGAGATTCTTAGAACATTATCTTTAGTAATCTTATTTTTAAGGGATTGAGGTTGTTTGTTACTGCCTTTGCAAATTAGGAATAAATTGTTTTTTTTTTAATTTGCTCCACAGTTTTATTTAAGGAAAAGAACAATAAATCTTTAAGTAGTAAAAGATAAATATAAAAAGTGCTATCAGGGTAATTGAGTTATGCTGAGCCATAAGTATGCATTTTGACAGTAATTTAGTGGTATTCTTTCAAAGAGGCCGTAGGAATGGAAGTTCTGGGAAATAGTAACATATGTTATTTGGATGGTAGGAACTTGCCTTAGGAAAGTTATCAGACATTATGGTGACTCTAATCAGGGAAATACAAAGGCAGACTGATTTCATGTGTAAATGTACATTGTCTTTGGGAAAAAAGTGTTGCATTTCCATAATCAGAGTAAGCCACAGTGCTGACATATACACGGGAGAACATTTGTACCTCTGTTGTTGCTTTGGTGTATATGAAATGCAGTGACATCTTTATACTTGTATCATGTTGTCCATAGACTCTGTCAAGATTCTGCCAAGATTACTCTCATGAATTTTCTGAAATCTCTCATTTTTTTCATGGCCCTCAAAAAACAATCCCTTCAGTTTCTAAGCATTCTCTCTAACGTATCTTGGCAAAGGAAGGGAAGGAGTGAAGGAGTAAAAAACGTGAAATATAAGGGACGGGGGTGAAGCCACTTAGTTTTACTTAGCAGCCAATTTCTTCTGAACACCAATGAATCTCTTTTTCCTAAGCTCACAAAAAAATTCTCAGAAAATTTAATTTAGTAGTAAGTATCCCTGTAGTAGATTTTTAGATCTGTATCAAACCAACTGGGAGCAGAGGTGGGGGTGGGAAATAGTAGGGGAAAGGACAACAGAAATATATTCTTTCACAGATCTGGAGGTCAGAGGTCCAAAACCGTAGTGTTTGCAAGGCTGGTTCCTTTTAGAAGCTCTGAAGGTCAATCCAGTCCATGTCTCTTCCTAGCTTCTGATGTCTGCCAACAATTGCTGGCATTCTTTGGCTTGTAGATGCTTCACTCTAATCTCTGCCTCCATTTTCATATGCCTCAAATACCAGGAGTAAGGATTCAGATATACACTGGGGGGGAATACTGTTCAACCCACACTAACCTCCTCTGTTACAAGGCAGTCATTCCTCTGTGGCCAGATGTGTCTTATAAAGCAGTGGTCCTCAACCTTTTTGGCACCAGGGACAGGTTTCGTGGAAGACAGGTTTTCCATGGACAGGGCGGGGAGGGGAGGGATGGTGCAGGCAGTAATGCAAACGACGGGGAGCGGCAGATGAAGCTTCACTCACTAGCCCACTGCTTACCTCCTGCTGTGTAGCCCAGTTCCTAACAGGCTGCATACTGGTACCGGTACTGGTCCATGGCCTGGGGGTTGGGGACCCATGTTATAAAGCATCACTGGTTTATTCTCGGTTCCCACACAATCTAAGTAACTTGATGTGATGTGCCCTATTCAACAGAGCACAATAATCAGTCGGGCAAAAAAAACCAAATTAAATTAGAGATGCCTTACTTAATTTTAGGATATTATTAGAAACCAGAATGCACAACTTTCTTTTTATTTTATATTAAGAACAGCCTCCCTGTCTTCATCTCTTTATCCCTAATCTAAATTGCATATCTATATGGCAAAACAAGTAGGTTTAAGTGTCTGACCTTCAAAGACTCATCTGAGCACACAACTGAAAGCTCTGTCCCCTGCCTGAATAGAGATCTCTAGTTAGATAATAATATTTTCTACCATTGGTTGGCTTTTCAGGGTTGAAGAAGGAACCTCAGCTGTCCACTCTGCTATTCATTAAAAATAAATGGTTCTTATAAAAATATTAATTATAATAAACTTTAAAACTCACAATTTCAAGATGGAACTTTGGGTGAAATTGGAGAGCAGGGTTGAAGGGCATATCGAGGGAGCAGCCTATAACTCTAATGCTTCATGGAGAGCAGATGGCATTCAGAGTCAGTCCGCGTATGAGTACTCCATGATAAAGATTAAAGTTGCATGTCCCCTTGCAGAGGTATGCTCGGCAGGCTGCCAATGTTCTGAACAAGTTCTTGGCCCACCTTGTTCCATGTCAGATTTTTTCTTTCCATTTATCTGAATCACTTCATATTTTCACGAATAAATCTATCCATTAAAAAGTTACGATTTTTTTAAATGCTAATTTTATGTCATCATTATTTTTCTGTTATATGAACCCATTAACAGTGACTGGAAATTTTTTTTTATTGTTCCAGATCTTAATCTTACAGTAATGTTTTGAATCCTACACGTGTTTGAGCTATAGTCTGTCTCCAAGGTATGTGAGTTTGATAATTAGACAATGAATACAGGGCATTTTTTCTGTGAAGCTGGCCTTGTGACTGAAGAAATGTGGGTGTTATAACAAGGTAGCAGCTGTAACTGAAATTCTAATGCACAGCAGGGAGCCTGACACAAGGCAGTTTCATTCTTCTCATGAGTTGGCTGGAAGCCATTAATTGCAGGGGATAAAGTAGTGTGTTGTTCTAACCCATGATCACTTGTGAGTTTCCATGGACAGCCCACATAGACCTTGGAATGATTATATATACACAAAACGTAACCAGTGGACAATGTTTTGATGCAGTTTGCAAAAGCTTAAACTCTTGAAAGCATGTGACTACCAAGTCAAAAGAATACATGTTTGAAGAATCACTTAAAACCAGTGATGCAATTAACCCTAAGAGAACCTGATTTGTTTCTTTGTCTTAGTATATATGGTATTACACAGAGGTAGGTATAAGAATAATTCTATCTGAGAGGTCTATTTGTATTTACGCTCAATGACAGCCCATTTTCTTGGGACAATTTATTCTCTTAACTAATTATAATTTTTGATACTCTTTTTTTGTTAAACTACAATATAAATACAGAGAACTGTACCACGTAATTATTATAAAGGGACAGCTAGATGAATTTTCTCAAGCTAATCACACTCAGGTAACACAGATGGAACATCACCAGAACCCCATGATTCTTCTTCATGTCTCCTAGTCAGTATCTTCCCCCAAATAGCAACTATGCTGATTTCTGACACCATAATTTGTTTTCCTTTGTATTATTAGAATCCATATAGTATATACTCTTTTGTTTTTGGATTATTTCCTTATGTTTATGAGAGTTATCTGTATTTTCCTGTGCAATTATAATTTGTTTATTTTCATTGATGCATAGTATTCCACCATGAGAATACACTATACATTTTGGTCACCTCCACTGATGGTAGGTTTTTGATGGTTTTCATTTTGAGGCTATTATGAGTAGAGTTTCTAAAAATACTCTAGTACATGGGTTTTGATGACTACCCAGTTTCATTGTATATCTTAAAGTGAAATTTCAAGAGCATAGGCAATGCTCTGTTCAGCTTTTGTAGAAGTCAGGTATCATTTTAATATGGTTTCTTCTCCTGCCTGTATTTCTATGAATATATGATTTTTGTTCTTATCGATTCTTACACTTACTTGGAAAGTTGATGTTTTTCATGGTGGCATTTAAAATTATCATTCACAAGGATGATTGCCCCAAGAGTTATTGGGTAGATGAATTTTTATCTTTCTATTGAACACTAATTATCACAGTTATGATTACTAGTTTTATCTTCCTAATTTCTCCCAAACTTTTCCTTCTCTGTTACCACATACCATGCCTTTAGTTCAGACTCTTATCTCTCACCTATACTGAACATTAGTTACTTAGCTAGTTCAACTGCTTTTGCCACTGACACTCCCATCAAAGCTCCACTGATACCCTCCATCATAGATTTGATGGCAAATATTAAATAATCTGCCCCACTTCAGTAAGAGTTAGGCTTATTAAAATTGAATTATAATTTTACTGTTTCAAAATCTTTAGTGTTAGGTCATATCCAAGATTTTCTTTCCATCAAGCTCCTGCCTTCATAGGTAGTCTATAATCTATTGATCTATCCCTTTCCCAACAGAGTTTTACTATCTAGGCTCCAGCTTTAACACTGTTCCTTAGCTCTTAGGTTGGGTACAGTAGATACTAATCATTCTCTCCTCTATGATACTTTTTTTAAGTGTATACATTATTACATTACTACATAAGATATCATGAATTTGATTTATTTTCCCTCTTAGACTAGAAAAATATATTGAAGGCTAGGGCTAACTTTGTTTTAGACCCCAGATCCATTGCACAGTCTTGGACACATGGTACATACCCATGGACAAAGCTAAAACAGATGTTGACTGATACTTGCTTTTTGTGTGCTGCTATTACCAAGTATTTGGACACTAGAGTTGGTTGTTCCTTATTCTTCCTTACTATAAATGTAACGTATATTCAACTCAGCTGCTGATGTTCAAAATAAAATTCTTAACCAGGATTGATTCTTGATGATTTCTCATGCTATCTGGCATTAAGTGTGGTGTGCTTCTGCTCTTAATAAGCTGGAAATAGTGTCCTTAACCAGAAGAATGAGACATTAACTAGTTTTTTACAGGGTACAAAGTTATGTTTATATAATATTCTAATCCTCTAAATGTCCAAATTTAGTCATGGTAAAAAATACCAGCTTTATATTACTGATCAAAATCTTTACAAAAGTTCAAGGTCTCCCTGCTACAAGCTGGTCAGTGACCTCACCTTCCTCCAGGCTGATTGCCAATGCATGGCACTTTGCTGGCTCTGCATAGAGGCCTCTAGAATGCTCGTGTAACCGCAAGATAAATTATGTTTCAATTCTAGATGTGCATTTTCAAAATGCTCAGCATCCAGTCATGTTCCATGTTCATTTCCTTCAGCTTTCTTTTTACTTTTTGAAAACTGAACAGCACATGTATCAAATGTGTTAAATTGGTGATTTCACTTGCTGTTATAAAGTACCTGTAGTGCTTATCCCATCAAGCCCCAGGGCCTGAATTTACTTCACAGGATTGTAAGTGCTGGAGGTTTAACTGGTGCATGTGCAAAGTGTTTGTCTTAAACTTGAAAAATCCTGAACTCTTGTTCTTTTTTGTACCTATCAATCCTAAATTACAACTTCAGTTTTATGACCCTGAGAAAGGGCTGTTGTAAAATACAATTGTTGTACAGGTTTTATCCTTCCTACAATGAAAAGGAAAAATGTGTGTACTAACCTTCAATAAACATTTAGAAAATTATATTGAAGCCTCTCCAGAACTGATGGAAATCTGTCAGAAGTATTGCTTAGTCCATAACCTACAGGAGAGAACTAATATGACTGGCACACTTTGTTTCTTAGTTTCTAACTCCAGGCAAAGGTTTCTTGAAAAAGACAAACACACTACTGCAAATGTAAAGGAAACACAAAGAGATTTTCAACTTACAGTACAAAGATGTAAGAAGTAAAATAAGAGATACTGTCCTCACATTATGATTCAGAAAATATATATCATTTCTACTCAGGCATTTGAAGCCCAGGGCTTCACAAAAGCCATTTGTCTCTGCTCTAGGGTGCCATGAGATTCTCACTGACCAAGTGATGTTTGTTTGCCAAGACTAAATTTTGTTGGCCAAGTCTTACTTTTCCTTTGTGGTTCACAGAGCAAGTTCTTTTGTCACTTATTTGAGAGTCTCATGTTCCTCCTTAGAAGTGCATAGGAAACCCCCACCAACAAGTAAAGAAGGAATAAGGACCAGCCAAAAATTTCAAATAAATTACTCATTGTGAGTGTGCATCTTGAGGACTCTTATTGGTGGGTCTAAAATAGTAAAATATAATACTATTGTACAAAGCTATGCCAGAATTGTAGAGCTGCTGTTGCTGTCCGTGGTACTGGCATATAGTCTTTAATGTCCATGGCAATTTTTATTCTAGCTTTGGCCCATGAGAGCTGTCTGCCCAGCATTTCCAGAGTTCAGAAACAAATGAATCAAGAAGTAGTAGACTATGGAAGTGAGAAAGTAAAAAAAAAAAAAAGAGAGAGAGAGAGAGAGAGAGAGAGACAAACGTATGAGGCCATTGGAAAGACCCAATTTCTGAGAAAAGGATAAAAATATTTTTCTTTTGAAATGATATTTAAGCAGTCAGTGTCAGGGAAGCAAGCTACCATGACTTTGGCCAAACTGAAGTGGCTCAAAAAAGTTAATAAAAGGGTATAATGAATAACACCATTAAAAAAAATATCATTAGGAAAGAAAGTTCTAGAGTGCAGAGAAAGGACATTTTCTCTAGGGATAAAGATATCATTATTGAAGTGCCAGTTGAATACTAGTTTTTTTTCTATCTTCCATATAATGAAAACATATTTTCAACTGTCATACTGTAGTAAGAAATTATTTATGTTCCAAACTGGGCACAGTTAATTTCATGTACCTTTTGACAGTTTCATCGTATGTCTGATTGTTACAGGTGTTTTTTCTCCCTCTAGTAGTTTTAATGAGCAGCATGCTCTCCTCTGCTGACAATATACTTATGCTTGTGGAGCCCATAAACCTGACAAATATTTAGAATTACCATGACAACTCAAGGTGGGATTGTGTAAACTTTCACTTTGCCAAAGGAATATAGAAAAATTAGAATAAAAGTGTTTATAGTTGCACATTTCTGGAGATTGTAGATGTTTTGAGATATGGTTTGGGTAACTAGAGGATTGTTTCTTATACGTGAAGAGTCAATGAATTATTTTTCTCTTTAAATCTAGCCTCTTTAGGTCCAGGCTCGACCTTGGAAAAGATAGGTATACCTCATTCTTTGAAGCAGCTGTCTCTGAAATAACCCTGCTTTTGTATGTTGAAAAACAGCTCTAGTAACATGCCTTGGTTTAGTGTTGCACTTTATACTCTTAAGCGTTACCACTTACATTATCTCACTGAGTCTCTCAAACTAGATTACACATTAGTTAAATCAATTTACTTACCGTTGAACAGATAAAGGCAATGGAATTCAGAAAGATCCTGGTGTAGGATCACTAAGCTAATCCTTACCAGATCTGAAATTAGAAATTAGCTCAGCTGGGTACAATATTTGTTTTACAATTCCAGAAGAACAGGACTTTCTTGTTCTACATCAGATTGTTTGCAAGTGGAATGAATTCCCATGTCTCACTTACTGCATAGAAGACTAACAACTTTCAGGTGATTAAAAAGCTCCATTAAAGTTACCAGATTTTCTTGCATGGCAATTTTGTTTTTGTTTTGTTTTGTTTTGTTTTAACTGAAGTATAGTTGATTTACAGTATTATTTCAGTTTCAGGTGTACAACATAGTGATTCAATATTTTTTTAAGTGATTCAATATTTTTTGTAGATTATACTCCATTTAAAATTATTATAAAGTTATTGACTATATTCCCTGTGTTGTACAACATATCCTTGTAATTATTTATTTTATACATAGTTTGTACATCTTTATTGCCTACTCCTATCTTGCACCTCCTCCCTTCCCTCTCCCCACTGGTAACCACCAGTTTATTCTCTAAATCTGTGAATCTGATTCTGTTTTGTTATAGTCATTTGTTTTATTTTTTAGATTCCAAATACAAGTGATATCATACAGTATTTGTCTTTCTCTGTCTGACTAATTTCACTAAGCATAATACCCTCCAGGTCCATCCATGTTCTTGCAAATGGCAAAATTTCATTCTTTCTTTTGTGACTGAGTAAATATATATACATATATATGTATATATACACACACACCACAACTCTTTTATCCATTCATCTGTTGATGGACACCACTTAGGTTTGCCTGGCAGTTTTAAGCAGTCTCCTCAGCTGTTATGTGTTAGCACTCCTATGTCTATGATTTCTGATATTTTGGGGGGAACCAATAATATTCCTTAAAATGATCTAAATTTCTATTTTCTGATTTTTTAATCTTTTTCCACAAACAAGTAATAATAATGTCCCTTTATGTTGGATAGTACTTTTACATATCTAAATTAATTCTACATTGTCTCACATTTATTTGGGGATATTCTAATTATTATAGTTTTCTCAGTTTTTATAGGTAAGAGTTCAGAGTCTCAGATAAATTCAAGAATTTCTGAAATTCTGAAGTTCTGAAGTGGGACTGCAATATGGGTGTCTTGAGTCCAGACCCTGAGCTTTACCCCCTAACTCCTATAGAACAGTGATTCTTATAGTGAAGGAGAGGGGGTATTTGGCTTTGCAGATGACAACTGGCAAAGACTGGAGACATTAGTGGCTGTCAAAATTGGGGGTATAGTGCAACTGTCATTTAGTCAGTAGAGGCCAGGGTTGCTGCTAAATGTCTACAGTGCACAAGACAACCCTCCACTACAAAGTATGATCCCACTCAAAATGTCAATAGTAGCCAATGTTGAAAAACCCTGCCTTAAAGAAATCCCTTTCAATATTCCCTCTCTTTCCTATTTTCCTACATATACTAAAGAGTAAAATGCTGATTTAAGGATAATAAATTTAATGTTTGAATCTAATCAGTTATAGACCAAAAATTATCAGATAGCAAAATGAAAAGCACCCACACTTTGGAGATAGGTAAAACTGCTTTAAAATTCCAATTCTTCTACTAAATAATATCCCTTCGGATAGGCCACTTAACATCTCTGTGCATTAGTTTCTTCTGGGATAAAATAAAGATGATAATTCTGACTTTGTAGGATTTTTTTTACAGGATTAGAAATTACTATTATTACTATTATTTTCCTTCCTTCCCTTCCAAGAAGGTATCTCACTATTATCTTTTGTAGCATAATGCCTGTAAGGTGTTTCCTGAATGCCCAATGTCCATCACATCGGTACCCTATAGATTTGACCCATTCTCTGGACATTGGTACCATCAATATGACTTGTCTAATAATATACCTTTTACTGGTAGATACATACACCAGTAGGAGCCTGCCTCTTTCAGTCAGTGCCCAGTTTTCAGAGTTTCACAGTGATCCCCTTGGATGAATAGCATAATTGACAGAAATTATGATTTATTGATTCGCTTCACTCTTATTTGTCTCTGGCAGAATTAGAATGAGCTCAGGGTGTGTCATGCAGTCTTCACTAAAGTCCCAAAAGGAGAGAGAAAAACTATACAGGGAAGAGAATAGATATGACAATTAGTTAGATTTGAGTACAATCCCATTTGCATCTCTTCCAGCTGTTTATTTCTGTAACTCACTCGTGTTTCTGAGTCTCAGTTATCTTTTCCATAAAATAGGACTGTCCTGGGAATGAAAACAAACAATACACATAACACAGACCTAGCTATATGCTTAACAAATGATAGCTGTTTATTGAAACTAGTAAGTATCATGTACGTGTTTCAACTGTAAATTCCAACTAGGCATCATGAAGTTTACTCTAAAGTCATTCCCATTTTAAAAAATACTTATAAGTAGATTTTTCCAAGATATTTTTGTACTTACTTTTGTATGTTCAATCTCTTTTTTCCTAAAACCTCTAAATTAACATGATCATATCATTTGTTAGAACTGTTTTTTAAAAAAATCTTAACTTGCATCTGCCTATTACAATGTAAAATTCAGTAGTTTACTTTAATGCTAGAGCAGCTCTCTTCCTTTTAGTAGCTCTGGTCCTTGGGGGTTTTGAAGTGATGAACACTTAGCACATTTTAGTGGTGTGACTATCAGAATAAACTAGGACTATTCCAAAAAGGGAGATATAAGAAACAAACAAACAAATTCCTGCTCTCATTTCAAAGTCTCCTTCTAGTTGTATACTCTCCCAACTTCATCAAACCCTGCTTTCTACGTGAGAGTGTGAAGGAAAACATCAGTAGAAATGAGAAAAGTGAGTTCGCCTCTAAGATCTTTATTCTTAATTCAATAATGTCTGTCCTGAGGGACTCCATTTTCTTAATATAGAGACATTTAGTTGTGCACCTCCACAGTTGAATCCAGCATAAGCAATGACATCAATACTGCATATTCTAGAGGAAAAGGAGAGACAAAATATCTCATTGCAAAGATATTCCAAAATATTCCATCTAATTCCTTAATTCATAGGAAGTACAGGAGTTGAGAAGGAATATTAGCTAAACAATTTCAAAATCACACACTTGCTGCTTTAGTGGAGAGGCCAGAAGCCATTCCACACACTAATTCACTATTTCTTGTTTTAAAACACCCGAACGCTTGTGTTATTTAGAGTACTTTGGCCACTGGATCTCCAATTTAGGATCCTGTTCATTTATTTATCCTTCCATTGGCATACTCATTCATTAATTCATCAATTATTTATTGAGCAGTTAGGAATTCTGGGTACAAGAATATATTTTAAAAGTGATCATGTGAATATGACATTGAAAATCTAGTGAGGGAGTCATTTAAAAACACAAGTAGGGCTTCCCTGGTGGCGCAGTGGTTGAGAGTCTGCCTGCCTATGCAGGGGACACGGGTTCGTGCCCTGGTCCGGGAAGATCCCACATGCCACGGAGCGGCTGGGCCCATGAGCCATGGCTGCTGAGCCTGCATGTCCAGAGCCTGTGCTCCGCAACGGGAGAGGCCACAACAGTGAGAGGCCCACGTACCGAAAAAAAAAAAAAAAAAAAAAAAACCACAAGTAGATAAATAAAATAAATTATAAGTGGATGTATTGTTTATAACGGTAACTGAAATATAGAACAATAGGAACATACTTTAAATGGAGCAATAACGCAGACTGTGCTTAAGAGGCAATAATTATGCTGGTGTGTGTGTGTGTGTGTGTGTGTGTGTGTGTGTGTGTTGGGGTATGCAGAGAAGGAAAGTGCAAGAATATTTCAAATCAAACAAAAGCATGTGAAAAGTTCAAGCCTCCTCCAAGACTATAATGCGTCTCATTGACTCAAAACCTTGCTAGAGGCCTTCGGAGTTAATATAACTTGAAAGCCACAGTTTTGTTATATAACACATCAAAGCTACGGTTAACTTAACAAGGCCTGTTTTCTACTGTTATTATTTGATACAATGATTCTTGGGTCAATTGTAGCCTCTTTGGCAAATACGTGGGAGGCATTGATTTGGATGGGTTTTGTATGTTAATAATGCCTCCCAGTTTCCTTCAAACGGCCCTACAAAGACAGCAGCCAACTGCACTTAGAACATAGTTAATCTCTTCACTTCACCCACAACACTCTCTACCCCCTCCCCTCCACCACTCCTTCTCCGTTACCCCCCAGCCCTCCCCCGCCCCCGCCCCCGCCCCCTCGCTCATGCATGCACACACATGCACACACACACACTCACACACACTTTGTACAGTCTCTTATAAAAGTGCTTGGTAATTGCATTCCTTAGTTGTTTATTTGTTCACCTCTAGACTGTGAGCTCCTTGCAGGCAACCACTATGCCAACTTTGTGTCTCCAAAATCTAGCATGGCGTCTGCATTAGAATGGGGTTCAGTAGATGTTTGTTTAATAAATGAATGCATGAATAACCAAGTGAAAGCTAAAGTAATAGACACTGGCAAGGCTCGTAGGAAACCATTCTAAATAACTGAATATCAGAATATTTTTCTAAACCAAATCAAATAAAATATACACATGAGAAGCATATGGCAAATTTAAATTGAAAAACAAACATTGACTTTACTTCACTAACAACTACATCAACAAAAGACGTTGGTCAGAAACTTGCAAACTTTCAAATATTGCTCTATACCTTACCTCCCACTTTTCCTAAATTAAAGAAGATCTGTCTTCTCTCTTTGATTTTCTGTTCCGTCTCTGGGATCATATATCCCACACTGGCAAAGGATCTCTTGTTTATTCATCTGAAGATGTAGAATATTGAAAGAAACTGAAGTAGGTTAGGAATATTTAGCAGTCGCTTTCACAAAGCAGCCCTAAAGGCAGAGGAGAATGAGAAGGAAAGATGGAGAGGGAACTGAGGATGGGAAAGGAGGAGGGAGAAGGTCTGCTACAAATGCCGAATTTATTTTGGAATCCCTTTTTTTCATGTATGGAAATGTTAATATAATCAATATGCATCCATCTTTCTTTTATACAAGTAACTCTTTTTCACAAATCTTCAAGTAAAACTGACTTTCTAGGAATATATAATATCTTTTTTTTTTTTTTTTTTTGCAGTACGCAGGCCTCTCACTGTTGTGGCCTCTCCCGTTGTGGAGCACAGGCTCCAGACGCACAGGCCCAGCGGCCACGGCCCACGAGCCCAGCCGCTCCGCGGCATGTGGGATCCTCCCGGACCGGGGCACGAACCCGTGTCTCCTGCATCGGCAGGCGGACTCCCAACCACTTGCGCCACCGGGGAAGCTCGGAATATGTAATATCTTATTCCAGGGCTTCACACTCTCCGGCTCCCTGACTCATTCCACCCCCTTTCTACTGCTTTGAGAAAACGCGCTCGCGAATGCAAGTACATATGTACACTTTTGCTAGAGGGAGGGTACCTCACAGTCTCAAGAAGGTCTTCCCTAGAAAATAAAATGGAAGATAAAGAAGACATATGGTGAGGGCATGAAGCAGTAAAAAAGTGCAAATGTGGGGGACAAACTCTATAAATAACCATATTGCCTTTAACAGGGTTTCTCTTCTGTCCAGAAGCTTCCAGATATTTCCAGGTGTTTGCACTTGAATAGGATGTTTTCTCCAAGTGCTGAAATGTAGACGTTAAGAGTATTATCAATGAAGGCTATTTTTCATTGGTTTTGATTGCTGTAGAAGAACATACAAGCCTACAGCTGAGATTCATTGAAGCACTGTTCCTTTCCTCAGGGAGCTATTTCAATAAAAACAATGGAATCAGTTAGCATAGGTAATAAAATAATTACAGTAATTTATTTTGGCTATTAAATGTTGCATCCCCTTAGCTAATCATCCACTTCAAGCTATTATTCAAAGTATTCTGCTCTTTTTGCCTTTAAGTTAAATATCATGAATTTCTATGCACTGATAAATCCAAATCTAATAAATTCCTGATGTGTTTCCTTGCACTGTGACTACCAACAACTCTCTCTATCTTGTTAATTCAGTGTTACTCAACACCAGTAAAAGATGTTTTCTAATACAATATAAAAGCAAAGAATTACTTGTTACCTAACTTTGTACCAATATACAAGTATATTTAGCCTTCAGTGCTTTACGGCTATAGAGCCCTCTGTGTTATAAACAAAGGAAGTATCTGAGAAGGTTTGAATCACGGTATCTTAGAGTACAGTACTTTCTAAAACAACCCCAAACATCTCCTACCAATATTTAGTCCATGAAAGGCTATCTTTCAGGATTCAAAGAGCTTAATGCGTGTTTCACCATATGACTAAGTAGGTTTCTAATTAATTTCAGCTCTATTCACTTTCACATCCATTTCGTTTTGTTAAGATCTAAACCAGGCATACCAAATAATCTGAAAGTAGAGTTGTTTTCCTGCTTTGCAGGCATGTTATGTGAATTTTTCAGAGAGAAACCAAACTGGCATTCCTCATTCTCATTTTCAGACTTCAGATCATTAAACAGTAGAAGCAGCAGAAATAATTTCAAATGATTCCTGTAGAGATTGCATATTCAGTTTAAAACTCTATCTTTGTACTACTGTCAGTGCACTTTAAAGGAAACAATTCATTCTTTAACCTCCCCCATCCTTTCCATGCTTCTGAACTTACCAAATAAATCAATACACGTTTGACTTTAATTTAAGAATTGGTGGAAAACCTTGTCCTTTAGTATGAGTCCTAAGAATAATTTCTAAACTGAAAATATAATGTAACTAAGAACTTTTTTTATTAACCATATTTCGGTTCTCAAAATTGTTTTGAGTTTTTGAGGAGTATCAGGCAGTTGAAAAGCACATTAAAAACTAATGACATTTTTAGTTCTAAAGTTGTAAAATCAGAAACTTCAAGAAACTTGTTCTGAAATGGATAGTTTTTCATTGACATTCTACTTCCAAAAGATTTTTTTGAACATATTGATTTTTAAAAACCTTTCTATTGAACAATATGGTTTTCAGTTGAAACTGAAACATGTTTATCGGTTTTTACTGCAGTATAGATCTCAATTATACACCAATTACTTGTCAACACCTGAAACTTTATTTAGGTGAGGAGGTAGGATTTTTCTAACAACTTGGGCATAGTGTCCTCGAATTAATGGGGCTTTTCAATAAAGTAATATATAAACACACTTCATAAAGTATCCATTGAAATGGATTGATTCTGCTTCCTGAGTTGTGTTGATATTTGCAGTATATTAGAACACATTGCACTTGGTATTATCTGTAATTCATTATAGCAGGAAGAAAGCGTCCAGCAAATGTTGAATAACTGTACTTTCTCAGTCAAACTTACTACAGAGTCACAATATCCTGTCTGGCTCTGAACCCTCTGTTTCCCTTATAAGGAACATTATTCATGGTGATGAAAATCAGAACTTACAAAAAAAAAGAAGCTTATATGCATACATCCAACCATAGGACATAAAAACTCCTCCAAATCAGCACCATAGTTAAGGGTGCAGAGAATGTTTTCTAGGCCCTACTAATTTCATACCCCATCCCCTTTCCACCTTTTTTTTTTTTTTTTTTTTTTTTGCGGTACGCGGGCCTCACACTGCTGTGGCCTCTCCCGTTGTGGAGCACAGGCTCCAGATGCGCAGGCTCGGCGGCCATGGCTCACGGGCCCAGCCGCTCTGCGGCATGTGGGATCCTCCCGGACGGGGGCACGAACCCGTGTCCCCTGCATTGGCAGGCGGACTCTCAACCACTGCGCCACCAGGGAAGCCCCCCTTTCCACCTTTTAAAAAAATTATTTCAACTTGCTCTGTCTGATTTCTCTCAAGTCCCTCAGTCTGTTATGAATAGCTTTGATATTAGTTATTAACCATGCCAGAAATATTATTTACTATGTTGAAAGTGATCTTGAGTAAATGATCTTTCCCAATCCATGAATATATTCCACTAGAGAGGAATATATTTTAAGGTTTTATGGACCAATTGCTGAATTAGAATTGGTTTATTGGAAAAATCATTTAAATTAGTTTCTTCTGTTTAAAAAGTTATGTGTTGAATAGCTGGGAGCCAGGAAGTGATTTCACAAAGGAAATCTAAATGTATTATGATGAATTTAAGCAGTACAAAGAATACAAAAAGCTTTGCATGTAAATTGAGTTTATAAATTAGATACCATAAGTTGGTAATAGAACATAATAATACCTATGGACAAATTCCAGTCAACATAAAATTTGAGCTCTTTGAAGATATGGCCAAATCTGTTCTCTTAGAAGTAATAGAAAATTTCTGCCAGTGATGGACTTAACACAGTGGATAACCTTTTCATTAGGCAATTATGTGTTTCAGTTCACAGGATATTCAATATATATTTTTATTGTACGTTTTCAGATGTCAGTGACCCCATTTCATAAAATTTAAGTCACACCGAGGTTTTAAACATCTGAGGAAAATCAATAGATGAGACATTGAAGACTATTATATATCCGCTGAAAATATTTTTTATTCTCTCTTTTAAAAAAAATTTTATTGCTCAAAGATCCACCTTAACATCAAAAAAATCATTGAAAACCTGGGTGATAATTACCCGTGTCTTGGATTTTACAGTAAAGTGCTTTTGTATCTTTGCAGCATTTGAAGTTCTAATCCACTTGGTACAATACCCTAGGAAAGAAGGCGAGGAATGTAAAACCACACTAATCCATTGAGAAATGATTTTAAAAAGGGGGAAAAAAAAGGTATTACTCTAAGTCAGGCTTTATTACCATCACAATCAATAGAAACAAATTTGTAGTCACAGTTCACCTTAACTGACACTAATTAAAAAGAAAATGGTGTGTAATTAATGTGTAATTAAATTGCAATTCCTAATTAGTTTATTTGGGCTATTAGGAACTTACCATTTAGACTTTGGAGAGAAGCTAGTAGATTTCACGCAAGTCTAACATAAAATATGTTCAAACAGTACAGAGAGTATTATGTTGCTTTAGAAAGTAGATCCAAAACCACCAGGTAAGAATTATAAAGGACTTATACATTAAATTAGAACATTAAAAAATGGACCCATCTATAAGTGAAATAAATTGCCTGCTGTAGGTGGGTGACTCCACCACTGGAAGTAAGCAAGGAAAAGTGAGGTGACTAATAGACTGGCCTAGAGTGCATAGGTGGAAATTTAGACCAGGAGGCTTTAAGACTGTGTAAATCATAAGCTGCTATAATTGTATGGTCCTAGTAACTATCTCAGGGACACGAGTATTGGACTGAGAGTTCCCAGGCATGTTCTGTATTGCCTGAACTCGCCTCTCACAATCCTTGCTAAAGTTATAAATGAAGATGTTTGTGTGTCCCTCTCTAACTTAAAGTAGTCCTTGTGTCTCTTCCCACTATCTTCACTGAAAAGCTAGAGAAAAAAAGAAAACAAAAAGGATTATAAGGCTAACCATTTGTGCTTCATTGTAAAACCGATGCAGATCTCATCCCTCTTCTTTGGAAACTTCCAACAGCAGATAGGGACATGGGTTTGTCACATTATAGGAGATGCTTAAGCAATTGTCTCAGACCTGGCCCTAGATTTTAGACAGAGGGTTTAAGCAGCTTTCCAGCATCACTCTGTAACTCAGAGAAAACCATGTGGTGTCTTAATAAATTAAGTATCAGAATTTTATTTCACTTAGTTAATTGAAGATGCCTACACTATGGGCACTAAGTAACAGAATATCTAAATTATAGAGAGGCAGAGGTGAGAAAGTGCTAGCAAACCCCAGATCTCCTAAGGGAGAATGACCCTGTGGTCTTGGGAAGGATGATTAGAATAAGAGCTTTTAGGGACCCCACATGAGCCAAGTGTGGAACTCTGGCTCGAGTGGTAAAGCACAGCCATCACAAAGTGTCACAGTCCGTCCCCAAGATATTTCAAATAGCTCTGCCTCAAAAGTCCATCTGTTAGGCCTTTTTGTTTGTAAGGAAATTGAGAATAAAAAGATGAGGTGTTGCTTTTGTTCTGTTTTGTTGGTAACCGTGGGGTAGAATTAAAAGAAGAGCTGGAAAATGCCAAGCAATTGCACACTGGGAAATCCAAGGAACCAGAATGATTCTGATGTATCTAGAATACAGGGTTTAATGGATTGCCACACAGGGCAACAGCACATGAGAGAATCGGCTTCTCTAATTTTCCTTTCGTGTTGTTCTACTTTGAATTCGAATATCCAGGAGACAAGGTGTGAGTAGTCTTGGGTTGCATGTTTATCCTCTGGTCTGGTGGGGCCAGGGCTCTTCAGTGTCCAGATCAAGAACACCTTTGAAGGCAGTTCCCCTAGAAAATCTGTATACTCTTTTGCGGTACGCGGGCCTCTCACTGTTGTGGCCTCTCCTGTTGTGGAGCACAGGTTCCGGACACGCAGGCTCAGCGGCCATGGCTCACGGGCCCAGCCACTCCGCGATCTTTCCGGACCGGGGCACGAACCCGTGTCCCCTGCATCGGCAGGTGGACTCTCAACCACTGCGCCACCAGGGAAGCCCTGTATACTCTTATTAAATGAGGAGGAATTGGATGCTGGGCAGGGAAAATAATCAACTACCAAATAAATAGGAAACAAAATAAAAACAAGAACACTGTCTACAAATAGGAGAAGAAAATAGACTTTCAGCATTCATTCCACAATTATTGATTGAGTGTCTGCAGAGTGTGGGACACTCTGCTCACATTAAAACAAACTTTTCTTTCACACAGCTCCCTGTCAATGAGGGATCCATTATGAAAAGAGACCCGTTGCTTTTGGTGGTCATTTCACGTTGACTAAGCATCCATATCTATGTTCCCGTGTTACTTTTCTCCAGTTGAAAATCTTTCTTTTCTCATTTGAAATTTCTTTTTTAGAAGACGTTGTTATGTTCAAATGACTGTAAATTATAGGAGACAGAAGACTTCTATCTCATCCTCAGTGACCAGTATCACGATGCGCACTATATTCACACGCACACGCGCGCGCACACACACACACACAATCATGATAATATCATGACAGGTATTAGAGCATCTACAATCTAGTTTTCTAGTCTTGATCACCATTCTTCATTTGCAAGAAATAAAAGAATAGGCTAAGTTATGATGCTAGAAATAAAACTCATTCAAATTAGAATGAGCACAAGAAGAGAAAATATTGGAAGGCTACAAGGTATCTCACAGCAGTTAGGGTCAGGAACACAACTGAGCCTCATAATGGACAACTAAGGACTGAGAAGAAAAACTCAAGTCACCACCATCCAACACCCAAATATACTCATTCCCTCATCTCCTTTGAGTCTTAGATGAAATGACACTTCAGCATGGGCTTCTCTGATTTTTATAGTAAAACCTACCTCTCTCCCACTGCAGTACTCTCTATCTTCCCTACTTTCTTTTTCTTCTAAAGCACTTAACATCCATATCAGTTATGATAGACTAGGCTTTGCTGCTATAAGAAATAAACTCAAATATAATAATGGCTTGTAACAACAATAGTTTGTTTCTCACTCAAACCACATGGCCATCATAGCCCACTACACCTCTGCTCTAGGTGGATACACACACACATACATATGTATATGTACATATAGATATACATAAGTATGTGAATACAAAATTACTTTCAACTTAATTAATTTAAAATTAAGGGACTTCTCTGCTGGCACAGTGGTTAAGAATCCGCCTGCCAATATAGGGGACATGGGTTTAAGCCCTGGTCCAGGAAGATCCCACATGCCGTGGAGCAGCTAAGCCCGCGTGCCACAACTACTGAGCCTGTGCTCTAGAGTCCGCAAGCCACAACTACTGAGCCCACCCGCCACAACTACTGAAGCCCACGCACCTCAAGCCTGTGCTCCGCAACAAGGGAAGCCACTGCAATGAGAAGCCTGCACACCACAATGAAGAGTAGCCCCCGCTCGCCGCAACTAGAGAAAGCCCGTGCATAGCCACAAAGACCCAACACAGCCAAAATAAATAAATAAATAAATAAATTATTTTAAAAATAATAAAATAAAATTAAAAATTTTGGCATTTGTAGCACAATATTGACTAGGACTCCCCTGGATTGTGGTTGAGGACAGAGACTCAGTGGGAATTCAAAGAATTGTGCACTTTGTACTAAGAAAGAGCTGATAAGGTGCCCCTAGCGTCTGGGGCTAGAAAACCCAGGGTTAACCAACCATGAACATAACTTGTACTTTTTCTATCAATAACCCCACCCCAGCCCCTTTCTTCCTCTCACTGGAGATAAAAAGTGGATAGGAGAAGAGAATGGGAGCATCAGTGTCACAGGCCTTGCTGGGAGTAGAGGATTGCTGATGCGATGGTTTCTTCTCATCCCCACAGGATGGTTCTTCCTTAAAGAGCCAAGCAGGTAAGTGCTTGAGGTGAGGAAAGGTGACTCCAGGTGAATAAATAGTGAAAGCTTCAGTGAGAAGGAGAAACTCACATTCCTTCTGTTCTGTGGTTGGGTCTCTTCTTTAGTAATGGTCTGTGCCCATGCTAATCTGAATGGAGGAAAGATAATTGGTAAGATATTTCAGGTGAAATACACTTGAACAGTCCCTGCACGCCTACTGTCTTAGCAAGGATGAAAATTTCCAATAGGTCAGGTAGGAACTAGGGAAGTAACCGGCTTAAGCCATCCTATTGGTTCCCCACCCTGAAGAGGAAGAGCAACTTAAGTTGTGTAGGGAGGTGGAGGAAAGAAATGGCCTGGAGCTGAAGCTCCCATGGCAAGGGATTAGGTAAATGTTGAGACTGTGTGGAACCTCTGAAGAATCTATATCCATGTACTTATGAGAGCCAAAGGATGCCTGCTACACAGGAGCACTGATGGTCAGTATTAGCCAATAAAGTGATGGGGCTCTAGCCTCAAGGAATTAAAAGAAAAGTTGACTTTTTCTCTTTCTTCCCACCCTCACACACTAAATACATGTGAAGCCTTACAAGAAGAAAGAGGGCATGTCAAGCTTTGACTCAGTTAAGAGGTTAGAATTTTGAGCTGGTCAGCCCAAAACTGTAATAGCAAAACTTATCCAGAATGTTATAGAACCTACCCAAGATATTGTTAAATCACCAGATTGGGGGACTTGACAGGGATGAAATCAACAATTGGAGACAAAATCATTTCATTTGTACCCACCAATGATTTGAAGACTTCTCAATAAACTTGTTATACATGAAACCAAATGAATGTCACTATTGTGCTCAAAGTCTCTTAAAGCTTTTCCCTTGTCTTTGGAAGAGTCTTCTCCAAATTATTTTTCTAAATGGGTATACCACAAGAAAATGTTTTGTGGTATGTTAGAACAAGCCCTTGTGTACTTCATCCTCAATCCAATGCACACTGGCTTTTTAAAGGCTATGAAAAGTCCTATAGCTAAGACATCTGTTGAGTTTGTTTAATCCAGCCTCTCCCCAATTATCACAGATGCTATTTTAGCAGTATTGCTATTAACGTCCTAGAAAAAGGTCTATGTTACAAACATCAACTACTTTAAAATAATAATTCAGTGTTTAGTGTCTTATATATGTTCCTGCAATATTTGGTCACTACCTAAATTCACAGCCTTGTCCACATTCCCATGCCCTGCTCAGATCAGACGATTTCACTCTTCTCTGCACACATCCGTGATTTTTATTTCCACAACTTATTTGTTTTGTTTGACATTTTCATCATCAATATTATTTATTTCTGTTCAGATCCATCCACTGTCATAGTCTTGTTTCAAGCACTACTTTCTAATTCATAAAGACTTCCCTAATCTAATTAAGAATTGCTCCTTGCTTTTCTTCACACTCACAGCACCTTACTTACAATGCCTTATTTAACCTACTACTTAACCCAGGCTACCTTTTATTATTATTACTGCTGTTACTTCTAACAATATTATTACAAGATTACAGCGTGAGTATATGAATCAGACACCATGCTCAGCCCATGTCAAAACAACCCTATAAGTTATATTATCATTGCCATTATTCAGATAAGGAAACTGATGCTTAGAAAGGATAAACAACTTGACCAAGGTCTCAAAGCTAATAAAAGGCGGAGCCAGTAAACTATTCCAAGTCTATCAGAAGCCAAATCCATGCTCTGAACCACTATATAATAATTATTATGCCCCTTTGTGTGCATGTCTTTCTCCTCCACTTGATTATCAGCCCTCAGAGGGCAAGGATCCTCTTGAGTTCATGTTTATACACACTCTGTGCTTAATAAAGTACCTTTTAGATACCCAAGAAACATGTCTAGAATTAAATCAACCCATATGCAGTCGGCATCATGAGGTAATGGGAAGGTATCTCCATGAGAATCATTTGTCTGTAATTTCAAGGTGCTGAGTACTTTGCACTCTACCTGTCATTTCCTGCTTTCGATTTCTCCTCCTAGGGTTTCTCATTATGATGCATCACCTAAGTTCCTTTTAGTTACAACATGTAATGCAACATGACTAGCACAACATGAGCACATAAGCCCCAGAGAATGAAGAGCAGGAAGGTTGTTTTCTCCACACTGTGGATTTAAGGGAAGTTATAAAAAATATATGTTAAAGGTCAGCAGTGAACCTCCCAGTTAAGAGCGCTGCTGTGGAAGGGTTCCATCCTTGTTCATAGTGCACCAAAACTGCTGTATTCCCATCGAAATTGAGTTGAATAAGCCATGCAAGCAGCCCTGCTTATTTTTCCAAGAAAATTGCCTTATTAATGTGCATTATGGAAATAGTGCTCCATGTCAGACCTAACAAGAAGAATTTGGACTGCATGTGCACGTGGAAAATTGCCTCCTGTGCTTTTCATCCCAGTGGACCTCTGGAAATTTTCTGAAACTAATTTTCAGGCTCTGCCTGCTTCCTCAACTATCCCTTGCTCTGAAAACAATCCCCTCTGAAATGACCTCCTTCCAAAACACCCCAGATGCCAACCAGACATGGCAACCAGCTCAGCAGTTCAGTGACCCCAAACTTATATTTCATGGGGACTGGGCCTCCAGTCCAGGAAGAAATCAACCTAAAATAACAGGAAAGTCAGTTCACTGTGGTGGTTAGCTTAGCCACGTGACTTGTGGAGCCCTGCAGACCTGGGCTCAGATTCTGGCTCTGTCTCTTAGTAACTATGTCACGTGGGGGATTAATACATGCTCTCTAAGCCTCACTGTGTAAATAAGTAGAAACATTAGTAGTAAAATTCTCTCTTCCTCTTCTTAGACTTATTGTGAAATTAAATTAGATAATATGTGTGAATGTATGTCTAACAAAATAAGCCTCAGCAAATAATGGCTAATAGATTTAGTAACAATAAAATTTTATATTAAAATTTGTGATACTTAATGTATTACCTGCAGAAATAGTTCCCTTTTAAAAAAGCAACGGGACAAGTTACCTTAAAGATGAAGCCTAACAAATCTAAAATGGCAGAATTTCATACATTGGGGGCACCACCTGCATTTTCATGTTAAGGGAGGGGGTGATTTTTCAGGTTACAGAAAGCAGACTGTGAACCACCTCTTCATTCACCAAATATATCATAGTTACCTTGTCAGCTGCTAACGTACAGTGGTTCAGAATTAAAGACTGACGTGATGTTGCAAAGTGAAGAAAACATTTCTCCAACAAAGCACTTTATTACTACCTTTGGTGTCCTTAGGGCAGGCTGGCAGAAACAGCCTTGTAGATTTCTAATTCCATTGGCTATAGACCTTTTGCTCTTTTTCTTAGCAAATCTTCTTTGCCCATTTCTTATATGAAAGCAAGAAAGTCATTACTCACACTTTCATTTAAAATACACTAACATAAACATCTTTTAAATATCCCAATTTTATACTCAATTTTATACACCTGGAATCATAGGCTTCCTCCCAGGTAGTCTAGATTTTGCGTATAATTTTTTTTAATGTTTTTACTGATGTGCTCTGAAATTGTGAAACTGTGATAATCTCCACAATAGTGGTAATCTATTATTCTAGGTTGTCCAACTTATATTTAAAATTTAAAGGTAGATCTTAGAGGAAACATCATACAAGATAATTTCAAAATTACTTATACTATTAACTCTTGTACTTTCTGTATTCTCTCCATTTTCTTGTCAGTTTACTATTGAAAAAATAATGAAGGGAAAAAGGACAAGGAAAAGGGAATAAAAATGCAGAGATTTTAAAAAGAAAAAGAAATAATCTAAATCACAGTGTGTGGGATATAAAAAGGAGAAAAAACATGAGAAAAGAGAATTGTACTAAATAAATTACCATTCAGATTTCTGGTTCCTGGTAGTAAAGAGCCTTTACATGGTCCTATGAAAAAGTTTCTTAAGCCCCCTCTTCTCAAAGATTTTGCTTGTGCTTTTTCAGTGGATCTACCAAGTAGGATGCTTTTGAGATATTGATTAGTGCAAATGTGCCTTAATAGCAGAATCATTACTTTTTTAATCTTGGAACTGCCAGTCCCTACTATTTTCAACTGAACTTCAAGTTGTTTGATTATAGGCTGCCATTACTAATTGTTTTTAAATTTTGTGGGACATATCTAGTTCAGGAAGTTTTGTTCTTCAGCAATAGTTTTGTTTTTGTTTTGTTTTGTTTTGTTTTAAGGTCACAGTTTTTAGAGCTCTATCTGCTCAGACTTCTGGGCATCTCATTTTGGATGTCTTAATCTTGAAACAGATTGAACTTGGATCACAGAAAAAATGTGGTCTCATTGACTCTTGAATAAAATATAATTTGGGTCACAATCCCCACTTGCTCAGAAGCATTAAAATGATGCATTTCTGTAGGTTTACATGGGCTGGTATCCCTGTCTGTCCTACAGTTCTTTACTGGAATTGAGCAGAAAAGGTCAAATGGGGGGTAATATGTCAAAAGGCTGTAATTAAGATTTAGAAAGATTAATACCGATGGTATTTAATGAAATTGGCTTTTAGAGGAAAGCTCATCTATTACTTTGATATTTAACATTTTTTTCTTATTAAAATGTTAGTGCTGAATAGAAGCACACAATCAGTAGCAGGAATATGAGTTTATACAGCCATCAGAGAAGGGGGCCACAACTAGTAAACAATCAGAGGTTTTGTGTGTGTGTGGTACTGATGATAAAATTACTCAGCTTTTCCACTTGAGATATAATTTTTTTCCCCAGAGCTTGCAAAAAAATTTTTTTATTGCCATAAGCAGCAAACTGACATAGCTGTATCACTTCACTACACTGATGCAGTTTTTTTTTAAATTAGTAATTTCAGATATTTATAGAAATCTCAAATACACATAGAAAAAAAATCTATCAATTTTTTACATACAGGGGTTAATTTTTCCTCTAAAGGGAATACTGCGGTTAAATCCAGCATATCACATGGAAAAAAGACTCTGTAGTCTAAAGTAGCAGCTGATGCCTTTTGGTGTTTTGAAGAAGGAGCTGTTTCAAATTGTAAGGAAATTTCCATTTCAAAAATAGCTACTGAACTATCACAATGACTGCTTTGCATATATTTTTGGTCACAAAAATGCCATTGTTATTTTTTACTATGGATATGCAAATGAGATGTTGATAGGATTAAGCTCTGTCACCTTCTGAGACAGTCTTATGCTTGCACTATTGAAGTTTTCCTTTTCCGCCCACTATTTCCTTTACATTTAATTAAAGACATCAAACTCATTTCGTTTTCCATTCTGCATGACGTTTTCCTTTCCCTTCTCCTTTTTGCTTTTTCCCTAGTGATTTTTCCCTGAGTCTTATTCAGTCTTCATATTTGCTCCAGGTGTTGACTTATTTCACTGCATGAAATCTTCTATTTTCAGTTAAGGAAACTATTTTTCTTCCTTATACTTAAAATACAAGAAAGATGTAATAGTTTATCATCATAATCTTATTTTGACTGGTTATATCCCCATTAGATTTGCTGGGTGCTTTGATATCATGTAAACTGTTTATTGCATTTGTTTATGAATGAAAACTAAAATATGCAGTTGGGAAAGCTCATGACGGTATCAAATATATGTGTGTTGGGGGGTGAAAAACAATTAATTCTGAAAGTTGTTATATCTTTGCCTGTTTCTAAATCCTACCAACTATGCAGCTTTTATAAAATACACATACACACACATATATTCATACATACACTCTCCAATAATCAGCGTTCAGATTTAAAGCGTTGCATACTATATTCCATTCTGTAAGCTGGCTAAACATATGTTTATAATAAAGTCTTGAATAACCAGCATTTTTTTTAAAGTGTTGTTTTTGTTGCTTTTTAAGAAAACCAATTTGAGTGTGAATGGAATTAGAAAGACTCACTGAATTAGACAATGAGAACTACCTCCTTTACAGTGGGAAGAACTTTCACAGCTGAAGCATATCAGAAAAAATTTCCTGGTGAGGCAAAGAAAGGGATAACCCACATCCTGGGATTAAGACCACACTTCCTGTGCTGGTTATTCTCAAGTCTTAAATAGCTGATAATTAAATGAGTTGCTACACTGCATATTTTTTATATGCATGCATGTGTATACATACACATGCACATGTATTATTATAGTCCAGTCAATGCAAATATATATTTTTATGTTAAAAGCTATTTCATACACCTTCTTAAAACTATGCCATAAACATCCCTACCCTTACATTTGTTTTTTCTTAATCCAATATCAAAATTATTATTAAAATAGTTCTTTGTATTCGTATGTTATATGAATATATACTTTGATTAAATCACTAACTGTTGAAGTTTCACTGATCTTGGCAAAGTGTTTTGTACACACTCATTTTTCCATTCATATTCTTTCTTTGGAAATGGAATTTGGTAGATGCTTCTAAAATTTATTTGCTTTTGAAACCTCTAATCTGCTCCCAAGGCTTGGAATTATGTGTAGATTATTTTAAAAGTTAAAATATATACATATGCAATTTTTAAATATTAAAATATCTGTGTTGAACTAGGATATTGTGACCATTGGGAGCAAATGTTCTTAAACTAAAGAATGAATAAGAGTGTTTGTAAAAACTTGCCAATTCAACTGAATGTTCTGTCTGGAGATGAAGAAATTGTGAACACTCATTCTCAATTAACATTTTTCCAATTTTGACTATTCAAGGACTATCAAATAATCTATTTAAAATGTAAAGTTAAAGGTCAGGTTGGTTGACAAAGTTACCCTCAATACTCAGTATTTTTACCATCAAGCATTTCATTGTGAGATATACAATCTTTTTGGAATTTTCTCTTTGTTCAATATCCATATCAATTTTTTTGTTGTACTTGTGGATAAAACAATAAGGAAGTTTCTCTATTTTGGTTTAGTTCTCTTTGGAGATAGATGAACTATGTTATAGAAAAGGTATAATTTCAAAACATTGAAATAAATGTAAGGAAGTGCATTGAAAAACTAGAATTTAGTCAAATGAGCTATTTTGAGAATTACTGAATTGTAGTGAAATCTTTACCATTCACGTGTTATCATTTATCTTTTTCTTCCTTCCTTCCTTCCTCTCTTTCTTCCTTCCTCTCTTTCTTCCTTCCTCTCTTTCTTCCTTCCTCTCTTTCTTTCTTTCTTCCTTCCTCTCTTCCTTCCTTCCTTCCTTCCTTCCTTTCTTTCTCTTTCTCTCTTTCTCTCTTTCTTTCTTCCCTCTCCCCTCCTCTCTCTCTTGCTTAAAAGTTTTTATATGTGGGTGTGGCATAGTACAGGTCACTGGTTTCACTTGGAGCAAAGACAGTAGTCAATTTAAGCTATGTTATGGAACTGAACTCAGGCCTGCTCACCCAAAGTGCAGCAAAGGAAATCTACTGACACCAGGTTGCAGTGAAGGAAAGTACAGTGTTTACTGCAGCGTGCCAAGCAGGGGAATGGAAGACAAGTCTCAGATCCACTCCAAATTGGTCTTTGATTTACAGGATTTTTTAAAAGGGAAGAACAAAGAGGCTGGGATTAATCATCATCTTGCAATTCTGTGACATTTCTTAATTGTAGTTTCGGTAGTTGGAATGTGTCTGGTTTATAATTTTCTAGCCAGGTGTTCCATGGCTTGGGGGTCAGTTAACTCATCTTGCCCTAGGGAAACAACCTGAGTTTGTATGTTAATGATAATATCTATAATAGCAATTTTAGTATGTTAACAGTGTTATCAACAACAGCAATTTTGGTCATCTGACTCTGGTTGATTAGTGTTCAGGTAGCACAGGACTGAGGTCAGAGGGGACAAGAAAGGGAATAAAGTTTTGGATAGAGAGATTAATCAAAACCTTGGTAAGGGAACTCAGTTTTAGGCTGACTCAGTTTCACTGATGTATGAGCACTATTAATTTTAAATTGGACTCATAAACGATTCAATTACATATGATTAAAGAATCAGGTCACAAAATAGTACATATGGCATATCGCTTTTATTTTAAAATATATAGAATTATAATTATATAGAATATGTGCATATACACATATATGCATGCACACATGTGTATCTTAAAGGTGAAAAGATATTAAGGAAAACATTAATATATTATTACCTATGGTTTGTTACATTACTGGTTTTTATTTTCTTCTCTGTGTTTTTTCATGTTTTTTTAAATTTCTACAATGAATGTGTATAATTTTTATATTAAGGGAATAACACATTTAAAAAAGAAGAAAATAAAAAGGAAGATAGAGAGGGAGGCAGGAAGGGAGAGATGGAGACAGGAAGGAAAGAAGGAAGTCTAACGTAGCAGCAATGTCTTTGCCTTTGGGAAGCTGAGCAGGGCACTGTTTACTTCCCGGCTTATCAGCTGTCCTCTTTGGTATCTGGATATTGTAAAGAACTAGGAATTTTAAATTATAGAATTATATGTGCTAAAAAAGAAAAGTCATTATTAGCACAGATCTACCAAAAGAGAGAATAAGTAGTATAAGAGTATATGTGTGAGTACACATATTCAGATATGGCTTTCTGACATATTTTTCCTTAATATGGTCTAGTTTAGCATTAACTGTAGTTTGCTTCCTCTAATTCTCTGTATAACTCTTACTGGCAAGAAGGGAACTACATCTGAAACCGTGACCTTACTGTGTGAGAAGATGGCATATGATTTCCTTTTAGGCCAAGACTATCCAGGTTTCAGCAAGTAAATAGTTATGAGTCAGATAAAAAGGTCTGAAAGAGATTTCCCTGTACATTCATGGGTCAGGGACCATGTATTACATGATGTATGTTTTGCAATTACAGCGTTTGGCACACAGGAGGTTTAGGTAAATCTTTGCATTGTTAAAAAAAAATTGAACGATGTCTTAATCTAAATCATTTTTTTTCTGATCAGTTAGACACTCACTAGCTCTTACTTTAGAAGTATAAACCATGCAAACATTGTTCTCAGACAGTAGAGAAATGTTCAGGTGAACGCAGAGGCAGCCACTTCTGGCACAAGGATGTCAGAGATGCCAGATGAAAGACTTCCACTGTCAAAGCCGTCCTTGTGTCTCTGGACCACAGTACCTGCAATGTCCATGTGGAATATTCACTTTCCCACTTAAAGTCAGTATTTCTGGAAGGGTAACCTATGGTTTAGATTACCTACATCATAATCATCTAAAGTGTTTATAAGTATGCAGATTCTTGGAACTTACTCTAAACTTATTAGTTTGAGAAAATTGGGTAATGGTAATTCAGACTCTCAAATAGAATATTAGCAAAGTCTCAAAGTAAGGATTATACCAGCTCCCTTACCCCCATATCACAAAATTTATATTTTGAATAGGTTTTCATTTGTGGCAAAGAGAGTTTGTGCTCTACAGTGGAAGAATGGTCTGGAACAGCTGGAGTAAACCTGGAAAAAATTTAAAAGTTAGACAAGTATATTTATTGATCAGCAAAATCACAAGGGAAGGTTTTTTCTTTTCTTTTTTAAGCTTCGTATCATAATTTAACAAATAAAATACACAAATCATAACTGTGCAGCTTGGTGAATTTGCACAAATCTAACCTATTGGTGCACTCAGCAGTCAGATGTGGAATCAGAGCATCTCCAGCATCCAAGAAGCCCCTGTGCCCCCCTTCCTTTTTTTTTTTTTTTTTTTTGTAGTACGTGGGCCTCTCACTGTTGTGGCCTCTCCCATTGCAGAGCACAGGCTCTGGATGCGCAGGCTCAGCGGCCACGGCTCATGGGCCCAGCCACTCCGTGGCATGTGGGATCCTCCCAGACCGGGGCACGAACCCGTGTCCCCTGCATCGGCAGGCGGACTCTCAACCACTGCGCCACCAGGGAAGCCCGACAATGGATACTTTTAGCTTTCCGGTTTTAGAACTCAAGAGAGAAATGTTAGGGATATCAAATTATCTTTATGTATGTCATCAGGTCACAATGTTTTACCTGACAAGGAATCAATTTTATTTTTTTTTTTTTTTTTTTTTTTTTTTTTTTTTTTTTTTTTTTTTTGTGGTACGCGGGCCTCTCACTGTTGTGGCCTCTCCCGCTGCGGAGCACAGGCTCCGGACGTGCAGGCCCAGCAGCCATGGCTCACGGGCCCAGCCGCTCCGCGGCATATGGGATCCTCCCAGACCGGGGCACGAACCCATATCCCCTGCATCGGCAGGCGGACTCTCAACCACTGCGCCACCAGGGAGGCCCAAGGAATCAATTTTAAATCACATCCAAGGAGTGAATGAGAGTATTGAAGTTGCTCTAAGTTTTTCCTTTGTATCATTCTTTGATACATGTTGAGTGATTTCAGTGGGTTTTATTGGAGATATTTACTTTAACCTCAGTTTAAGGCATTAAATGTGTATTTCTTCTATTACAGCACACCACACGTATGTGAGTGTAATAAAACAGCAGAGTTTGGCACCATCCATTTCTTGTTATGAATTGCTGAAATGATGCTGGGGAGTGTATTTATAAGTAGTGCATACTAGTGTTGCCAAATATTGACTATGCTTGCTAACTCTATCCCATAAAACTTTTGATGACAACCTAAGTAAAGTTCAGTTGAAGATAAAATATTGCAAAATAAATGCCAAAAATGGAAACCATTTTTCAAAACACTAAATTAGGAAGTTAAGGAATCAAGGCAATTAATCAATATTTCAAAATGATAAATATATTTTACAAAACACCACTTAAACTGAAAAGCTCAAAAAGGAGGTTTTTTTGTGAGTGTTTAAAACAATATTTATTTTAGTCTTTTGTGGGAGATTTCAGATGAGGCTTTTGAAAAACGCTTTACCTAAAATTTTTGCTACCATTATATTCTTCATCAAAGTGATCTGAAGGAATATAGGTAAATCATTTAGGTTTTGGTGCTAATAATTACGCTTGTCATTTATTGAGAACATATGTTCCAGTTGCTTTACCTAAATGTATTCAATTCTCTTTACAAGCCTATATCATTATTATCCTGATTTTAGAAAATACACTAATGTTAAAACAACATTTGTTCAGTCAGTCATTCCAGTAAGTTTCATTTGGTGCCAAACAATTCCAGAGTTTAACAGGGAGTCCAAGTCTCCCAGGCTTGTGGGCTTACATTCGTTCAGGAGAGAGGTGGTGAGGAAAAATATAAAAAAGAAAATGATGAATCAAGAGAGAAGACAGGGAAGTGTGGTCACCTGGCAGATAGGCGGGGGCAAAGAAGGGAGGAGGTGAGGCAGCATATCACTGTGTGCATGCAGAAATCCACATGCAGGCAAACTTGGCATATCTAAAATAACCAAAGGAAACAAATATATGGTCACGGCTGAATTTAACATTTAGTTGGGGAGATATGTGAATATAAAATATTAAATAAGAAGACTTAATAGTAGCTTTAAATACCACCTATATGCTGATGACACCTATATGTCTATCTCTATCCCAGTCTGATTCCTAGACTTATAAATCCAAGTGCCTATGGGATGTTTTGATTTAGGTGCCACCTAGCCATCTCAACCTTCCACATACTAGTTTATATATCTGCATCTTATAATTTTAATTAACATGTGTCATTACTCCTAGATCCTGGTTAAGTATGGCCCCATTGAGAGGATTAAATTTCTGGGCTTGCCAGAGGACAAGGACTGATCTTATCATTTGATAACCACAAACAAGTACTACTAATAATTGTTCAGGAAACTTACAGGGAACGCTCTGATTTCCTTACTAATGCACCAGATCATTGGGGCCCTCTGAGAGCCAGTCTTGAGTTTACAGTGGGAGAAAAGAAATCAAATACCTGCCTCCTAGGAGCTTATATTTTAATGTGGATTAGAGTGGAGCAAAGACAGTGAACAACAACAAAAACAAAAACCTACATATATATGTCTCACGTTATACCAGGTAGTGATGAGTGCTATAAAGGAGGAAAAGAAAAAAAAAAGAGCAAGATATAGCACATACTTATCCCAGCTCAGGGAAAAGACACTGGGAGTTGCTGTAGTCAGGAAAGACTTCATGAAGAAGAATGCTTGATATAAATTAAAAAAGAGGAAAAAAGCATTAACTCTATTGTTTGATAGATGGGGAGCTAAAATTACATTTTTAAAAGCCCTAAACATCACAAATTAAGTTTAACATGAGCCACTACATATTACTGTCTTTCAAACTTTATGCTACAGCAAGTTGTTTTTGCCCACCTCTCCTTCTGCCATGTGGAATTTTGTGTTGCAAACTAAGGTATAACAAGCTACCAGTACATTTTCTTTAAAATTTTAGGTATCTCTTTAATCGGCCAGCAATAAAGTGGTTAAGAGGATTATTAATTTAGATACTAAACCCATCACTGTCATCTTATTCTTCCCCTTCCAGTAATCATCCACACATTTTTTTAACAGTAATTAGCCAACTTTTATTATTTAGCGCTTTGTAATTACAAAATAGCTTGCAGTCATCACTTAGTTATTCTTAACGGCATTCCAATTAAGTTATTGGGAATCTGTGTCTTACGTACTATCTGGAAAAATATTAAATTTCTTCCGTACAATTTTGCTGTTTTCCATGCATATCTTTAGCTGTATTTCACTTCACTTGCTTTATATCTCACATCTCCTAACTTGAAGGCGCAAATCTTCTTGATGCAAAAATACCAGTGTTGAGGCTCAAGGCAGACCACCCCAAAATATGCCAAAATGGCATATTGATTATTTTTGAATTAAAGTTACTTGAGAAACAGCTGGTGCAAGAAGAACATTCTGACCCTCTCCTCTGTCTCCTTGAAAACAGGAAATAAATCTCCCCTATGAAAGTTACCCTCCCTGTACCAAGAGGTAGAGAGACATCCTTATCATCAGAGACGGGAAATTCAGGGCTGAGAAGGCTGTAGAGACAAATCTGGTTACTCCTTTACTAATTTACTACGCCAAGCCCAAGCTCTGTTTAGATTCTACACTACTTAAGCACCCAAGCCTAAGTTTCTTCATCCTGTTCATTCCTCACAAATTCATTTCTTTGTCTAGAAAATATAAAAGCTGCCTCCCCTGGTCACTGCTTAGGTTCTATTTCTATGAAACCTCTGTACACACAAATTAAATGTTTTTCCCCTCCTGTTAATCTGTCTTCTGTCAATTTAATTATTAGACCAGCCAAAAGAATTCAAGGGGAATAGGGAGGAAATTTCCCTCTCCACGTCACCAGTTTGTAGCTTAACCTCTGATTAGAAAAACAGAACTTTTAAAAACATTTAAATAATTCATTTTGATGGGATTCAACATTTTGATGATTGTAGTATTCTAGTATGATTATACATGCTGATTTTATGGCACAAAATTTTGGAAAAGTAAAAGTTTCCTATTCCTTAATTTTTGTTTTCACTTTGAGTTATACCATTTCAAAATACATGATTTATAATGATTTAATTGAAATCAAGAAACTCAGCTATAAAGTGAAATCAATTGGTACACTTCAAGTTCACAGGAAATAATTCTAATTAAAAATTGGACAAAGAAAAAGTTTAATATAAATGGAATAATTAGAGACATATTTTGTGTTACCTTGGATGCATGTTTGATTAAGTTCTTGTGATTTGGAATCAACTCATTTGAATCCCACTTTACCAAGTGCCAGTTGACTCTGGCTGTGCCCTTTATAAGTCTCAGGGTCAGGATCTATACAGTGGGATTAAGTAGAGTAGTTAATGCAAAGGATTGCCATGAGGATGTTCATGACTGCTCAATAAATGTCCCTTTTATGCTTGCAGAAGTAGAATTTCTCCAGAAATAAGGAAGACCTTCTTCCTGATATAGGATTACATATACAGACTATATTTTAGGAGTATATATTGATACGATGATGATGTTATTACTTAGAGAAATTAGCAGATTATACTTAGACGCTATGAGATTCACAGCCCAAGAAAGCCAGTGCTCTATCCTTAAACAAGTCACAGAATTTCCAATTCAGTAACACACACTCTGTTTGACACTTATTATAGAAGAAAAGGATTTTAAAAGCTGAATCCACCAGTTCATTGGATCAGTTAAGTCTTTATTATATCCATACACCCTTAAAGCTCTCTTTGTAATCAGCCCGTTCTATCATTTAACAGCCTTGTTTTGTGTTTTGGCAACGGACCCCAAGTGAATGGGTCTATCTGGGGATGAGAAGAAAGGAAGCCACCCAAAGGCCCTTTTTTGCCTTTGCAAACTGATGGTTTCCAAGCAGTTTTCTGGTGTTTGGAAACACTGCATAGTAACTGGGGGAAGAGGCAGCTGTGCTTTGGCCCACATGAGGTAATTTGCAGACACATTTTAATTGCCTTTTAGGGAGCATGAAGGAGTTCCAAATAGTCTAATGAGTTCCAGCAAACACCTGTGAAATGCTTTTAGACGGCCATGTAATACTGAAATTAAGAATGTAACGCAGCAATTGGAGGCATGGTGATTTTTTTTTCCCCCTCCACTGAAAAGGATAGCTAGAGATGTTTGAAAGACCCCTTGCCTATATATAGTAGGTTTTCCACTCACTAAATGACCTTTGGGAGTAATCTAATGAATTCAATAATGTTTGATAGAACCTTCACATCAAACTTTATATTTTAAAAAAATAAAAAATCTTGATCAGACAATAAAACTTAAATGAGAGGGATATCAGATAGTTATAAATCTAAAACTATACATCTATTAGTCAATAAACAATATTAAATGAATAGATCTGAAATACATGCAAAAAAATCATAACAATATGGTGATAGATGGAGATTGTGAAATACTTTATGGTTTCTCTCCCTCCCTCCTTTCTTTCCCTCTCTGCTGCCTCCCTTCCTCCCTTCCTTCCTTCCTACATTTTTTTTTTGCGGTACGCGGGCCTCTCACTGTTGTGGCCTCTCCCGTTGGGGAGCACAGGCTCCGGACACGCAGGCTCAGCGGCCATGGCTCACGGGCCCAGCCGCTCCGCAGCATGTGGTATCTTCCCGGACTGGGGCACGAACCCGCGTCCCCTGCCTCGGCAGGCGGACTCTCAACCACTGCGTGGACTCTCAACCACTACATTTTTTTAATGGTTCATCAGTGATTTAAATGAAGGTAGTTTTGAGAGATGGATGACATTTTAATCTTCCTGGTATGCATTTGGAAACTGCAACAGAGGAAAGATTAGTATAATTTGGAGATTAAGAAGAGAAAAAATTCAGAAATTATATCCTTATTCTAACTTTAGACTAACATTATTATTTTGTGAGTGTATTTGTGTGTGTACTATTATGTAAGTGCATAAGTCTTCCTTCTTCTAAGTAACAACAATCCTGAAATGTGTGTTCACATTCCAAAATTCTCCTTATACTTTTAATATATGTGGTGTATAATATTACATATGCATACATACACACACATGTACTCCAACAAAATGAAGTAAAAAGCTCTAAAATCAAATCACACTTCATTGTTCCTCTGCAGGGCTATTTTTTCTTAACATAGTTGTAGGATACCTTAATAGATGTAGCTATAATTCATTTATTTTCATGATTGTATAATGTGCCACTGTAAGAGTATTTACGCTTTATTCCTTTGTGATAGACATTTAGGTTGTTTTCACTTTGTCACTATCACAGGCAATGCTTCCCTCATCTATGGCCGTACAAGTATTTCTTTAGACTCCCTAGGAATGTAATTGATAGGTGACAAATTATAAGCATTTTCAGCTTGACTAGCTTCTGCCACCTTTCTCTTAAAAGCGGTTATAATAATTTGCTTTCCTACCAGTGTTGCCTAAGAATTCCTATGGATTTATATGCCTGCCAGTTCATGAAATCGTCCGTCAGTTTTAAGTTTGTCCATTTGATTGATAGGAAATTCCAATTTGGTTTAATCTTGTATTTCCTAATGATTGGCGAGTTTCCGTGTCTTTCATATACATGTTGACACTTCACATAGAATCTTCTGTGAATTGCCTTTTTCCTTTGTGTTGTTTCTTTAATTATTTTAAGTGGATTTTATGAGCCTTTATTTGGGACACAAAAACTTTCTCAGTTATATGGGCTACAAATACCATCTCTCTATCTATGGTTTATCTTTTGTCATTGGGCTTATGGTAACTTTTGACACACACAAGATTTAAAATTTAATTCATTATGGTTTGTCTTTTTATATATTTTTAAATATTAATTTAGCTGGCTGCACCAGGTCTTAGTTGCAGCATGTGAGATCTAGTTCCCTGACCAGATCAAACTCCAGCCCCCTTCATTGGGAGCACAGAGTCTTAACTGCTGGACCACCAGGGAAGTCCCTGTATCTTATTTTAGAAAGCCTTTCCTACATTGGGGAAATAATAAAGTTCCTATCTTAGAGTTTCTTCTATATATAATATTGTTTTTCCTATTTTTAAATTTAATACATGTGAAATTTGGTCTGTATTTTGTGAGGTAGGGATCCATGTGGCTAATCCATACTTTTAGCACCTATCCTGTTTATCTGCAATGACCTTAAATATTGTTTCCACATATGCGTGCTTCTAGAGCTTCACTGACTAATATGGGAGCCAGTAGTTAAAGCAGCTATTTACATTTACATTTAATTAAAATTAAGCAAAATTTTAAAATTCACTTTCCTAGTCTCACTAGCCACATTTCAAGTACTCACTAGCCATATATGATTAGTCTCTATTTTATTGGACATTGCAGATGTAGAATATTTTCATTATCACAGAAAGATCTATTGGACAGTGCTATTAAGGAATTCAGCTCTCTTAGCCTTAATTCACCTCTGTCTGCCCCTGTCCCTGCCACTGCTCTAGTGCAACAATTTTTCTATAATCTTAGTATTTCATGGGGCAAGACGTTCTCCCTTATTCTTATGTTTCAGAAGTGTCTTCTCTATTCTTGGTTTTTTGTTCCTCTATACATTTTTAATATCACCTTTAGGCAATTTGATTGAAATTTCATCTGTTTATACAGAAATCTGAGCATAATTTATACATATATATCATTGCATTTCTAAACCTTGGTCAGTATACACCTTTCTGTTAATTTAGAATTTATTTTTTAATTCATAAAGTTTTCTCTACATATATCATCTACATTTTGAATAGCTTTACTCATAAGTACATTAAAGGTTTTGTTACTATTGTAAATTGTATTTTTCTTTTACATCATCTGCTTATTGTTGGTGCATAGTAATACTATTAATTTTTATGTATTGCTCTTGTACCCAACTACCTCACTGAATTGTAAGTAAACTTATTTTGTTCTATAAACTCTCTTAAGTTTACAAGGTAGACAAACAATATTTGTGAGTAAGGTCAATTTTGTATCTTCAATTTCTATAACCTCTCTCTCACTTTTTTTTTTTTCTTTAGCAGTACCATGTGGACTAGATTTTTGGGGGGGAAATGAGGTGCTAAAATTGGATGTAGTTTTTTTTGTTTGTTTCTTTTTAGTATTTTCTGTACAATTGCCTTTCTTCATTTTCCTTTGGATTTATTCTGTTTGTTTTCTAATTTCTTGAGTTGGATAAATTCTTAGATCATTAGTTTTCAGCATTTCTTCATTCTTTTTTTTTTTTTTTTTTTTTCTGCGGTATGCGGGCCTCTCACTGTTGTGGCCTCTCCCGTTGCGGAGCACAAGCTCCGGATGTGCGGGCTCAGCGGCCATGGCTCACGGGCCCAGCCGCTCCGCAGCATGTGGGATCCTCCCAGACCGGGGCACGAACCCGTGTCCCCTGCATCGGCAGGCGGACTCTCAACCACTGCGCCACCAGGGAAGCCCTTCATTCTTAACATAAACGTTAAGGCTGTTTTTTTTTCTAATAGCTACCTAACTTCATCCCATAATTATTTACAACACTATTCACTTCTAACTATTTTATAATTCTCATTTTCATTTCCCCCCTAATGCATGAAGTATTTAGAAAAATGTGTTTAAATTTCCAAATGTTTTTGGAAGTTTAGTTCTTTTTTTTCTATCTTAATTTTCATTCAATTATAGAATGTTGTCAGTGTGATTCTGATGCTTTTAATTGAATGGAGATTTGTATTACAGCTTAGAAAGCTTTTGCTTTTCTAAAAACAGTATTCTATGTATGTTTGGGCAGAATGTCTGTTGTATAACTGTTGAGGACAATTTTCCATTATATATCCATTTGATTGAGCTAGATAAACAGGCCATTAAAATTTTATCTGTCCTTTCTAGATTTTATTTGTTTATTTATTTTTGTTCTGTTTGGTAAAGGAATTAATAATAGAGGTGAGTTAAAATCCCCCAGTATGATTGTGGATTTGTCAAATTCTATACATTTTTATTACATTTTGAGGCTTAGTTATTAAGTTCATGAAATTTAGAATTCTTTTACCTTTCTAGTGAATTGAGTCTTTTATTGTTAGACAGTAACACTCTTTATTTATAAAGATGTTTTTAACCTTATGATTTATTGGTCTGATGTTAAAATAGTTATGAAGTTTCTTTTAACTAGTATTTGCATGGTCAAACTTTTCTCATTTCTCTTCAATCTTTGCATATCCCTGTTTACATTATGTAAATTGGATACTACATAGGATGTGTGTGTATGTGTTTATTTTAGTTCATTTTGACAATCTCTATTTTATCCAGATGATTTAAGTTCCATTTATAGTTATTGCTATTGCTTATAAAGGTAAATTCTCTTTTACCATTATAGTTTATGCTATCTTTTCTCCTTTTTAATTCTCTTTTCCTATATTTTATTTAATTGATTCATTCTTTCATTTATTCATTCATTCAAAATGATTTATTAAGTGCTAAGTGAATGCCAAACACTACCTTAGCTGTTCAGAAAATAGCAGTGAAACCTCTGACTTCAGGAAGCTTACAATATAGGATGATGATAGACAATAAACATAAATAATTATAAATTATGGTTTGTTAAATGTGACAAGCAGTAAGGAGGAAAATAAAGCAGGAAGTTGTCAATAAATAAAAGGATTATTAGCCACCTAATTGAAGACCTTAAAGGAAAAAAAAGCAGTACTTCCTTTCAGTGAAAATAGCAAAGTTCTAAGCTAATGCATAGACATAGACTTGGCAATTTACATTGCTTAATATGAGAAAAAAGATATTCTCTTATTCTTATGCCCCTTTCCCCTAATCTTACTCATTTTAATAATAACATGATAAAGTCCGTCTATTCAGTCCTTGTTTTGTCTTGAGCATTTCATATGGGAAGATGATGACTGCCCCCTCTGTCAGTTCTTCAAGAATGATTGTGAATGTGTCCTGGACATCACTATCTATCCTTTAGTCAAGCTCTATAATTTCAGAAATTACAAATTAGGTTTTATAAAATATGCTCCAAATCTGTATCATTGGAAAACTGAGTGTTACTGGGATTATAATGATAATTACAATGAATCATTTGAAATGCTAGTATTCAGTCATTTTGACTTTAAAACATGGACATTTCTTATAGGTTGGCCCTATTCAAGCCCTAATAATATACCTGTAATGTTCAGATCTATTGCTTGCTGTGATTATTCTACATATTGTTATTGTTTAAAAAATTTAGCTTGATTTTCTGAAAAAAAAATCCTTATGTCTTAAAATGTGTTTTCTGCTTTATTTATGCAATATGACTTTCCCCCCATCAAGCATCAAACATTTTTTCTTATTGGTAAGTTAGAAAAAATAAATAGGTACATTAAATGTACAGTGAATACTATCATTTTAACAGAAGTATTAAACTTTTCATATTTGACTTTTCATATTTGAAAAGTATTTGACTTTTCATATTTTATCACTTGATCTTCCCAGATTGATTTATGACAGACAATAAAGTTGTCAGAGGCCTTTTGTTGTTGGCAATGTTTTAGTTCTCAAATTATGAGAACATGGAGTTTCGCTATACAGGGAGAAGAAAGTAGTTCTTTGATATAGATGAAATGACAGTTCATCCTGAGAATAAGGCTTAGTGCTATGAAACTGGGGTATTGCTACTTCCTTAGCAGTGAAAAATCTTATTAAAAAATCACCTCTATCACATATTTGGACATACTGTGCTATCAGCTTGGCTACCAGGGTTAAAGCTGTTTAGAAAACTGAAAATGCGGAAGGGAGTAATTCAGCATAGCTTCCATATAATAAAAACTATTTGCCCTTGGAAAATGTTTAATATCTTGTTTCTCTGGTCTGAATAATCTAGAACATTGTTTTACTTTTATCTCTGGTATCTTGAACACACATAGAAGCTCTGTCATTTAATTTTCTTTCTCTGAAATTATTTTACTTTTGAACAAAGTAGACATTTTATCTCTGCCTCATTTACAAATAAATAAAAAATAAATAAATAAGGTCCCATCAAATTCTTTTTGCCAGATCTTTTATCAGAATCAGAATATTCTAATATAAGTAGTGAGGATCTCTACTAGATATTTAGGAAAATCAGAACATGTTGACAGCCCACAGAATAACTGGACTAATACCAATTTATTAGAAGCTGTCAGATTGCATAGCATAGGTAACATATAGGCTGAAGCAATATGATAAAAAAAAAGACCCTTAAATTCTTCAGGATGAAGAAGAGGAGGACCAGAGGCCATCATAGTGGGGAATCTGAAGACAATTAGCTTTTTTTTTATTATGAAAGTTAACGATATGTTAAAATTTCTTGTATATCTTATTTTACTAAAATTATATTCCTCCCTCTCAAACTAGAGTCACATTAGAAAATTCCTCTGACCCCACCATCAAAAAAAAAGGAGTGGGGATTAAGGAGATGAAGAGGGAAGATTACTTTTGTTTTTGTATGTAGGGAATATAATAAGGGAGGTAGTGATTATGAAGAAAAGAAATTTAGTTATTTTACTAACTCCAGGAGAAACTGAATCTTGACAATCCCGGAACAGTCCCGTAATAACCTTGTAAAAGAACCAAAATTGAGAATATCAATTCTTATATCCTGGCTAGTTCTTATTCATTTATTACATTCTGCCCTCATAAATTTCTGTTTAGAATTTTCAAAAGTATGATGCTTTTCCTCACTTAAACCAAACTTTCTCCTGTGATTCTTGAACCGAAATAGGCTGAGTTTAAATTGTCTCACGTATCATTTACTTCTCACAGTAGTTTTGCATAGCACTTGAAATAGACATTGCATCATGACAGTGTCTGAACACTCTCACCATGCTAGTGTAAAAGTGCTATTATCTTCTAAAAGCATAGAATATTTGCCTTTGGCATAGAAGTTAATATTATAGCCAAACTCAGAATACATAAGATAGAGTAGATGACATTTGTTCCTTGACTGTTGATATGTCATATATAACTATTTCCTGCTACAGTTCAATGTAGGCCTAGATGGGAGGGTTTGTGTCAAACTTATTCACTCTATGAACATTTATTAAGTGTATCATAAACTCTAGACCAGGTAGTTACATTTTACTTTTTCCCCATCTGACAATCTTCGTTTTTAACTGACATACTTTGTTCACTTATATTTTATGTACTTACTAATATATTTGTGTTTAAATCTAATAATTTGCTCTTTGATTTCTTTTTTTACAACTGTTTTTCTTCTTTTTTTGCTCCCAACTTTCTTCCTCTTGGAATAATCAAACATTTTTATTAATTCATTTTATTTTAAAATCTTTTAGCGATTACCCTAGAAATTACATGGATTTTTAAAATTATTAGCATCTACCTTAAAATAATACTTTTATAACTCTCTATACTTTAGGACCCTATAATACTTTAACTCCATGTATATTCACACCTCCTTTTGTACTGTTTTTTGTCATGTATTTTAATAATAAGTATGTTTTAAACACACAAGAACTACTTATTGTTGTTTTAAAAAGTCAGGATTCATTTACACTGAACACATATATATCCTTTTAGTGTTCTTCATCTCTTCCTGAATTACTCTCTCCATCTGGAATCATGTTCCTTTAGTATTTTTTGAATATGGGTCTGTTGGTGACAAATTCTTATTTTTGTTTGTGTAACAATGTTTGTATTTTACCATACTTATTAAAGAATTTTTTTGTTGTTGTTATGGAGTACTAGCATGACAGATTTTTTTCTGTTATTAAGTAGTTGTTCCATTGCCACCTAACTTCCATAGTTTCTTCTGAAAAATAACCCATAAGGCTTATTTCGTCTTTGAAAAGAATAGTGCATCATTTTTCCCTATGGCTGCTTTAAATATTTTTTCTTTGTGTTAGATTTCAGAATTTTTTAAAAAAAATTCTGCTTGGGGTTTATTGAGCTCCTTCAAACTATGACTTGATATATGTTAATGTTGGAAAATTTTAGCCAGTATCTATGTTAGTCTAGGTCTTACAAGAAGGAAATACCAAGATGAAATTTTGTGCAAGAAGAAATCTATTAGAGGAAATGTCTGTGAGAGAAAATATTAAGGATCCAGAAAAAGGTAGAAGATCTATTGGACTAAAGTTCATGTCTGATCCTGAATAAAGGAGAAGGAAGAGAAAGGTTGAGTGAAAGTATCTTAGACTTACAGTGAAGTCCTAAGGAAAGCTTGCCAAGGTCATTGGACAGTCCTTGAGCCACAGTCACCCAGAAGAGACTTGTCTCTTCCAGAAACATGTCTGTCTTAGTATTCATGCAGGATATAGTCATTGTCTGGGATCAGCCTATTGAACTTGTGGCCTCGATGCAAACAGGGTGTTATTTTCAGATGAATTGTATGTCTCTTATGTTCCCTGCAGTCAGAGATCTGAGAAGCATTTTTCTCATGTTCACTGTGGTATCTCTTCAAATAGTACTTATGCTTTATTCTATCTGTGGTGGGTAACCTCAAGGATGGCTTCCAATGATACCTTCCTTTGGTAATTCATCATGTTATATATTTACCTTCCTTTGAGTGTGGGAAGGACATAGTGAGTTGCTTCTAATGAGTAGAATATTGTCAACCTAATCGTAGGTCACTTTGCAGACTGGATTATAAATAGACTGTGGCTTTGGTCTACTGTTTCTTTCTTTCTTACTTCCTCTTTAAGAAGTCAGCTGCCATGGTATGAGGTATAATTTTCTCAATGAAGAGACCCACATGGTAAGGAACTGAGTGATTCCCAGCCAATAACAAACATGCTTGGAAGCAGATTCTCTCTCCGTCAAACTTTCAGATGAGATTGCAGCTCTAGTTGTTAATGTGACTGGAATCTAACTAGGGATGTTGAAATAAGGGCATCCAGATAATCCTCACCCAGATTCCTGATACATAGAAATTTTGAGATAATAAATACTTTTTGTTATTAAGCCACTAAGTATTGTAGTAATTTATTACACAGCAATAGGAAACTAATACATCCTCTTTCTTCTCCTTTTGGAATTTAACTTATAGATAGGATAGGCCTTTCAAGCATGTCTTATGTATTTCCTACTCCTTTCACAAAAATTCCTTCAGTGTGCTTCAGTATATTTTCTATTGATTTATAGTTCAGTTTACTAATCCTCTTTTCTGCTATATCTAATCTAGTGCTAGATAATTCACATTGGACTTCTACAATTTCTGTTTGACTATTTCATACTGATTCTACTCACCATGTAAATATCTCCTTTTTTTCATCTATTTTTGATACGTATTTATTTTAGCAACTTAAAACTCTATATCTGATATTCCAATATCTGGGTCACTTGTGGTTCCATTTCTATTGTCTGCTCCCACTCCCACTTGATCACTTGGTTCTATACATGATATTCTTTGTAATTTTTTATTGAATTCTAATCTTTCATGAATAAAATGCTTCTTCAGACTGTCATTACACATAAGTTAAATATTAAATGAAACTTTTTAAGATTAAAACTACACACTAATTTGTAAAAGCTCATCTTCCTGTGTACAATAACCAAAATCATAGTATGTCTAGATTGACATAAATATATTAATCACTACCTAGGTAAATGTAATCAATTGCTATAATCTTTATGCACAAGATGGAATAATTGAGGTTTATGTGAACTGTAATGGGCAACATTTATTTATTATTAGTAATGGTGAAAATAAAATGCATAGAACTTTAAGTGCTCTGTATTATTTTATCAAATTTCCCAGTGTACCAGATGAATGCCATGCATCAAAAGATCTATATCCTTATTATACCTCTAACACTATTTGGCTTGTGTCCTTGAACATTATATATAACTTGGTTTTCCTTTTTTAATCTATCACATTGCATATTCTCTAGCATGCCTTTCATAAATGTTAGAGTGAGAAACTAACTTTATAAGAGAAAATGAGATTTAAAAAAACAATACATCACAGAAAACAAACTTATGGTTACCAGAAGGGATATTAGGGATAGAAGGGAGATAAATTACAAGTTTGGGATTGACATATGCACACTACTATGTATAAAATAGAAAAACAACAAGGGCCTACTATATAGCACAAGGAACTATATTCAGTGTCTTGTAATAACCTATAATGGAAAAGAATCTGAAAAAGAAAAAAATACATATATGTGTGTGTGTGTGTATGTGTATAACTGAATCACATTGCTGTATACCTGAAGCTAACACAAAATTGTAATTCAACTATACTTCAGTTTAAAAAATTGGTTAAAAAAGAGATATCATTTGGTAGAACTGGAGCTGTAAGTAAATGGTGAGCCCAAGTAGTGGGGAAAAACAAAAATGAAAACAAAATGAAACAAAAAAAACCCCCAGAAAAACATTACATTAATGGATTTCAGTCAGCCCCAAAAGATATTAATGCAGTATAGCTGTAAGTATGGATTTTAAAGTTATACAGTTAATTTTGAGTGCTGATTTAGCCATTTACTACATCATGGTATTGGCAAGTCATTAGATTAATATATGCTTTAGTTTCCAAATCTGTATAATGGGGATAATAATAATAATATCTATCTACCAGGATTGTTTTGAATAAATAAGATAATTCATGTGAAGCAATCAGAAAGTTCTGAACTTCAAATAATTCAGTAATTATATATAATAATATAGTGATTATTATCAACATTATTATTATCATCATTATTATTATGTGCTTAAGTATTTCTTAGGCCTGGAAAAGATCTTGAATATAGTTAATTGTAAAAGAAAAGGAGATTTTTCTAAGTGGAACATCATGGAGTAAGAGTATCTCTGTACTTCTGCATTGATTTCATTATTCTAAAGCAAGGAAAATGACCCTGCCCAGGCTATGATACAAAGGTAATATAAGAGCTGTGCTGCATATTCTTATTAAAACCAAACTAGGCTCATGTCTGCATATCTGTCTTTCCATCCCAACACATTTGCATTGCAGTGGTGAACAATAACTATATGCTCAGTCCCAAGTTAAGTCTGGTCTTTCTAAACTATGTTGAATTAAAGGTGACTGGTCCACTCATATACCCTTTCCATTTACAGAGTGAGATGCCCACAAATAGCACAGTACCCATCATTGATTACCTAATTACACAATCACCCCATCAGTAAATTAGTGCAACCTCTATGGCCCTATATGTCACCACCACAACCCCCTCTGTCGATTCCCCTGGAACTTCACTAAGACAGTTCTACTGTCATAATATATTCATTATCCATTAGATCTGGCACACGCTCTGCAGTGCTCAATTATGATACAATCGAGCGAAGGGTCTGGTGTCAGCCAATCTAATGACTTTCTGATTATCTGTCTTTAACTGATGAATGAAATGAAAATGTACTGGTCAAACCAAATATAAGATTGATAGGATGCCAAATGAAAATTGTACGTAGCCTTCTTTATGGGAAAATGGCAGAGGCCTGCTTTTATTCATCAATAGCTCCCTAAAGATAGTTTTCCAAGTCATTCCCACATTTCAATTATAAGATTACTATGAATCCACTGAATTTAAGTCCTAAATTGACATTTTGGGGTCATGGCAATACCCTTTGACTAGGGATTTAATTCACAAGAACTTTCAAATACTTTTGCATTTGCCTAGTCTTTCAGCTTTACTTGTGTAATCTGACCTCCCAGTAATATTCTTCTTGCTTCTAGTTTGTCACCTGGATCAGATTATTTTTTGAGCTGTTTTTGTCTCGTGGAGAGCTGTAAAATAATTAAGCAGATTGATACATAGACAGGCATTTTAAAAAACGTGCCAGGATTATAAATAAGTGGGAGGCTCAAAAACATTTTGTTGTTCAAATAATTATGAAGTAGGTGTTTGATAGTACAGTCATTTCTGTTTCTGTTTAAATCTTTAGTTATTATTCAGTTAATTATAATTGAAAATCCAATAAAGCTTCATATTTGAGCACTCACAAATCTGACTTAAATTACAGCTTCTTAGTTTATTCCCTTAAATAGAACACATTGGACTTTGGTTATAAAACAATTTTTAAAATCCAATAACCTTCCCAACTCTTTAAATCTTATATAAAAATTGAGTCTTTTGAAATATACAGACAAGAAAGAAACGTAAATGTCTTCATTTTCCGTGTCACAATTAGGCTTACAGAATTTTTTTTTTTTTTTTTTTGATATCAGGAAAGTTCCCATAGTGGCCCCACCATGATATGGCTATACAGGCTCAGGGCAAATCCCTGCCACACTCTGTGCTTCAGTTATGTAAAGAAGTTACAGAAAATACGAGACATTCTGAATTAGAATGTCTGATTTAGAATGTCTAAAATCTCAAATTTATCTTCTTACTTTAGTTTCCCTATTTGAGAAGCTGATCTGAAATTCAGACTTGATATTAAAATAGAATTTGTTTGGATCACATTTAATTAGAGCAAAGAGATAGTCTTTGTGCTTGTGGGAGACTGATAACTCTAGGCGTAAGGGAGTGATAGCTCAGTGGCCACTGAGAATAATTTGAGAGGTGATGTCCTTCCTATTTGTTTTCATTTGCAACAGAATTAAATCTACTCTAGGGTGAAGAAATGTGCATGTGTGTACAAGATGTTCCCATCCCTAGGATTATAACTGCCTTCTTATCTTTTACTGTAAAGAATGACTACACTAGGTATTGGTTAAATGTCTTGAGACCTTTTAGGTAAAGTAAAAAACAAGGGAAAATTGTCCCTAAGCACACTGGTTAAAGGAGCTCACTAATTGATTAAGTACATCTCAGCATTCTTGATTTGGAAACTCTTAACAAGAATCTTATGAGCTTATATTTTGTAAAAATAGATAGGGTAGGTAAATATTGTTTTTTCCTTTTGATTCCAGGCAGAATGTAAAATACTTAAATGGAGACATATTAGAATCCCTAGAGAAATGTGAATTAATTTTAAGGTCTTTGACTGCTTTATTTTTATTTAATATTTGTTTATTTATTCAAAATATTAATACTAATTTGAAGGATTTACTGATTTTTATTTACATAACTGATATAGTAGCAAGAAGGTCAAATTTTCCTTTTACTTTGTAAAGATAGAATTTTCTTGGTATATGTTTTTTAAAGGTCTAATTCAGCATCCTCTTCACTGCCTCTCAATATATCGTTGGCTAGGAAGTAAACACAAAACATACAAAGATCAGAATCTTGAACGTGTTTTTCTTTTAATCACAAGACACAAATATGTTAGAAGGAGATAATTTAATTATATCAATAAAATGTCCAAGGTCATGTGAACTCTAACTTTCTGTCTCTAGGCTAGACTAAACACAATTTATTCCAGAAAGATACCTGTCTAGTGTCAATAAATGTCAATTTAGACTTCATGTAAAACTGGATCAGAGAAAAATAATTTTATTTATCATAGAAATAGCAGGAGCCAGAGTATCAGCATTTTTATGCCACTTTTAGAGCTCCAAGTTCCACAGGGTGATGCCAGGCAACACCTGCATACACAGTGGGTTGTGTTATAGGTGTTATAGGAGAGGAACCTTGGTCTTAGGGAGCCCAAATCTTTTATAATGGAAAGTAAACATGCCTATCCCTTATTCAAAAAGGAGACACTATCTCTCTCTTCCAAGGTCCTAAGGAATTCTGCCCTTTCCAGAAGAAAATATTGTTTCTATATCCCAAGGCTGTTTGCTATACAAACACCCTTGAAAAGATACTCCAAAACAATAGCTTGCTCCAAGACATGCCAAAATATGACAGATCCATGAAGAATTGTCTCCAAACACCTATATTTTATATTTTCTAGAAAATAATAATATTGTCTTTATATGGGCTTAACAATTGATGGTTTAAAGAGCACATTCACAAACATTTTATATTTCTTTGTCAGCACACCTCTGGGCCAGGTTTTACTAGATCCATTTTACAGATGAACACACTGAGCCTGGTAGACTAAATAAATTGTTCCAGATCCCATGGCAATAGCTGATGAAGCAGAGACCTCATTCCATATCTTCTGCCTCCAAATGCATTATATTTTCCACAAGATAGGAGTGCTCTCTTCATCTACCATACTTATTCACAACTGCATGTAAAGGGAATCAGTTAATTATGTGATATGATTTGAGAAATGTTTTGGGAGGCCCATCATCAAAGAAACAAAAAATTCCCCTGATTGCCCTTTGTATGTGCCATAAAATACGTTCTTGAAAAAAAATTTGTTTCCATTTGAAATACTATCCCAGGGCTCTTCAAACTTTGAAGATTTGGGGTATCCACTGGAGTTCATCCAGCAATGCTCTCAGTATAAAAAAGGTATGAGGGAGAAGAGGCTGAGGATCAGCTTCTTAGCTATTCTACTCAGGAGCTGATAGTAGAAATGTTTCATTCTCATGTCTAACTGAGAACCCAGAGACATGGAGAGAACCAAATTGGAAAGGAAGATACATGTGTACACATACTTTGCCCCATTGATAACCTTTCTCAGTCTTGACTTGCATCTCACTCTTGACTTGAGCAGTTTCCTCCAGAGTCCCACTTTTTTTTTTTATCATCAGGAAGGCTTTTGTCTACTATTTTTAATATAATCACTTTATGCAATGAAAACTTTCCCACTTGTCCTCAAAAGTTAGAGAAAACTTTGCTATTATACTACCACTACTAAACACACCTAAAGAAGTATTTTCCAAACCTCAAAATGGTAATGAGTGAAGCATCAAAGTAAGCCCTTGATCAAGTAAATGTGGAAAAAGTGAGATTAAAAGAGTTATTCATGTCTTCGCGTGAGGGCTTCTCAGAGGGTTTAATATGCTGATGTAAATTGCAACCCTCCAAGGGAAAGAGATAGCTTGCAGTGTTTTCCAAATTTATTCCATACTGGAGCCCCTTTTTCATGCAGTGTACTTGCGAAATGCTGTCTTAATCAATGTATATAGGAACAAAACCACAACGATTAGTCAAAATATTTTTTTGGCACTTCAAAATACCAATGTGCACCAGCATAATGGAAAACAAGAAGTTGCATCTGTCTTCAGGTTGCCTCATGCAGCATAGACAAATATATAGCCTGGATATATATGTGTATTTGTATAAATATATGTATATATACACATATAATTTATAATACATAATTTGACTATATATATGTAATTCTGTATATTTTTTTCATTTTAATCACAAGTCCAATATATTAGAAGGAGGTAAATTAATATCAATAATATATCTAAGGTGAGCTATATAATATCTGATACTTTATTTTGCTATATGTAGACACTTAAGATTTTTTTCCATGTTTATTTTGAAAAAAATCTAATGGACCTGGGGAAGTCCCTATAAATGTTTATACAATCAGACATTATAAATGTGAGTCTCTCTCATAAATTATTATGCCACTTTTAAAGCAGAATTTGGAGGCCTTGACAATCTATACTTAGGAGTAATTCCTGTGTGTCTCATTACAATGCAAAATATTCATTTAAATATTTTTATAAAGTTTCACTTCTAGCACGATGGAGTAACCATTATGCCTTCATGCCAACTAGAAAAATGCAAGTGATTTCAAATTCCACAATAGGAACACAGGACTGTAATCCCTCAGAGCAGAGAAAAATGAGGCAAGCTCCATAGTCATCCCAGATTTCTGCCTGGAGTCAGTCTCCACACTGCAGCATAGGCAGGTAAAGTCCATGGCAGTCCTCACTGAGCTGAGGAGGAAGAGATGAGTTTGGGACTGCTGGAATAACTGGAATTATGGGACAATATAAGAGAGGAAGAAGCTGTGTAGAGAATGAGCGCAAAATGTCTGCGTTTATACCCCTTAGTATCTTTGTCCCAACATTAAACTATGCATGCTGAGGCAAGACACCAAAAGGGCTATTAGATAAGAGAGACTGAAGAGTTTTGAGCTGAACAAATACTCCAGGGGCTGCACAGTGCTTGTGGACTTTGGCAGTCTAACCAAATGGTTTGGGGTTTCTAACCAAAAAGGAGAGATTTTCCTGATCACCCTAGTCATTCAAACCAGGTCATTCACCCTGGTCACTCAACACACTCAAATAGACATGCCTTAGTTGTAGTGCACTCTAGATAACATTACACCAAGTCTCAATATAATCAGGAAAATTCATCAATAAATTAACTGGCTATTTGAATAAAACTCAAAACTATTTAAAGAAATACCACTCAATCCAGACTCTTAACAATATAGCATCCAACTGTCTAGCAGTTAATAAAAAATTACCAGGCATACAAAAAGGCAAGATAATGTGACCCATAAAGAGAGGTGGGGGCAAGAGGAGAGAGTTGAGTGTAGTAAAATAGTCAGTAGAAATAGACCCAGTGATAAGAGATGTTTGAGCTACCTGACAAGAACTTTGAATGGTCTTTATAAATAGATTCAAGAATTTAAAGGAAAAAATGATGGGTACAATAGGGCATAACAAGTGAGCAGATGAGGAACCTCAGTATGTAAAAAGACAGGGCAATAGAAACTATCTAATCTGAGCACAGGAAGAGAAAAGGCTGGAGAAAAAATGAACAGTTATCTCTGATATGCTATGATAAAATGTCAAGCAGTATAACATATGTGTAGAGTCCTAAATGAAAGAAAAAAGAAACTCGGGAACACACATGAAAAAAAAAGAAAATGACTAAAATATTTCCTAAATCTGATGAAAAAATATCAACATAAGGTGCTGGAAGCTCAACAAGTTCCAATAAGAATAAGTGGACAGAAAACCACCCATGTAAACCATAGTCAAATTTTTGAAAATCAATGATAAAGAAAAAGAAATACTAAAATTATCCAGATTGGGGGTGGGGTGACTTCAGTACTTACAGGGGGAAATATCAGCTAGAAAATGATAAAATGTCTTGAAGTGCTGTTGACATTGAATTCTATGTCCAATAAAAACACCCTTTAAAAATGAAGGCAAAATTAAGACATTTTCAGCTAAATAAGAGCTAAGATTGTTTATCACTACAGACTTGTTCCAAAAGAAATGTTAAAAGTTCTTTAGCCTGAAGGAAAAGAATTTACCTCTAGGAATGAAAAGCTGTGAAACTGTAAATATGTGGGTAAATGTAAGATTTTTATCCCTCAGTTTTATGTGTATTTAACTAATAATTTATTGTTTTCAAAGCATAAATAATAGCAGTATATCTTGTGGTTTATAGTTAGTGTAAATAAAATGTATTACAAAAATATTACAAAATATGGGGGGGTATAAATGAAATTACATAATTGTGAGGTTCTTATATTGTACATACAAGTGATATACGGATTGTGTAATATTAATATATGGTAAACTGCGACAAGTTAAGGATGCACATTGTGGTCCCTAGAGCATCCACTAAAAAAGAAAATCACAGGGGTATATCTAAAAGCTAACAGACAAGCTAAAAATAAATTGCTAAATTTCTCTAATGAGAAATTTTTACTCTCTAGGGGAATATGAAATACAAGAACAACAAGGTAGACATCTTCAACTTTAATCTTGGTTTATATATAAATTTGCTGTTGTTTATTTCAGAGCCAGGGAGTGGTTTGAGGTCATGGGAATTTTGTTTATTTTTTATCTAACCTTATTCTCTTTTGCTTTTCTGTGAAATACATTTTACAGAACTAATCTAATCATAATCCTGGAACCTACCCTTAGTAGTGAACCAATCAATCAGTCAGGTTGGGTATAAAGGGAAAGTTTGAGGATAAATGGACACAATTTACAGAAAGATGTTGACTTCAAATCTTAATCACATATTCCAATTTTCAGTGACCCATTGTGCTGAATGCAACTTAATTTTTATCTTTTAATTTTGTTAAAACAAATAACACTAACACATCTTCTTTCTTTAGCTGATTAATGTGATCAGATGTCTCAAACATTTGTTTGTTCAATTGAAGGACTGGAATCATTAATTTTTGGCCATTGCATCAAACGCACACAAAATCACGAGTCACCCATGTGTAATGTTTACTTGGTTATGACTCCCCAGATGTGGAAATTGGCTATCTTTGCCTCCTGAATTACATTTTCATTACATGCCTTCTTTATCGCCACCATTCTTTTCTTTCCCACCCCCCACAGACTATTTTTTATTATTGTTATATTCATTAGACATAAAATCACTGTCAACTTGCTATATGTCTCTAAACTTTTACTCTCAAATTTTTAACTTCTTTTATTATAAATCAGAGCAAACAGCTTGTGGACTGGCACTGATTCATGCACTATACTTGGAGTAGAAATGGCTTTATTAGATGACATTGATGTGTTTCTAAAGAAAAAATGATCAGCTATAGGATATTAACGTCTATCTGCTGTAGACACTAACTCAGTGTGCTTGCATCATTATATTTTTCTCTGAATTTCACTACTGACACAGTCACTTTGGAAGCCCATGATGAGTAGAAATTAATTCATATATGAGCAGCAACGTATTCTTCAGTTTGAAACTACAAAGAGAGTAAAAAGGAAGATGGTTTACATATGTGAAAGCAAAGATAAATGAAGGGTTTCACCCTGTAAAGTCCTGTAGGTCTGAATGACAAGCACACCTCTAGACCCAGGAGGATTAAGCCTTTGAAGACCATAGATTCCTATAAGAGCAAACCACTGTTTTCTCCATAAATCAAGTTTATTTATCTTATTAGCACCAGCGTACAGAATCAGGTAATAGTCCTAAAATAGTAGGAGCAGGAACAATGCAAAGGCCCTTCCTGAGAGAAGAAAGGGACCCATAGGCACTGACATATGATTAAGCTAAAATCCCATTGCAATGGTGGTTTGTTCATCTTCACATTAAAAAAAAAAAAAATCAGGGTCCACAAAAGATTTCAGAGGTGATGAACTGGACAAGAGAATCTTCATGAGATGCTGTCCAATTCTGAAAAGAGAGCTTTTTGCAGAGTTCCATGGCCAGGGTCATCAAGGAAAGAGTAAGGAAAAAACAGCTAAAACTTTATAATATCTCTAATTGCATAATCACTTGATTAGTGTAGGCTGAATTACATAATTGCACGGTGAGACTTGACATTTCAAGACAGAGCATGCTATTCAAAAAGGGAAGGAGGGAGGGGGTTGGAGACGGAGTTAACAGGGAAACGTCACTGCCTGGCCAGACACTGTATACCAGGGAAAGCTGCTAAACACCAAGAGTTTTCATCACAGCTTCTGACTTCCCTTTTTGCCAAGTGAACAGATCACCATGGCAGGATGTTTCTCCACTTAGTGAACTTCAGAAAAGTTAACTTTGGGTATGGGGAAGTTCTGCACTGTTACAGAAGGGGCAAATATCTATCTTTGTCTATGTATCTATTTATCTATCACCTGTACAGGTCTTCTTACCACAGCTTAACGTCTTAGTTGTGTTGAGTATAATTGATAAGGTATTTAACACTTTACACACTTTAGAAAATAAGCTCATTGGTGTTCTCTTTTTCCTTTTCATTTACTTTCTCTCTCTTCACTTTTTTTCTGTCTTCCTAATGGCTCTCTCTTCTGAACCCAACACACTTCCATAAGTTGAAATGAACCACAGTATGTGAGTGTTTGAAATTTTAGAGTCATATTTGTTCTTATTCAGGGTCTTTGAGTTTAAGAGTTTTTCACCTTTTACTCAATGAATATTTTTTACCACATTATATAAAATGTGTTTTAATTATTTGACATGCTCCCAACAAGATATTGTGATTCTTAAAGTTATGAATTATTAGTCCCTAAGAGAGAATTCAATAAAAAAATACCACTTTTGCTTTTTAATTAACATTGAAACACAACTCTTCTTAATTTATTCTTACTTCCAATAGAAGAAACCTGAACAAGAATTTGCATCTATTATTGCCGAATAATACCTGTACAATATATTTTTTCTCCTCAATTTCTGTGTTTTATGAGATTCAGGTTTTTAGATTTTTCCTAACTAAATATATTTTTATATCCCATAAAAATGATTAGCTGAGCAAAGCCCATATTTTAATGGGAACTCATAGTTATTGCCCTTTAAAAAAGAAATTGTTGGAGTCTTTTCAAGTCACTAACGTGGGAATCTCACCTGCTTTCAGCTATTTGTGAGCCACACACCCTCAAACATGCACACATACACCCCTAAGACATCACAGGTATGTCAATTAAATTGCTTTTGCTTGCAGGAGAAAATCTCAACTTAAACTTCCTTAAACAATAAAGGTGTTTATAGCTGGAATAAATGGAAGGAGAGAGGCAGTGCTGGCTATGGGCATAGTTCCTCAGCCTTGAAACTCTCCTTCCCTGTGATTTTCTTGACTTTGTTCTTCTCCTTGTGATGACACCATGCTTAGGTCATTAGTTAAATGACTGCCTCAGTACTATTAATCACATTCAGACATGAGAATGTCTAGAGGGGAAAAAAGTGATCATTTCTTCTTGTTTTTATTTCTTAGTAGTGGGAACCCTTTTCTAGAACCCCATTTCTACACCCAGATGACTATACTTCATGCCTCATTGGCTGAAGTTAGTTCACATGCTCATTCCTAAACCCTTCGCTACCGAAAGGGGTGGGGTTATAATATTTGGCCTAGACATGCCAGGATTTACTCCTGGCCCAAGAATAGGCTCACTGTCCCCTGAATCACATGGAGGAATAAATGTTTTAACAAATTCAAGGTTCATCTAAGAGTTGGGCAAAGGAAAGGAACAAATTTCAGTTAGATAACTAACAGTGTTCTACAAACAAAGCAAGAAAAATCAATAAGTGAATTTCATTCCGTACTATAAAGCAGTAATGAACTTTGGCCCAAAATATTCCAAATGAGAGTCAATCTTGGGTTTTTTAGTGGGAAATATTTAGATATATAAATTCTCTACCTAAGCCCATTATGAGTAAAACAGCAGGCAATACAAAGAGATACAGGGAAGGGGAAAGTCATGTTGATATTATTTGAGTTCTAAACGCATCCAGGCCTGAAGCCAGATTTAAATCTGGACTTCCAGGTATTTAAAACAATCATCTTTTGTACATGACCCTGTTTGAATTGGGTTTCTGCCATCTGAATTCCCTCCCACCCAAATTATTTCTAATACATACAAGGTTTCAAAATAAAAGGAAATTATATCCTCCTTCAGACTGGGTCTTTGCACCTTGAACCATTCGTAGTGGGAATCGTATCATGGCAAATTCAACTTTCTGCTGTACTATCAAGAGCTTTGATGTAATCTTCTGGAACTAGAGTGGACACAAGGCCTCTGTACTGTTGTGTGAGAGCGTAACTGGGAAAATTTACCACCAGTTTAGAAACAAGAGTTGAGTTTTCAAACTCATGTGGGGAAAAGTGATGATGGTGGACCCAAGACAGAAAGCCAAAATAGATGATACCTGACAGGAAAAAATGTTTAAATTTTATTTCAAAGGACACATCGAAAGTGAAGGAAAAGAAGACAAAGCCTAGAAGGATTCTAAGGCAGAATTCTGCTGCTGACTTGTTCTGAATTTGGATAGTGACAGTTTTGAATGGAGGCATGATAGAAACGTTTAAAGCATCCTAGACTAATTGGACAGTAGAGAGTTGCCAACATGATCCAAGTTGGGTTTAAGAAAAACCATTCTACAAAGTTGCTTGAGATTAATTACTGTAGGAGGAGGCTAGAGGTAGGGAAGCAAATTAGGACACTTGCATTCTTCCAGCTAAGAATAATAAAGGCTGACCTACATACTAACAAAAAGAAAGAGAAAATGTTATAAGGGTAAAATGTATTGAATTTACTGTAATAGGAAAAACATTAAAATTATTGTCAGATGATTTGGTTTATACTTCTGGCTCTAATAAAAGCTGTACAATCATGATCAAATGTATAAGGACAAGAAATAGTTTATAAATATCCATTACGCTACCAAACTTATCAGTTCTTACATCGTGTTTTTTTCTACTTATTATGGTCTTGCAATTAAAGAACAATTGTTATATTTCTTGCACAGAAAATATAGCAAGTAATTCAAATATTATAGCCCTTTCCACTTCCATCTACAGTAGAATAGCAGAGCAATTAGGGCCATTTAATGTTAGAATGTCAAGTACAACTCTTCAAAAACTTTCAGTGTACTAAGAATAAATGTTGCTAAAATAAAAATACTTAAAAGAAAAATATGCCTTTAAATGAGTTCATTGGTACTACCATATTAATTTACATCTGTCAAATCTACAATCAGATGCATTCCACAGAAGCCAAATATAATGTGACTCCATGGAGACTGTTATTTTTTAAAATATTTATTGTCTTCTTTTTCTGTTCACATGTGAAGTGAATAAACTGGCAAAAAGCAATCTTGCCAAAATTAACTGAATAACCATATGAGAAATGTTCCTTTTCTTGGCTTCTCATAAACTAAAAGCTATCATCTGATCTCTAGAAACTTAGATATAATCAAATATGTGGTAGGAAATAGGGAGGGTTCTCCCAAATAAAGTGGAAAATCTTAAAAGACAATGAAGACATAGGGCATAATTCAAACTTATGAAAAAACAAACAAAAATATAAGCCAAGAGTCAAAGCACTCCATTGACACACTGCACATTAAATGAAGATCATTGGTGTAAAGTAATTTTGCCCATTTAAAGTAACTTATTAATATACCACCATTGTCTCCTTCAGAATAGTCATGTTTATTCCAATGAAGATGCTGTTGGTCATACATATCAGAATTCTTCTTTTTTAATTGTTTACAAAGACTTCATCATATCCTTTTGAATGTCCACAGGAATGGTAAATGAACTCAATACCTTATTTAAAGAGAAGGATTACCAGAATTAGAAAGCAAAACCCAACCATATGCTATCTATAATATATGCATTTAAAATGCAAAGATATAGATAGATTGAAAGTAAAATAATGGAAAAATTATACTGGGCAAGCCATAAGCATAAGAAAGCTGACACAGCTAAATTAATATCCAACAAAATAAATTTCAAAAATAGAATATTGAGCTTCCCTGGTGGCGCAGTGGTTGAGAATCTGCCTGCTAATGCAGGGGACACAGGTTCGAGCCCTGGTCTGGGAGGATCCCACATGCCCCAGAGCAACTAGGCCCGTGAGCCACAACTACCGAGCCTGCGCGCCTGGAGCCTGTGCTGCGCAACAAGAGAGGCCGCGATAGTGGGAGGCCTGCGCACCGCGATGAAGAGTGGCCTCTGCTTGCCACAACTAGAGAAAGGCCTCTCACAGAAACGGAGACCCAACACAGCAAAAATAAGTAAATAAATTAATAAACTCCTACCCCCAACATCTTCTTAGAAAAATAAATAAATAAAATAGAATAGAATATTACAAGACATAAAAGGGGACATTAAATAATGATAAAAGAAACATTTCATCTGAAAGACATAACAATACTCAATATATCTGCACCTAATAAGTGAGTATTAAAATACAAGAATCAAAAGTGATAGAGCCAATAGGAAGGAAAGAAAAATTCAGTCAGAAATTATAACATCCATTTCTCAATAATTAATAGTAAACATACAAAAAGATCAGTGGGATATCCAGTCAATCAACTGGATCTAATTGACATTTATAAATCCCCAAACCCATATTAACACATATTAAGCCCCAAAACTACAGAATATACTTTATTTTCAAAAGACTTCACATAGATATTTCACAAAGATTGGCTACATGCTAGGTCATAAAATAAGTCTCAATAAACAATTCCATTTACCATTGCATCAAAAAGAATAAAATACTTAGGAATAAACCAACCTAAGGAGGTAAAAGACCTGCACTTGAAAAACAATAAGACATCGATGAAAGAAATTGAAAACGACATAAACAGATGGAAAGATATACTGTGCTCTTGAATTGGAAGAATCAGTATTTTCTACAGTATTTTTTTTTAGCTTTTTTTCCTTTTTTAAAAATGAAATGTAGTTGATTTACAATATTGTGTTAGTTTCAGGTATATAGCAAAGTGATTCAGATATATATATATATTCTTTTTTTACATTCTCTTCCATTATGGGTTATTACAAGATATTGAGTATAGTTCCCTGTGCTGTATAGTAGGTCCTTGTTCGTTTCTATTTTATATATAGTAGTATATATATTTGAATCCCAAACTCCTAATTTATCCCTCCCCCACTCCCTTCCCCCTTTGGTAACCATAAGTTTCTTCTCTGCATCCATGAGTCTATTTCTGTTTTGTAAATAAGTTCATTTGTATCATTTTTTTAGATTCCACATATAAGTGATATCGTATGTTATTTGTCTTTCTCTGACTTACTTCACTTAGTAAGATAATCTCTAGTTCCATCCATGTTGCTGCAAATGGCATTGTTTCATTCATTTTTATGGCTGAGCAATATTCCATTGTGTATATATAACACATGTGTAGTATTCTTAAAACATATCCTTTCTTTTGGTCCTGTAACCTCCTTAATTTCTCTCTCTGCTCTCCCTTGTGTTATCAGACTTGGAGAATTAGTGATAACAGACTTATTCATTGATAGAAAGGATATGCATTCATGGACTACAGATGTATTTTTCTTTGCCATCCTAGTAATATTTTTTTAAAATGGAATGACTTTATGGAGTATGACGTCTTCTGCTTGTCACAATCTTCACCACTTGTTCTTATCATACAATCCAGTATTTCAAGTACTTTAGTTCATAGGTGTTAAAATTTAAATATGCTTCTTCTCACACCACTACACTGAAAATGACCCCTCAGAGATCACTAATCAGTTCTAATTATCAAAGAAGATAGGATTTGCTCAGTCTTTAGACTCAAGGATATCTCTACAGTATTTAGACTATTGACCATTTCCATTCATAATTTTGAAACAGTCTGGTTGTGTGTGTGTGTGTGTACATGTGTGTTTTCCAATAAAATCTCTTGGTTTGCATTCTGTATTAGTTTCCTAGGGATGCTGTAACAAAGTACCAAAAACTAGGTGGCTTAAAGCCACTTGTTTTTACAGTTCTGGAGGCTTGAAGTACAAAATCAAGGCTTTGGCAGGACCATGCTCTCTCTGAAAGCTTGAGGGAAAAATACTTAACTTACTTCTTCTAGCTTCTGATATTTGCTGGCAATCTTTCACATTTTTGGCTTGGAGATGCTTCACATCCAGTTACACAAGTAGCTTTTTCCTGTGTCTTCTTTTTTTTTAATATAAATTTACTTATTTTATTTATTTATTTTGGGCTGTGTTGGGTCTTCGTTGCTGTGTGTGGGCTTTAGTTGTGGCAAGTGGGGGCTACTCTTCATTGCAGTGTGTTGGCTTCTCATTGCGGTGGCTTCTCGCTGTGGAGCACAGGCTCTAGGCGCATGGGCTTCAATAGTTGTGGCACACAGGCTCAGTAGTTGTGGCTCACGGGCTCTAGAGCACAGGTTCAGTAGCTGTGGTGCACGGGCTTAGTTGCTCCACGGCATGTGGGATCTTCCTGGACCAGGGTTCAAATCCGTGTCCCCTGCATTGGCAGGCGGATTCTTAACCACTGTGCCACCAGGGAAGCCCTCCTGTGTGTCTTCTAATCGTCTTCCCTTTGTGGGTGCCTGTCTCCAAATCTCCACTTTTTATAATGACATCATTCATATTGAATTAAGGTCCACCCTAATCTTAACCTGGTTAAATCCGTAAAGACCTCTTTCCAAAAAATTCACATTCTGAAATATTAGGAGTTAGGATTTTAACATGTCTTTTTATATGGACACAATTCAACCCATAACACCTTCTGTCTCTTTTGATACTCCTTGTTTCATTCTGTTTGCCCTTTCTCCTCCCATCCTGTGAAACGGTCTCAAAGATTGGCCCCTGGCCCTCTGTTCTGGTTTCGTATACTCTCTATCATGGCAACAGTGTGATTTCAAATCTTTCCTCTGTGCTAACATTTCTAAATCTCCGTTCCCAGACTCTCTTTTGAACTTTAGTCTTACATTTCAAATTGCCTACTAGAACTCTCCATTGGATACCCTGGAGGCATCATGAACCAAATATATACTAAATATAAACGTTCCTTCTATTACTATTATAAATTTGAAATCTAACAGGTAAAATAGGAGGAACCCCCCACTCTTTTGACTCCACATCTAGAGAATTACTTAGGACCTTGGATTTAACTTTTAAATAACTAAGAGTTGCTTTGAGCTTAGGTTCAGGAATCACATTATCTGTTTCAAGTTCTGGCTCTACCAATTCCTAAGCGTGCCCTGGGTGCTTCACGTTCTCAAGTGCAAAATAGGGTTAATATTGTACACCTGATGAGGTTGCTTTGTGGAAACAAAATGATGCAATAGTGGTCTTAGTCTAGTGCCTAGAACAATAAATGATCGTTGTAGCTGTAATAGTCGTTAATAATAAGAATAATTACTATACGTCACTGTATCTCCCTCCTCCCTTCCTGTACTCTGTTTTCAGGCTTCGTTGTTACTCACTTGTAATTTATAGCTAACCTGTCCCCTTACCTCCAATCTCTCCACATTCTAATCCAGTCGGCAGACATCTCCCAGATTAATCATCCTGTACCACAGCTCTGTTCATTCCTCAGGGCACCATCCTTCACTGACTCCCATTGTCTACAAAATAAAAGTAAAATTTCTTAGATTGAAATAAAAGGCCCTCTGGTCCCAAACCTCCTTTCCAACCTCATTTTCCATAACTCAGCTTCATATATCAAATACTTCAACCAAACTGGTTTTTGACATTCTTCATACCTGCTGCGTATTTCAGCACCTGTGTGCTCCTGTTTATGCTGCTCCCTGCCTCAAACCCAATCTCATTCAAACCCTGATTAGTCTTGCAGACCTAAGTAGAATGCTGTCTGCTATTAAAAAAAAAAAAAACCTTCCTTAATCATCCCGTCTAGAAGTAAACTTGCTGTCCCTTAACACTGAGTAGTTCCTCTCATTTATGCATTCACTGCTCAAGTATTTATTGAATGATAATTATATATCAGGCACTAAAGTAGGGACTCAGAAACAGTGGTAAAGAAAATGAACATGACTCCTATCTTCATAAAGCTTGTGATCAGAGAGACGTATATTGAGCAAATTTAGAAATGGGAAAATAATTTCAATCTGTGACAACTACTATGAGGTATTATTTATTTTTTATTGTATTAATTCATTTATATTATTTCCCTAAACTAGAATATAACTCATTTGAGGATGGGCACACATACTAATAGTATCTAGATCAAAGGAAATATTTTTCCCCCTTTGGCCAAAATCAAATGAATGAAGGCAACATGGAAGCTTAATATTAGAACCATCGTTTTATTTCTGTCTAATGAAACATTTTGTTGTGTTTAGAATTTAAATTACTAAATCATTGTTGACAGACTAACTTTTGGTGTATTTCAATGACTGCAAAGTGAGATACAAAACAGAGTCACATTGGAGTTCTATGGTCAACAAGAGAATAATGTAGACAAGTTACCTATGAATAAATATATTTGGTAGAGCAAACAGAGAACAAATTACCAGATCAACTAATGAAACATATGTTTTTAGTATTCTGGCAACAATTTATGTAATCTAGGTCATATTGTTTAAGTCCTTTGTATCATAATTTCCTCATCTGTAGAAGGAGGGTGATCACAATGATTCCAAAGTCCTTCAAAAGTATGGTTAAGTGATTCTGTAACAGTACTATAAAATTCCTAAATGTGGTTATTTCCTTTATTTTTGCATTGGTTTTAGAAATCATGGGTTGAGAAGAATTCTCTGGAACCAATGTCATGAGCCAATTTGATAGTTATAATAGAGAAACTAAAATCTAGATATTTTATTACAGATAAAGAAAGAGAGTCTAGTCTAAACAATCACAGGACTTGAGATTGCCAAGTGACAGAACCTAGCTCAGAGCAGTTAAAGAAAAAAGCCTTACAAAACAGAGAGAGAGAGAGAGAGAGAGAAAGAGATGGGGGTAGAGCTAGCCTGCAGGTCATCTATCCTCTGGCTCGGCTCCAGTTAGGTTTCACCACACATGGAGATTTGGCTTTTCTCCTCTTTCTTCTCTTCAGTGTATGTAGAGTCCAGGAAAGAACACCAACTAGCTTGACATGGCTCTTATAATTGCATCATTGTCTAAAAAATGGGGTATGATTTTTATCTAGGCTGAGTTCCTATGCCTCTCTCTGTATTAACAACCCCATCAAAATAACATAATTGGATTAGGTGAGGAACAGCTCCCCAGATGGAAACTGAGAATATTTTCTAGAATGAGGAATGGGATACCATGTTGTCAAAACCAATAGATATCTCCAGCAATGTTTCCTCATTTTCTACAATTCACCTTCATATTCCAAATTCTTTAACCAAACTGAATTAGTTGATATTCTCCATACATGCTGCCTATTTTGGCCTCTGTGTTTTGTTTATTCCCCCTTCATATATGGTTGAATTATTCCCTCAAATGTGGTTGAATTTCTTACCTAAGACTTAATAAATAGAAGAGATTGCTATTTCAGGTGATTGTAGAAAGTTTCAAAATATGACCTACTGATCCTAACAGTGATAACTGTCCAGATGAGCTACAAAAATCCCAGAGTTTTAGAAGTACATCTGAGAGCAGAGGACACAAAGATGATTAAATGAACTAAAATCTGAACAGTAAAAAGTCATTCCTAAGAGAGAATGACTTACAACTGAAAGAGATGCCCCCTCCCCTCCGAGAGGAGCACAGGCCTTTAAGGAGTGTAAGACAGTGACTAGTCGACTCAAAGTTGGGGCAGGGTGTGAGAGCCAGGAGGAAACTTCTTAGAGCCTCACGTTCTTACTGAGTGTGATCCAGTGACTTCAAAGACTGGGGATGGGGCAAGAGAACTGAGAGAAACCCCACTGAGGCATTCTAGGCCTTCATCAATGGTACTGCAATGACCCTTCAAAGGTTGGGGAGGGGAACAGGGTAAAGAAAGTTTTCCCCAGTCACAGAAGTCTGGGTGTGAGAATGGAGAGAAAAAAGTACTAACTCCCCAGTGATCCTCCAAACACTTGAAACCAGTAGTGAATTGCATCTATTTAAAGCTGCAACCAAACCTAGATCCAACCCCACTAATGTTTAGATTGATCAACCCTCCTCCTCCCCAACACTGTTGCCTGACAGAAGAAGAGACATGCCATGTTCTAGGGGTAAATATCATTTAATTTAATCTCGACTGTCTGCATATATATACAATCTATAGCATACAAACCAAAAAGCATGAAACATGTGAAGAAGAAAGAAAATGTTGACTGATTGTCCAAAGAGGAAATACTCAATAGAAGCAGATCCAGAAATGGCACAGATATTGGGATTATCCAACAAGGATTTTACAATAACTATGATAAATATGTTAAAGTATTTAGTGGAAAAAGTAGACAACATGTGAGAAATACAATATGGGAAAGAAAATGTTTTGATAGAGTTAGCAGACTGTACACAGAATAAAAACGTGAACTAATAGATCAATATACGTTATTCAAACTGAAAACGTATGGAGACACTGTATTAGTTTCTTAGGGCTATCATATCAAAGTTCAACAGACTAGGTGGCTTAAACCACAGAAATTAATTTTTACATGTTTCTGGAGGCTAAAGGCCCATGTCAGCACAATTGGTTTCTTCTGAGGCCTCTCTCCTTGGATTGGAATGGTCATTGTTTCCCTGTGTTTTCACATGATCTTCCTTCTGTACATGTACATGTGCAAATTTCCTCTTCTTAGAAGAATAGCAGGCACAGTGGATTACGGCCTACCCTAATAACCTCATTTTAACTTAATTATCTCTTTAAGACCATGCCTACAAATTTGGTTGCATTCTGAGGTACTGTGGGTTACAACTTCAACATATGAACTTTGGAGGAACACAATTCAGCTCATAACAGATACATAGGAAAAACACCAAATGGTCAAATATACATGTCATTACAGTCTTAGGAGTGGAGACAGATAGTGGTGCAGAAGAAATAATTAAAGAGATTACAGAGGAGAATTTTCCAGAATTGATAAAAGACATCAACACTAAAACCCAAGTGCAGAAAATCCCCAAGATGGATAAATATACCCAGATACATCATAGTCAAACTACTGAAAAGATAAAAAGAAAATTTTAAAAGCATCCATAACATGGGGAGAGATGCATTGAATAAAGGGGAAGATTTGTAAGATTGACAAATGATGGCTAAATTCTCATCACAATGGAATTCCAGGAGACAATGAAACAATATCATTTAAGGGGTGAAATGTGGGTGGGGGGAGGGGTGACTGTCAACTGGAAATCCCATACTGAGGAAAATTATCTTTCAGAAATGAAGGTGAAATAAAATATTTTTAGACATCCAAAGGTGAGCGAATTTGTTTCTGTAAACCTGCACTACAGGAAATACTAAAATAAATTCTTCAGGCTGAAGTGAAATGATAGCCAGTGGAGCCCTTGATCTGTAGAAATGAATGAAGAATGTCAGAAATAGTAAATGTGTGGGTAGGTCTACAAGACTACTATTAAAAGCAAAACTGATAACAGTGCATTGTGGGGCTTATAACACATGTAGAAACAAGCAAAAAAAAGTTTTCTAATATCAAGATGGGTAATGCCTTAAATACCTAACCATCATAGTTTCTATGAGGAAATTTTTATTACAAACTCTGAAGTACTACTGAGCATCTATCAAGAGGGAATTTCTTCTTACAAATTAACCAAGAAAAAAAAAATAAAGTATTCATCTTTCACTTCTTTTACTTTTTCTTAAATGTCTCTCCTTTCTTAAGTTCTGTAAATAATATATAACAATACATATTATACATTAGAATATTATGTATAAAAACATATATATATATATATATATATATATATATATATATATATCATAAGTTGATACCAACCAATACTGTACAAAATTCTCTGGTCAATAGGAGATGGACAAAAAAGTTTGGAAGCAACATCCACACCAGCTAGAGAGCAGAATTTGAGAACACACAATTTGCTATAGAAGTCTTCAGTGGAAGCGCTAAATTTCTTTGGATAAATTATTTCTCCCTGAGCCACGGGCTTTGCCTTGCCTTGGTGCAACAGAGGCCTCATCATCCTTCCTCTTACGCTGGGCACTGATTATCAAACATCCTCTGTTGTGCTGCTTGAACTACCATCCAATTCCCCTGCAGTCAATCTCAAGTAAAACTGAAAGGCTATGTTAAAAGAGCACCAACCTTCAAAGTTGCATGTGGAAAATATTCATTTTCACACTCTGTGATTGAAGTCAGAGATGTCTTACTGTCAGAATTCTCAAATGTCACTCCTTCTATGAGAGAGTAGAGGCCATAGGAAGTGTATGAAACTTTCCTTTTAAAAGAACTCCGAGTGAATACTTAGTGGCAACAGAGGGTGCCAGGTTGAGAAATGAAAAGCAACCGGGTCCTGTGAAAAAACAGAGCTCTAGGATCTCAGCTGTCCTGTTCTGATAATGATGATATCACTGTATAATGTGGCATTAATTTCCTGATCCTCATTTCAGAATTGGAGGTTAAAATGATGACCTGGTTTCAGGAATGAAATGTTGAAAGCCTTGATGGGTTAAGCACTATGAATTAGAGATGATGGCTGGGGCTGGTACCCAGGAGACTCGGCTCCCTGTCTCAGTTCTTTCATGATCTGTCTCTGTGCCCACAGGTATTTTACATCTCTGAGGTTCCATTCCCTTGTCACAAAATAAGGCGTTGGAATTGAAGTGCCGAGATTCCTTTCAAGGCTGAAATTTTATGAGTAAATGTTCTGAATTTTCTTCGTAGAGAGTTATTTTTACATGGGGAGTTTTACATAAAGCAAAAAATGGCTTAGAGTCAAAATTAACCTTGAAAATTCCATGTTGGAGACTAATTTGACACCTATCATTTTTATATAATTTCAAGACAACCTCCATATTAGATTTTTTTCTTTTTTGTCTATGAACACAAGTTGGAATGGTTGGCTTCTGTTCAAGAGTTTATGTGAAAAATACTAATCTTTATACACTTAGTCCAGAAATGTCAGTTTTTTCATTGTCTACTGTGTAGATTTGGACTACACAAAAGGTATTCAGGTGTTTATTTAAATTAAAATTCAATGCATTAGTAACAAATTCATAAACATGGTTCTTCCTTAAGCTTTTCAATTCAGTGTGCAAAAGTTACTATTCTATTTATAAGTATAACAAATTGTAGCAACTACCTTTAAGGAAGCCTTTGATTACTGTTTGATCCCATTTACACATTTAGTTAATTAAACAAATTCACACTTTTAAATTGCATGTATAAATTTAATATACTTGATTTCCTTTTAATTATTTCAATTGTTTGATGAGCCTTAACAAGAAGTTAAATAATACATATTTTATAAATAAAACTTATAAATATAGTAATTTTTACAAAAAAATTGCTGCATATAAGCACAGTAAGATTTCAGCTTAAAACATATTTAAACTAATTCCTCCATTTCCCATTTTACATTGGAATTGAAAGAATGTCCAGTTACTTTATAAGGTAAAAATCTTGTATATATTGTAAATACATGAAAAAAATCAAATAGACATAGTTTTCTTAACACAAAAATATTAATATTATAGTTTTATTCTCTTAAGAATTTTTCTGTATTTCATTGTAAATATACCCGGGTTTAAAACTATTACCCACTGAGGAAACAATTATGTCAACTTAGGCAATTTAAGAGATCTCTTCATAGCCAGTTGAAATCAAATAATGAAAAAGATATTAAGTAATAGAGATATCTAGATGTGAAGACATCCAGGGTAATTTATCTTGACCTCAGTTGCCAGGCTGAGCCCATTCCTACAGTCACCATACCTTCAACTATGTAACTTAGTAAAGAAGATGGTCAGAAACCCCACTTCCTTCAGTTTGAGACATATTACTACCCAGTTAACTAATCGTCTCACAGAAATCTGCTATTCCACCAAGACTACCACATTACCTGATTGAATTTACACCTTTATGCTTCTTAAGATTTTGAAATATTTTTCTATATAGTTTCAAAGCTACATTTGGAATGATCGACTCTTGCACAGAAATATTCTTCCTGTCTGGTGGGACTACATAACTTGTAAAGATATTACAAATACTTCTGACCAATTCTGTGGGTCACACATCTTTATGGTCTTACCCAAGACCGAGAAGGCATTGTCACTATGAAAGTCTTGTAGAAACTAAGACTGACCAAAGAAATATCCAATTCTTATCACACTTTCTCTGGGTACTGGGGTACACATCCATTGCAGAGATCGAAAATAAAATCACCTGCTTTATTTATTCATTTTTATTTTCTCTTATTTCTCCTTCATTCACATAAAGGTGAATTCTCATAAGATAAAACCACTGTGATGCAATCCCTCTGTATTTTCTTGTACTTAGTGCTGTAGTTCCCAAATGCTGCTCTAGGAACTTTAGGGCTTTAGAAAAAGACATATCCCCAGGATCTTTCCCCAGAGATTCAGCTTTCCAAGATCTCAGTTCAACCAAAGATTCTGTACATTAAAAAAAAAAAAAGATGTTTAAGAACAATTAAGATATACATTTAGAATCTGGCCTATTGGGCCAGGAGCCAGGAATTCTTAATACTCACGTTTGGCAATGATATAGATATATGACCCTGAGCAACTTGCTTGGGCTCTTCAGGTATAACACCTTCATATTACACATGAAGAAACTGAGGAGAAGGTGCCATTATGATCTGAGCCTATTGTCTTCCCCCAGTGTTTAAGCAACAAGCTGATTGTAAGCAGGTATATCAGTAATACATTTCAAGCAGAGAGAAATTAAAATCAAGGGATTGAATACAGAGGTACGAAAAGAGCAGGAAGAATAAAGGATGGTTTAAAGGGAGCAAAGAGGTGAGGAAGGTTGTTAAAGCATGACTAGGAAGCTGCCATTACTCCAGAGCCAAAGATAACACACTCCCTCGAGGAGTCAGAGGGTCAAAGTGGGGCTCTGGAAGTTATTCAATATGTCTATTCCAACTGGAATCTAAGAACTGGGTAAACAATGCCAGAGTGGTCTCTGACCTCGCTAGGCTAATTGCAAGATGGAAATGTGCTAAATTCCACTTATCGTCTAACCTCTCATCTTATTGATGATCATAGCATTTGAGGTCCTCAAGGATTAGCATCAACTCAGAGCCCGTATCTAGTAATGCCCCAAAGATCTGAGTTTCATTTTCCTCAGTGCACAGTTATCTGGCCAAATAGATGCAGGCTACTTTATAGACGGTCTAGAGGAATATTTTCAGTATATATAGCAGGGTTACTTGGAGCATGTGTTGGGGGGCGGGGTGTGGTCTTTCTGCAAAAACCCAGACTTCCTTCATTCAAAGGGTTCCAGATCTGCTAACCTGTTCAGGTCTAGGAATTGGTTAAGAGGCCATTATCTACATTGTAACAACTCAAATAAAGTCTCTGTATTCCAGACCTAGATGTTTGATTGATATTGTATGCAGTAATCAATACAACAGTCAGTTAACCATCTAATTTAGTGTTAGCAAATACTTTTTCTGTAATGGACCAGATAGTAATTTTCTTAGGCATTGCAGGCCATATGATCTCTGTTGCCATTGTGATGTGAAAGCAGCCATAGAAATGTGTCTATATGTGAAAGGGCAAGACAGAGTTCCAGTAAAACTGTTTACAAAATGGCTAACATGCTAGATTTGGTCCATGGTCCATAGTTTTTCAACCTCTAAAATCTAATTCCTTCCAAAGGACCTTTGATTTATTAGCCACTACCAAAAATCCCTTCTTAAAGGGATCTAACAGTCACTCCAACCCTGCTGCCCATTTTTGTAACTGCATTCTCCTTGCCCTTTGACCTCTGCCACCTTATTATTCCCCCTGAAATCAGGGAGCTCCTTCAGTAATGTCAGCTCTTATAATAATCACCTGAAGAGGTCAGCCAACTAAGAGCTTTTCAGGGATCCTAGTAGTCCTGTCATACAGACTTTCTCAATGCCATGGTCAAGATGAAGAATTGTCTGGACTCTGGCAGGGGACATGAAAGGCAGTGGGCAAGGCAGTAGGAAGCAGGTAGCATATGATAAATATACTGCAGCATTCCTATCTCCTAAATCATTGGATTCCTCTTAAACATTATTTCAGGCAAGTTCTGTCATCACAACCTCATTAAGTGTCTATCACTATTGACTCAATGCTTCAGTTAACCAACGAAGCAAACTGTTAGAGCTACTACTGCCTGATCAGTCTAACACATTGAATTCATTATTGTGTTTTGTCCTCCTTGGCCTAACAATCTCAGAAACCTTTCCTCTGCATATTACCCAGGTTCTGCCAATATAAATTAAATGGGTCTTACAATTCCTTCAGTGTATAAACTATTTCCTTCGAGGCCAAGCTTTTGCTTTCATAATCGTGGGCCCATTGGAATATGACTCTAGTTTTGAGCATGAAAGCAATAGGTCGGGATGAGGGTGTATCCTGAAAATAACGGGCACCATCTTGCAAAGTGACTGCCTCAGTTGAGTTTACTCTAGGTTCATAAAACAAGTGAAGGCTTGCTTTCCTCTTCCTGGGGAAATAAGAACTGCTTCCTCAGAAAAGGGGGCTCAGAGGACTTGGAATTCCAAAGCTTTCAGATTAATCTGATTAATCCACCCCAGATCATCATTACAATTTTCAGAGTTCTACTCCTTGTTAACTAATGCCCTGACATTTACGTAAGAGATATCCTGAAGCTGTCAATTCAACCTTATGTTGTTCTACAACTTACAGGATCAAATTTTGGGTCTGATTTTCAGTGACTTAGTTCTATGACCTCATGACTTAGAGACTCTATTAGGACCATCACATAACCTCTCTGTCCATATTTTGAGCTGACAGAATTTAAAGCCAGGAGATTGCCATTTTCTTCCAGTATAGTCAGAAGCTACCTAACTGCCCCTCAGTCCTGTAATCATATCCACCCAGAAGCAGCCACTTGGAATTCTCAAGCTCAGCATTACCAGGCACATCATCCTGGGTGATGACAGGGAATAATTCCAGTTACCACGTTGCCATTACATGGTGTGAACTACCAGTTTCCCATTTTCTATTGGCAATAAGATCATGACTATATTTAGGCACAATCAGATTACATAACCAATTTCCAATTTTTTGGGTTTGTTTCTGAGAACATTCTCAGTATAATGCAGCATCAGTTAGGGTCCAGTAAAGAAAACAGAAACCATTTTAGACATTTCGAGAAGAGAGAGGTTTAACACAAAGAACTGGAGATGTTGAGGAGCTAGGAAAGCAATGGAGCAAAGAAAGGAGGGCTAGGGGGGCAGAGGAGAGATTGGTACTGCTTAAAATTCAAGGAGTTGCTCCACATCTGACTGCGACTGCTTCTAAGGTGCTGAAGGTGCTGCTGATGGTGCTTTTGGAGCCCCAGCACTGTTGCTCAGAGAGCCTGCACTGCATGATGTTGCTGAACCTGCCACCTATTGCTGCCTCTGGTCACACTCCTTTGCTCACTGCTTTTGCTTTACTGCCAGAAGCACTGAAAATAAGCATCAAACAAGAAAGAAAGAAAAGAAAAAAATAGAATAAACTCTCTTTTTTTGCTGTAATCTTCTAATCTCCAGCTGGTACCTCCTATTGGCAGAACCTAACAAGAAACCAGTTGGCAAAGGGACCTGAAAACAAGAGTTTTCTGGCTTCCAGCCCCAAGGATAGAAAAGATAGTGCCAAAAGGTAAGTGTGAAGCCAAGGGACAACAGACAATATCTAGAATTACAAAGAATCCTTAGGGGTTGTACGGACTATCTCTGGCTGCCTAAGGTACTGGAACAACCTGTACTATTTTACATATGTAACTATCACTGGATTTAGTTGTCTCAACATTTTTGCTTTCCACATGATATTACCAGTGATCTTTGTTTTATATGTGGGAACTAAACTTTTTGGCATTTCGTTTCTGTTGTAACTGAAGCAATGAATTCATTATACATACTCTAGTTGGCTCTGTGGAATTCATTTTCCTATTGTAACCAATCACTACAAATCTTCACATGACAGAGTCTTTCACCATTTCAATCCCCTGAGTCATTCATTATGGCTGCAAATGAATAAATTGCTTGGGGCCCAATTCTGCTGGTGATATGTGAGAGTTAGACTAGTGAATATAAATCCCCCACATATTGACTAAAAGAAAAAAAGAAAGAAAGAAAAAAGGAGATGGATCCTGTTTTCGTTTAGCTCTTTGCACTGTTAATCAAAGCTAATTAAAATGCAGTGGAGGGCTTCCCTGGTGGCGCAGTGGTTGAGCGTCCGCCTGCCGATGCAGGGGATACGGGTTCGTGCCCCGGTCCGGGAGGATCCCACATGCCGCGGAGCGGCTGGGCCCGTGAGCCATGGCCGCTGAGCCTGTGCGTCCGGAGCCTGTGCTCCACAACGGGAGGGGCCACAACAGTGAGAGGCCCACGTACCACCAAAAAAAAAAAAAAAAAAAAAAAAAAAAAAAAAATGCAGTGGAAAAAAAAATAGCACCAAGTTAGTCTTTTGTAATGGAGAGTGCATAGCTGCCTATTCAGAAGGGTTTATGTGTATGTGACCCCCAAAATAATCTTGTACCATTCTGATATTTTTACTTTACTCTGAATTCATTACATACTTACTGTGTACAATGAAATTTCCCATTTTCTAGAGGATTTTACAAACTGTAGAACATGTTTTCTGATCCCAAAAACCTATCATTAATTTGTGAAGGCAAAAATGTACAAAAAGGGGTAATAATACTAAAAAATATATACAAAGAGGTGACATTTTATACTAGCTGTATGAAGCTTAATGTGTTACCATCATTCGACTCCTGTTCCTCATCAAACTCCACTTTTGTCGTTATGACCCCTAGAAGCCCTGAGATACTACTGGAGCAGAAAGCAACACACGTAGTGCACAGAATCTCAAGATGTTTTATTGAATATATGTTGTGCTTCCCCTGGCCCTACTCAAGAAGTAAACTTTCCTCCAAATTTATATAAGCTAGCTTCTTTCTCTGGAATTGTTACATCTTCTCTGAACCCTATCTTTAATTCATGTTCTTCCAGCGACCCAATAACCCACTCTATTAGTTTGCTAGGGCTGCCATAACAAAGTACCAAAAAATGGATTGCTCAAAACAATGGAAATTTATTCTTTCACGGTTTTGGAAGCTAAAAGTTTGAAATCAGGGTGTCTGCAGGGATATGCTCTATTTTCTAGGGGAGAAGACGTTTCTAGGGGAGAATCTTTCTTTATCTCTTCTGGTTTCTGGTCTTTGCTGGAAATCCTTGCTATTTCTTGGCTTGTAGATGCATTGCTCCAATCACCTGGACCATCTTCTCCCAAGTGTCTTTACTTTGCATTCTCCCTCTACATGAGAATGTCCCAATGTCTGTCTCTGTGTCCAAGTTTTCCCTTGTTATAAGGGCCCCAGTCATATTGGATTAGGCCTACCCTAATGAGCTCTTTTAACTTGATTACCTCTATACAGAACCTATTTCCAAATAAGGTTACATTTTGAGGTACTGGGGGTTAGAACTTCAAAATATTATTTTGGGAGGGATACAATTCAACCCATAACATCCATCTTCCAAAGTAAATATTCAGAGATGTAGTTTTCTCATGTTTTTTGGCATATTTGATTTACTGTACCACCCATAAGGCTGAAAACATTCTAGATTCCTCCAGGAGCTACTTTCTTGGTATTTGCTACAGCACTAAAATTCAAGGTGTCCTTGCTCCTGAACCAGATTGCATTAAAATATTAAGTTACATAAAACATACCTAACAAATAAGGGAGGTAAATATAATGTATTTATCTGTCTTTTTATATGTCTTTTAATATGTCTTAATCATAAAATAGTCTTTAAAAACTCTAAGTTAAAAGTCAACTAGCTAGAACGGTTTTTTGAGATAATGTCCATCATAAAATTATGCACATAAAATACTGGGAGAACTGTTAGAGAGAGGGCATCTGATCATGGAGAACTGTGGCTGGAACACAAAGAGAAGAAGAATCTAAGCAGGTTTTAAAATTTTGTTTCTACTCTACAAGCTGGTTGCTCAGAAAGATTAACCAAATTCTAATCATTCCCTTTGTAAGCACCTTTACCAACCAGGTGAGTGTTATTAAATAGAAGGAAAGTCAAAAGATAGGGGAGTGATCCCTCTCTCCCATCTATTCCACCTGTTCTAGCTGCCCCAATTACTAGCATCCAACCACAACCAACAAAAGTGTCTACAAGAAACAGCACCGCCAACTGCTAGCCAGCAGACTGCCCCCCGCCCCCCATGGAACAATAACAAGTAGGAAAGGTGAAGTAAAAATACATGTGTAGACTCGAATGAAATCAGGTCAGTGAACAAACTAGATTTGTAATCATATAGCAATTTTATTTTTGAAACTTGCGTTCTCTTTACGTCTGTTTAATGGGTTTATTTCCCAGCTCCTCTACGAAAACTTAGGCAGGCACCATAACTTTTCTTATTCTGGGTTCATAAAATAAATAAGTTTATAAATAGAAAACCTGTGGTCGCTTCGGGGTCACAAAGTCACAAATGCAGTTTTTATTTGGAAATTAGAATGTATATCCTCTTACAATAACAAAAGCACTACATTTGATTAAAGTTAAATCTTCTCTCCTCCAGGTTGAGTCTTTTACAGCTGGAAATGGCTTCAGTAAGGGGTGTTGGGGGAGGAGTGGGAAGGGGAAAGGAGGGAAGACAACAGACATGAACATTCTCACTTCATTGATAAATTTGGGAGGTGGCTTCACATTCCCTGGTTCTGGCAGGAATTTAAAATTGCCTTTTCCCTGATGAAGTGCTTTTGTGAACTCTTCATAGAAACCCTCCTCTCCCCCACCACTGACCTCTCTCACCCGCAGATCTCTGGATGCTGGAAATGTCCTCTTACCCAGTCTGTCCTTTATAGCTTCTTCCTATAGCTTCTATCAATGAGCAACACCTGCCACTCTAGATGGTCCCGTGGACAAGACATAAACACACCCATGGTGATTCTCTCACACGTGTGGATCACCTCTGATCTATAGGACGAATCACACATTTTTCACTCCGACAGACTGAGAAGGCAGGCTGTCCTATGCCAGTCCTGTCCTATGCCTGGCCTGTCCTATGCCACTACCTCTTCCTAACCCACCGTTTGGCAATAGCCATCCCATTTCTTCACTTTTAGATTTTTCAGGTGCAAGTCGGATGCCAGTCCTCACAGAGCCTAAGCATGGAGGGCATATATCAAGTTCCCTGAAATGGTCTCATTGAAGTATCTCCCAACCCAGCGTGAAATGAGAGTCATTTAAATAAGACTAACAAACAATAACCCAAGTCACAAATCCCCTCTTCTCCAGGCGCTTTCAGATCCTTGACACAGATAAGGGTGTTCTGGGTGATCTCATAGATTCACACAAATTTACTCTGAAAAATATGCATCTTTACTTAGCATCTCGCTTGGGAATTTGTTATTGATTTTCTTCCCTTCTTGGCGGAAACTTGCATCTTCATACACCAGGGCGCTGGTGTATTGCCCCAGGTGTAGGCAATAAAGGGCTGCACTTATTATAGAAAATTTAAAAACAGATTCTATGCTGTAGAAACTATACCAATGGGAGAAGGAAGACAGAAACAGTGGCCAAGCAGTTCTTGAGCTTGTACTCTCTTCATTTTCATTTTCTTTACCATCCACAACTGCTCCACGTGATTTCGTGCTTTGCCGCGTGCAAACTCAAACTCCTCCCAAACTCTTCTGCGTCTCTCGCAGGAGGTGAAGCTCGCGAGAGCGGTGGGGTGGGGTGGGGCGCGGTGGGGCGGGGTGGGGCGGGGCGGGGCGAGGCGAGGCGCGGCACCGCGCGGCGCGGGCAGAAGAGGAGGGTGTCGGGCAGATGAGGAGGGTGTCAGCCAGTCTGTATCCCGAAGAGCGGCTCAGCAGTCCCCAAATATGAGTCAAAGCAGATACCTGCGTCTCAGGCTGATGCTCCAAGACAAGCAAACGAGCCTCTTCCAAACACAGTCCGGGAACGCCTTGCCGGGCCACTTCCTTCCTGGCCCCTGAGGCAGGTGAGTCTGTGCTCGCGAGCTCTTTACTCAGATGGTCTTGCGGACGTGAGCCTTGTTGGTTTTCAAAGCTACACTGTTTTGGGGGCTTGTCCCTCAGGTGCAGGTTTTAAAAGTCCGAGGTGCTCCATGTGGGGTTCAAGACCTTTTCTCCTCAGGAAGAAGTTCGAGGTTTTGACCGGGAGTCACTGCCAGGGCTGGGGTTTACGGCGCGATTGTGTCCCAGCCTTTCCCACCAGGTTCCACCTGGGCCTTCTCTCCTCCCCCTACGTGTCGGAGTCATGTAGCCAGTTTTTTTTTTTTTTTCCCAGATAAAGTTGTTCCATATGTAACTGCAGATTCGGTGTGTTTGTGGAAGGGGATGGGTTCAGGATCCTTTTGTGTTGCCATCTTGAATGTAATATATCAATATTTATTTGAATGTGGACATATGCTTTATGTTGTCAACAGAATGGAGGGTAAGTCCTTTAATAAAGAGCAACGGGGAGGTTCTCTTCTTTCTTGGTTGATAGATTGATCACTCTGTCTTTGCCTAATTCTATTCATGTGATGATAAAAATTTTGTTCCTTTACAGTCTCCTCCTCATATATTTCCTGTGTCTTAATATGTCTTTTGGCCATGTCAAGGCAGTGGATATTATGATAGGGCGCTGGTGTATTGCCCCAGGTGTAGGCAATAAAGGGCTGCACTTTCTATAGAAAATTTAAAAACAACTATAAGACCAACTAAAAGTCAGTCTGCTTTTCATTATTACCATGTGCTAACAATTCTATGCAATGCTGTTACAAATGGAATTGTATTCCCCCAAAAGAGAGATATTTTAAAAGATATTTATTTATTTATTTTATTTTTAATTTATTTTTTGGCTGCGTTGGGTCTCACGGGATCTTCGTTGAGGCATGCGGGATCTTTTTTTTGTTGCGGTGCCTGGGCTCTACTTTGCAGCGTGCCGGCTTCTCTCTAGGTGTGGCCTGCAGGTTTTTTTTCCTCTCTCTCTAGTTGAGGCAAGCGAGCTCAGTAGTTGTGGCGCCCACGGGCTTAGTTGCCCCAGGCATGTGGGATCTTAGTTCCCCGACCGGGGATGGAACCCGCATCCCCTGCACTGGAAGGTGGATTCTTTACCACTGGACCACTGGGGAAGTCCCCCCAAAAAGAGATATTTTGAAGTCCTAACCTTTAGTACCTCAGAATGCAACCTTAATTGGAAATAGGATTGTTGCAGATGTAATTAATTAAGATGAGGTCATACTACAGTAGGGTGGGGTGGGGTGGGGTGGGGTGGGGTGGGGTGGGGTGGGCCCACCCCAATATAAGGAGTGGTGTCCTTACAAGAGGACAGCCATGTGAAAACATGAAGACACAGGGAGAACGCCCCGTGGATATTGTAGTCAGGGCTTGGAGTGATGCATTAACAAGGCAATGAGCACAAAGACGGCATCCCTGCACCAGAAACTGGGAGAGAGCCGTGGAACTTGCTGTCCCTCAGAGCACTCAGAAGGTACCAACCCTGTAGCACCTTGATTTCAGACTTCTGTCTTCCAGAACTGTGAGAACATAAATTTCTGTTGCTTTAACCCACTCAATTTGTGGTACTTTGTTACAACAGCATTAGGAAACTAATACAAATAGTAATGATAGAGTACTCCTCTGTCTCTTATAATCACTAATTTAGTTACTAATGTCACAGAAATAAAATAATAAAAGTAAATAGCTACAAATTCTTCAGCCAAATGCATTTCATTTCCAAACCTAAGGCTCTATTGCAATATAATAGATTTCCCTTTTGATTGAAACTTCACCTTGGATTTGGACAGGAAGTCTAGAGGTAGGAGGAGGAATTTGACAAGCGGGAACAGTGGGTAGATGAGTGGAAAGCCATGTCTGCCATGTATTGGCAATGCCTAAAAGAAGTAGGTGTGCTGACAATATCTATTAGTCACAATATAAATGCCAAAATAATAAATACCCTGGCATTTGTATTATGATGTTCTTCCCTCACCAACCAAAACCATGATAAGAATATTTGTAGTGTCTTGTTATCCATTTTTTTCTTTGCCTTAGCACCCACTTCTGTACTGTGTAACTTCCAAACCCAGCTCTGTACTTTACAAAATCCTGGATAAAATCTGTTTTGTTTTGTTTTTTTGGCCTTAACTGACTGCCCTCATGTCTAAAAATCTATGAACAGCCATTCTAGAACAATGTAGAAGGATGCCAGCATGACCCAAAATGTCACGTGACATCTTTTGAAGCCAGAGAGGATGATTTCCCAAGTAAACTTATAAATTGCTGGTTTGTAAAATTAACAGAACAATTTTAAAAATAAAAAGAGGAAATAACTGTAAATAATTTTGGGTTTTTTTTTAGGTCTTCCCTTTTATCCCAGTGGCCTGTTTTGACCAGCAAATACTGCTTGCCCCATACTTTCCCCCACATTCAAAATACCTAGGATGGATATTATGCATTCCCAACCTGTCAGCTTTGGCTGAATTACGGAGTGCTCAGTTATACTCTAATCGAATAGCTGCCCAATGCAGGCCACGTAATGACTTCCTGATTATCTGCCTTTAAATGATGAATGAAATGAATATGTAACATTCTGTTCAAATATAGCATACTTAACATGCCAAATGAAAACTGATTTTGTGCTCCTCTCTCTGAAAAATGTATATTTTATTGTAATTCAGTTCAATGGTTGTTTTGCTGCTTGTTTCCCAGTCATCAAGATAAACATTGAATGAGCTATCTAGGAGAACATTAGTCTTCATTTTTGCTTTCCAACAGATGCTAAAGGTGTTAAACATTGTTTAGATTATTTGGGTTCCTCTCTTTACATCATCTCATTGGGAGAAAAATGAGGAAGGTCGTATTTTTAAGAACACTTCTTGTTGGCAGTGTTCCAATATGCACTGGCAAAAAAACAAGTCTGTTATGATGAATGTGTTGCAAAGACAACGACATTAAAATATGAATAAATTATTTATTGGCAAGAGTATTTTTTATAAAGCAGCAGTTTACAATATTAGCACCAAAAAAGAGTACATGCTTTGAAACCCAATTGTATTTCTGGTCTATGATAATAGTAGTTTGCATGACCACAGTAGTTCATTTTATTATCTTTTAAATGATGTAAATCATTTGTAAAAATTTTTAAATGCACTCCTTCCTGAGAATTTGCAAATACAATAGTAAAACTTTTCACATAAATGGTAGATTAGATTATCTTATAAATATATATTCAGTATACCAATTTCTAAAAACCAACTCAAGAAACTGCATGGGGGAACTGATTATATGAATAATAACTTTTAAGAGACAAAGTTTCCCACTCACTAGAAACAGAGAGAGAGGACACTCAAGTAAGTAAGGAGAGAATAAACTATAGAGGGAAGAAAAGAGAGGAGGAAGGGAGAAATTTTGTTACCTATTCTAATATATGGTTAATAATTGCACAATTAAATGGTGCTTCCATGACGGTCTTAGAAAAGGTTTTGCATGATCGAGATCCGCTTTCACTAAAATGCTGTCTGAGATAAAGAAGACAGCATCCTCAAACAGCCTTTTGAAATTTTCCCTTAATTTTATTTGTATAAGGGGAATTTTTAAATTAAAATGGGGAAAAAAACCTTTTACATATGATATTTATTTCAAGATGTTAAAATAATTGATTTAGGACTCTCCTCAGATTATATTTGTTCTCCTTTTTCCCCTCCTCATTCTCCTCCTTTTTCATGGTTTTTTTTTTCTTTTTTGCTCTTTAAAATTTTTTTCTATATATCCTGTTTTATTTCTAGTTATAAGAAATGAACTGGAAGACCCATGGGTAAATCCAGCCCACAAATGCTTTTGGTTTGGTCCATTAGAATTTTATAAAAGCTTTTCACTTATTTTTAGCATTTCCAGATGGACAAATTTTATATAAATATGTGGCTATCCAGTTTCTCAGTAAAATTCAGATCTAGGAATACCAGGCCTATAGTAGTTGTCTCCTTAGATAAGCCGTGTACTGTCTAGTTTGCCAAAAACCCAGCCTATTTTTCTCATTTGCATTGTAAAACTGGCACCCATAGGCTTTTGGGTTTGCAACTTCTAGGACCCATTTCACAATCCCTTTTTGGTCCAGTGGTATCCAACAAGGGATGTATCCAGCCCAGGGACACACAGGGCCATTCACTAGGTTCCAGAAGACAGTATTAAAACTTTTGCTTACAATTATTTTTATATTAAAATGAGAAAGAAATTGTGCTTTGTTAAGGTTTAATACACCTGTTGACATGGTGCCCACATTCACTGCATGTATCAGATGGTGATGTGTCTTATGTGGCTCATGGACTATTTGGAGAATAGTAAGCTTTCCACATTGTGGAGCAGTTGACAGTTGCAACATCAATTTTAGGTCACTTTCAACATGGTATGATGTTAGAGTTTAATTAAAAATAAGTATTATATGATAAACTCTCAGAGAATGGATAGCTGACTTTAAAAGGTGCCTATAAAGAAATAGAGGTAATAAATAACATTGGTAGTTTGGAGCAAGTGAACATGACAGAGCTGGCTGTATTCCTAGTACAGTCTTCATCAGCCACATTATGAGCTAAAACATTATGATCTGATAAGTTCTGATAAGAAGTTGTCCACTAAAAATGATTTTTTCAAGGTAAAGGTGACATTTTAACACTGAGCATGAAAAGTGACTGTTTTTGTATTATGAAAAAAATTCTTGAAAAAGGATGCTTAAAAAGGCTTTCATTGTTCCATTCTGAAAGCCATAAGTGTGTTAGCTTTAAAAGAAAAATGTCTAGTATCTCTCTCTCTCTCTCTCTCTCTCACACACACACACACACACACACACATACACATACACACACTTAGATGCAGAATCATTGAACCTGTTTTAAAATCTTCCAGTTATAAAGCTTCAGTGCATTTTTAAGTCATGTAAAAATTTTTTTAAATGTATTCCTTCCTGAGAATTTGCAAGTACAACAGTAAAACTTTTCACATGAATGGTAGATTGGATTGAAAAGTTTTATTACTGAAAAATGATCTACTGTTTTATTTCTTATATTTGGATCCATACATATATTTGTGAAGTATCTTTTACCTTGCTATGACAGTTGTGAAACCTAAGATTAGAATCCAAATAACTTTATAACAAGGAAGTTTAAGAGTTGTATCATGGTTTTAAAACATAATTTTCAAAACTAATGAACTATATTCAATTCGATTTTCCCTTAAAAAAATCACTTCATTTCTTTGGTTGTAAGGTGTGTATTTTAACATCTCTTAAATTTAGAGGAACACCTTAGGATTGATGGGTACCGTGTAATAGTTAAATTGGCAGTATTTTTCCTTCCTTAGCGGTGCATGAAATAATAGTATATTTTACATTTAAAAGAAGGTTGCACTAATAACGCTAATGGTAATACCCTTAATGAGAAAAAAATCAATTTTGTGCAATTAATATATTAATACATATAATTTCTGAAATATTTTAATTTCACATTATTATAAAAGTACACTTTGTACATTTCATTATCTTAAAGGTTTTATAGTGTGTAAAATATATTGCATACAGTAAGTGTGTAGTTCATAAGTGTTTACATAATGAATGTGTATCACAAAAATTTATGGTTGGGGCAAAGAATCAAAACATTTGGATCCATAGCTATAACCAGTATATCATTGTTTAGTACTTTTTCTCTTTTGAAAATCTGGTCAGTCAAGATAAAAGCAAAGAAAGGAAAACTACAGTATTTGTAGAAGAAGATCTGTGTCCCTTTTATGGACCGGACCTGCTTTTGTGGAAGAGAGCTTCAAAGATAACAGTAATGGTCTATTAAGACAGCTATAGCCATATGGGTTTTCATTTTATTATTATTCAAACCACATATATACATTACCTAGACTTTTGATGTATAGTATATTAAAATGTATACTTATTAATATATAGTTAATTAACATATACTGTAGTAGACTTTTCACTGAAATATGCCATACCATTTAAGATATAGTTGTTTCCATGTTGTTTCTATATTCTGCTTATTGCCTAATAGTGCCAAGCATTGTTCTTTGGTACTAAGGCATAGGAGTGGAAAATCCAGAATTCTCTTGTCTAAGAGCTTACATTCTAGTGGGAGAGACAAACAAGGAAGAAATAAACAAGATATTTTTATAACTGATAAAGGCTAGGAGGAAGGTAGAATCCGGGTAGTATAATAAGAGTTGACTGGGTTTAGGCTGCAATAAATACTAGTTAGGGTGACTGTAGAAGGCCTAAGTTTGCAGAGTTTCTAAAGTGAGATTGATTGGTTCTTTAAAATACATCCCAAATCTGTCTACTGTCCCTCTCCCAAGCAGGATAATCTCTGTCTTCAAGATCAACAGCAGCTTCCTCCCTGGCAGCCTTGCTACCAGTACATCTATAACTATGATTTGTCCTTCTCCACCCAGAGCCTTTGAGTCAGGCAATTTCAGGTTTCCTGGGACTTTGTCCCTTCACTGTTTTCAGATTCACTATATTCTGTCTTCTCAGCTGTGGTTGGTGAGATTCAGGTGTAACATGTTCTATTAAATCAAATGAAGTGTGTCCCATACACATTCTCACTACATAGAACAAGGAAGGACAATGACTTCCCTCATGGAGCCAGGAGCTACAGCTGGGAGATTCACTCCCTTCAAAGGCAAATCTCCATGACCTGTTAAGAATTTGTTGCATTCTTTAGACTCCACCTTTAGAATTTTCTAATACAATAACACCTACATACTGGGAACAAGAATGGATTCCTCTCACATTTGCTCTGGCATTTTGGCTTCAGTAATGTTATTTGTTTTTTGAAACAATTGCTAATGAAAAATATACATATATAATTTTTAATCAAGTAGTTTCCTTTGACATCCTGCTTCCTGATGTGAGCCAGTACAGTAAATAGTGATGGGTTTTCTCCAACATATTCCCTGGAAGAAAAGGGCAAGTTGAGACTGCTCAGCCATAATGTTTCTTGTTTCAACCTATGGCTTGTTTTGTTTGTTTGTATTAAAGTTCTCAGTGTTCCTGGCCTCTGTATAGATAATAAACTTTCTGGCTATAAGCTTTTCTTAGATAAATCATCATCTTTTGTTTAGCAAAGCTAAATGGAGGGGAAAAAATGAAGGGAAAATATTTCCTAATGATATTTAGCAGTAAACTTACAACTGAAGATATATACATTTCTGGGTGGAGTCAAGATGGCGGTGTGGGAAGATGCAGAGTTCGTGTCTCCCCACAACTAGGGCACCTGCTGGATGCTGGTGGGGGACCTTGATGCCCAAGGAGATGAGAGGAACCCCCAAGTGAACCAGTAGGACATGGGGGCACTGAGGAGGGAGGAGAAGTGGAGGCTGGACAGGACCGGTGCCCCTGAGGGGTTCCCATGCCTGGAGGGACCCTCAGGGGCTCATATAAGGGGGGAGCATGCCCAGAATTTCCCCCGCCCAATCGGCCGGGGATGTCTGCCCAGCTCTCGCGCTGGGTCCTACACCCTCAGAGGCCACCTCCACGCCACGTTGGTCCTGGGGGCATAGGAGGGAGGCCTGGGGAGAATAGGAGAGGCAGGCAGGAGGGGCCCTCCAGGGCCAGAGGAGCAGGAGAAGGAGCAGAGGGCATTTGCCCCACCCACTTGGACCCAGGAAGCCTGCTGGGCTCCCAGGCTGGGTCCCCCATCCTCCAAAGCCCCCTCCAGGCCACGTGGGTCCTGGGGGCATAAGAGGGAGGCCAAGGGGAGAACTAGAGAGGCAGGCGGAGGGGCCCTCCAGGACAGGAGGAGCAGGAGTGGAGGGTGTTTTCCCCACACACTGAGCCTGCCGGGCTCCCAGGTGGGTCCCCTGCCCTCTGAGACCAGAGGTGGGAGGCACGCCTGGGCTCCTTCTGTTCCGTTGAGCCTAAACCCCACGCCCCCACACACCAGGGCGTTTTCCAGCCCTGTGGGTCCTAAGCACAGGCCCTGCCTACTGCCCAAACCCTGTCCCTGCTTAGGCCTCGCTCTGCACAACCAAGGCATTTTCCCCTTTTTTTTCTCCTCCTCTTTTTTACTATTGTGGTTCTGTTTTACCTTCCAGTTGTCTCATCTATATTTTTATTTTTATATTCTTTCTAACATATCTGTTAGTTTCCTAGTCTAATTTTATTTTTTACTTTGTTATTGTACTCTTTTTTTTTTTTTTTTTGCTGCCCCACGCAGCTTGCAGGATCTTGGTTCATGAGCTGGGGGTTGGGCTGCAGCTCCTGTGGTGTGAGCTCCAAGTCCGAACCACAGTATTAACAGAGAACCTCAGACCCCAGGGAGTATTCATTGGAGTGAGGTCTCCCAGAGGTCCTTATCTCGGCAACAAGGCCCAGCACTACCCAACAGCCTACAAACTCCAGTGTTGGAAGCCTCAGGCCAAACAACCAGTAAAACAGGAACACAATCCCACTCATCAAAAAAAAAAGATGGAAAATAATATGTCACAGACGAAGGAGCAAGGGAAAAACTGACAAGACCAAGTAAATGAAGAGGACATAGGCAATCTACCTGAAAAAGAATTCAGAGTAATGATAGTAAAGATGATCAAGAACCTCAGAAATAGAATGGAGGCACAGATTGAGAAAATACAAGAAATGTTTAACAAAGATCTAGAAGAACTAAAGAACAAATAAGATGAACAACACAATAACTGAAATGACACTAGAAGGACTCGATAACAGGATAACTGAGGGAGAAGAATGAATAAGTGAGCTGGAAGATAAAATGGTGGAAATAACTGCCAAGGAGCAGAATAAAGAAAGAAGAATGAAAAGAATTTAAGACAACCGCAGAGACCTTTGGGACAACACTAAATGTACCAACATTCGAATTATAGGGGTCCCAGAAGAAGAAGAGAAAAAGAAAGGTTCTGAGAAAATATTGGAAAAGATTATAGTTGAAAACTTCCCTAGCATTGGAAACGAAATAGTCACCCAAGTCCAGGAAGCACGGAGAGTCCCATACAGGGAAAACCCAAGGAGAAACACACCAAGACACATATTAATCAAACTAACAAAAATTAAATTCAATGAAAAAATATTAAAAGCAGCAAGGGAAAAACAAAAAATAACATACAAAGGAATCTCCATAAAGTTATCAGCTGATTTTCCAGCAGAAACTCTGCAGGCCGGAAGGGAGTGGCAGGATGTAATTAAAGTGATACTACAACCAAGATTACTCTACCCAGCAAGAATCTCATTCAGATTTGATGGAGAAATCAAAAGCTTTTCAGACAAGCAAAAGCTAAGAGAATTCAACACCACCAAATCAGCTTTACAACAAATGCTGAAGAAACTTCTCTAGGCAGGAAACACAAGAGAAGAAAAAGACCCCAAAAAACAAACCCCCCAAAATTAAGAAAATGGTAATAGGAACATATATATAGAGAGTAACCTTGAATGTAAATGGTTTAAATGCCCCAACCAAAAGACACAGACTGGCTGAATGGATGCAAAAACAATACCCATATATATGCTGTCTACAAGAGATCCACTTCAGACCTAGAGACACATACAGACTGAAAGTGAAGGGATGGAGAAAGGTATTCCATGCAAATGGAAATCAAAAGAAAGCTGGAATAGCAATACTTGTATCTGATAAAATAGACTTTAAAATGAAGACTGTTACAAGAGATAAGGAAGGACACTACATAATGATCAAGGGATCAGTCCAAGAAGAAGATATAACAATTATAAATATTTATGCACCCAACATAGGAGCACCTCATTATATAAGGTAAATGCTAACAACCATGAAAGAGGAAATTGACAGTAACACAATAATAGTAGGGGACCTTAACACCCCATTTACACCAATGGACAGATCATCCAAACAGGAAATAAATAAGGAAACACAAGCTTTAAATGACAGATAGATTTAATTGATATTTATAGAACATTCCACCTGAAAGTGGCAGAATACACTTTCTTCTCAAGTACATATGGAACATTCTCTAGGATAGATTACATCTTGGGTCACAAATCAAGCCTCAGAAAATTTAAGAAAATTGAAATTGTATCAAGCATCTTTTCTGACCACAACGCTATGAGACTAGAAATCAATTACAGGAAAAAAAAACTGTAAAAATCACAAATACATGGAGGCTATACAGTGTGCTACTAAATAACCAAGAGATCACTGAAGAAATTATATTTATATAATTTTTTAATAAACCAAGAAAATAACCAAGATCAAAGAAGTTTAAAAAATACATAGAAACAGATGAAACAGATGACAACAAAAACACAACAACCCAAAACCTATGGGACAGAGCAAAAGCAATTCTAACAGGGAAGTTTATAGCAATTCAACCTCACCTAAAGAAACAAGAAAAATCTCAAATAAACAATCTAACCCTACAGCTAAAGCAACTAGAGAAAGAAAAACAAAACCCAGAATCAGTAGAAAGAAAGAAATAATAAAGATCTGAGCAGAAATAAATGAAATAGAAACTAAGAAAACAGTAGCAAATACCAATAAAACTAAAAACTGGTTCTTTGAGAAGATAAACAAAATGGATAAACCCCTTAGCCAGACTCACCAAGAAGAAAAGAGAGAGGACACAAATCAATAAAATTAGAAATGAAAAAGAGAAATCACAACTGACACCGCAGAAATACAAAGGATTATAAGAGCCTACTACAAACAGCTGTATGCCAATAAAATGGACAACCACGAAAAAATGGACAAATTCTTAGAAAGGTACAATTTTCCAAGACTGAACCAGGAAGAATTAGAAAGTATAAACAGACCTATCACAAGTAATGAAATTGAAATGGTAATTAAAAATCTTCCAACAAAGAAAAGTCCAGGACCAGATGGCTTCACAGGAATTCTATCAAACATTTAGAGAAGAGCTAACGCCAATCCTTCTCAAACTCTTACAAAAAAATTGCAGAGAGAAGAACACTCCCAGATTCATTCTATGAAGCCACCATCACCCTGATAACAAAACCAGAGAAAGATACCACACACACACAAAATTATAGACCAATATCACTGATGAACATAGATGCCATAATCCTGAACAAAATACTAGCAAACAGAATCCAACAACGTATTGAAAGGCTCCAACACCATGATCAAATGGGATTTATCCCAGGGATGCAAGGATGCTTCAATATATGCAAATCAATCAATGTGATACACCACATTAACAAATTAAGGAATAAAAATCATATGATCATCTCAATAGATGCATAAAAAGCTTTTGACAAAATTCAACATCCATTTATGATAAAAAACTCTGCAGAAAATGGGCATAGAGGGGACCTACCTCAACATAATAGAGGCCGTATATGACAAACCCACAGCAAGCATCATACTGAATGCTGAAATACTGAAAGCATCTCCACTAAGATCAGGAACAAGACAAGGATGTCCACTCTTGCCACTCTTCTTCAACATAGTTTTGGAAGTCCTAGCCATGGCAATCAGAGAAGAAAAAGAAATGAAAGGAATACAAATTGGAAAAGAAGAAGTAAAACTGTTGCTGGTTGCAGATGATATGATACTATACATAGAAAATCCTAAAGATGCCACCAGAAAACTACTAGAACTAATCAATGAATTTGGTAAGGTTGCAGGATACAAAATTGATGCACAGAAATCTGTGGCATTCCTATACACTAACAACAAAGGTCAGAAAGAGAAATTAAGGAAACAATCCCATTTACCATCGCAACAAAAAGAATAAAATACCTAGGAATAAACCTACCTAAGGAGGTGAAAGACTTGTACTCAGAAAACTATAAAACAATGATGGAAGAAATCAAAGATGACATAAACAGGTGGAGAAATATACCACGTTCTTGAAATGGAAGAATCAATATTGTGAAAATGACTATACTACCCAAAGCAAGCTACAGATTTAATGCAATCCCTATCAAACTACCAATGGCATTCTTCACAGAATTAGAACAAAAATCTTTGCAATTTGTATGGAAACACAAAAGACCCTGAATAGCCAAAGGAATCTTGAGAAAGAACAACGGAGCTTGAGGAATCAGGGTCCCTGACTTCAAACTATACTACAAAGCTACAGTAATCAAGAGTATGGTACTGGCACAAAAACAGAAATATAGATCAGTGGAGCAGGATAGAAAGCCCAGAGATAAACCCACACACATATGGTCAACTAATCTATGAGAAAGGAGGCAAGGATATACAATGGAGAAAAGACAGCCTCTTCAATAAGTGGTGCTGGGAAGACTGGATAGCTACATGTAAAAGAATGAAATTAGAATACTCCCTAACACCATACACAAAAATAAACTCAAAATGGATTAGAGACCTAAATGTAATACTGGACACTATAAAACTCTTAGAGGAAAACATAGGAAGAACACTCTTTGACATAAACCACATCAGGACCTTTTTTGACCAACCTCCTAGAGTAATGAAAATAAAAATAAATGGGACCTAATTAAACTTAAATGCTTTTGTACAGCAAAGGAAACCATAAGCATGACGAAAAGACAACCCTCAGAATGGGAGAAAATATTTGCAAATGAAACATCGGACAAAGGATTAATCTCCAAAATATACAAACAGCTCATGCAGCTCAATATCAAAAAAAACAAACAATCCCATTAAAAAATGGGTGGGAGACCTAAACAGACACTTCACCAAAGAAGACGTACTGGTGGCCAAAAGGCACATGAAAAGATGCTCAACATCACTAATTATTAGAGAAATGCAAATCAATATTACAATGAGGTATCACCTCACACTGGTCAGAATGGCCATTATCAAAAAATCTAGAAACAGTAAATGCTGAAAGGGTGTGGTGAAAAAGGAACCCTCCTGCACTGTTGGTGGGACTGTAAATTGATACAAGCACTATGGAGAACAGTATGGAGGTTCCTTAAAAAATTAAAAGTAGAACTCCCATATGACCCAGCAATCCCACTGCTGGGCATATACCCTGAGAAAACCATAATTCAAAAAGAGTCATGTACCACAATGTTCATTGCAGCACTATTTACAATAGCCAGGACATGGAAACAACCTAAGTGTCCCATCAACAGATGAATGGATTAAGAAGACATGGCACATGTGTACAATGGAATATTACTCAGCCATATAAAGAAACGAAACTGAGTTATTTGTAGTGAGGTGGATGGACCTAGAGTCTGCCATACAGAGTGAAGTAAGTCAGAAAGAGAAAAACAAATTCCGTATGCTAACACATATATATGGAAAAAAAAAATGGTACTGATGAACCTAGTGGCAGGGCAGGAATAAAGATGTAGACAAAGAGAATGGACTTGAGGACATGGGGAGGGAGAAGGGTAAGCTGGGATGAAGTGAGAGGGTGGCATGGACATATATACACTACCAAATGTAAAATAGATAGCTAGTGGGAAGCAGCCACATAGCACAGGGAGATCAGCTCAGTGCTTTGTGACCACCTAGAGTGGTGGGATAGGGAGGGTGGGAGGGAGGCCTAAGAGGGAGGGGATATGGGGATATATGTATGCATATGGCCGATTCACTGTTGTACAACAGAAACACAGTATTGTGAAACAATTATACTCCAATAAAGATCTATTTTTTAAAAGTTATATACGTTTTTGACCTTGATAAAATATAAAAATTAAATGCAAAAAAAAAAAAAAGAAAAAACAACTTACAGCTGAAACCTGAAACTCCTACAGTATAAAATTATTAACTGCAGGCTAAGGTATCTGTATTATACAACCACTAACAGCACTTGGGGGATTTTGTTTATGTTTGTCAACTCACAACCTCCCAATAAATTTATTGGTTCCAAAAAAGATGGTTGTCTAGCCCAGGAGTATCCCAGTGTTCATCTTAACTCCTCAGTCTGTTTTCTAACCCTGTCCCTGCAATCTGGGTTTGCCACCAGCAAGAGCAGGTGCCTTGGCTTTGTCAGTGTGACAGCTCCCATCCCCACTAAGCTTCTTAGCATTTCATTTGTATTGTGAAAATCCACCGCCTCCAATTTCTCCCTTTCTTACCCTTTGTATCTTAACGCCAGGGATGTTCTGTTTTTATAAGTGTCAGTGAATTCACTGGGACTTCCAAAGCCTCAATTCTAGTCATACGTTTTGGAGAAAATTGGTGACAATGCTTATTGCTCCTCTTTTGCTAATTCTTTTTGCATTAATGGAAGAATGTCTGGAAAAAGATAAACTAATACATTAAGATGATCCAAATAAGAAATTTTAAAAACTTTTGCTTATACTAAAATAGGATTCAGTAAATAGACTTTTAATTTACCACCGTAAGAACAACCCTTTCTTGACTTTCCACAACTTGATGCCTCACTAAGAGCTTTATACACATACACACACACACATACGTGTATACATACATACACATGTGTATATATATGTATATATATATAATAATGTATTATGTTATTATGCTGTGTGTGTGTTTATAATGTAATGCATTATGTTATCATCAGAATTTCCTTTTTGGTAAATAGGAACAATATTTGTCTCCCAGGGCTTTGCCACAGTACTGACATAATGCTTATTCAAAGAGCTTGGCACATGGGTAATACTTAAGTAGGTTGCTATTGCTATGATTTTGATTTACTGTTGTTTCTCTCATTCTTACTTGATAAATGAGGAACCTATTTCACAGAAATTAACTTCCTTCAAAAAGTTCACCTAATATGACAAGGTTCAGATTTGAATCAAAGAGTGAAATCCTGGTTTCTGGAACCATTTCCCTTCCACCTTCCACCTAGGCGTTTTGATTGTTTTACTTTTTGTTTTGTTTCAGTGAGTCAGTCATATGCCTTCTTAAGTTCTGTGCCTTATGCATTCTGTGTTTCTTTCTTTTTTACTTTTCTTTCTTCCCCAAATCTACTCGTTTTTTTTCCCTAGCACAACTGACTGCTTCTGCCCAGTGCACCTCCTGCAAGGGCGGGGAACGGGGGGGATGAGGTTAGGAAATAGCCTGCGAAGCGTTCTCTTTTCACACCTTGCCTCATTTCTCACCCCTTCTACCTATTGTAGATCTCTGCATTGATTTTCTCTATCATATGTGTCAAAAAGTATGTTTTCTTATTTAAGTTGCAATTGTGGAGAACATACTGTCTTAGATTTCTCTCAAATACATGATACATATTTTTATTGTTGTTTTCATGTTTATCAATAAAACTAGAAAATTAAATCCCATCATCACAAGTGCCAGAGGACTTAGGGCCAGGACCTGGCTAAAGTGAATGAGGTGCCCAGGGTGCAAAATTTAAGGAGACCTGTCCTGTGAATGTCATGCAAGTGGAGAATCTTGGCACCTCTGAACAAGGGCCTGCTTCAAATTTGCACCATAGCAGCTTCACTTGCTTCCCCTAAGCCCAGGCCCTGGGAGTATCTAGGCATTTTTTCTTAGAATCAGTTTCCTTAGATCATTCCTGGATTGAGAAGGAGGGCACTTTGTTATTTTGGCTTTTTCATCATAATGGGCTTAATTTACAGCCCTCTTGGAATTTGCTATGGCAGGATAACAAGTTTAAAATCAGACAACGTGCTACCAAAGGCCAGGTGTTCAACGTATAATAAACACCTCCCTAAACATTAGAAAATGAATATTTAACTAGATGACTCCATTTGATTTCCTTCATTCATTTTTTATTATTTCAGTGAAAACCTTCTTGATAGAAATCACATTGACAGGATTTTAATATTTTCTGGTAAATGAAACCTGTCATTCTTATGAGCTTATCTCTTGACAGTAGTATTTGGTAGACTCTGGTGGCCAGTGATTTTCTCCCTAAGTTAAGACTAAAGGAATTCCTTGCACCTTGAACATCAAGAGTACACAATTTGTCCTGAGAGGTTGATGATTATGAGGAAACCAGTTGTATTAACTACGTCCTGTTTACAGAGAGCCTGATGACTTTTTTTAAAATAGGAAAACAAAATAACCTCATCCATGGAAGCTTTAAGTGCTTAATTATTGTTATCTTCCTTTCAAAGGCAAAGAAAACTATCATGCCCATCAAAACAGTTTTATGCAGAGAGTTTCAGTTTCCTTCTTGAAAAACTAGGCCCAAGAAGCAAAGCTATCTAGAGCTGACATTCATTAAACATTAGCAGTTAGTACAGTTACTTTGGAAACAGGGGCCAACATATCTTTTTCCTTTGGGTTTATTTTACGATTATAGTTCCTGAAATGTAGTGAGAAGCATTTTAGAGCTCCAGTATCAGATTTTGCTAAGTATTCTCCAATGATCACGATTGACAATTTTCATTTGATTGCCTATCAGAACTCAGAGAAAAGTCCCAAAGTTATGCAAAAGCCTGATAAAATCATCAGGTTTCTCTACACTTGGGCATATCCCTAAATGTTGTCACCTTCATTTTCATGCTTATGCTTGGAGAGGGCCCAAATGTAATTCTGTTGTTGCTATTGTTTCTAACTTGTATTACCAACATTAGGGAGATTCACAAGTATGTTACTGTTGTTTGTTGTAAATTCTCTAAGATTCTCATGGAAGATTGAACCCAATATAAAGGCATACTCAGGGGATATCGACACAAAATAAAGTGTCCTGTTTTGCAGCTTTCATAATGCTTGTTTCATTGCATTCCTTTGCACTAGATTGAATTAAGTCTGAACCTAAGATAAATAATGACTTAATGATTATCTCTCTATAAATGATGAAATGTATACAGTCACCCAACAGAGAGACAAATAAGTAGCTTGGGAGGAAAGCAAAACTATTAAAAGCTAGAGATGTGGTTTAAAAAAAAAATGTTAGTTTGCTTTTTGTTTTTTTAAAAACATTTTTTTATTTACTTTCCATATCATGTTTGTTAATGGTTATAGTGACAGGCATTGCATTTCAGAATCAGCTCAAATTCTCATGGAAGCAGCAACTGAGACAAGAAAACTGGCTCTATCGGGTTAATCTAGTATTTCCAAACTGAGTTTAGATCAAAAAAGAAACCCAAGATTTCCCAGTGAATGGGGATCTTGGTTTTATTAATGCAAAGCTCTTCCATCACCCACTCCGGCATAATGCTTCTGAAATGCAGAAACCTGTCAGTTCTGAGATAAACCTGTAATCCACATCTGTCCTTGGTGTTAGGTGGGCAGATCTTTTTGGTGTGGATATTTCCTATCACTTATTCTCAGCACTACCTTTGTGTCTGAGGTAAGCTGATAGCTTTAATCGATGCTCTTCGTGTCTTCCAGATTCAGCGAGGACATCCAGACAGCTCTGTGTGGTGTTTGGAGAGCAGCCCCCATTGAAGCTCTTCTCCAGGTAATCCCCTGGAATGACAGCACGTGGATCATAAACCAAAAGCCTGCTTCTGGGTTCACCCAATCGAAGCATCTGTGAATGCTTGTTCCTAAGTGAATATACAAATCAGCAGTAGCCTCATTTGGTATTTTTCTTGTTCGCGGTCAGGATTCTAACCTTTCTTGCTGCTCACATATATGGGGGGAAAAAGGCATGCCAACAGCTGCTCCTCCCTCCTCCCAGGCTAAGTTAGTTATCCAGGGCCTCATTATGCTCTCAGTTTATCACTTATCATAATTCTCCTACTCCTTGATTTCGTCTCTAGGCCAGGAGCTTCTTGCTGATAAAGATGGTGCCTTAATCATTTTTTAACCCCCAGGGCCTGACATGTAGGTGCTTAAAGAAAGTTGGTTAAATGATTGAATGAACTGATAACAGAAAACTTGAAAAAAATTATATTGATATCCATATACATCATAAAGTCCACCGTCTATGACTCCATCAAGTTTCGATTTTATATGTTTACATTTTTCATTTATGTGATCTTGCTTTCCAGCTAAGCAACCATCCTGACTTGGCTATTCTGTTAAATGTGCACATGACCATGTGCCCTTTTCCTTTGTTGTATATATTACTACACCTTTGCACAGGAGAAAGAATGTTCGTATTGGAGGGGAGACTTGACGTGTTCTAATGAGGCTGTCTCAGAGCCGGTGGTTCTCACCCTGAGGGTTCTTCCTGTCACCCAGTGTGTTTCAATCGAAGTGTTAGCCAGTTGGTGAATGAGATTTTGGAAAAGTTCCAAGCTGTAGTTCATTATGTGCTTTTTCGAAGCTCAACTGTCTTTGCTGTCTTCATGGATGCCTTTTCTCTCTTTAGTACGTGGTTTGTTTTGCTTTTTTGAACATCTAACCTTATTTACAGTTTTCTTTCATAAAATAGAAACGTAGTATAATATCGAGGCACACTGCACTAGATTTGTTCAAAGGTTTTAAAAAGGCAATGAGATAACATATGTAACAACACTCTGAAAACTATAAAGAATCCTACAACTAACAGGAATTTATCATTGTTTATTGTCATTCATTTTACTTTTTAAAAAACATATGGGAATGTCTGACTTCTGAACCTGTGACATGAGACAATTTTGTATTTTTTTTGTGGAGTTTTTGGTCTTTTTTGTTTTTCTTATAAGATGGCTTGTTTGTGTGTGTGTGTATATATATATATATATATGTGTGTGTGCTTTCTAGAGATTTCCAGGGGTTTTTTTTTTCTTTTCTTTCACTTTGGTTTTGCTTGTTCATGCCTACAGAGAGTAAACTTTATGATAAAGCTGATACTTCAACTCTAAAAATGACAAGTCTGTGGGATTTGGGGAGGAGGGGTTAGGAAAAAGAACAAGCTGAGGAAAAATTAAATAGTTCCCAAAGAGAGTTTTACTTACTGCAATATAATCCCAAAGGAAATTGCTATAATGTAAAAGACTTGGAATAAGAACTCTTGATATTAGGTACATGCAAGCTATGGTCAGAGGAGCTAAGAAATTTATGAGTTGCAGATAATCTCAGTTGCTGTGTTTGAAGACATTTCATTGGTGAATTCTGAAATGGAGTCCTCTGTTGGATAGATACTTTGGTAGCCTCAGTAGTATTGATCCATTGAAGACAAAGAGGAAAATGTTCTGATGGGTATGCTAAGAGTTTGCTTCCTGGGGAAGGTAGGCAGTCTCATGCTTCCTAACTTTTCACTGCAATTGCAAAGCCCACCTAGGAAGACAGAGGTTTGAATTATTAAAGAAACTGAGTTTTCTAGCCATGAAGCAGAATTTTCAATATTCTGCAAATTTTACAACATCTTGTTTGAAAATAAACATTTTCCCATCATGTTTAGAGACAGAATGAAAGATAATTCACTTGAGTGAGAAAAGTTAGCCATGACGCTAAAATTCAGTTGAATATATTAAAGGTGTAACGTGGGTTTTAGACACTTGTCTTAAGAATTGGTGATTTATAATTTGAACAGCTGGCCTGCTGTTTGACATTATGTCAATGCCAAAATAATCTGTGGGGAAAATTAATGTTGTTATTAATACTTTAAATCTTTTTGTCTAGATAAGCTGGTATAATAATAATTAAGTTTTCAACTCATACATGAATGTTTTTCCTTAAAACATCCTATTTTTGTGTTATGGCATAAATTAAATCTTTTTTAAACAAAAGAATAAAGCATGATATATAGCATGGGGGAATAAGCATTTCACTTCTTTCCTGGATGACAGTCTAGCTAGTAGCTAAGTAAGGGTGAGTGTTTTAGAGCAATACAGGCTTGAGATGAAATCTGTGTTGACCATTTTCCTAACTGTAAAATACTGCCCAGCCATTTAACATATTCAGGTTATGGTTTCTCAACCTGTGAAGTGAGAAGTATAATAGAAACCATCTTTTGACCTTGTTATCATGATTAAATCAGGAAATAGATGGTAAACGGAGTAGTGTCTGGAACACAATAGATACTTTAAATATGTTGGATGTTCATTTATTCCAGTAACTCTATGAAAAATACAGTGAAAAAAGGTAGAAATTTGTTTGACTCAAATGCTGTGGGCTTCTGCTGAGTTCATAAGATATATCCAAAGTAGAACCTTTTATTTGTGTGATGACAAGTCTGTAAATATATTTTGATCCCAATGTTCTTTGGATTTGTAGTGAGGCCTGGCAGTACATAAGTTCCAAGAGAAGTAAAAGTGTGATGAGGTCTTCTTTCTGCTTTGACTGAAGTGCTCATTAGTGCCTGCTAATGAGAAAAGTTTAGGTCAGAAGCCAAAAGAGTACTACTCTTTTGGTAAGAAATGAGAGAGGTCAAAAAGCCAAGGTCAAAAATCAGGGATACAGGTGAAATTGTGACCGTGGATAACCTAGTGTCAAGAATCAGGTGGCCACAAGCAGAAGGTACACTCTCTGATGGGGAAAATAAATGAGCACAAATTGTCACAGTTGGAATGAATTAAAACAGTGTGTTCCTTGACATCAATCAGAATATCATTAGAAGAATTTCCTTTGTAGTTCCAGTAAAAAGTTAATCTGAAGCATGCACTATTTTTTGATGCCAGATAATAGACAAATATTGCTTTCAAAGCAATATGCCTATATATAAATATGAAAATATTTGCCTGATGGAATGGGAATTAAGGATAGGATCGTGTTACAAGTTATAGTTAGTATCAAAAGCGCCTTTGTGAAGCTAGGTATTCTACTGTGATGCCTTGTATGAACAAATGCCTCAGTTCATGTTTGGGTTTGATTTGCTCACTTATTCATTCACTCATTTATTCATACATCTTTTACTTATTTTGTTTCTGTTAGATAACTTGATCATGCCGTAATATTTTTCTGGCAAATGTTTCATTTTCACCTCAGTATGCTGACATGTTTGTTCTGCTTTCTTTCATTTATCCCTTGCAGCCAAAACAGAGACACTTGCTCTGTTTACAGAGCCATGTGATCACTGGTGATCAGGGTATATTTTCCTGCTATCATGCTTGCCCCTCTGCAGTGCAGTTCTTCTACATCAAACATTTGGAGTGATCCTTGTGAAACATGTCATTCCCCTGCCTAAAACTCTTTATTCACTTCCCCTTGGTCTCAGAAGAAAATCTAACCTCTTCACCTGGACCTAAGCAGCCCTGCATAACTTGCTTAGCCCTCCAGCCCCCTGACACACCTCTCTCCTGCTCGCTCACCACTCTCCAGCCAATGTGAGCTGCTTGTTTTTCCTGGAATATCCCAGCCCCTCTTCACCCTGAGATCTCTATGTCTGGCATCTCTTTGTCTATGCCTCAACAGAGGGCACTTGTCCTCATCCTTCAGGTCTCAGTTCAGATATTACCTAATTAGAGAGGGCTTTTTTGACCAACATATGTTGTTCTGTCATCAATCCATTTATTATCGTTAGAGCATTTACGCAATCTACCATTTTTGTTTATTGATTTAATTACATTACTGTGATCTCTCTTGACCCCGTTAACATATACATCCTTCATAAGATTAAAGACTTTTTCTGTCTTGATTGTGATTCTAGCCCCTTTTTTCTGTCTTGATTGTGATTCTATTCCCTGGAACCAGAAAAAAAAAAAAGTTTAGCAGTTGGTAGCTGCTCAGTAGTATTTTTTAACAAATAAATTAATACGTCATAGCTTGTGATCTTGTCACTGTCATAGTTCATGATCTTCCTTTGTGCTTTGAGTTACTCAGTGTTTGTTGAGGACTTAGCATATGAAAGGCACTTAGACCTTGGGGAACTACAGATTAGTAAAGACTTGTTTCCTTCCTTCTGTGATAGAGCTAACACATAGGGTGTTGCTTGCTTTGGTGAATTCCTGGATTGCTATGCGTAGAAAGATTCTGGGGCTATGTCTCAACACAGTAAAGGATGCCAGCAGCACAGTATAGAGAAGAGGAAATATTCATGTCATCGATTGGCCATTCCTGATTAACTAACAGAATCAGCACACTTTCAAAACACCTTTGTTATGGAAAAAAAGTGGCTTTTTGTAAGTCCCTGTTATGTGCCATGCTACCTTTAGCTGTGGAACTTTCTTGCACAGGCTGAAATCACCCCACTCCTGTCCACCTCCTGCCCCTCTTCATGGCCCCTTTACCTAGTAGTCATGTTACATATCTCAGCAAAGAGCTCTCCTTCAGGGATTCGGCCTCTGACTACTTCTCTGCCTTCCGCTGACTAGGCTAATTCTTCTGCCCTACATTTTCCTGGCCCCCTGAACTTCTGTGTGTAGCACTTAGTGTTGTCATTGTACGTGGATCAGTGTCCTTAGTGGATTAATGTCTGTCTCTCACACTGGACTGTGAACTCCATGAGGACGAGACTTTGTTTTGTTCACTATTTCCAATACCAGCCACCTGAGATTACCCTCTGTTTCCTTTGGAAACTCCCTGTTAATACAATATTATTGCTGATTCCAAAACACTGTATCTAATACGACATTTTTTTTTTTAAACATCGCCCTTAATGATTTCGATACATTCTCACTGCTAGGGTTTCATGCTTGTATCAAGAGATGATAATTTCATCAAGTATACGATTTTTAAATATATGACAATAAATGATTATGAAACAGAGAACTACAACCGTAGGTATTTGTACCGCACAGAAACGGGTAGAACTTTCTCAGCCTAACCAAATCTCACCTCTTCAGCTTAGCATCATCCAACTACTTTTGCCTACATTATTCATCACCATTTCCAAATTTCTTTCATGTATTATATCATGGAGATTAGCAATTAGAACATTCCTTATCCAGATAGAGAACACAGTGTAAACAAACTCCCCCCCCTCAGGCTGCCTTGTGTCCTCTCTCCCCAAAACCTTTTAGAAAAAAAAAAAAAAAAATTGAGTGACTTGCTTCACTTATTAGCTGATTTTGCTCATATTTTTAAAAAACAAGCTCCAAAAGCCCCTTGCCATTTGCTTTTTAAAAGGTAAAGATGTGAAATGAACTAGATACTTAAACTTTCAGAACCAGCGACTTATGTTTATAACCTTGAGGTTGCCTTTGATCCTAAATCAGCTTTTAATTACCATTGTAGTTACATTGGTGAAAAAAAATAATTCTATTATTTCCAGAACACAGCAAGGATATGACCAATACTATCTCATGAGTAGTTATTTTAAGGCTTTTATTACTAATTACAGTTGGTTTATTATAATTCATTGTTCACTGGCCTCCTAGGCTATTAAGGTTCTATTCAGCATTACAGCTGCTACTGCAGCTGCTATTCCTCTGAGATTCCATGACTCCAGGAGAGTAGCAGGGTTCCTATTTGCAAGAGGGTGTAATTGGGCTCAAGGGAGATACTTAACTTGGTGTCCTATGGAATGTGTTACAAGAGGATGCATTATTCCCAACTCTAAGAAGAGGTTACGAATGTAAAGAGAATGGTATGTGCACTCTTTAACCATTACAAACTGACAGAAGCAACAATGACACCATTCAATTATCTATCTACTTATTCAGCTAGCTAGCTAGTTACAGCCAATTGTCACTTTGTACTAGATTTCACTTTATACATTTTTCCTAACTGCTCAATTCTCAGCTCACCCTCATTTCCTCTTTTGCAAACAAAAAAAGTAGTAGGTATTTTAACATTCATTTATTCAACAAACATGATTGAGCACCTACTATGTGCCTGGGACAACTTTTGCAACTCACGCAAACTTTATTAGCAAGCAGACAAAGATAGTCATTCATCCTTTTCTGTAAGCTTGAGGAATTCCCACTCTATTAGTTATTTTGACAAGTGGTTGCATGAAGAATTTGCAACAGTGCTCTGATGGCATGATCACCTAGTGTTCTAACTGAATCAAGTTAACAGTCCTTCCGTGGGTTTGAAATGGGGGAAGGGCAGGAGGGAATATAGGGTTATGGACTAAAGATATTTCTCTAATTATGTTAGGCTGTGAGGGTGGCCGTATTCTTTCTGTTTCACCCTGTTTATGCAAGGGCAGACATTTTAGCCACCCCCAGAGTTAAACTTTACTCTTTTCATAAGTAAAAACTTACTTTCAAACACTTTATCCTAGTTAAAAAATCCTCTAGTGAAGATTTATGCAGGGATATTTACAATACTTGTCTTAGCCATCCATGGATCCCTGATTGAAGTCTTCAGATGGTAGCTAGTCTTCAGTGGACTATGCATTTCTGATTAAAGTGCATAAAAAGTAAACTCATGTTTCCAAGAGAGTGAATTCAGTACACAGGCCATTACATCCCACTGTCTCTACTGAAGTAAATTACAGGCAACATTAAAGAGAGGTTGGCATCTCACTGCCCGCCTGGATACTTGCTGAGTTACAGAATTAGCAGTCTTGCTACAGGACTGCAGTGGGAGCAGAACCAAGCAGAGTGAGAGCAATCTTGGAAGAGCAACACCACACCTGGAAACCGAATCCCAGCAGAGGCTACCACACGCAGTCAGATCAGACCAAGCCAGAACAAGACATGGAACATCCCTGCCAGAATTGACTGGCTTATTCCTTATGCCTCTCTCCTCCCTTTTAGACTTTAACCCTGGACAGCTAGATCTAGAAGAGGATAGGAGGAGACGAAAAACAACAAACACAAACAATCAACAGCAAACACAACTTGCTTTCTTCACCCAACCTGTCCCCACTCTAGGACCCTAAGTTTGAGATCTACTTAATGACCCAGAGAAGATCATTGTTCCAATGGATGAATCCTAGGATTTAAACTGGTCTGGAATCAGATGTTTGCTTATACGGTGTGTGTTTGTTTATTTTATTGTGGTAATACACGCATAACATGAAATTTACCATTTTAACCAAGTGCTGGTAACTAAGCATGGAATTCAGTGTCAGTGCATTTCTATCACTGTGCAACCATCACCGTCATCCGTCTCCCTAACTTTTTAATCTTCGCAAACTGAAACTTTGTACTCATTAAATACTAACCCCCCATTACCCTCATCCCCAGTCCCTGGCAGCCACCATTCTACTTTCTGCCCCTATGAATTTGACTACTTTAGGTATTTCATATAAGTGGAATCACACAATATTTCTCCCTTTATGACTGGCATATTTCACTTAGCATAGTGTCTTCAGGGTTCATCCATGTTGTTCTTTTATGTGTCAGAATTTCCTTCCTTTCGAATAATATTCCTCTGTGTCTGTGCACATTTTGTTTATCCACTCATATATCAATGGATACTTTGTTTCCACATTTTGGCTATTGTGAATAATGTTACTGTAAACAGAGACGTTCAGATATCTAATTTCTCCACCTTCTCACCAACACTTGGTTTCTGTTTTTTTTTTTTTTTATGCGGTACGCGGGCCTCTCACTGCTGTGGCCTCTCCCGTTGCGGAACACAGGCTCAGCAGCCATGGCTCATGGGCCCAGCCGCTCCATGGCACGTGGGATCCTCCCGGACTGGGGCACGAACCCGTGTCCCCTGCATCAGCAGGCGGACTCTCAACCACTGCGCCACCAGGGAAGCCCTGGGTTTCTGTTTTTTTTTGTTTGTTTGTTTTTTGTTTTTTGGTAGTGGCCATTCCAGTGGGTCTAAAGTAGTATCTCATTATGATTCTGATTTTCATTCCCATAATAATTAGTGATGTTGATCATCTTTTCATGTGTTTATTAACCATTTGTGTATCTTCTTTGGAGATACGTCTATTGAAGTTCTTTGCCCATTTTTTAAAATATTGTTTTTGTTGTTGCAGAGTTCTGAGAGTTCTATATATATTCTGGATATTAATCCTTTATCCGATATATGATTTACAAATATTTTCTCCCTATTTGTGGGTTGCCTTTTCACTTTGTTGACAGTATCCTTTATATACAAAGCCTTTGGAGCACAGTTTGTCTAATTTTTTCTTTTGTTGCCTATGCTTGTGGTGTTTAATCTAAGAAACCTTTACCAAATCCAATATCATGAAGTTTTCCCTTATGTCGTCTTCTAAGAAATGTAAAATTTTGCTCTTACATTTATGTCTTTGATCCATTTTGACTTAATACTTATATATAGTGTAAGGAAAGGGTCCATTTTCATTCTTTCATATGTGCATACCTAGTTTCCCAACATTATTTGTAAAAAAAAAAAAAAAAAAAGACTGTCCTTTCCCTACTGAATGGTCTTGACACCCTTGTTAAAAATCATATGACCATTTATGTGAGGGTTTATTTCTGGGTTCTGTATTCTTTTCCATTGGTCTATATATATTTGTCTTTATGCCAGGGTCACTGTTTTGCTTTTTTTTTTTTTTTTTCATTTTTTTGGGTTTTTTTATACAGCAGGTCCTTATTAGTCATCCATTTTATACACATCAGTGTGTACATGTCAATCCCAAACTCCCAATTCATCCCACCCACACCCCCCGCCGCTTTCCCCCCTTGGTGTCCATACGTTTGTTCTCTACATCTGTGTCTCTATTTCTGCCCTGAAAACCAGTTCATCTGTACCATTTTTCTAGGTTCCACGTATATGCGTTAATATACGATATTTGTTTTTCTCTTTCTGACTTACTTCACACTGTATGACAGTCTCTAGATTCATCCACGTATCAACAAATGACCAATTTCCTTCCTTTTTGTGGCTGAGTAATATTCCATTGTATATATGTACCACTTCTTCTTTATCCATTTGTCTGTCGTGGGCATTTAGGTTGCTTCCATGACCTGGCTATTGTAAATAGTGCTGCAATGAACATTGGGGTGCATGTGTCTTTTTGAATTATGGTTTTCTCAGGGTATATGCCCAGTAGTGGGATTGCTGGGTCATATGGTAATTCTATTCTTAGTTTTTTAAGGAACCTCTGTACTGTTCTCCATAGTGGCTGTATCAATTTACATTCCCACCAACAGTGCAAGAGGGTTCCCTTTTCTCCACACCCTCTCCAGCATTTGTTGTTTGTAGATTTTCTGATGAAGCCCATTCTAACTGGTGTGAGGTGATACCTCATTGTAGTTTTGACTTGCACTTCTCTAATAATTAGTGATGTTCAGCAGCTTTTCATGTGCTTCTTGGCCATCTGTATGTCTTCTTTGGAGAAATGTCTATTTAGGTCTTCTGCCCATTTTTGGATTGGGTTGTTTGTTTCTTTAATATTGAGATGCATGAGCTGTTTATATATTTTGGAGATTAATCCTTTGTCCGTTGATTCGTTTGCAAATATTTTCTCCCATTCTGAGGGTTGTCTTTTCGTCTTGTTTATGGTTTCCTTTGCTATGCAAAAGCTTTTAAGTTTCATTAGGTCCCATTTGTTTCTTTTTGTTTTTATTTCCATTACTCTAGGAGGTGGATCAAAAAAGATCTTGCTGTGATTTATGTCAAAGAGTGTTCTTCCTATGTTTTCCTCTAAGAGTTTTATAGTGTCCGGTCTTACATTTAGGTCTCCAATCCATTTTGAGTTTATTTTTGTGTATGATGTCAGGGAGTGTTCTAATTTCATTCTTTTACATGTAGCTGTCCAGTTTTCCCAGCACCACGTATTGAAGAGACTGTCTTTTCTCCATTGTATATCCTTGCCTCCTTTGTCATAGATTAGTTGACCATAGGTGTGTGGGTTTACCTCTGGGCTTTCTATCTTGTTCCATTGATCTGTGTTTCTGTTTTTGTGCCAGTACCATATTGTCTTCATTACTGTAGCTTTGTAGTATAGTCTGAAGTCAGGGAGTCTGATTCCTCCAGCTCTGTTTTTTTCCCTGAGAACTGCTTTGGCTATTCAGGATCTTTTGTGTCTCCATACAAATTTTAAGATTTTTTTGTTCTAGTTCTGTAAAAAATGCCATTGGTAATTTGATAGGGATTGCACTGAATCTGTAGATTGCTTTGGGTGGTACAGTCATTTTCACAATATTGATTCTTCCAATCCAAGAACATGGTATATCTCTCCATCTGTTGGTATCATCTTTAATTACTTTCATCAGTGTCTTATAGTTTTCTGCCTACAGGTCTTTTGTCTCCCTAGGTAGGTTTATTCCTAGGTATTTTATTCTTTTTGTTCCAGTGGTAAATGGGAGTGTTTCCTTAATTCCTCTTTCAGATTATTCATCATTAGTGTATAGGAATGCCAGAGATTTCTGTGCATTAATTTTGTATCCTGCAACTTTACCAAATTCATTGATTAGCTCTAGTAGTTTTCTGGTGGCATCTTTAGGATTCTCTATGTATAGTATCATGTCATCTGAAAACAGTGACAGTTTTACTTCTTCTTTTCCAATTTGTATTCCTTTTATTTATTTTTCTTCTCTGATTGCCGAGGCTAGGACTTCCATAACTGTGTTGAATAATAGCGGTGAGAGTGGACACCCTTGTCTTGTTATTGATCTTAGAGGAAATGGTTTCAGTTTTTCACCATTGAGAATGATGTTTGCTGTGGGTTTGTTGTATATGGCCTTTATTATGTTAGAGTAGGGTCCCTCTATGCCCACTTTCTGGAGAGTTTTTATCATAAATGGGTGTTGAATTTTGTCAAAAGCTTTTTCTGCATCTATTGAGATGATCATATGGTTTTTATTCTTCAGTTTGTTAATATGGTGTATCATATTGATTGACCTGCGTATATTGAAGAATCCTTGCATCCCTGGGATAAATCCCACTTGATCATGGTATATGATCCTTTTACTGTGTTGGTGGATTCAGTTTGCTAGTATTTTGTTGAGGATTTTTGCACCTATATTCATGAGTGATATTGGTCTGTAATTTTCTTTTGTTGTAGTATCTTTGTCTGGTTTTGGTATGAGGGTGATGGTGGCCTCATAGAATGAGTTTGGGAGTGTTCCTTCCTCTGCAGTTTTTTGGAAGAGTTTGAGAAGGATGGGTCTTAGCTCTTCTCTAAACGTTTGATAGAATTCTCCTGTGAAGCCATCTGGTCCTGGACTTTTGGTTGTTGGAAGATTTTTAATCACAGTTTCAATTTCATTACTTGTGATTGGTCTGTTCATATTTTCTATTTCTTCCTGGTTCAGTCTTGGAAGGTTATGCCTTTCTAAGAATTTGTCCATTTTTTCCAGGTTGTCCATTTTATTGGCATAGTGATGCTTGTAGTAGTATCTTAGGATGCTTTGTATTTCTGTGGTGTCCGTTGTAACTTCTCCTTTTTCATTTCTAATTTTATTGATTTGAGTCTTCTCTTTTTCTTGATGAGTCTGGCTAATGGTTTATCCATTTTGTTTATCTTCTCAAAGAACCAGCTTTTAGTTTTATTGATCTTTGTTATTGTTTTCTTTGTTTCTATTTCATTTATTTCTGCTCTGATCTTTATGATTTCTTTCCTTCTGCTAACTTTGGGTTTTGTTTGTTCTTCTTTCTCTAGTTCCTTTAGGTGTAAGCTTAGATAATTTATTTGAGATGTTTGTTGTTTCTTGAGGTAGGCTTGCATAGCTATAAAGTTCCCTCTTAGAACTGCTTTTGCTGTATCCCATAGGTTTTGGATTGTTGTGTTTTCATTGTCATTTGTCTCTAGGTATTTTTTGATTTCCTCTTTGTTTTCTTCAGTGTTCTCTTGGTTTTTTTGTAATGTAGCGTTTAGCCTCCACGTGTTTGTGTTTTTTACGTTATTCCCCTTGTAATTCATTTCTAATCTCATAGTGTTGTGGTCCGAAAAGATGCTTCATATGATTTCAGTTTTCTTAAATTTACTGAAGCTTGATTTGTGACCGAAGATGTGATCTATCCTGTAGAATGTTCCATGCGCACTTGAGAAGAAAGTCTAATCTGCTGGTTTTGGGTGGGATGTCTTATAAGTATCAATTAAATCTATCTGGTCTATTGTGTCATTTAAAGCTTCTGTTTCCTTATTTATTTTCATTTTGGATGATGTGTCCATTGGTGTGAGTGAGGTGTTAATGTCCCCCACTATGATTGTGTTACTGTCGATTTCCTCTTTTATAGCTGTTAGCAGTTGCCTTACGTATTGAGGTGCTCCTATGTTGGGTGCATATATATTTATAATTGTTATATGTTCTTCTTGGATTGATCCCTTGATCATTATGCAGTGTCCTTCCTTGTCTCTTGTAACATTCTTTATTTTAAAGTCTATTTTATCTGATATGAGTATTGCTACTCCAGCTTTCTTTTGATTTCCATTTGCATGTTATATCTTTTTCCATCCCCTCACTTTCAGTCTGTATGTGTCCCTAGGTCCGAAGTGGGTCTCTTGTAGATAGCATATATATGGGTCTTGTTTTTGTATCCATTCAGCAAGCCTGTGTTTTTTGGTTGGAGCATTTAATTCATTCATGTTTAAGGTAATTATTGATATGTATGTTCCTGTGACCATTTTCTTAATTGTTTTGGGTTTGTTTTTGTAGGTCCTTTTCTACTCTTGTGTTTTCCACGTAGAGAAGTTCCTTTAGCGTTTGTTGTAGAGCTGGTTTGGTGGTGCTGAATTCTCTTAGCTTTTGCTTGTCAGTAAAAGTTTTGATTTCTCCATTGAATCTGAATGAGATCCTTGCTGGGTAGAGTAATCTTGGTTGAAGTTTCTTCCCTTTCATCACTTTAAGTGTATCATGCCACTCCCTTCTAGCTTGTAGAGTTTTTGCTGAGAAATCAGCTGTTAACCTTATGGGAGTTCCCTTGTATGTTATTGTCCTTTTTCCCTTGCTGCTTTCAATAATTTTTCTTTGTCTTTACTTTTTGCCTGTTTGTTTACTGTGTGTCTCGGTGTGTTTCTCCTTGGGTTTATCCTGTATGGGACTTGCTGCACTTCCTGGACTTGGGTGGCTATTTCCTTTCCCATGTTAGGGAAGTTTTCGACTATAATCTCTTCAAATATTTTGTCAGGTCCTTTCTCTCTTTCTTCTCCTTCTGGGACCCCTATAATGCGAATATTTTGTGTTTCATGTTGTCCCAGAGGTCTCAGGCTGTCTTCATTTTTTTTCATTCTTTTTTCTTTCCTCTGTTCTGCAGCAGTGAATTCCACCATTCTGTCTTCCAGGTCACTTTTCCGTTCTTCTGCCTCACTTATTCTGCTATTGATTCCTTCTAGTGTATTTTTCTTTTCTGTTATTATATTGTTCATCTCTGTTTGTTTCTTTAATTCTTCTAGATCTTTGTTAAACAATTCTTGCATCTTTTCGCTCTTTGCCTCCATTCTTTTTCCGAGGTCCTGGATCATCTTCACTATCTTTATTCTGAATTCTTTTTCTGGAAGGTTGCCTATTTCCACTTCATTTAGTGGTTTTTCTGGGGTTTTATCTTGTTCCTTCATCTGGTACATAGCCCTCTGCCTTTTCATGTTGTCCATCTTTCTGTGAATGTGGTTTTTGTTCCACAGGCTGCAGGATTGTAGTTCTTTTTGCTTCTGCTGTCTGCTCTCTGGTGGATGATGCTATCTAAGAGGCTTGTACAGGTTTCCTGATGGGAAGGACTGGTGGTGGGTAGAGCTGAGTGTTGCTCTGGTGGGCAGAGCTTAGTAAAACTTTAATCCGTTTGACTGCTGATGAGTTGGGCTGGGTTCCCTCCCTGTTGGTTGTTTGGCCTGAGGTGACCCAACACTGGAGTCTACCTGGGCTCTTTGGTGGGGCTAATGGCAGACTGTTGGAGTCTGGAGTACTATGAGTACTTCCTAGAACTTCTGCTGCCAGTGTTCTTGTCCCTACGGTGAGCCACAGCCATCTCCCACCTCTGCAGGAGACCCTCCAACACTAGCAGGTAGGTCTGGTTTAGTCTCCCCTGGGTTCACTGCTCCTTCCCCTGGGTCCTGATGTGCACACTACTTTGTGTGCGCCCTCCAAGAGTGGAGTCTCTGTTTCCCCCAGTACTGTAGAAGTCCTGCAGTCAAATCCTGCTAGCCTTCAATGTGTGATTCTCTAGGAATTCCTCCTCCCTTTGCCAGACCCCCAGGTTGGGAAGCCTGACATGGTCTCAGAACCTTCACTCCAGTGGGTGGACTTCTGTGGTATAAGTGTTCTCCAGTCTGTGAGTCACCCACCCAGTAGTTATGGGATTTGATTTTGCTGTGATTGCGCCCCTCCTACCATCTCATTGTGGCTTCTCCTTTGTCTTTGGATGTGGCGTATCTTTTTTGGTGAGTTCCGGTGTCTTCCTGTCGCTGATTGTCCTGCAGCTAGTTGTGATTCTGGTGTTCTCACAAGAGGGAGTGGGAGCACGTCCTTCTACTCTGCCATCTTGGTTCCAAAGTGTTTGTTTTTTAGAATTTATAGAATTTGCCCAAGATGCCTGGTAAGTAATGGGATCATGGAAGGAAGACATTGAGCAGTATGATTAGAGGCAGTGATTTGAAAAAATGAAAAGTTACTTTAAAAAAGTAAAACTTAATTTTAATGCCCCCACATGTTGGAACCCTTGTATTGATCAGCTTTTCTACATTGAAACTGCAAAGCAAACAAACATAAACCTCAGTGGCATACGATGTTAAGCACATAATTGACACATAACTCTGCAGGTTGGACACTGGCTTTTTCTAGGTTGGGCGATGCTGCTCAGCTGTGGTCACTCTGTTCCACGTGTCTCTTTTTTCTTCTCTTAAGACCAGAACGCTAAAGTGATCTTCTCATGGAGAAGACAGAACCCTAAGAGGGCAAATTTAACAAAGGAGCCTCTTAGGCCTCAGGCTTGTAACTGTCACACTGCCGGTTTTATCTCATTCTGTTGTCTAAAGCAAATCCTATGGCTGGATCCATTGCTGGGAATAGATAATTATGGTCCATCCCTTTAGCTGGAAGAGTGAAAGGTTACATGGCAAAGGGGGAAAACCTAAGTCCCCTAGACCAAGGTCCTTGATAGGTTTTAAAATAAAAAATTAACTTCTCTTATTATTTTACCTATGATTTCCTTTAGGGGAGAATGGAAACTAAAGTTTAATTTAAAGGAGGGAAGGGAAATGGTAGAGTTTAAAAAAAAAGTCTCTACCTCCTGTGGTATATGTTTGAATTTGTCTTCATTAAATGTGCAAGTGTTGCTACTTCACTGCACACATGTCTGGTTTCCTTACAAATGGTGAACTACTTGAGACCAGATGCCTATTATCATAAAAATACTATTACTAGTAAATAATGTTTATAAAGCACTTACTATGTGCCAGACTCTGTGCTATATGCAGTACAAATAGTATTCTATTTCATCGTTAAAACAACAGTCTTAAGTAAATGATAGAATCCTCATTTCACAGATGGAAAGTTAAGGCACAGAGAAATTTCATTACTGGGCAAATTACACAACTTCTTTATCTGGTAACTACTCCTGAGTAGTAAATCCGTAAGTGTACATGAGGGCAGAACTACCATAATGCAGGGGAATGGGACACTATTTTTAACAACTGTCCCAAAGTAAGTTTTCCAAAGGAAGAAAAATTATATTTGTCAGAAATGCTATAAAGCAAAAAAAGTACATCAAAGCAATGACAAACAAAGTGAAATAGTCTATTATATTTCATGCTCAACATTGTAAATAATTCACAACTGCCCATTGGTATAAAAGTAATCCATTGGTATACAAGTAAAGGCAGGCTATAGACACTCTCTTGGAAAGAGACCTACTGCTGCTCTATATGTGTATGTGTATATATCTATATATATATATTTTTTCTTCTGCTTCTCAGGTTTTCTTTCACATATATTTTGGTTTGTTTTGTTTGTTCTTTTCACCTAAGCTTTGCATGCTTAGTAAATCTTGACTGAATGAATAATTGTCATATATAATTTAAATGGCTAAGACACGCTCTTATATTAAGATATATATAAAACATCTCTTATGAGCTAAAGTCCTTACATTTTCTTTCATTAAAACAAAGTTACAGTAGCTTCACATTGAGTTATATTTAAATCTTTGGATCCAGACATATCCTGTTTTGCTTGATCCATTAACTTATGCTTAAAGACTTAAAAAAAAAAGGTTCTGTGACCATTTTTATACATGCTACACTTACTTGGATTCAGAATAAGATATAAGAATTTTAACATTTATTATGAAAATTATTTGGTGGAATAGAATAAAATGGTCTGAATGATTAATTTTGTATGGCCAGAACACTGTGCGAATTTAAATGATATTAAATTAATGCTTTCATTTTTTCATAGTCAATATTTGCATTTCTTAATAGTGAAAATCTGCTTTAAAAAATCAAATGAATCATGATCCTGAAGCCATGAGCAACAGGGAATTATTTTAAAAGAATTTCAGGCTTAGCTACACATCTCTTGATCGAGGTCAAAATTCTAACATTGAGATGTTAGAGGTCTAATTCAGCTGTCCATGCTTTCTAACATGGTTGAATGTTAGCAATCATTATATTCTGAACCAATAAGCATCTAGAGCTGTTCTTTTTTTAGAATCGCCTTTGGTCTGCAGAGGAGAAACAGCCTCAGTTAAGCTTTTAGCAGTGCTATTTTTATGATGTGAATTATTTAGATAGTGATTCTTTCGATCTGGTATTCTTCCACCTCTAAAAAAATAGTTCCTCTTTAAAAAAATTCAATAGGATAGAAGTAGAAACCCCTTTAAACATTATTAAAGCCTGAATAAAAGCATACTGGTATCATCAAATATTATCATTTTGGGAGGTGATCATATTCAGAATTCTTCATGAGACCCTATTTTCTGTTGCAAAGGTGTGGAGTACCCCCAGAAAACAGTACCCTGAGCTAAATACAAAACAAGTAGTTCATATTTTTCTATCTACTGGAAATAAAATTAATTTATTCAAGAAGAAAATTGATTTTTTTCTTTTAATAATTTTCCTCTGGAGCATAGGTAAAGCTAATTTCTCCCCACATCAAAGATTTTTAAGATTCCTCCTTATAGAATAAAATGCAAAGCCTTTGAAAATCGACAGTAACATTGTTTGAAAGGCACAATATGGTCCTTCTCACTTTCTCTAGTTTAGGAAAGAAAACAAGAAAGCTTATTAGAATTTTGTCTAAAACAAGGATAAATAGGCTCTAAAAGAGACCTAAGAAACAGACCCCATAAACAGATACAGCATAAACTATGTGGTATTTATTTTGACCTGGTTTCTGTGGTTATTCTGTTCCCAGCATTTGCAGTGTTATAAATAGGAGAGTAAAGGAGAAGGGTGTTAACTCTTTTAACAGTAGTGGAACCATTCCGACTGGGCTGCAGAGCAGCATGATTTATAAAGTGGAGTGTTAGTGCTTGATTTAGGACTATCCTTTGAAAAATATATAAAGCCCTGCTTGGACTCCTCCCACCTAGGTAGTTATTGTCACTTCAATCCATTTGGTTAGTTTAAGTTTTCTACTTCAGTCCTATCTTAGAAAATAACCAAAATAATAGGACTAATTCTTCTTCTCACCATACCGCTACTCCTTTGGAACTTAACTGACTTGTCACTGACCTGTATTCTGTTTGTGCTGGTCGTGCTCATTTCACACAACTCAGTTTGTGTTTCAGGGATAAAACTTTATGTTACAATCCTGTTTCAAACAAACAAAAAATTTCAATAATTTGAATTTCCTCAAAGCCCAAATTCCTCAGCAAGACCTGAAGAAGTGTCACAAGGTACATGGAAAGTTCTTCACCCCTGGAGATACTTTGCAGACCCCTCCCACCCTCAGGTTTCACATAAGATGTCACCTCTTCTCTGAGGCCCTCCCTCAATTCCCTGGGTAGAGTTTATTACCCTATGCTATATCTTTTGTTTTCTTTATACCAAGTACATAATTATTGTGGAATACTTATTTATATTCAAATATTATAGTTCCCATTAGATATTGTAGCTCTTCAAAATATGGATTATGTAATGTTCATCTTATTTGTTACATGATTAGCCTCTCAAATAAATACATGTTCAGTATTTGAAAGCGTCCTTAATAAATATTTATTGAGTAACTGTAAATATGTATTTGGCTCTTTTTATTTCTTCTTATGTTCCTCCCCTACCCTCAGACTTTAAGTTCTAAGGGATGAGTATTCATATATATTTTGTTCACCACTGCGAATCAATGCCAAGTACAGTACCTGGTGTATAGTTGGCATGCAACAAATGTTTAGAAAGTGAGCAAATACATTGATAAGTAAGAATGCCAGTGGATGATAACGGCTTTTAATGTTTAAGAGAGTTTTTGTATGTGAAATTCTTTGACTAAAAAGAATGAACCTCTACTGATAAATATTTTGGCATCATGGAAAGATGGTTTTAAGATACAGCTGTGGTTTTCAAAATGTGGATTGTGGCCCATATATTTGACATGCTGTCAACTTAGGTGACCGTGACCAGCATTTTTAAAAAAGAAAAGAAGTTGGATTTTATTAGTTTTCTGCTACTGTGTAACAAATTACCACAAACTTAGCAGCTTAAAACAACATTAATTATCTCATAGTTTCCGTTGGTTGTGTGTTGGGGCACAGGTTAGCTGGATCCTCTGCTCAGGGTCTCACAGGCTGCAATAAAGGTGTGGGAAGGGGTGTCTGGCTCTTATCTTAGTCTCAGTGTTCTTTTCTGTGACATTGTGATTTATAGTAAGAAATAGATATTGAAATAGATATTTGCTCTTCATCGCGTTTCTGGCAGAGATCTCCTAAAACCCTTGGAATTCCCGAAGTGATGACAAAAGATGCCTTTTGTTATATTAATGGTGACTTGCGGACCACCTAAGGATGAGGTGAGGGCTGGTTGCCAGGAGAACCAAACATGTGATTAGAGGGTTGGAACTTTCAGTCCTACCTCCTGACCTTCAGGAATAAGAGATGGGCTGGAGGTGAATCACTTACCCATGGCCAATGATTTAATCAATCATGGCTAGGTAATGAAGTCTTCATAAAACCCCCAAAGGGCTGGGTATGGAAAACTTACAGGTTGGTGAACATGTGGAGATTCCAGGAGTATGGCGCACCTGGAGAGAAGTGTGCCTTTCCCCCTCCCATTCATCTCTTCCATCTGGCTCTTCCTGAGTTGTACCCTTTTTTTTGTTTGTTTGGTTTTTTTTGTGGTACGCGGGCCTCTCACTGCTGTGGCCTCTCCCATTGCGGAGTACAGGCTCCAGACGCACAGGCTCAGCGGCCATGGCTCACGGGCCCAGCCGCTCCGCAGCACGTGGGATCTTCCCGGACCGGGGCATGAACCCGTGTCCCCTGCATTGGCAGGCGGACTCCCAACCACTGCGCCACCAGGGGAGCCCCCTGAGTTGTATCCTTTAATAGACAGCAATCTAATGAGTAAATGGGTTTCTGGAGTTATGTGAATCATTCTAGAAAATTAATTGAACCCAAGGAAGGGGTTGTGGGAACCTCTGATTTATAGCCATTGGGTCAGACACATAGATGACAACCTCGGCTTGTGATTGGCATCTGAAATCTGTGTGTGTACGTGTGTTTGGGAGGTGGGTAGTCTTGTAAGATTGAACCCTTAACCTGTGAAATCTGATGCCATCTTCTGATAGTGTCAGAACTGAATTGAATTGTAGGACATAAAGCTGGTGTTTACAGAGTTGCTTGGTAGTATGGGGGACCCCCCCCATGCTGGAATTGATACCAGAACCCATTTATGTTCCAAGATCAGGAAGTTGGTGGGAGAATTCATTTCTTTGCAGATACAGAACATCCGGCTTCTTTAAGGCTAGCAGGAGAGAGTCTGCTTCAAGTCTCTGACCTCTATACTCAGTTTAAAGGGATCACCTGATTAGGCCAGGCCCACCCAGGATGATCTCCCTTTTGATTAACTTAAATTTAACTGATTAGGGGCTAGAGACTTTAACTATATCTGAAAATTTTCTTTACCACTTCATATAATATTACCTAATCCGTGCGTAGCATCTTGTCATTCACAGGCATTGTCCTTACTAAGGGGGAGTAGGGATTATACAAAAGCATGATTCATTGGAGCCATTTCAGAGTTTTGCCTACCATATTGCTCTAATAATGTGTGTGCGTGTACATTTACAGGCTCTTGTGTTGAATTATGTGTGTATAGCTGTATAAGTAGTGGGTCATAATGCAAAATATATTTTGCAAATGTGAGTCACGTTCAAAAAACTTGAAAATCACTGAGTAGAGGATAAATTTACAGTGCTTCTCATATTCCCCAAAGTAAGGAAATATTCCAATCACAGCCAGTGCTAAGCAGCTTTAGAAGTTTATTTCCTGATATTCATTACTGACTATTGCAATTTTTGCATTCATTTGTTCCATCAATCCATGGTTATTGAATGCACACTGTATGCAAGCCTTTTGCTTTAGGCAGCAAAGACAATGGATTCCTTGAGATAACAGTCATGATAGAAGATACTATGTGTACCTAAATAAATGACCAGTATAATTCCAGGGTGGTAATGGGGGGAAAGTGGTAGAGAATTTTGAAAAGAAAACAAAGGTAAAGTTGATATTTTGAAAGAGGTTTTAATATTACTGTATCTGCTAAAAGCCCACATTTCTTTCCCAGCATCCTAAAACTCAGCTTCATAGTTCAATAATAGCAGAAATAAGGCAAGTAATTAAAAAGAGAAGAAAGGAAAAGATTAAAGAACTTATAAAGGAACCAGTGTCTAGAATATGCTTCTCACACATTTTAAAGAAATAATATCACTCTACTCAGCAATTAAAACAGAAATTAAAGTGCATTTCTAATATTGTATCTTATATTTTTCATGGTTTTATTACTTGCCTCAAGTCACTTCAAGTCTCAGGAATGGGGGTGAGCACCCACTCAAGTTGCTATCAATAAGGCTTATGAGTCTTTGCATTTGCTGTGCTGACAATTGGTCTGGCACAAGCTGTGAAAACCCCCCAAATCTAGCACAAACCCTGCTCTCACCTGTCTCTGCCACCAAGCGGAAGCCAGTGGCAATGAGGAGATCATACATATTATACTGTGGTTATTATCTGGACACGCAGACTTCCCAAAGTGCTCATAAATGAATGTCAGTTTCCCTAAACCAAAGCATATTTTGATTAGCTCATTTTATTGTTACACCCTATCCATTGTTAATGCACTGGAATACCATTGTATTTCAAAGCTTAGGTCGAAATTTTAAAGCCTCTATCTCATCTTCTAATATGTCACCTATGGAAAGGGCTGCTCTGTCTTTAATGTTGAGGTATTGTGTGCTGTGCAAAGAAATGTTTTTCCTCAGTATCCTGAGACTTTCTATTTCCAAATGAACTGAGATTCAAGGCTATCACACAGTAATCACTTCCTTGGCAGTTAGATGAGGACACCTTCCAGGTCAGTGATTGTGAACCAATTGTCAGAGGACTGGCTGTCTGCAATTGTCATAAAGTGCCCTTTAGTTCCTTATTGCCTTAATATTTCTATCAGAGTCATTGTCTTTCATGATCCGTTGATATTCCTCCCATAATATTGATAGATTTTTCTTTTAAGGATCTCAAAGAACTTAATGAATGTGTCACAGACTCTTTTATTAATTTTGTTGATTAGATTTATGGATTTATGGATTCATAGTTTAGACTCATGAAGGATTTGTTCCCATTGAGCTACAAAGCCTGAGAGATTAATTACCACTCCCCCCATCCTCACTCTTCCGTCATGTTCCACCTCTATTAGAAAAAATAAGCATGGAACGCAAAACAAAAGAATTATAGTTGTTGCTAATTGATTGTTTTTCAGCAATCATTTGCAGTATGTAATTATCCAAAATTATGTTAAAATTCATAATTTTATATGAAACTGAAAAAAGAAATAGATGTTCCATCTAGAAGGTAGTCTAAATATTATAAACCCAATTAAATCTAACAGAGTACCTAGAATGACAACCTTGAAATACTTGAGTCAACCCTTTATCTCCTGCCCATGAGTTCTGTAAAGATAGCTAAAAATAAATTGTTTACTCATTTTTCTGTAATAGAGATCTCAATTCTCTCTTTGCACAGCTTTTCTTAGTGATATTGCAGCTATTTCCACCTCTGTGTGTATTAATGCAAAAAGAGTTCAAGGGTAGATGTCCTTCAGATAATTCAAAATACATGTTATAGTTGTAAAAGTTCAGTTTCAAATGAATAACCTGCACTTAGTACAGAGTGACATTTAATTTAGATGTTCAGTAGTATAGATTATTGGTTCTGGGGGTTATACCTTGGCCGGTAATGAGTGCAAAAGTGACATATGACTGATGTTATTGTTTGCAAATTATTGTACTGCTAGGGAAGGTAACTATTAAGGACAATCAAATAGAGGCCAGCTGTATAGTGAAGTCATTAGTTTTGGCAAATATCTTGTGATTTATTCAAAAGCTTTTGCATTATGAAATGCTGAAGAATTTGAGAGACTACTCACCATCATCCAAGGAGGTTGTGACCTCACAGATTAAATGGAATGATGAGTTTCTGTTGTCACAGTGACACTGACTTGAAGACACAGCCTTGGCAGCATAAGGTTAACTTGGTGGGATTAAAGCAATGAATGGATTTACATAACATTTGAAATGCTGGTATAGGGTTTTCTTTGTCACGTAAAATATTGACTTACCAGAGATTGACTTGCTGTTGAAAACATTCATTTCTGGTGTAGAATAAAATTCTGAAAAACATTTTTCTTATTAATAGCTGTTACTCTCCAGATATTTTTTTTTTTGCGGTACGCGGGCTTCTCACTGCTGTGGCCTCTCTTGTCGCGGAGCACAGGCTCCGGATGCGCAGGCTCAGCGGCCATGGCGCACGGACTCAGCCGCTCCGTGGCATGTGGGATCCTCCCAGACCGGGGAACGAACCCGTGTCCCCTGCATCGGCAGGCGGACTCTCAACCACTGCGCCACCAGGGAAGCCCTCTCCAGATATTTTTTAAGAATAATTTCTATTTGGCTGGACTACAGCTCCATCAATCTCTGGACTCTTATTATATTCAAATTCCTTACCATGATAATATTCTCTTACTACTTCCACTTTTCTCTCCCTGAGATCCACAGAATAACTTAGCAAAGATGGTGATTGGCAACTTTAAAAATGATCTCAGGTTTTCAGATTTTTTTTTTACTCATATATAATTGAGCTCTGATCTGAGGTTCATCAAGACTGAGTAGCTTGACTCATCAAGAGAAACCCCCCAAAAATCAAATGCCTTCAATTCTCCAGTCCACCATTTCACTAGAAGGATTAATGGCATGTATAAATTTTCGGTTTTCCAAAGAAGCTCTTTCATGGTTCTTCATCCTACCACAGTGCTGAGTTAGGATTTAAATGTTTCCTTTTGTGCATTTCAAACTGTCAGACTGAAGAAATACCAATAAGTGTGTTAGGTTTAGATAATCGAAAATTCCCTTTACTCAGCCTCTCAGTCTATATTTATTTGTCTGGCTGTGAAATCTATTCCAAGAGTATTCATCTACCACCCAAATCTATTCACCAAGCATCAAGACTCATCAGTGAGATGGAATAATGCCATTTAATTAGTCTTTGATATACAGCTTAATTAGGTCTTAATACGGGGTAGTGCATCCTAAAATCAATTATCTTGCTCTTTTTAATAAGAGCAACTAATTAGTTGGAAAATCACCACAGTTCTCTTTTGATCCTGAAGCTTTCCATGGTGCTAGGAAGAAGGTTATGAAGAAGAAAAAAATATTCTCTAAAATATTTGGGAGAAATGTCATATTGAACCTAAAGGGATATATTCAAAACAATTGCAATACATTAGAAATATTTTACAGAAAATGCAATGCCACCAATTCAGCATCTTTCCGTGGTATTTCATAGTTTTTTAGTTCATGCGATAAAGAAAAGTCAAGTGCTTTTCTACCTGTGTGTCTAGCTTTTTTTCCCTTCGCATTGTCTTAGATGTAGTTCCACTGCAACTTTGTCTACAGTGGTCAGGGTGCCACATTTACAAGGAGTCATCTTCATGAACTGGCGCCTCTTTTAGCTCTAACCTAGGAAATGCCCCCATGAGCTGCTGAAGGCAGTTACTCTATGAAAGGCTATGTGTTCCAGGTCTTAGGGTTCTTCTGTTTGGATTTTGTTGGTTTTCCCCAACACGGTGGATTCTACTTAGCTGTGCAAAAGAAGGCTTGTCTTTTCATGATACTCATAAATTCACTCTACATATATTTATTCAACCCGTACTATGAACTAGGTCCTACTTAAGCCACTGAGATTTGGTTGTGAGTAAAAGAGCCAATGACCTTGGTCTTGTATAGCTCACATTTTAATGAAATGAGATAGAGGGGGTATGAACACAAAAACCCGTTAACATTAACAGACACGCCTGCCTCGTCAAGTTTGTCAAGAGTTGAAACGGTACTTCGTGGGGATCAGACTGAGTCTGTGGAGTGTACTCTGGATTATGCTCCACTGCTTATGATACGAAGCCACACTGCACTGTCGGCCCAGGTGTATGTGACTTGTTTTAGTTCGGCCATGCTTAAGGATACAATAAGGAACTTTGGAAGCCACGTTCAGGCTTAGCCTAGTTCCCTTTGGGAAAGTCACTCATCTCAGCAGGCAGCTGGCTTCCAGAAAAGTCCTTCAGAGAACACATTAATAACAGCTGCTTGTTGCTAACTACTTCCTGGAAATACATACTTCATAGAAGGGACAATAAATGGGGGACTTTTTTGAAGAGCTTAGTAATCAAGCTCAAGAAGGTATGGGTCATGGGCTTTCTGCTTGGCCCCAAAGAGAGTCATGTATAATTGGTACTTAATAAAAACAACTTTATGATGATAAGGGCTCCCTGTACCAGGGAGAGCAAACACATTGAAAGGTTTCTTTGGTACCCAAAGCTGTAAGCATCCTCTCCCTCTTGCTGGCCTCAATAGTACAGCATCAAAAGATGCACGGATACCCACACAGCTTGGGCATCCATCACATTCGAGGAGTCCTTACTGGACTAAGGCCTTCAATAACTTTAACCTACACTTCTACCTTGAATAATTTTGGAGAGCATACTGAATCCTCTTTTAGAACTCATTAGGTCTTACCTGGGAGATTTAAGAAAGCAAAAAGCCTAAGAGTCAAGTTATGCCATCAAGGAACTGCGGTAGTTTTAGTTACTCAGAATTGAAGAGACTGTTAAAGACAGATGTGTTCCTGTTTCAGTCTCCATCACATAATACTGCAGCTTTTGGTCTTTGTCTTCCAATAATAGCCATTGATCACAACACACCACTACTATTTAACAAGCATAGCATGCTCTGTGCCTCTTTGTTTCTCCCCACCAATGTGTTCACCATGCTTTTCTGAGGGAAGAATTATTCTGAAAAGCTGTTCACCCTCATGAGGTCTGGTAAATTGTTGCCTTCCATTGATAGCTAATCTTGATTCAAATGTTGAACTTAACATCCTTGTGAGTAGTAACTGCTGAATGGGAAAAGCCGGTGAGCTCCTGTGGCACAAACTCCATCAGAGGTGCCACAGAACAGAAGAGTAGATGTGCTGGCCTCATTTAACCCAAACACAGTGGGATTTGGGGAGAGAAAGTGAGTAGGGAGGAAAGGAGAGCCTAATGTTGGAAGAAATGGGTAAACAGCTCCAAGTCTTTCTAAGGGAAAGGTTGGATTGAACATGGCATTTATACGTTATGAGGAACTAGATATCTAACCTAAGTAAGAACAAGGGGTTTAGAGAGAATTCTTGGTTTAAAAATTAGAAGATTATCAGAACGAAGTTTACTAAACTAAAATGCTTAGGTTTATTAGTATTCTGCCAACATGCACACAGAAGTCACACTCAAGTGTAGGGCCTCAGTACAGACCTCAGCTCCGTAAAGGACCGACTATTGAAAAGACAGATGGATTGATAAATACAGAGGGGAAGGGAGGCCTTCATAATAGAATGAGTGAACACAATTTCTGACCTTAAAATCCATTATTGTTACAGTTTAGAGATGAAAGTCAGAATTCTACTTCATTATTGTAGCCATATGCAGGAAACAAAGATTTATGCCAGAACCTTATCTCTTCCCAGGCATTTTGGTGAAATGTCACATTTGCTTTGTCCAGAGTATGCCAAGGAACTGCTGATACTGGAAACTCTGGATAATCAACACGTATCAACCGCCTAGAGGAACTTGGCTCCAATTGTAAGCTCTTAGAGGCCTTCAGTTGACTAACGCCTTAGCCGTTGGCTTGGGCTCATTGTGGCCTCTGTTTCTAAAGACTCAACATTCACTCTCTATGGAAGCCTCAGTAATTGCCTGTTCCATGCCAGTTACCACTTTATTATAAGCTTTCATACTCATTGTTTGTATAGTGGATTATTGTCATGTCTGCATGTCTTATCTTTGATAACAGAAGGTTAGAAGATACAGTTAAGTATGAAGAGTTGTCTGCAGTGTTTGATTCAGGCTGTTCATTTTCTTGGCTTTGTGACAGTGAAGTGACAGGAAGTTAAGTTCTCTGAGTCTCATGGATTGCGGTAAGGAAGGAAAAGATGCTTGTAGAACCCTTAGTGTAATTATTTGGCAATAGTAAGCCCTCAAATGGTGGTTCTTATTTTAAGCTTTTAAAGACTATTTTCCCTCTTTCCACATTATTATATTACGTAACTGAGCGTAATGTTAAGGACTTAGGTGCTCTGGCCCTTTTTGTGTTTTCTAGAGAAAGCATTTTGTTCTTCTTCCTATTATCTTTCTTTATAAATTGTACACTTTTGATATATATTTTTTTCAATGTCCACACATAAACCTTGAAAGTTAACACATAACAGTAGGTTTGCTATAACCTTCTCTTCCTACTCCCACACTGGGTTGTTACAGCCAAACCTCTTAGTGTTATTTCCTTATAATCCATCACTTAACACACCATGATGGCATTCAAGTCCAAAGGACTTCGCCGTATGACCAATAACTAAATAGTCTTAGGTATCTGTTTGGCCTGTGTGGATTTTCAAATAACACAATTTTATTCAAAAGTAAAATACCTGTAGATTACAATGATGATAGGAAGCACAAGAGTGCCTCTGTCATTGTTTCATTTCCTTCTTTTTAGAGATCTAGGGAGAACGGAAGCCAAGGGGAGCCTGTTTCTCTATATGGCTCACTTCTGTTTAGTTCATGTAGCCATTTATGGCTTCTTTTGCTTTTCTCTTTAACTGATTCCTTATTCAGCAAATAGAAGCAAGATACAATTAACCTTGTGAATAGTTCTTTATGGGGGTACATATTCAGATTTGATTGGGTCTCAGTTGGGTCACTCTCATTGACCTCACGGTCAAAAAAAAGAGCATGCCGGCTGCTTTTGGGTAAGTAATATTGAATTAAATCTCTTCAGAGACTAGTTTAAAGCCTGGTGGAAGAGTCTTCTGGATTAACCAGAGAGAGATAATTGGAGTGTCTTGTGTCATCGAGTGTTTGAGTACAAATTAATATTTTGGTGTGATTGCTTGCTATATGTTTTTGAAAAATTCCCAATGAAAGTGAGTTTAGTATACACACAAGCCTCACAGTTATCTATTGAGAACAGTTGCAAGTAGTAGTTACAGCACTAATTACTGGACAGCCATTCTTTTAGGATACAAAGATCAGGCCATGTTTTCATGACACCTTAAACAAGTATCTACATAAGCCAGAGTATTTCAAAAGTTAAATGCCTTCTGAAGACATATAGTTAATTGAAATGCCATAGGGCAATATTTCTGTTTTTCTCTTGTTTTGAGATAAAGATTTCCTTCTGTCACTGAAGAATGAGTTGTGAAATCTGGGGCTTCAAGGGTAGATAAATGAAGGGCAGACGGGCTCCCTGTGAAATCCTGGCATACAGTCTGTGAAACTACCCCAAAATGGAATGGCTTTCTTGAAGGTTTTAGCTCCATGGAGCCACCAACTTTGTCTTTTCTGGACTCTGATTCTTCTAACTTGATGAAAGGTTTCAATTTAATAAAACAGTTTCTCAGTTCATTTTCTTGACCCCAACGTATATTTTAACTTTAAAATATTTCTGTTCCTCAGGGTAACACTCTAGACACACAACAGTAAGGAAGGACCACTTCTAAATCCTTTCATTTTCTCATATCCCATATTAAAACCTAGAGTCTTAGTTTTTACCTAGTTTTAGAGGTGGGATATTTGGTCCTCAAGGTGTATCTTATCCATTAAGTACTGGCTGCATATGGACTATGACCTTATCAAAGGATTTGAAGTATGTTTGCAACATGAACAAAATGTATTGTTTCAAATATGGGGAAAAAATCCCAAAACCTGAATTGGAAATCAATACACATTAATTCAGGGTCCATAACATAGTATATCAATTCCATTAATTATTAGGTTTAATAGATACAAGCTACTAGTTATAAAATAAAAAAGTCACAGGGATGTAAAGTACAGCACAGGGATATACTCAATAATATTATAATAACTTTGTATTGAATGTAATCTGTAAAAATATTGAATCACTGTGTTATATGCCTGAAGCTAATATAATGTTGCAAGTCAACTATCCTTCAATAAAATAGATAATAATAATAAAAAATATTAAGTTTAGTATCATCAAAATTTCATAACATTCAGAAATAACTTGCATGTTAGGTACCCTTGTTTTATAAGAATTCCAACAATGACTGTTGAGGAATCATGGCCAGTCATAAATTAAGTTACTGACATATAGCCAAATAACTACCAAAACAGTGTTATAAACAATAATTCTTCACCATTTTAAAATGATTTTAAACATGAATGCATGTTAATATTTTCAATATGATGTCAGGTAGTACCTCCAAATATAAGAGTACCTTGAACATCTAAAGAGTGACCTCTTAACCCTCAGCACATGGAGGTGTTTTCTACTTACCGCTTATCATAAAATGTTTGTATTAAGATTTGAGGGCTTCCCTGGTGGTGCAGTGGTTAAGAGTCCGCCTGCCAATGCAGGGGACATGGGTTCGGGTCCTGGTCTGGGAAGATCCCACATGCTGCCCACGTGCAGCAACGAAGACCCAACGCAGCCAAAAATAATAAAATAAATAAATTTAAAAAAAAATTGAAAGCAGGATCTTGAAGAGATATTTGCTCACTCATGTTCATAATAGTATTATTAACAATAAGCAAGATATGGGAGCAACTCAGATACCTACCATGGCTGAATGGATAAACAAAATGGGACATATTAATACGATAGGATATTATTTGGCCTTAAAAAAAGGAAATTCTGTCATATGCTACAACATGGGTGAATCTTGAGGACGTTTTGCTAAGTGAAATAAGCCAGGCACAAAGGGACAAATATTGTATGAGTCTACTTATATGAGATATCTAAAGTAGTCAGCCTCATAGGAATGGAAAATAAAATGATGATTCTAAGGGACTGATGGGAGGGGGAAATGGGGACTTATTGTTTTATGGAGTTTCAGTTTTGCAAGATGAAAAAGTTACAGAGCTCTGTTGCACAACAATGTGAATGTATCTGACACAATTCAACTATATAGTTACAAATGGCTAAAATGATAAATTTTATATGTTTTTTACCAAAATGAAAAAAAATGTATTATAGAAGATGCTGAGTCTTGTTTTAATTTAATTTATTTATTTTTTTATATAGCAGGTTCTTATTAGTCATCAGTTTTATACACATCAGTGTATACATGTCAGTCCCAATCACCTAATCCATCACACCACCATCCCCATGCCCCTGTGGCTTTCCCCCCTTGGTGTCCCTACGTTTGTTCTCTACATCTGTGTCTCAACTTCTGCCCTGCAAACGGGTTCATCTGTACCACTTTTCTAGGTTCCACATACATGCATTAATATACGATATTTGTTTTCCTCTTTCTTGACTTACTTCACTCTGTATGACAGTCTCTAGATCCATCCACGTATCAACAAATGACTCAATTTTGTTCCATTTTATGGCTGAGTAATATTCCATTGTATATATGTACCACTTCTTCTTTATCCATTCGTCTGTCGTGGGCATTTAGGTTCCTTCCAAGACCTGGCTATTGTGAATAGTGCTGCAATGAACATTGCGGTGAATGTGTCTTTTTGAATTATGGTGTTCTCTGGGTATATGCGGGATTGCTGGGTCATATGGTAATTCTACTTTTAGTTTTTTAAGGTACCTCCGTACTGTTCTACATAGTGACTGTATCAATTTACATTCCCACCAACAGTGCAAGAGGGTTCCCTTTTCTCCACACCCTCTCCAGCATTTGTTGTTTGTAGATTTTCTGATGAAGCCCATTCTAACTGGTGTGAGGTGATACCTCATTGTAGTTTTGATTTGCATTTCTCTAATATTAGTGATGTTGAGCCACTTTTCATGTGCTTCTTGGCCATCTGTATGTCTTCTTTGGAGAAATGTCTATTTAGGTCTTCTGCCCATTTTTGGATTGGGTGTTTGTTTCTTTAATATTGAGCTGCATGTGCTGTTTATATATTTTGGAGATTAATCCTTTGTCCATTAATTTGTCTGAAAATATTTTCTCCCATTCTGAGGGTTGTCTTTTCGTCTTGTTTATGATTTCCTTTGCTATGCAAAAGCTTTTAAGTTTCATTAGGTCCCATTTGTTTCTTTTTGTTTTTATTTCCATTACTCTAGGAGGTGGATCAAAAAAGATCTTGCTGTGATTTATGTCAAAGAGTGTTCTTCCTATGTTTTCCTCTAAGAGTTTTTTAGTGTCCAGTCTTACATTTAGGTCTCCAATCCATTTTGAGTTTATTTTTGTGTATGATGTCAGGGAGAGTTCTAATTTCATTCTTTTACATGAGGCTGTCCAGTTTTCCGAGCACCACTTATTGAAGAGACTGTCTTTTCACCATTGTATATCCTTGCCTCCTTTGTCATAGATTAGTTGACCATAGGTGTGTGGGTTTACCTCTGGGCTTTCTATCTTGTTCCATTGATCTGTGTTTCTGTTTTTGTGCCAGTACCATATTGTCTTCATTACTGTAGCTTTGTAGTATAGTCTGAAGTCAGGGAGTCTGATTCCTCCAGCTCCGTTTTTTTCCCTGAGGACTGCTTTGGCTCTTCGGGGTCTTTTGTGTCTCCATACAAATTTTAAGATTTTTTGTTCTAGTTCTGTAAAAAATGCCATTGGTAATTTGATGGGGAATGCACTGAATCTGTAGATTGCTTTGGGTAGTACAGTCATTTTCACAATATAGATTTTTCCAATCCAAGAACATGGTATATCTCTCCATCTGTTGGTATCATCTTTAATTTCTTTCATCAGTGTCTTATTGTTTTCTGCCTACAGGTCTTATGTCTCCCTAAGTAGGTTTATTCCTAGGTATTTTATTCTTTTTGTTGCAATGGTAAATGGGAGTGTTTCCTTAATTGCTCTTTCAGATTTTTCATCATTAGTGTATAGGAATGTAAGAGATTTCTGTGCATTAATTTTATATCCTACATCTTTACCCAATTCATTGATTAGCTGTAGTAGTTTTCTGGTGGCAACTTTAGGATTATCTGTGTATAGTATCATGTCATCTGCAAACAGTGACAGTTTTACTTCTTTTCCAATTTGGATTCCTTTTATTTCTTTTTCTTTTCTGATTGCCATGGCTAGGACTTCCAAAACTATGTTGAATAATAGTGGCGAGAGTGGACATCCTTATCTTGTTCCTAATCTTAGAGGAAATGCCTTCAGTTTTTCACCATTGAGAATGATGTTTGCTGTGGGTTTGTTGTATATGGTCTTTATTATGTCGAGGTAGGTTCCTCTTTGCCCACTATCTGGAGAGTTTTTATCATAAATGGGTGCTGAATTTTGTCAAAACCTTTTTCTGCATCTATTGAGATGATCATATGGTTTTTATCCTTCAATTTGTTAATATGGTGTATCATATTGATTGATTTGCATATATTGAAGAATCCTTGTATCCCTGGGATAAATCCCACTTGATCATGGTATATGATCCTTTTAATGTGTTGTTGGATTCTGTTTGCTAGTATTTTGTTGAGGATTTTTGCATCTATATTCATCAGTGAAATTGTTCTGTAATTTTCTTTTTTTGTAGTATCTTTGGTTTTGGTATGAGGATGATGGTGGCCTCATAGAATGAGTTTGGGAGTGTTCCTTCCTCTGCAGTTTTTTGGAAGAGTTTGAAAAGGATGGGTCTTAGCTCTTCTCTAAATGTTTGTTAGAATTCTCCTGTGAAGCCATCTGGTCCTGGACTTTTGTTTGTTGGAAGTTTTTTCATCACAGTTTCAATTTCATTACTTGTGATTGGTCTGTTCATATTTTCTATTTCTTCCTGGTTCAGTCTTGGAAGGTTATGCCTTTCTAAGAATGTGTCCATTGTTTCCAGGTTGTCCATTTTATTGGCATAGAGTTGCTTGTAATAGTCTCTTAGGATGCTTTGTACTTCTGCGGTATCTGTTGTAACTTCTTTTTCATTTCTAATTTTATTGACTTGAGTCCTCTCCCTCTTTTTCTTGATGAGTCTGGCTAATGGTTTATCCATTTTGTTTATCTTCTTAAAGAACCAGCTTTTAGTTTTATTGATCTTTGCTATTGTTTTCTTTGTTTCTATTTCATTTATTTCTGCTCTGATCTTTATGATTTCTTTCCTTCTGCTAACTTTGGGTTTTGTCTGTTCTTCTTTCTCTAGTTCCTTTAGTTGTAAGATTAGATTATTTATTTGAGATTTTTCTTGTTTCTTGAGGTAGGCTTGTATAGCTATAAACTTCCCTCTTAGAACTGCTTTTGCTGCATCCCATAGGTTTTCGATCATCGTGTTTTCATTGTCATTTGTCTCTAGGTATTTTTTGATTTCCTCTTTGATTTCTTCAGTGATCCATTGGTTATTTAGTAACGTAGTGTTTAGCCTCCACGTGTTTGTGTTTTTTTTGTTTTTCCCCCTGTAATTCATTTCTAATCTCATAGCATTGTGGCCAGAAAAGATGCTTGGTATGATTTCAATTTTCTTAAATTTACTGAGGCTTGATTTGTGACCCAAGATGTGATCTATCCTGGAGAATGTTCCGTGTGCACTTGAGAAGAAAGTGTAATCTTCTGCTTTTGGATGGAATGTCCTATAAATATCAACTAAATCTATCCTGTCTATTGTGTCATTTAAAGCTTCTGTTTCCTTATTTATTTTCATTTTGGATGATCTGTCCATTGGTGTAAGTGAGGTGTTAAATTCCCCCACTATGATTGTGTTACCGTTGATTTCCTCTTTTACAGCTGTTAGCAGTTGCCTTATGTATTGAGGTGCTCCTATGTTGGATGCATATATATTATAATTGTTATATGTTCTTCTTGGATTGATCCCTTGATCATTATGTAGTGTCCTTCCTTGTCTCTTGTAACATTCTTTATTTTAAAGTCTATTTTATCTGATATGAGTATTGCTACTCTAGCTTTCTTTTGATTTCCATTTGCATGTTATATCTTTCTCCATCCTTTCACTTCCAGTCTGTATGTGTCCCTAGGTCTGAAGTGGGTCTCTTGTAGACAGCATGTATATGGGTCTTGTTTTTGTATCCATTCAGCAAGCCTGTATCTTTTGGTTGGAGCATTTAATCCATTCACATTTAAGATAATTATTGATAAGCATGTTCCTGTGACCATTTTCTTAATTGTTTTGGGTTTGTTTTTGAAGGTCCTTTTCTTCTCTTGTGTTTCCATGTAGAGAAATTCCTTTAGCATTTGTTGTAGAGCTGGTTTGGTGGTGCTGAATTCTCTTAGCTTTTGCTTGTCTGTAAAGCTTTTGATTTCTCCATGGACTCTGAATGTGATCCTTGCCAGATAAGAGTAATCATGGTTGTAGGTTCTTCCCTTTCATCACTTTATCATGCCACTCCCTTCTGGGTTGTAGAGTTTCTGCTGAGAAATCAGCTGTTAACCTTATGGGAGTTCCCTTGTATGTTATTTGTCCTTTTTCCGTTGCTGCTTTCAATAATTTTTCTTTGTCTTTATTCTTTGCCAATTTGATTACTATGTGTCTTGGCGTGTTTCTCCTTGGGTTTATCCAGTATGGGACTCTCTGCACTTCCTGGACTTGGGTAGCTACTTCCTTTCCCATGTTAGGGAAGTTTTTGACTATAATCTCTTCAGATATTTTCTTGGGTCCTTTCTCTCTCTCTTCTCCTTCTGGGACTCCTATTATGCGAATGTTGTTGCATTCAATGTTGTCCCAGAAGTCTCTTAGACTGTCTTCATTTCTTTACATTCTTTTTTCTTTATTCTGTTCTGCAGCAGTGAATTCCACCATTCTGTGTTCCAGGTCACTTATCCGTTCTTCTGCCTCAGTTATTCTGCTAATAATTCCTTCTAGTGTAGTTTTCATTTCAGTTATTGTATTATTCATCTCTGTTTGTTTGTTCTTTAATTCTTCTAGGTCTTTGTTAAACATTTCTTGCATCTTCTTGATCTTTCCTCCATTCCTTTTCCAAGGTCCTGAATCAATTTCTCTATCATTATTCCTAATTATTTTTCTGGAAGGTTGCCTATCTCCACTTCATTTAGTGGTTTTTCTGGGGTTTTATTTTGTTCCTTCATCTGGTACATAGCCCTCTGCCTTTTCATCTTGTCTGTCTTTCTGTGAATGTGGTTTTTGTTCCACAGGCTGCAGGATTGTAGTTCTTCTTGCTCTGCTCGTTACTGAGTCTTTATTCCTAGGATTGCCCTATATGTGGAATGCTTTGATAAACACAAAGAGTTTTCTTATTCATTTCACTTTTGCCAGTATAGTGGAAAAGAAAACCATTAAAAACTTTAATATTTTTCCTCATCCTTGAGTAATATAAATTCCATTTTAAGTTAAAAAGAAAAAAAGGTATGACATCTATTAATTTTGTTATAAAGTTATTCCAATACATCCATAAGTAAAACCTAAATTGACAAATAGTATTTAACATTTGGACAATTATAAGGCAAGCAAAAATTATAAATGACAGTGTTCTCGTATTACCTTTGTTTGCTTTAAATATCTGAACTGTTCTTTGTATGGCAATGTTGATACATTTTTTAGGCCTTCACTTGGGAGAAATCATTTCTACATTGCTTCATTTTTACATTGTCTGCCTCATGTTCTATTCTTGTTAGCACACAACAATAAAAATAGTATGATATCTTGAACATCATTAAAAATGTAAATGCAAACTTCAGCATTTAAATAGTACCATAGTACTTCGTCATAAATGCTCAACCTGAAGTTTTAGAAATGCTTATATTAATTTTTTTTAGATTATTATTGAAAGGAAAACAAACATTTTCAAAAAGAATTCCAAGACACATTCTGAGAATACAAGTTTCTGAGTTTGAGAAAACCTAAGTTATAATCCAGTGAGAAAAGATGTATTAGAGAGGTATATACAAAATGACATTGGAATATAAGAGGAGGCAATTAATTCTCCTAAAGGGAACCATGGAAGGCTTCAGAGAGAAAGTGTCAATATTTAAATTGGACCTTGTTAGCAAAGTATGAAATGCCAGTGGGCTAAGTTTTGGTGTATTGCCAGAGCAGAAAATTCCAATAGAGGAAGTAACTTTAGCAGAAGCCAGGGCATGAGAGCAAGTGGTACAGACAAGGCAGCAACATGTAGTATATTTGGGAGAGTAGCTGGAGGTATAAATAGAGAGGTACAGAGGGCCAATTTATGAGGGACTTTGGTACCATACTTAAGGATTCTGAACTTTAATAGTAATATGGCATAATCAAAGATGATTACATTATAGGGAAAGGTTGATCATATTTCTGTCTTAGAAATATACTAAAAAATAACTACATAAAGACAGGTATTATAGCCAAGAAAATCGTAGTTGCCACCAGGAGTTCCCAGTATACCTGAGAGATTTGTCAAGGCTGAAGGTAAATTAATGGCAGTTACTTCATTTATTGTTGAGGAAATAATTAAATTTTTTTTTCTTAAGGCGGGACCAAAATTACAAAAGAAACTTGTGTATTGCTCTTATCTGGTTTTTGAAATATAGTGAATACCCCATAAAACTATTTAAATAAATAAACTGAAATTTCAAACTAAAAGGACGAGGAAGTCTTCTCATATTTATAAATATTTTTCAAGTGAAAGCAGGTCACTGAATTACAGATGTGAAAGAGATGAAGTGCCCAACATTTTTATGACTCCCAATGCTGTGTTTTTACAACTGAGTATGATTCATGCTTCCTTCAAGAGAAGTGAGAAGATCTATCTTTTTGTGATAAGCCAAGTTGAGAAAAGTGCAGGCATGGGCATTTAGGTGGGGGTCATAATACATTGATTTTGGTTACTACTTGAATTGGAAAGAGAACAGATGAAAGAAAGATTCTCACTTATTCTTGGTGTGATAAGCCATCACTTAGTGAGAAGTTAGAACAGTAATTAAAAACACATTGCTAGGGCTTCCCTGGTGGTGCAGTGGTTGAGAGTCTGCCTGCTGATGCAGGAGACACGGGTTCGTGCCCTGGGCCGGGAAGATCCCACATGCTGCGGAGCAGCTGGGCTCGTGAGCCATGGCCACTGGGCCTGCGCATCAGGAGCCTGTGCTCCACAACGGGAGAGGCCACAACAGTGAGAGGCCCGTGTACCGCAAAAAAAAACCTAAAAAACCCCACATTGCTAGCCTAACGTCCTGGATGTCCACACATTATTTTAATTCATTATTTCAAATATTGAACTCCTAGACTTCCCCCTCTCAAACAATGTTCCTTTTTCTGTGTTTTCTGAATTTTACTTTTGGTAAATGGGGCGGCTGTTCCTCATGGACATTCCCTCCTGCTTGATGAAAATACAACCCTGGGAGTCATGCTAGAAGCTTCCCTCTCCCAAATTCCCTTGCTTCTATGTTTATAGAATTTATTCATTCTGCTTTGTACTCACTGCAAGCAGCTTCCTGTATTTAATTCCTTATCTTCAGTCTCTGTTCTTGGAATATTTTTGTCTTTGGTCTTGCCTCCTCCTTAATTCATCTTTCACAATCTACCAGAATAATATCCACCTAAAATGTAATCATTCCTTTGTAGTATATTGGGACAATATGGTTTCATTCTTCTGCAGTCATCTAATGTGTGTAAATATCGAGCACAGCCCTTTCTGGCTGAGAATCATGAGACAGTATTAGTTACTCTTTGTGTCTCAGTTTTCCTCAGAAAAGTTGTGAGGATTAAATAACACTTAGAACAATGCCTCATACATAATAAATGCTCAACAGTGTTGTGATTATCTTCATTAAATTCCCTCTGGCTCTCCATCTTCATATCAAGAATATCCAACGTGATAATCAAGGTCATTTATAATCCAGCCACTGCTTACATTCTCCTGTGAGGTTAGGAACTATGGGCTAAAAACATACAGAGAGCTTTGTATGTTCCTGAATGAACCATGGGTTCTCAACCCTCCAGGACTTTGCACATACTGTTCTCTTTGAGTTAAATGCCTTTTCCCCTGTCAAAAACAATTTAATCTCTAGTTTCCTTCTTTGTTCATATTAAGGGGAGCCTTCTTAACAGTTCGTGAGCCCTATCAGAACACAGTAGTCCTAATGACATACTCCTGCAGCTCCCAATACATACCTCTACCATGACTGTTACTGTGCTGTTTGGTTTCTTATCTATCACATCAACCAAGCTGGACCCCCAAAAGATAGGATTCTAGACCTTACTCATTTCTAAAATCTCAAGATGTAGGTCATTTGTATCTTGAATGAAAGTGACATGGATTATGTTAAAAACAGTCCAAAATTTCATGAGATCCTCAGAAGTCTTTCTGTGGAGAATAAACCCATGTCAGTGATAAACTTACTTATTTACATAATTCAACATTATGAAATTGATGAACATCTATGAGCTATTAAAAATTAGCCTCATTATTTTTATATTTTGCCTGTTTTCCAATTTAATGCTCTAAATTGTTCACTGAATATAGTTTGAACAAGTTAAATATAATTGACAAAGTATAGTTTTTTTAAATGAGAAAAGATGGACGTATATTTTAAAAGCATAGTGGCCACAAAATATTTGAACACAAAGGAAATTTGGATCAGAGGTCTCTTGGAGGCTAGCTAAAGAAACTGAAATGATCTGGTAACTGGAACAATTGAGATTAGGTAAACTAATTCCACGGTTCTCCTTTCTCAAAATGGTCTATTATTGCTTTAGTTCAGTTTACAAAATAATTTTTCAGTTTCAAAGAAAGCATTGTATTGATATTGGCAGGGGAAATAGCTGGGAATTGTAATTAGATTGTGGAGAAGAAATTATTATGATGATGCATCTCCTCTTATTCAGTACGTTAGATTTCTGTTTTCCATTTTTCTTTCATTCTTTTTGGATTATCAATTTGTTTTCCTTAGCTCCCTCTTCCTGTTTTTTTAAACTCCAGGGTTCAGTGAAATCCCCCAAATAGTCTATATTCTGGTTAACTTATTTTCTTCTGAAAGAAAAGGTCCTAAGAACAAATTGGAACACTGGCATCGCTCCACAGCCCCAAACTAATTCCCAAAGTAATACTGAAATCATTTGTGACCTCCTAAAGACTATGTGGTATAAAATGTGGACTCAATCCTTACTCTAGGGAAAAAGTTTAGCATGGAACCCTTTACATTTATTATATGTATATACATATGTGTGTGTGTGTGTATATATATATATATATATACACACACACACACACAATATCTATATAGATACAGATGTATACACACAAGTATAATATATATTGTATATATATATATATATGTGTGTGTGTGTGTATGTAACATTATATATATATATATATATATATATATATATATATATATATATATATATATATATATATATCTCCAGATATATATATAGAAAGGCAGGGAGAGGAAGGAAGGAAGGAAAGGGAGGAAATTAATTTATCTTTCCCTGCAGGAGGGCTGGGCAGGTGATTCAGGCCTGTCCATGTAGAGCATCAAAATCCACTAACTCCTGTGACTGGTTTAGAGCCAAAGAGAGTAAATGAGCATGTGGGGTTTTTTAACCACTCCTCTTAGTAACAATATGATCAATCTCGAGAAGATTCATCCAACTTGCCACCACAGGGCAAGAGTCAGATTGAAAAGAGAACAAGTTGAATATTAGGAGAACTGATACAGAAAGACAGAATCCAGGATCTATTTGAGCCCCTCCATCACTTCATCCTGCAGCAGGCACAGCCTGAAACTTGAACTGAATTTTCAGTTATATGAGCCAACATATGTATTGGATTTTCTGTTGCTTACAGTGAAAGGAATCCACACCATTACATGAGTATTAGGTAGTTATTCATAGGTTCTAGAGTTTTGCAGCATGTAAAAAGCCCTCAAGGAACTTGATTAAAACAGATTCTCAGTCCACAACCACAGAGTCTTTGATTCATTTGGGAGCAGGGAGAGATGGGGGGAAAAAAAGCACTGGATTCTACATTTTTTTTTTTTTTTTTTTTTTTTTTTTTTTTTGCGGTACGCGGGCCTCTCACTGTTGTGGCCTCTGCCGTTGTGGAGCACAGGCTCTGGACGCGCAGGCTCAGCGGCCATGGCTCACGGGCCCAGCCGCTCCACGGCATGTGGGATCTTCCCGGACCGGGGCACAAACCCATGTCCCCTGCATCGGCAGGCGGACTCTCAACCACTGCGCCACCAGGGAAGCCCTGGATTCTACATTTTAAGAAGCATATCCTATTATTCTAATGCTGATAGTCTATACCCTACATGCTGGAAAAACTAATGTAGTGATGACCTCTTTCCTTTTTCAGAATTGTTCAAAAGCTCTGTTGAGGGAATGTTTTAGACTAATATTAAAACCAGAATGAAAAGTAAATTGTATTTATGTCCCATAATTACTTACCTTTCAAATGTCCACTTGTTTTAGAGATAACATCATCGTGCTCACAAGGGGCTTGGAAAAATTTTAAAATGTCATTAGCTCTACTGTAAGTTATGAAAATCACCTGTACTTTTAATTTAAATTAAAATCTAAGACTCAAAGATTATTTTTTTCTTTGCAGTTTTGAAGAGCAATTTATTAATTTACTATCACAGTTAAAACCTTAAGTGAACCATCATACTCAGGACAGTTGACTAGCACATTTCTTGTTCAACCAACAGAGCAAAAGAAAATTTTACTACCCAAGGTTCAGATAAAAGAGTTTGAAAAGCTTTCTGTTTTTTTTTTTTTTCAATTCAGAGGAAAAAAAAAAAAAAAAGAAAATGGAAGGCAGGCAGGAGGGGAGAAATTAATTGAGGAAGAATTAAGACAGCTATTGAGAATTCATTATATTGACTATGGAGTCTGTCAAGAAGGGTAGATAACTATTTTTCTAGCAGTTACATTCTACTAATTTCATTTAATTTATTGAATTGGTCAGTGATTATTTACAGAGTGCTAGCTATGTTCCAAGCATTGCCCTAGGAATTAAACGATGAATACACACTGTGCTGCCTTCAAGTAGTTCAGTCTAATAGAGAAGTCAAAATATATTCAATGACTAGCATATATGTATTCCATAGTGCTAGACATGGTGGGGTTACAAAATGGAACTTTACATTTATAGGAGATATGCACTACTTCTTATAAAGATGCTTAGAGATAAATAAGTGCTTAAAATAGTTACTAATTGGGCACACATCAAAGAATGAAGGAATTAATCAGTGAAAAGATAAATAACTACATAAATTATGAATCATCTCACACGCTGGGGTTGGCTCCCAGAAATGATCATTTCAAAGGATAACAGCAAAGAAAGCAATTTCTCTACACTGGTTTTTAAAAGGAGGGCAAGCTGACACATGCTTAGCATAATCCATTGACCCACTTCTGTGTCTTGGAAAAGCTGTGTGAGTTCTAATAGTGGTGCTGTTGTTTACTAGTGGTCACTGAACTTTTCTAAACCTCAGTTTCCTCATTTGTAAAAGAACTGTGAAGTTTATTGCATAGGGCATTTCAAATGCTCTTCATTCCTCTGTGTAGATCCATATTTTCATCTGGTTTTGTTTTCATTTTACCTGAGGACTTTCTTTAGCATTTCATGTAGTGTAGGTCTGCTGGTGATTAATTATTTCAGTATTAGTGTGTGCAAAAGTCTTTATTTCATCTTCATAGAGGTGTATTTGCTGGGTATAGAATTCTAGCTTGACATTGTTTTTCACTTCTTTAATGATACTGTTCCATTATCTTCTTGCTTGCATTGTTTCCAACAAGAAATCTTCTGTCCTCTTTATTTTTGTTCCTCTGTAGCTGGGGTGTGTGTGTATGTTTTCTTTGCTGGTTTTAAGTGTTCTCTTTATCACTGGATGTTGGAAATTTTATTATGACATACTTTGATGTAATTTTCTTCATGTTTTTTGTATTTGGAGTTTGTTGAGCTTCTTGGGCCTGTGGGCTCTGTTTTCATCAAATTTGGAAATTTTAGTAATTATTTCTTCAAATATTTTTCTGCCCAATCAGAGTCTGGAACTCTGATTGCATTATATTAGTCCACTTAAAGTGGTTTCACAACTCATTGATTTTTAGTTCACTTTCAAAATTATTTTTACTCTATGTAGTTTTATAGAGCCTTATTGATCTGTTTACAAGTTCACTAATCATTTTTTTCTCTAACATCCAGTTTGCCATCAAAACCATTCAGTGCACTTTTGATCTCCGACATTGTTGTTTTCAGCTTTAGAATTTTGATGTAGGTCTGTTTTTGTATCTTTCATGTCTCTACTTTTGGAGTATAGAGTGTATAGTAACTCTTTCAGTGTCTGCATCTGCTAATTCTGACATCTATGTAAGTTCTGCATCAGTTTCAATTGATTGATTTTTCTTCTCATTATGGTTTATATTTTCTGCTTCTTTTCTTACCTATTATTTTTTTTATTGGATGTTAAACATTTTGAATTTTACTGTGTTTAGTGCTGGATATTTTTGTATTCCTATAAATATTTTTAGGTTTGTTCTGAGTGTAGTTGAGTTACTCAGGAACAGCTTGATCCTTCAGGTCTTGTTTTTAAGATTTGTTAAGGAGACTAGCAAGGCTAAAGTCTTGTTAGCCTAGAGCTAATTATTCTGCACTACAGAAGTAAATTCTTCTGGGTCCTTGACCTAATTCTTTGTGACTTTTGAGGTTTTTCCAGTTTGCCTCTTGGGAAGAGGTACTTTTCTGTCCCTGTCTGAGCACTGGATATTATTCCCTCTAATAATAGGCTGTTCTTTTCCTGGCCTCAGCTAGTTTTGTTGCATGCACGCACTGATCATCACCTGCCAAATACTTGAGGGGGTACTTGCTACAGATTTATGGAGTTTTCTCTCTGTGTAGCTCTCTGTAGAACTCTGACTTGCAGACTTACTTCCTTAGTCTCCCTACACTCTTATCACAAACTCCTTAACACAAGGGTTCTGCAAGTTCTGGTCTGGTTTCCCCTTGCTGTGCTACAGTCGGGAAACTTTCTCAAAGAAGAAAGCTGGGCAACTGTTAGGTTCACCTTGCTTTCAGGAATCATTGTCCTTTATTACCTGGTGTCTTAAAAATCATTGTTTAATGTACTGTGTTCATGTTGGGGTGTTTTTAAAGGGAGGGCAATTCTCGTCTCCATTACTCCATCTTAACTAGAAGTAAACATTACCTAAGGGTAATTTTAAAATACCAAAACATGTTTACTCTCAGGGCAAGATAGGATACAATTTCATATTTCATATTCCGAGATGGGCAGACAGTATTCCCCTGTTCATTTTCTCAGGAAAGGTACACTTGCAGAGGGAGATCTCATTATTTTGATAGACTGGAGAAGGTGGCAACAGCACAATATTTGGTGACTTGTTTGAGCTTGCTTCTTACCAAGAATAGCACACACTTTGGGAATCCTAGCCAAGGCTTTAGTGTTGTTTTGCACAGTGCCTTGCTGATTGCTGGAATCAGCTGAATTGTCTTCTGACTTCTCATATGATTCATTCAAGATACATATGAGGAGTGTTTGTTTTGGTTTTACATTGCTCTGCTGGGTACTGGCAGGATACTGAGAGAATGGAAATATCAGCTGTTGATTCCAGAAGATGAAAGTATGGTGGACAATGGAATATATTTCACTGAAGAATAATAGAAAATGAAGATAAAGGCTATATTACAGTTTGCCAGAAACTTCATGTTAAAAGTTGTATTAAAATACCTTACTTTCGGGCTTCCCTGGTGGTACAATGGTTGAGAGTCCGCCTGCCGATTCAGGGGACGCAGGTTCATGCCCCAGTCCGGGAAGATCCCACATGCTGCAGAGCGGCTAGGCCCCTGAGCCATGGCCGCTGTGCCTGCGCATCCGGAGCCTGTGCTCTGCAACGGGAGAGGCCACAACAGTGAGAGGCCTGCGTACCGCAAAAAAAACAAAAAACAAAACAAAACAAAACTTACTTTCATTAATGTCTTTCTTTGAATATATTAACTTAAACTGGTAGGACTTAGAGTAAAATTATTATAGTTTTAATGTTTTATATTTATATCTGAATGAATATATGTATATACAGACACATTTGTGTGTATATATGTATAGATAAATATGGATTATTATTAAGATAAAATATATGTGTATAAATTTTAAAGCTTAAGTACCTCCACACATTCACCCCCACATCACACAGTGCTGTATAGTCTAGATGGCCCGTAATTTATTTCCCAATACTCTTACTGATGACATTCATATGTATCTACTCTATATCTTCTACAGTTAATGCTTTGACACACATCCTTGGTCATATATCTTTATGAAGATATCTTTATGAAATTGAATGAATAATTCTACTAAATATTTCTATAAATTAGATTTTTAGAAGACATAGAATATATACAGTTTTTCTCTGATTGTAACTACCAGACTGCCTTCCCCAAATAATTGTTCTTGGTTTATATTACAGTGGATATAATAATAATAATAGTTCTTGCCACTTGGATCTTGGTGTGAAAATATTTACTTGAGATATAATCAAATTGTACAACATAATCCACTATAATCTTTAGTTGTTTATTATTATTATTATTATTATTATTAAATATATTAGGATAAGGTGTCAATTACTAATTTAGAACTACTCCACTAAGTTGGCAGTCTAAATAATCACTATCCATTATGAATCCATAATCACATGTAATCAGTTTATTACAAAATAGATGTATGAATCTTTGGTGTCAATGTCTTAAGAGACCAAATGAAAATATTTACCTTCATAAATAGATTTGTATGCTAATGATTTATATTAGCACACAAATACTATAATGATTTATAGTAAGTATTCCATTGCTTCTTGTTTTGTGCTAAGAACTAATATCATACACAATTCTTTCCATTTTGAGAGGTCTGTCCTATAAGTAGGTGCATTCCTGTATACAGCCATTTCCATATTTGTGTCAGGAGAAATAGTCAGAATTAGATAAAATTATATTGGAAACTCACAAGAAAGGAAGCTTGTAGGAACAAAATGAGCAGTTGTAATATAATAAAAGCAGAGTTTCCAGACTAGCCTTTTAGGGTGTGTGAGAAGAATCCAGACCATATTTCTTTTCAGTTTAAGTGTGGAGAACTAGACATTACTGACCATAATGTGGACAAAACATGCCACTAGAATCCATAATATTGCTACAGATCCTTCTGGAATTGTTACCCAAGAAGGCTTTTTCATTAGTGTTACTAATTTATCTTAACTATTGTGCAGACAGCACCCTCAGGGACCATGTCTTTATTTACATCTGTTATTCTTATTGCTAATCACGGAAATAGCAAATGGAGAAAGATAAGAATAGACCCATTTGCTCTCTTTACCAACGGTAATACAGAAAATAATCTGAGAAATACAGGGTTATTGCAATTTATTGGACATTCTACTTCCTATAGGCACAGAATGAAATAAACCAACAGCCTGCATTTTAAACGTTGAGTTTTCCTAGTAATGGCAGATGTGGGTAAATAGATCATATCCTCTTAATGAGAACACATTAAACTTTAGCCTTCTGCCTGATCTACACCACTGTGAGCCCATATTTTTTTTAGCATTGACGAGTGCTACTTATTAGGAAACCAGCTGTGAAATCATCAAAAAGATCTTTTGTTTGGAAGCTGACATGAGATACATAAACACTGAGAATTAACATGGAAACTTCAGGAAACCTATACTGTATATGTTAAAATCTACCTCTCTTGAACAGTTTGTTACACTGGAACTGCCTTAAAAGAAGGTAGCATAAAATGTTCAGGTTACTGTTTTTCCTCACTGCACGGAACAGTTGTCTTTTGGTGTTATGTCCGAATTTCAGTAGGTAAGAATTCTGTTGAAGTTGAATCCCCATCAGGAAATAGTGTGAAACCCAATTTTATATACATGTTCTAATCATGATAGCAGAAACTTGTGATGACAGTAGACTCTTGAAGCAAAAATCAATCGCATGCATTCAACTGCCATTGTGATATTTATGTTGCTATTTATTCAGGGTACTGGAGAACAGACTGCCTACCTATAATTCAATCAGGAAAAAAATAGCCAATCCAGGAATTATCAAGCATGCCCACACTTCCAGTACTAATTTGTGATGTAAAATAATCTCTGCCTTTTCCTTTGAATAAACTTAAGAGAAAAATTTTAACATAGTTTATACCAGCTAAGATACAGATATCATCATGGGATGCCTGGAAATTCGTCAACACCAGTACATTTGGTTAAACGGAAGCTTTTAGATGCAGACTTGGGTGCGCTATTTCCACTATGCAGCATGAAATCATCCATTTATATTCATTAATAATTAATGAATCCTCCCCTAGATTTTTTTTCCCCAAGGCTTTCTTTTGGCTTCTGTATTTTAGTGTTTTATAATAGTAAACTATTACATGTATACATCCCTAAATCCATTCAGACATCAACGCACTTGGCTAGGAAAAAATCAAGGGAGAGAATCCATTGAACTGTGAGACTATGGGAGCTTTGTTTTAAGTATTTTCCTTGGAATAAATGAAAACACCATTTATTTTTTTTCATTAACTTTCACTTAGTGGTGATTTTTTAATGAAAAGTCTGATTTCCACTTTCTGAGATGTATGTTTGGATGTAAGCACTAGGAAAACAGTAAGTTGTTTCCCAAACATCCAGTACTGTGTATCCTTTTCAAGAAGCCTAAATCCATGAGACCCAGGCACGATATACTTGGTAGGTAAATACATTGCAGCCTAAGAATTGAAATTAAGCTGACCAAAAGTTATGGACACATTAATAGACAAGTTGATGAGCAAAATCCGTTCTGAAAATTATTTTAAGTCAGGAAGGAAGGAATATGAACAACTTTAGAAATATGTGGCAATCTCTGTCATCAGCAAACCAGTGAGAAAATACTGGTATCAAGAAAGCAAAGTTACCACCACTGCCCCAAGTTGGGAGAATGGAACTTAGCATTTATTTAAAACCACATTAATTAAACTTTTAGAGACATGTTATGCTTTCTTTTCATAAATGATCTCGATTTAGATTCTGTGGTCTGTAGTCCTCTGAAAAATATCAAGAAAATAATTGACAGAAACTAAGTGATGTTGGATCATATGAATTTGCCTTTAGAAATAAAATCATATTTATAAATCTTAAGAAAGGCACGAAAGCTCGGTTGTACCTTTCAACAGAAATTCGAGGAGAATCTCACTTAGGATAGTGGGGGGACTGTTGATTGACTTAAAATTGATCTCTGCCCATATAGGTTGACAGTATTTATGGTGCTATAAATTAATTATAAGATGGATTGCTAAGGTCAGACTGTGAGGGGTCTATATGTCTATCAGAATGAGGGCTGATGAGGTAGACTTAGATGAAAAAGAGAAAGCATTTTTTTTTTTTTTTTTTTGCGGTACGCGGGCCTCTCACTGTTGTGGCCACTCCCGTTGCAGAGCACAGGCTCCGGACGCGCAGGCTCAGCGGCCATGGCTCACGGGCCCAGCCGCTCCGCGGCATGTGGGATCTTCCCAGACCGGGGCACGAACCCGTATCCCCTGCATCGGCAGGCGGACTCTCAACCACTGCGCCACCAGGGAAGCCCCGAGAAAGCATTTTTTAAAAACATTTTCTTGGGTTGTAAGTTGCCTATACTTTTTCATCTTTCAATGTCCTGTGTAAATATCTTCCAAAGAATGACTCCTTTTATTTCCTTTGAGATGGGCAATGAATACATATAGAAACATGAACTTAAGACACTTAGAGGACACTCTCCATTACTCAACTGCCATTTTGATTTTCTACCTATACAGGGTTTTGTTTTCCCTAATTCTCATTTTTGATGGTAAGTAGATAACCAAAATAATTTTGACCTACCAAGGCATGTCTTTGCAATATGCTTATGTTTCCATGAATATAAAAAGACATTCTCCTACAGGCATTGGTTTTAAAATGCCAGAACTATCCATTTTGAATGTAATTATGCAAAATAAATGAAAGAAATCTACCCTGCTGATATTTATGTAACAACTTCTAGAATAAATCTTCTGATTTACAAATATACTGGGACCATTAGCTAGAAGCCACACCACATCATTATTTAACAGAACTTTAGGCAATTGTGTTGACTTTTTTCAAATCAGCATTATTTTGCCAAGTAAAATAAAACAGAGAAAACCAATTGACTTTTCCCCCAGCATTTTTGAAGAAGAAATAAAGCTGCTTAAAAATCAATGAAGGTTGCACTTTCAGAAATATTTTTAGAAATGCATTTTTTTTTGAAACTAGGATTCTTTTTCCACAATTCATCTTATTTTTATCGCCACTTAATATTCTTAAACCGTATTTAACTTCCCTGGGAAACTGTAAAGAGTGGGTTGAAATCCATAATTGTATTAGAGCTGTGGGTCCCAGTAACAATAGCTATTCCACAAGTGCTGGCAAATGCCTGTCATAAGAATATAAAAGCAGAAAGAAAGTGAGATTTTTCTCTACTTACTTTTAAGTAGTACTGATCCAGAAAAGGAGGTTGAAGGATTTTGGAAAAGAGATAGATGGAAAGGAGGGGTTTCATCTAGAGAAGAATTGTCAGTAGTCAAGTTTGTCTATAGTCACAAGCATCTAGACGTGCACACACTTAATATACTATGTCAGCATTCCTGGGGAGCTTTCATGTTTGTCTGCCCATTGCACACATATCTGATGTCCTGCCCACTTCACAAATGAACCTCTTTTTTTTTCAAAAATAGAATTTTGCCTTGTGAATAAAATGGGTTCATGTCTCTATATCTGTATTGATATCCCAGAGTTTCAAAATAGCACAAAAAAACACAGTCAAAACATTAAGGCTAATGTAGAAAGGGAATCCAAGAAATTATTATTTAATTCAGGTATCCAAGTTCTCCTAAGTCATAACAAAGAATATGTAGAAATAATAATGATTGTCAACTACGTTAAATGAATTCTCCAGGCTGCAAAGGTAATGAGAATAGGTAATTTGAAAATTAGAGACTTACTTGTTTGAGTAGCTCTTTAGTTATTATTATATGTGCTTCCTATATGCCAGGTTTTATTTTGTGCACTTCACAAATGCCATTTTATTTAGTCTCTGAAATAACTTTCAGAGCAACATTCATGACACACTGAGATCGGTACTATTACTGTCCTTTTTTTTTTTGAACAAATGAGAAATCTGAGATACAAAGAGGTTAAATAACTTGGCAAAGACCACACAGCTGATAAGTAGTGGAGCTGGGCTGGGGTTCAAATCCAGACAGTCCTGCTTCAAAAATCTTGCTTTTACCCACCACAGGATGAGGTCTAATGTCTAAGGCAATGGTTATCAAACATTTGTGTGCTTAAGAATGGCCCAGGAAACTTGTCAAAATGTGAATTCCCCAGACATTGTGATTCTGTAGGTCTGGCTGGGCCTGAAGATTTATAGTTCTATCAGGTTCTCAGGTGATGCTGATGTTGCCCACCTGCAGACCACATTTTGGATACCACTGACCTAAAGAACTATGCAAATAAACAAGATAGAGAAGGTTTGCTAGTGGGTTATAAGTATCCAGGCTTAGATTCTTTACAGAGTCTTGTAGTTTTGGCTTTAGCTACAAAATACAACCATGCTTCCCTTTATAAACCCAAGTGATTGTGGAATGAGTCTCTACTAGTCTAACTCCTGGTAATGGTCCCCTACATTTCCTACCTCAGATCTTAGCTATGATGAAATAAAAGTTTTCTATGACAAGTGTACACAAATGCTTAGGAAAAAGTTCTTCACTATGTTCCACTAGGCCAGTTTACCTTGCTGTTAGGCCACTGGTTCTGTTGCAAATAGCTTGGCTTCCTTGGACATAGCTAGCGTCTTCAAGGAGCCCTGATGGCACCACACCTCAGGCTCCTGGGAAGCCCCAGCTGCTCTTTCCTGTCTCCCTTTGCTCAGAGTGGATGCTCAGCCCTTTTAAGTACAACAAATGGGTCTCTGCCCACTAGCTCTCACAATCCCTTGCTGGCTTGCACACACAGGACCAGATACAGTTTCCCTCCAGCCACAGCGATGGCTCCATATACCTGCATGGTCAGGCTAGCTTTCTTCCCCACTATTGTGTTAGGTCCAACACTTTTTCATTGGTTTCATTTGGAGTTGAGTTTTCTTGAGATGACTGATGGTGGGGAATCTTTTCCTCTCAAGAGAAAATGTTCTCTTACCCTCAGGAGTGTTGTGTGACACTAATGGCCTTAACAAGATGAGCTTAGAATACTCTAACGTTTATATATCTTCCCTAACCTGAGTTACTCAGCCATGTTCACGTTAACCTTATTAGAAAAAGAACCACCTCCCGAAATATGAGGTGTCTTTCTTCCCTACCCCCCACATCTGGTAGAAATTTCTGATGATTTGCTGTGATTTCTAATCTCCCACCTCTAGGATTCTTCAACCAGTTTAGGAAGTAGAAATTAAAAAAAAAAAAAAAAAAGAGGAAAAGAAAAAGAAGAAAACCAGAAGAGCTCCCTAAAGTGAAGAAAGTAACTTCTTGAGCACAAAGAGAAGAAAAACAAAACAACACTATAATACCTTTAACATTTTTAGAAAAAAAAAATACAGATGTTATTGTTTAAAGCAATTTAAAAAATTACACTTTAAATCTCTGTAGCAACAGACTTACTAAACAGATTAATTTACAGATTCTATTCCAGGGAGAGTTTACTTATTGTGTTTGTTTTGTTTCTGATATACAGCCATAATAATAAGACATGCATAATGTTAGATTATTAAAATATCACAATGTCTTTGTACCCAGTCCTGAAGCATTAGATAGAACTATGTTGATATCTAATCCACCCATTTCCTGATTAATTGCATAAAGACAAATGTCATTTTTCTCTTGAAAAATTAAAAATCTCATCTAAAAATCTTTTTTGGGGGGATTTATGTAATTAGTGGTATTTAAAGGTGTTTTCAGAATTGTCATAGTATTAAAGAACACAAAAACAGACAATAATTAAGCCCTCTAAATCTAAAGAACACATGGTCGTGGAAGATACCTGTGGATCCTGTTAACATATACATTCTACCTGAGCTGTTTTCTCCTAAGATTTTTTAACATATTTTTTTCTATGGAACAGAATGAGAGTATACAATGGATCTATTCTGTATTCAGAGGACGTTTTTCATAGCTCCTCCATTAAAATACCTAGCTTCACCTCTCCAGGGCTGGTTCTTAGCCTTGGTAAATAATACAGGTCAGACAACTTGATTCACATCTAGCAAAAATGGTTGCTACAAAATCACCTTCAGAGTTATCCGATTTGCCTGCTTCTCAGGATGGTGTCTGAGGATTACTGTAAGATTTGCAGTGGACCATCCTTAAAAATTCTGCCTAGTGTCATAACAAAGAAGAAGAAAAAACTTAGTTTATTTCTTTCTCTGGCTGCCCATTGGAATTCATCATTTTAAATGTCTTGATATATCCATGTATAAATCTGTCCACTTGTACAACAAACTTCAAGTATCTGCCATCTTACCTAACCGATTATGGCTCATATACAAAACCCAGAGGAAATATGTGACCCACATCTTCCATTTCCTGTATATTCTGGCTGCAGGCTCTATTACCCGAATCTTAAAACATCACCTTCCCTCCCCTATCCCAATCCAAATATAATTTTAAACTGTTTCTGTTAATGATGCCATCATTCTGTGTGGGTATACACGTTCTTGACCTACAAACTGTCCTTGACAATTCCTAAATACAATCCAACATATGAACATAAAGCCTGTGTGTGTATATATATATATAGAAATCCTCCAAATGTCCAGAGAGATAATTTGGGAACCTGTTCCTGAACGTTTGCAAAATTATTAATATGGAGCAAGGCTTTCTTTTTACATCAAAAGCTACATTCTGTGCTAGCTGATTAAACTAGTTGTTCTTTCACTTTGCATTTCTCTTCTACCAGTGACTATAGGGGAGGGGAAAAAAACCCTCATATAAAACAAACTCAATATACAAGTACTAATGGACTCAGTAACATTTAGTATTGGAAAATTGCTGAAAGTTTTTCAGGTAATGTGATTTTGTTTTCAATTTATGCCACTGAAAAGTAATGTAATGTCTAATGCCAAGAAGAAGAAAAAAACCCCTACACTCCATAAAACTGTGTTACTGTATATGGGTTTGACATTTGAGAAGCAAATGAGAGCAAGTTGTCCTCTTCTCTATTTCTTAAACAGTGTGTAAAGTTGTTAGATTATACTGTAACATTTTAAGAAATCCTTTGTGCAATGAGAAAATTGCTTTCGAGAGCATGGCGATGTGTACCAAATGTAAAGCGTGTGAGTGAGAACTCAAATGGCAATACGAGGAGGGAAAGACCTGGAGCTGAGTGTGGAGAATAGGGGCCCCAGCATTCAATAATTATGTCAACGTGAGATTTTAGCTTCTTGACCAAGAAAGAAAAATGGTTCACCTCCAGATCCCTCAATGAAATTCTTACTAATGCAGATCTAAATCAAGTACCTAGTTAGGGCAATTTTATATTTAAAAAAATACTACAAATGCAAATGATTCAGACTGAGATGTTAAATGTTTTGTTTAATAATCGAATATGCTGCTTTGAGAGATAGAAATGAGTACATATTGGGAGTCCATTATTTGGGGGTAGCATGTATGGAAGTTCTAGAAAAAAAAATCTAGATTTTAGTTTTTACTGCCATGTACTTTATTAACTCAAACAGCTTTCTTACTTCCTAAACCTATTTCCTCTTTGGAGATACTGGGATAATAAGATCTTCTCTACTCACAAAGTTGTTATGAGGATCAAATTAAATGTATGTGAGAATGAATGCCTTAAAAATAAGGTATTAGAGTCCTCTGTCTCTAAAATGTCATTTCTTGATATACACAGTTGTCTAGACTTAGGGCTTAAGGGGTGATCTTCACACTTATTGCCTGACTTCATATGTGTTAAAGCAGAGGAAGGCCTGGAATGACGTCAACCCACTTGGATTCTAGTTCCAGCTCTGTCCTAAGTTCATCGTGCCAAAATGACCTGGTGGGCATTGAGAATAACTCTGATTAACTGATAATAAAAATATGGTTTGGCTCAACTCCTCAGGCAAATTTTGGAAGGCAAATCCTGTGTTCACTTAATAAAGATTTCTTCAAGGCTTGTAAAATTCAAAGATGACTTTTAGCAGTTTCTACTGCTAAATGGTGACCTCATCCCATTGACAAACTCTAGACAGGCCATATAAATGTGAAAAATGATTCCAAATGATGCTCGTGTACTTAGAGATATAGCCCTGCATCATCTCAGGCATGGTTTCAAACCATCCTTTACTTGCCCATTATCACCCTTTCTTATTATCAAACTAATATACCACATTTCTTTTTATCTTCTGCTTTTCTTTTCCTTCCTATCTTTTGTGCTCTTTCCTTAGGCAGTTTTTCAATGTTTGATTTCTAGGATCTTAAAAAGTTAACTTCCCAAACTGACTTCAGTATTTTCTAAGCTATATCTAAAAGAACTGACTTGAATCTAACAACTTTGTTAACAAGTTTTGAATTTAACAAAATTTAGCAAAGTTTGAAAGGTAGCTTTGCTATTCAGCTTTTCTCCTATTTTTTTCTCTATAATATCTCTCAGGTTTATTTTCTCCTCTTATTTAGCAAAGCATTTTTGGTGAATATTTCATCAAATAAAAATAAATTATTCGTGTGTTTGTTTCTTTAGTTTCCCAATTTTTAAAATGTTGTCCATGTTAGTTTATATAAATTTCCTATATTTTACTATCTCTATATTGCCTCATAGTATAATCATAACAGTAAAGGAGTTTAAAGTTCAGTCCTGTGTACTAGAGTGGGTTTGTGAACTAGATTAGCATGCCCCATCCCTCTTAGTACCAGCAATTCATTTTATTTTATATTTTAAATATCCAGTGTTGAGTAGACGTATCAGGTATGACCAGTGACTGGTCCAAATTTCTACTTGTCTCAAATTGTGACACAATAATATTTCAGCATTCTGTATACATAGAATTCTCTTTAGCATCTGATTCTCTTTGCACTTATTTATCACTCATATTAAAAAAATTCTTAAACTTTTTAGTCATGTTTTATATTGTTTCCTATTTAGTACCAGTGTCTTTGTACCAGCATCTCATAACAAGTTACTTCAGAAAGCCAATAAATAATTGAGAAAGGTGCCCTTCTCCGCAGTTCCTTCTCTCAGTAAGCTTTTTTATTCCCCTAGCTCCTTTCAGCTTTCTCTTGGCCTTTTATCTTTTCAAAAGCATTTCTGCAATTTCTCTGTTGCTCTTTGACCTACCCATTAAAGCAAGCATTTGTTTCCATGTGTTTCTTTTTGGTTTTTGAGCAAGATGTTTATCTCATCTTACTCAGTTAAAAAAAAAATCTTCCTGAAGCTTTTCATTACTCATATTCTTTGTAGAGTTCAATCATTTGTTCTCATTTGTGTGTTTCAACTTATACCAGTGCATTGTTAACTTAATTCTTCAGAATCACCCAAAATCTTTTCATCTTTGCCTTGTTTTTAACCATTTTGGGGGGGTTTGTCCTTTTGTCATTTGCCTTTTCAGAATTTCATATTAACCTTTTGCCATGTTTCAATTTCATGCTACACTGAAGTTGTGACTCTTCTCAAGTCCATTTTCTTTTTGTCATTATTTACTTTCTTTTATCTGTTCCTGTTCTATTTTCAGCTTTTCATCTTATACCATTCCAAAATTACATGGACATTTTCACCATTGTATAAGTTTTTGTTACCTTTTTCACCTTCTTTGTTCTTGATATGAGTTCTGCTGCCACTTTAGTTACCACACTTATAATTTAGAGTTTTTATGGAATTATACTTAATAGTTACTAGTTATAACTTCACTTACTTGCACTTTAAATTCCCACTTATGTCTTAGAATCAAATTTTATATTTTTTTCTAAGACTGTTTGAAACTAATTTTATTTTACTGTCCTGAAAATTCCCATTTCATTTATATCTCTTCTTTTGTTTAAAATGGAAACTTAGTCCCTGATCGTAATGTTATTTTAAATATTTCTGCATTGATTCCATCTATTTCTGTCTTTCAGATGACACAATATTAACAAGCGTAAACACATTTTAGGTTTGAATCTGTCTAGATCTTTTATATTTACAGTATAGAACAATAAAGACAAAAGAACTGTTTATACTACCAATGCATTAAAAATGTTTCCACAATATAACCCCTTCCGTTGCACGTTATGTTTTATATGTATCTCTGATCCCTTTACCTCTAACAAGAGTAATTCTACTAACCACTTAGCCTTCCTGTAACAAGCTACCAGAGCAAACCTGTTGTAGAAGAACTAACATTTGTAGCATCATTGATATTTTCCTCATGAGTATCTTTAAATTAATTGTACTCCCCATGAATGTTTGGATGGGGAGGATCATCTTTTCCTGAAACCTTGAGATAACAAGGTTGGTTTTCAAAACCACGTTATTGAGCGCATAATTCATATCTGGGCTGTGATGACATATATGGAGGAGGAATCAAAAGTTTAAGAAATTCAGGTGGTTCCACATTTGTGTCTTAAGTCTTAGCTCTGTAGATGTTTCTTCTTTGAGCACCTTTCCTTCTCCTAAGATCTAATTATTATTTTCAATATTGTTTTTAATGATTTTTTCACTTTCATTTATAATTTTGTCATCTAGCTATCCCTATTGTTTGGTTTTGTCTGCTTTTGAGTTTTATTTAAAAAAATGAATAATCCTGTATGTAGTCTTCTATGACTTGCTTTTTTCTCAGAGTAGTATGTCCAAGATTGATCCATGCTCAGGTACGTAGCAGTAGTTGACTTGTCATCACTACTGTGTAGTATTCCAGTGGATGGAAATATATACAAGTCTGAGTGCTTTTCTGATTTCTGTCTTTAGGATACATTCCTAGAAGTGAGTTTGTTAGATCAAAGATCAACTTATTTTAAAGATTTTTGATGTGTATTAAAAAACTTGTCCTCCAAATATTGTACTCTAGTTAAAATCATTTGAGCTGCCTCTCAGAACCCCCATGTCTCTGCCATCTCACCAACACTGATTTTGCAATCTTTCTATTTTTTTTTTCATTTTAAATTCCATGGCCATTCCCTTAAGAATTAGTTCATTACACTGTGAATGAAATTTTATTCAAGAAAGTGGTGCATTTAGGCATGAAGATAGAATGTTAAGGTTGTTTGATAATGTGCGCCTCTGGGAAATACTATTTAGATGTGACCAATAAGTCTACAGTATCTAGCATATCGTCATCAAAAGGAGAAAATCAGACCTTGGGCTTTTATTGGAAGGAAATTGCTGCCACAAATCTAGTTTTGAGAGATACCAATTTTGTTCAATTTTAAATCCGTGCATATAAAGCTCAACTGCAGTATGTGACTGGCATCTGTTTTCTGGCTAGACCTGCCTTCTGCTTTCCCTTATCACACTGTGACCCTTGTTAAGTAAGTGGCATCTTTCCAGAGGAAATTATTATATCAAAAGGCTGCTTTGCCATCAGAATCATTCAAAATAAAAGCTTAACACTCCTGTTACAAGCTAAAAGAAAGGGTAAAAAGAAAAAGAAAAAGAAAAACCCTGTTGATGATAAACTAATATTTTGGGGGACTTTTTTCTCAAAAACTTGGATTGAAAAAATGTATCTACCAACCTATATTTCAAGACTTAAATATGTTTCCTCTTCAATTCCCCTTCCTCCATGTAAAATTTAATTATATCCTAAATTTTGCATTTATTAATCCTTTCCTTGTAACTTTGAGCCTGATATTCAAAAGAGGATTCAATGAAAAATTCTCTGAGGAAAGAGAATTTGAGATGTCAGTTTTTTTCTCACCCTTCTTAGAAATCTTAGGAAAAAACAAAAAAGGATGTATGACAGCAGCAACCAGCTTAGACCTTTCTCTAGGTAAGGATGAAAATGATGTTACAGATCTTGATCTGCTTCAACTATTAGATTTAAATTTTCCCTTAATCTATGGTTGACATGACTGAAAAAAAAAGCCCTCCATGGATAGCTCTATCATTGACTCCATCTGGCAAGTAGGAAAGAAAAATGGCAAGTGATTCTACCTCTAACCTCTGCGAATTACTTCTCTCAAATTAATGCAAAGAAGTTTACATAAAACTGCCTTTTAATTGATATTTTTATTTTAGACAAATAGTAAGAGGCTTCAAAAATTTTAAATTATATTCACATTTTTAAATTTATTAACTTTGGATGTACTAGCATTTTATGTGTGGAGAAATCTCCAACAACCCTGTATTGACCAAATTATGTTGGAGAATATATATAAATTCTCCAACACACACACACACACACACACACACACATATATATATATATATATAGAGAGAGAGAGAGAGAGAGAGAGAGAGAGAGGGAGAGATGTTTCCAAGCACCTAGAATATAGCATGCCACATAAAAGGCACTGAATAAATATTTGTTTAATAAATGAAAGTAGGATAGAAGTTCAAACTATATTCTTCCTTTAGGGCAATTCCTTCAGGGAAATTAATCGATTTCCTCCCTTAAACTTTTAGTTCTTTAAACCAGGCTCTGTTAAACTACAGAGGACTGCATAATACTAAACATTGTTTCACACTGATCTTTGGACTAAATGAACCAATTCAGCCAGGGCTGGAATTTCTGTAGTATATATATGCCCACTTAGTTATCTTATCCCATGACAAACTTTGATTCTTAATGCTGGTTCTGGCCTCTTCACTCACATACTTTGTGATTTTAGGCAAGTTACTTATCTTTCTAAGTCCCAGTTTCCTGATCTGTAAAATAGGGATAAGAATTCCAAGTCTGTGATGAAAATTAAATGATACAACTTACGAATATGTAAAACCCTATAACATAGTGCTTAACACATGGATGTCCAAAATATGTTAATTCATCATTATCAACAATTAGATCCACTGTTAATATATTTTCCCCTAAATATGTAGCCAAAGCATCTGGTTTGATTAAAATCAGTAGGGTTATTGAATGTAAGCCTTGTGCTAGGTTCAGTGGTGAGACATAAAGACCAACATGACATCAATTCTACCTATAAGTGACTGACATTCTGCAAGTGGGGCAAAAGGGAGATGGAAAGATACAAATCATTACATTTGTGCATAATCCAAAAATTTATGAAAAGATTTGCAAATGGGGGTATATTTGGACTGGAATTGGAAAATTGAGTAGAATAAAGGAGGAAAGAATTTTTGATGCAAGGAACTATTTCAAAAAGTATTCAGAGGCATTCATGTGTGCAAGGTCTTTGGGACTGTCAAGCCAGCCAGTATAGCTGGACCATAATGTTTATGAAAGATCTAGAAGCGCCTTACTGTAGAAAACTAGTTGGTGCATATATGAGTTCAGAAACTTTGACTGCAAATAAAAGTATGCTCAAATCAACTAAAAAGTAATATATTGGCTAAGTACACTGTAAGTAAGGGTTGATTCACGGATTCAACAGTATCAACAACAAAAAAGTTTTATATTTCTGTTCCCTGCCACATAGGGTATCAGCTCCCATGAGGAAAAATTTTTTTTGTCAGAGAATGATTGTCAAGAGCAACAAGATTCAATGCTTTTTCCTTTTTGCCTTCTGAGAGAGAGATCCTCTTAATTCAGTGATCAAAGTTACATGTTTTGTCTTGGTTTAGCTGACTTGTATCACACAGTCATCCCTGAAACTAGCAGGGTAGCTTGGGAATTCCATTCTTATTGGCCTGATTGTCACTCCCATCCTTAAGCCAAAGCTGTGTTGAGGGAGGTAGAATGACACTGGCCAACAAAGGCCTCGTCCGGAGTTGGGGGTGGAGGCAAACCTGCCAAGTGTCCAGGCTGCTATACAACTGGGAAGTTGACCTGAGATGCTGCTGAAGCAAGCATTATATGCTTTCTAGTCTTAGCAATGAGGGCCTTGAATGCTGTATTAAAGAGCTTAGAATTTATTCCATATGTAAAGAGAAAGTATCATTTCAAGTGAGATTTTTATCTGGGACTGTATATAGCCTGCTGTGGTGGGCTGTAAGGATAGAACTAGGCATCAATGAGCTGTTGTCCCTGCTTTCAAGGAAACAATGTTCTCACGTTTCTCATGTGACCCAAACTATGTAGTTTGAGGTGATATTAAGTCTAAACTATAGAGCAAGTGTATGCATTCATCCAGTTTTTCATATATTGACATTAGTGAGATTTTTGCTTGACATTTTTGGAAATGATAAGAGTAGTAACTAACATTTATAGCTATGTTCCAGATGTTAAATTCTGTCCATAGGTTATGTCATTTAATTTTCCTAACAACCTTGTAGGCTGGTATTTTTCCTTTGCAAATAAGAAAACTGAGGCTTAGGGAAGTTAAATAATTTGCCCAAACAGGTGGCAGATTCAGGATTCAAAGAGAAGCTTTCTGATGATCTAAAATCTATACACTTAACCTCTAAATATGGTGATATTTGATGAAAAATAATGCATACTAGCTGCTGTGAATGATTATCAGACTCACATTTTGGGGGAAAAAAAGATAAAATGAACCATGAATCTCTCTCAATATGCTTTTGAAGGCTCATGCCTTCCAATGTGTCTGTAATCTGTGTGAAATTTTCAAAGATGTAGATGAGCAGTGGCTAGTTAGGTTAGTTCTCAAGCATAAAGAAATTTCTAATACTTTCTCCAAATATTGAAAAATACAGTTATTTGGATTGAATAAGTCCTGGAGAAGTGGGGGAGGAGGCAGGCATGGGACAGAGTGAGGAGCTAGGAAGTAGTTTTCTTTTCATTAGTCATTGCTTTCTTGAAAGAGGCCAAGGAAAGCTAGCAAGTGATGTTGGCGTACTCTACCAAATCAGTTTGGTTGCTAGAAACTTGGAATTCTGGGAGAATTCCAAGTGGATGTAAGCACTTTAGGGAATTGGATAGTACGTGAAATATAACCTAGAATAATGTGAAAAGATAATGGATATTGGCCAAATTAGTCTCAAAACCCTTCTCTTCTCTGATAGGCTCTGATTTTGATAGCTCCTTTGAGGAAAAATATTTAGGAGTCATTCTGTCTAGAGAGAGCTCTTTGGACTTGATGCCCAGTCCATGTCAGCAGTTAAAGCCAGAAATAAGATGCCAGGTACATTAAGAAATGAATAGAAAATACTTAAAATATTATAAAGTAATGACATGATCGAACAAATGCAAACTGTAGTATCTGGAATAGAGTATTCCATTCCAGTCACTTTGGTTTATAGTTGCCTAAGATTATATTTTGTTTTTATAAGCACATAATCTTTCAGACAAAAGAAAAACTGTAGAATTTGCCTCTGGTATTTAAAGTCGGTAAGGCATAATATATCAGCCAAATTCTCTTAACTTTTAGAAAGAGAGTGTTATTTCAAACAAAAGACCCTTATGTTATATTTTTTAAAAATAGATTTACATTTTCTGAAGCTTTGATTTTTCAGACCAGAAATCCCAAGTTTATATATAAAAGGGGTCTATTAGTGTTCAACTGTGCTTCACTTTTCAGGCCAGAAATACTATGAATGATTACCCTTATTTTGTATAATGTATATCTTAGTGGAAGATATTTTTTTCTTTACTTCTTAGGGGTTGCTTTCTTTTTCTTTTAAGATTTAAAATATTTCAGTCACCAATTTTTGAGTGATTTCAACTCTACATTCCCAAATTTGAGTGTGTCTATAAGCATAGCCTCTAATAAAATTGCTCTTAGTCCAAATTAGAATCAAATTGAGCAGTATTTTCAGAGTCATTTAAAGGTTTTGGATTTCATTTTGAACAGTTCCTAGTCTCAGATACATGTCTAAATGATGTGCAAGTATCAAGACAAAATGGTAAAAATTTATTGCATGTCTTAAGATTTTGTTGACCTGACATTCTGACATTCAGATAATTGAATGAATTTCTCTGATTTCATTGGCATACTTGGCATTAAGCATCCATAGCCTTGCTCTATTACGTAACGAAAATGACTTCACCATTATCAGGTGTCAATCTGGTGCTTTTTCATGAGGAATAAACTATGTACTGTTAGAGGTCAATATGACAAATTGTGTTGCTTTATTTTTAATGAGTGTAATTCTAAGACCACTAGCAAAACTAGTAATCTTGAAAGTTGATATAATGCTAAGTGTAATCAAATCTTACATTTATGGTAGATCATAGCACTAATATCTCAGTTCATATCCTTGCTTCCACGTATAGCTACTATGGCAACAGAAAACTAAAAATATCCAACTATGTAACAGACCTATATTGTAGAGTTGGATTATTTTTTTCAATGGAGTTTTTCAAACTCATTAATGGATGCTGTCATAGACTAAAGGTACTGGTATCTACTGGCTATAGTCATAAATGTGTCTTAAAAGACAGAGATCACAGCATCAGAGTTCAAAAGTCCACTGAGCTAACAATTACCCACCTTGTGCATTTACCCTGTTACTGGTTTCTTAGCCAGGAAATCAGTCAAAAGGACACAGCACTCTGGTGTGTACGTACATGGCCAGAGACAAAAAACAGGGTTCCCCTTCATTCAGGTTTATTACTCTTTGGTATGTTTTTTATTTCTCTCAGGTTTGAGGTCATACCCCAATAATAAAAAAAATAACAATAAAAACAAACAAACAGAAACAAAGATCTGTCACTTGTTAAGCACTTGTTTCTGTGGAAAAATGAAAAGCTTCATAGCATGGTGGTTGAGAGTAATGGCTAGTTTTATAATCTAAAGGTGGTCTCCTAACCTCTCTGTGCCTCAGTAAAATTGTAAAATGGAGATAACAGTTTGGGTTGTTGGGATAATAAATGATAATGTCTAAAGTGTCAAGCATATGCTAAGTTCTTCATCTATATAATTATTATGCTTTGATGATATTTTTAAATCTAGTAAACCTTGAAAGGTAAATATTATTAGAAAGGGGGTTAGTTGACTTAATGAAGACCTGTAGCTGGAATGCAGCTCAGATGCAGACCTAGCTGATGCATGAGCACACCTGTTGCTCCTACATCACATGCAACCAAAGCCTAGAAAGCAGGGCACCTGTCAGCACCATTCCACAAGTTGACATTTAGGTGCTTACTAGAGGAAATAATTGGTCACTAGCTTGACTTTTTTCCTCCCTGTTTTTTTTTTGCGGTACGCGGGCCTCTCACTGTTGTGGCCTCTCCCATTGCGGAGCACAGGCTCCAGACGCGCAGGCCCAGCGGCCATGGCTCACAGGCCCAGCCGCTCCGCGGCATGTGGGATCCTCCTGGACCGGGGCACAAACCCGTGTCCCCTGCATCGGCAAGCGGACTCTCAACCACTGCGCCGCCAGGGAAGCCCCCTCCCTGTTTTATTTTCTGTAAACAAATATTACATATCTTTATTCTAAAGGAAAATTTAAAAGGACGTTAACAGGGTGTTTGCAATGTGCTATCCATTTTTCTAAAATATTTATATGGATTAAATTGTTGAATCCTCACCCCACAGAGTGGTTAAGTAAATATCCCCAAATCATATAGGAATAAAAAGATAGAGCTTGCATTCTGTACTACTACACGTTAAATAAATGAAAGGGCATTATATCTCTGGATACGAAGAGTCAGTATTAATATGAATCTATAAATTCAGTAGTCTCAATCTATATCCCAACTCTATCAGTATTTAAGTGGAACTTGAGAAGATGATTTTAGAATTTATCAAAAAAAAAAAAAAATTCAAGAATTGAAAACAACCAAGAAGAAAATGGTGAAACTTGGTATTAAGATAGGAAAACATACTATAAAAACTGTCATAATTAAAACATCTCTGACCTGGCATGATAACAGACAATAGTTAACAATGGCAGACTAGAGATTAGAAACAGATATGTATAATTTTGAAAATCTACCATATAATCAGTGTAACATTTTAAATCCCTTCAACTTGCAAGAAAAGAGAATGGTGAGTTCTTCAATAAATAGCATTGGTTAAATAGCTGTGTTTTGAAAAAAATGTTCAGTTGTTCATTCACAAGATATAAAACCAAACTCCTTAGGAAAACTAAACATAGGAAACTATGAACATACTAGAAGAAAAATTGGGATAATATTTATACAATTTTGGCATAAGAAAGACTACCTTATGCAAAATATAGAGACTATTAAAGAAAAACTAATAAATTTAGCTATATTTTTTTTCCATTATATGATTTATTATTTTAACAAAGTGTACATTTACAGTGCTTACACTGAATTCAGTATATTGAATTATTCAGCCACCTCATACAGAGACTACTTTTATATTTATCCTATTTGCTCAAATGTAATTATATTCACAGTAATAAGGAATTTAAAAAGTAGCTTATTCTTGGGTGTAAAACATAGAAGTTCCCTCTTTTTATACTTACCTGGATAAACAACATAATGAAATTGATTCTCTCTGTCACAGGGTGTATGGACTTAACTTGGGGAGAGTGAGGAATTATTCGAATCATAATATGTTAAATATCTTTATGATAATCTAGTCTAGCCATTTTTCTAGGAAGTTTAGCTTCTATGTAGTTACCTTTTTCAGAGTTTTTTATTTCTTATGACTTTGAGTTGCTGTCTAGTGTCCTTTCATTTCAGCCCGAAGGATTCATTTTAGCATTTCTTGAAGGGCAGGTTTACTACCGATGAGACTCTTTCAACTTTTGTTTACCTGGGAGTGTTTTCATTTCTTCTTCTTTCTTTGAAAGATAGTCTTGCTGGATATAGTATTATTGGCTAACAGTTATTTTTTTGTTTTTTTCATTTAAAAAAATATCCTATTCCCTCTGGCCTCCATGGCTTCTGATGAGAAATCTGCTATTAATTTTATTGAGGATACCTTGTACATGATGAGCTGCTTCTCTCTTACTGCTTTCAAGATCTTTTTTTTTTTTTTGGCCTTGGCTTTCAACAAATTGACTATAATATGTGTCCATGTGGATCTCTGCATTTATCCTTCTTGGAGCTCATTGAGCTTCTTGAATGTGTAGATTTGTGCTTTTCTCTAATTTGGGGGGTTTGGGGCCATTATTCTTTCAGTCTTTCTATCTCTTTCTCTTTTTCCTCTCCTTCTGGGATTCCCATTTTAAGTATGCTATAGTTTTCTTAATAGTGTCTCATAGGTCTCTTAGGCTTTGTTCATTTTTGTTCTTTCATTTATCTTTCTGCTCCTTGGACTGGATAATTTCAATTGACCTACCTTCAGCTTTGCAGATTATTTGAAACCCTCTAGTGATTTTTTTTCATTTTGATTATTTTGTTTTTCAGAACTGCTATTTAGTTCCATTTTATAATTGTTAATCTCTTTATTGGTATTCTCTATTTGTTCATACTTTATTCTCCTGTTTTCTTTTGCTTTTTCTTTTTTTGCTGAAAACTGAGCATTGTGAATATTATAATGTAGTAACTCTGGAAATCACATTCTTCCCCATCCTCAGCATTTGTTTTTGTTTTGTTTTTTTTTTACAGCTGTAGGCTGTATCTTTTAGTTTAATAACTTTTCTAAAATATTTTGTTAAGTAAGTATCCCTTGTCTATAATCTATAACACATTTTGTAAAAGCTGTATTCTTTATATGAAATCTGCATTCCTTTAGCTCATAGCCAGTTAGGTTTTGACCTATGTACTTGGAGGGCAGAAGTTGAGAGAGAGAAAGAGAGGGAGAGAATAAAAAGAAAGGGAAAAGTTTCCTAGTCTTTGCAGGTTGTGTATCTGTGCTGGGGCACTCCTTTAATGTTTAGCCATGCCATGGACAACTCTGTCATGACCTTCCCCTCCAGCTTGTGTGGAGTCTAGATATTCAGTAGAGGTGAAAGTTTAGGGTCTTCTCAGGTCTTTTCTGAGCATGTATCCTATCCAGTGGATGTGCATGGCTTTTAAAATTCCAAAGTATACACAGGAGGCTATCAAATACTGTAATTTCTCAAAAAAACCCTCTCCCCAGATTTTCCTCCCAGGTTTTCAGTGCTCTGTTGTATACCTCAATCAGTCTTTTGCTTCATTCAGGTGGCTGTGGGTTGTTTCATTTGCCTTACAAATTTTCGAAGATTGTCTACTGCTTTGCTGCCCTGAGTGAGTTTTGATTTAGGTGATACAAAATTAAGCTGCTTGTACCAGTCCTTCAAGCAGTCTCCAGACATCTGCAACAAACACAATTCTTTGTTTATATGGTCTTCTCTGCTTCCCCTGGAATCAGAGACAGGGTTCCACACTGGGAATATTGGCTGCCATCTTTAATACCACCACTGAGCCAGAGAAGGAGGTAAGGCAAGGCCAAATAAAAATGCCACCAAACTTTTCTACCTGTTTTTATTTGCCATTTTCTTGATTAAGGATTCATTTGGTTGCTGTACACTTTTGAATTCTTTACAGAGATCTAAGTTGAGTTCCTAACAGAAACTTTTGGCTTGATTTTTTTTGTCTTTCTCTGGAGGGATGGAGCCTCCTGCACTGCTGTTTTTACTGATGTCACTCTGGCTATATAGATTTCTAAACCTACATATGATGGAGTACAGTATAAAGAACATTACAAGGTGAGAAACACACTGAAAGTATTTGTAAAATATTTGATAGACAAAAGATTAATATCTAAATTCATATATTAGTTCCAGTTAGAAAAAGACAAACCAATAGAAAAATTAGGCAATGGATGTGAACATGCAGCTTACAGAAAAAAAAAAAACACAAAAGGTTAGACGCATTTACAATCTTAATAGATTAGAGGGTAATTCACTAGTTTATGGGATATCCATTCTCTAGAATCCTGAGAAGGAATATCAGAGAGCAGTACATACAATGCGACGCCATCTTTGTCAGTCAAGTATTTGTTTTACAACAACTTTAAAAAATATTTTAAAAATTAGCAATATAAGAAACAAAAATTTTAAAAGCCATCTGTGTACTATGCTAAACTTATCTCATGCCCATAGAAAAGAAGTGGTGTTTAGATTGGCCCAGTGGCCTTAATAATTATTTAGTTGTTATTTATGAGCACCTTGATGGGTCACTTACTTAGGAAACCTATTGAAAGTGGTAAGACTTCCCCCATGCCCCTACACTATTTTTCACACTTCTCTGTGCAGAACTTTCTTTTAACTTTCACCTTACACAGCTTAAATGTCAGATGTCATACCGTGGCTACAGGACCCTAGCCATGATGCCTCTCTGACCTTCTGCTCTTTCTTGCCTCTCCCCCACTCTGCCCCAGCCATACAAGGGCTCCTGGCAATTCCTCGAGCACTTCAAGTATTCTCCAGCCTTAGGGCTCTCATACTTCTTTCCTCTGCTTAGGATACTTTTGCCCCAGATATCAAAGAGCTTGGTCCTCTCTTTTCCTTCAAAAGTCACCTTGTTACAGAGGCCTCCCCTGTTCACCATATATAACATTCCAACATCCCACCTGCTCTAACATGCATACTCCCTAAACTCATTATCCTGTTTTATTTTATTGTCCTAAAGTCATTATCCTGCTTTATTCTCCTTCTTACCATCTGATATGCTATATATTTGCAAGCATACTTGTTTGCTCTCTGTGTCTTTCACTAAGATGTACACTGCTTGAGGACAGGAATTTTGTCTGTCTTGTTAACTGCTGTATCCCCAGCGTCTACAACAGTCACTGACATACAATAAAAAAATTACTCAATAAATACTTCTAAATAGCTGCATTAATATTTCAATAAATTGAAATCTTAATAGATTAGAGGGTAATATTTCAATAAATTGAAATATTAATAAGACAGGCACTCTCTAGAAAACCAGAGATTGGTAGAGTATACCTGCATGAACAAACACAATATAAAACATGATAAGATGTCTGAAGAGTTATACAGAGGAAATGATGCAAGGCAGAGGGAAGCAGGGAAGGCTCGACTTTAAGGAAGGTTTTAGAGTCAACATACCTTCTCTTTTAGGTGGTAGAAATGTCCGGGGCATAGGGAGCTAGTGTGAGAAAAAGCCAGTCAAAGCATAGAGAAAAGCATGTGCAAAGGCCCTAGAATGAGAAACAGCTAGTAGATAGTTCAGTTTGACTGAGTTATGGAAAGTGATAGAAAAGGCTAGAAAAGTAGGTACTGACTGGATTATAAAGTCTTTGATCGCTGTGCTTATGCTTTTAGATTAATTCTATCCTGAAGGCAGTAGAGAGCTCCAAAGGAACCTTAAGCAAGGGAATGATGTGTTCAGAATTCTGTGTTATAAGAGGAGCGTAAGATATGTTGCATTTACGCTTTGGAAATTTGAGTGGCCAGCAGTGTACTTAGGCAAGATAGACCAAACCGTTTAGAGAGCAGATTTGGATGCAGATGATAAATAAGGTGTTTAATTCTGATCCTGTGAGTTTGAGGTATTTTTAGGCTATTAGATCTGAGCAAGAGGCAGTCAGAAATACCTGTGTGCAGTGTAAGGGACCTCAGTATAATAAAGGCTGGAGGCTTGTGGGTGGGATGACCCAGAAAGAAGTTCCAGATTGAGAAAACAGAGCAGAAGACCAAGGGCCTGAAGGGATTGAGAATGTTTTACCTGACAAGAAACAGAAAGATTTACTATCATCTGGAATTTGCTATCGTATTAAAAGGGAATTTCATTGATTTCTTAAGTCTTCAGTGGGTGAGTGAGGAATAACAAAGTGCAATCTATGTCAGCCACCTATTAATACATATTCTCTATAAAAATGATCTCAAACTTAATAGCTTAAAACAATAATAAACATTTGTTATCAACAATTTCTGTGGGTCGGGGAGTTGGGAGTAGCTTAGCTGGGTAGTTCTGGCTTGAAATCTCACAAAATTGTAGTCAAGTTGTTGGCCAAGGCTGTAGTCATCTGAGGGCTTAACCAAGGCTGGATGACCAACCCCCAAAGCTGTCAGCTCACATGACTGGCCAGTGGCTCCTGGTTGTTGACAGGAGGCTTCAGTGTCTCTTCACAGGTGCTTCCCCACATGTGGGCCTCTCCTGAGAGCTGTTTGAGTTGTTCTCATGTCTTGGAAGCTGGCTTTCCAAAGAGCTATTGATCCAAGAGATAGCAAGTCAGAAACTGTAGTATCTTTCATGACTCAGCCTCAGAAGTTGAATCTCATCACTTCCACAGTATCCTATATGTTACTAGGTAAGCCTTATTCAGTGCCATGAGGTGGAGACTACTAGGCAAGAACACACATACCAAGAGGCGAGGATCATTGTGGGCCGTCTTGGAGGTCAGCCACCATGATGGAACTGTCCCATGACAAAATGCTAAGTTCCTGGTTACTGGAGGTACAGAAGCAAAACCTGGGCCAAAACTGAGTAAGTGAGGAACGGGGGTGGAGGAATTCTAGAATGTGTAATGATTAGACTAGACAAGCTTCCTCCTTTCAGAACTCACGGTTCTCTTAGGAGTATTTAAACTGTCTTGGAAAAAGGAAAAGAGAGAGAAAAATGAAGTGAGTTGAAAACACCAAAACAGTTTTCATTTTTATAGTGAAAATATTTGATAAATTATTTGAGGGTTACATGTATTAAGTGAGCCTGGAGGTGAGGGCAAAGCAGAGCAATCCCCCAAGATGATATGATTGATGCTATACTCTGGAGAAGGTAGCAAGAATTTAAACACTGAGAATTATTTAATTAGCCTAACTTCATTCAAGACCTCTCAGCCTAATTTTCATTGTTTGTCTTACATACCATAACATCCTTTGGTATCAGCCCATCTTTTTGCAGCATCAAGCCCCAAGACTCTGAAACAGTGTTTTAGATAACCTACTAGGCATTTCATTCTCTAAAGAAACCAATTATATATGAAATTAATAATTAAAAATTATAAATAGAAAGAACAAGAAAACATGCATACTATATGTCCTGCGGGTAGATTTTTGCAGGGTGAGTAGGGAATTAGGTGCAAAAAAATCAATTTATGTTAATGGGCATTGCATGTCTAATTTCTCATGCACCACACTGCCAGTTTCCCCCGTGCCTTTGTCAGTACATGGGACCGATGGAGGGGGAAAGAGAAGTGAATGATTTATTTGATGGTCTGTCAATCATAACGGCAACCAGAGAAATTCCAAAGCCATTTTTAACCTCTATAGAAACAGTTAGTTAGACCATATGCTTTTTTCTTCTTGCCAGATGCTGTCATTCATCAATTTCCTATTAAGAAAATGGGATTCTGCAAAAACCACTGAGGTTCTTTCTCATTTGTACTAGATATGCCACAAAATCAGATTGCAAACATAGTCTGCAGCTTCCACAAAATAACTTCTGACACTTGCTAATCTCCATATTAATTCTGACTGACCTTTAATGGTGTTTCTTATGTGTGGTCAGAACAGCATCCAAAAATATTATTTTAAAATTACCCTTACCCTGAGTTTAAGCCTAGAGGTTAAATAGATTTGTTTGTGATTATCCAGTCTATAAAAAAGATAGAAATTAAATGGTCATTTAAAAATATCAGCAACCTCATAAAATACTCTTTAGACAGTAAAGAGAGATAATAAAATGTTTGACAATTAAAGGAAGCAGCATGAGTCAAATGTTGATTACTCAGTAGGGAGGGGGGAGGGAGATGCAAGAGGGAGGGGATATGGGGATATATGTCCACGTATAGCTGATTCACTTTGTTATACAGCAGCAACTAACACACCATTGTAAAGCAATTATACTGCAATAAAGATGTTAAAAAAAAAGTTGATTACCCAAAGATGTCAAAGAAAGTGAAAAAATTTTTTTTAAAAAAGCTATATTGACCCTCTCTCACTACACCAAGTAGAAAGATCATTTTGTTTAGAGCAGATGGATACTTAATTGCTATAAAATCCTGGGTGGATTTGTTTGCTTGTTTGTTTGTTGTCAAGGATGAAGACACCTAGGAAACCTAAGGGCTCCTTTTCTTAGGGACAATAAAATCCTTTCATCCTGTACAGGGCAGCAGTCTGTCTTCAGGCTTCGGCACATGGCTCTAACAGCAATTGGATTTTGGGTTTTAAATTTGAATGCTCTAGGTAGTTGGAATATATTGACACTTGCCATGATTTCTAACACAGATTTTCTTGAAGTATTCTTATGATAACACTGGTGGCTTTAAATGTTTGCTTGTCATGCTGAATTCACTTAGCAAACCAACTAACACGGAAGTTTAAGGGAGAAGAATATCATTGCATAACTTTCGATCTGCAGCATTTTGCATTTCTTATTAATAGGAACTGACTCTTTGACACCCCCTGCAAATAGCTTATAGGAGAGAGGAATGCTCTGAAATTCAAGGCAAATTTCTTTCAAGAGTTAGGCACTGATCGAAATTCTGAATTTTCTCTGGCTATCAGCCAGTGAGAAACATGCAGGGTCTGCGTATTATTTAAGATTTTGGTAGAAAGCCATTCAGAAAGAAGAAAAAAAAAATCTATGACTTTACAGACTTTGTTGTATCCACTTCAGCCTAATATTCTCAAGTCTAATTTTTTTTAAAAGGTCACAAACGAGCTAAAATACAGTTTTTTAACATTTTAATTTTCCCTTTTCTTCCCCCGCTGTTTTTTTCCCCTGCTGGGACTCTCCACTCATGAAGGTCAAGGGAATGATAATGCTGAGGTAGCTCTGTCTTTTTATTCATAGACCAGGTGTAGAGAGTGCATATAGCCATAAACGTGTGCCTGCATCACACGGTGCTGCTATTGACCCCTGCCCTGAGCTGAAGAATGTACCTTCTCAGGGGATAACAAATGATTCACTTCGCAGGTAGGCAGAGGCCCGGAGCTCCCTCCACCAGACACTGCCAGTTTTCCTGAATGATCTCTTGTGATTGGTTTTCTCATAGGAATAGACTGTGAGTACACCACTGAACTCTGTGTATTTAGGAATATGTCTTGGACAAGAACAGCTGTCCTAGAGTTAAAATGATTAGTACTTTATCTGCTAATGCAGGTCCCCATTCGGCTGTTGGCTAAAAACACATTTTCATCCTGGGAAAACATTGCTGTCCCTTTTTGGCACCAAAACAGATTTTTGGTGTTTGATCAAGTTGGGTCATTAAAAAAAAAAAAAAAAAAAATCCTGTTCAAGGTCACTTTGGCTTGACCTCTAATTGCCAACTAAGGTTCCAGTTCTGTAAGGTGACCTAGAAAAATGAGCTAGCTCTATACATATACATAGTAGCCAAGTTTCCTCTTTCTTATCCAGTCTCAACTGGGAGCATGGTTCTAATAAGGAGAGAAGTGAGCACAAAGAGCGACCACACTTTGATTCTGACCTTGACTTAGGGAGAAAGGCCTTTGACAGGTCCATGGGGAATGAGAGTAGATGGAACTAGAGGCCCACAGCCAGAGGATTATTTAACCTGCAGCCAATATTCTTTAGAACTTCATATTTAGGAGTATTATGTTATTTTTAAATGCAGTTGTACAAATACATATACATTGTTAGATACAAATATACTTAGTCTGTTAAATAAAATATTCAAAAACCACTACTTTTTGAAATATTCTGTCATTTCTTTATTTTTTAATATCTTTGGGTGCCTTACTTTTTTTAATAGCATCTGCCTGAGCCCACTTAAAGACATTGGTCTTTAAGACTGGTTTAAAATAAAGCTAAAATAACCCACTAATAGCATAACCCTTAACAAATTAACAAATTGTCACAAACTGGGTGGCTTAAAACAACAGAAATATATTCTCTCACTGTTCTGGAGACTAGCAGTCTATAATTAAACTGTCAGCAGGGCCATATTCTCTCTGAAGGCTCTAGGGAAGAATCCTTCCTTGCTTTTCCTTTCTTCTGGTAGCTCCCAGCAGTCCTTGGTATTCCTTGGCTTGTATTCAATAGATGCATCACTCCAGTCGCTACCTCTGTCTTTACATCATCTTCTTCTCTGAGGCTCTGTCTCCTCTGTGTCTCTCTCTGCATGTCCTCTGCTTTCTTATACATCAGTCATTGGATGTAGGGTCCACCCTAATCCAGTAGGATCTCATCTTAGGTACATCTTCAAAGATCCTATTTTCAAATAAGGTCATATTCCCAGGTTCTGGGTAGACTTGAATGTTGAGAAAACACTTCAACCCAAATGTCTCTCTAAATAACCTACTGGGATAATTAACATAGCTAGAAAAACAGCAGGAGCAGTGGCCTGCCTTTTTCTTTTAAAGGTATTTGATGACTTGACAGTTGTGGAGACCATAACAAAGGCACATAGAATAAATAATATGAAAATGAGACTGAGAGACACAGAGACAAAGTGGTCTCTGCATGCTTTCCTTGTAGATTCCACATATTCCCCAACCAAAGTTTTGGGTGCACTTCACACTTGCCCCCAACAGAGAAACTGCCTTCACCATGACCCAAGGCACAGGAAAGTGCCATGCAGGGACTGGAAGCCATTGTAGATGTGCCACATCTTCTTGGAGCATCAGTTGTATTCATTTGTAGGTTACTGAAAACCATATTTTTAGGTTAAAATACACATGACAACTTTTTAAGCATTTCTTAATTTTAATTTTTAATTACCAGGGCTTCACATTTTTTTAATTATTCAGGATGCCCTTTCACTGTCTTCTGACACGAGGATGATTTCATTGGAAAATTCTCTATCTATTCTGTATGACCACAATCAGCTTAATCTCAAAATGATGGTCATGTAGTAAAACTTCAACAAAGACTTGTTAGATTAATAAACCACTCTAAGAAATTGCTCTGATTCTGCCAGTCCTAAACCAAGAAATTGTTCCAAAGTGTCTCATTTTTTGTAGAGACCCAAGTCTCTTTCTTGACATCTGAACCTCTTTGTAATCTCAACTTCCATCATTTCCCCTGAACTCTTTTTTTTTTTTTTTTTTTTTGCGGTACGTGGGCCTCTCACTGTTGTGGCCTCTCCCGTTGCGGAGCACAGGCTCTGGATGCGCAGGCCCAGTGGCCATGGCTCACGGGCCCAGCCGCTCCGTGGCATGTGGGATCCTCCCGGACCGGGGCACGAACCCGTGTCCCCTGCATCGGCAGGCGGACTCTCAACCACTGCGCCACCAGCAAAGCCCTCCCCTGAACTCTTAACCATTATTCCACTGCCTAAACCAAGCAGGAATAAGGTACTTCTGCTTGACAGAAATCCTATCTACCTAGAACTTGAACATACTCCATTGTTGAGTCTGACGGTAGAAGTACCTTAGAGAACTACCAGGTAAGAGTGATTTTATCATTTACTGTTTGGTCCAAAATCTAGTAACTTCCCCTCTGCAAATTCAGACTCTAAATAGAATAAGTTGCACACAATAGAATAAGTGGTCTCCTCAATAATTCTCTGTTACTACCACCACCACCTCCCCCTGTTCTTCTTTTCTTCTCTCGACTTCCTCCACTTCTTTGTTCTCTCTCTTACTTTTTCTTCTTCCAAGCCAGAAGTCTATAGATCCTCTGGCCGATTCATTTTGTCCTATTTACTAGTTTCTTGTGGTATTGAGTTTGTATTTCAGCTTGAATGAATGAATTAATCATTTTACTAACTCCTTACTCTTTCCTTATCTAAATACAAGCCAGGGAGTGTTAGCTGAGTGCCTCATCCCTTTATCACTTATGGTACAACCAGAGTGAAGATAAACCAGAGGTACACCAATGCACTCTAACAATACAGAAGTTGTATTTATCTCTCCTGTAGCAATCTGGAGATGGGAGGGTGGTTCAGGAAGTTGCAGTTCTGTGAGATCATTCATTCAGGGACCAGGGTTACCCCCATCTGATGCCCCACTACCTCCTAGAGGTATTGTCTTTTCTGCCCAGTCAAACCAGCTTATCAGCACCAGATCCACATCCCATCCTTTTGGATGGAGAAAAAGAGGAAGTGGTGGACAAATAATATCCTTATAAAGCTCAACCTGGTGAGAGTTCCCTGGTGGCCTAGTGGTTAGGATTCTGGGCTTTCACTGCTGTGGCCCGGGTTCAGTTTCTGGGCAGGGAACTGGGATCAAATAAATAAAAAATAAATAAATAAAGCTCAATTTGAAAGTTGTGCTTACTTCTTCTCAGTAACCAAAATATAATCATGTGACCTATCTTTTAAGGAAAAGTAGGTCTCTAACTAGGAATTTTCTTTCTAAAGGAAAAGGGAGATATTGGATCCAGGGAGCATTTAGCAGTGCCCGCCTATTCCCTACTCACTTTGACAGTCACAGTCTGGTCTCATCCCCATCAAGAATTCTCCGTGATGATTTCAGCAATAGTGTGTACCCTTCACTTGACACTTACTGTACCGTGTATTTAATTGCTAATTAAAATATTGTTCCTAATTCTTAACCCTAAATGAAATTTTAAATATTAGGAAAGGAATTATTATTCATTTCTTACACTTCACTGCGATTAGCACACAGTAGGCACTCATCAGGTATTTCCTGGTTCAGACAATGTATTACAATACAGTTAGGGATCCTTATGCATCCTTGATCACTTTTTATGACACTTACCCTAATGTGTTTCAAACTTGAGCTTCTTCATTAATATTCAAGAGAGAGAGCTGTTATCTTAAAGCAAACTAAACTTTGCTGGCTTCAGAAGAAGAGATAGGGCTTCCCTGATGGCGCAGTGGTTGAGAGTCCTCCTGCCGATGCAGGGGACATGGGTTCGTGCCCCAGTCCAGGAAGCTCCCACATGCCGCGGAGTGGCTAGGCCCATGAGCCATGGCCGCTGAGCCTGCGCATCTGGAGCAAAAAGAAGAGATAATAAACTATGGAAAACACTAAGGGTGAGTGTCTTTGAAATGATTATATTGGAAACGGGAATTAATCACCAGCATTAAATGTTTCTTGGAGGCTTAGAGAAAGCACTATATTTGCAGAAAAGAGTCATTCAGTTAGGAGCATGATAGAGAGATTGGTTAAGAGAACCGTAGAGGTCAGTAGCTTGTGCAGTGAGCTCTGGATACTGAGGTTTAAGAAGGTGTGACCCAGAAGACCTAGAGACTGGGAAGTTGAAGGGCCACTGCACAGGAAATGACAAATATGAATCTGGAGGTTATGAGGCTTCATCTGTGTGAATGATGAGAGCTGGGTCATGTGGTAAGAGGTGCTTTTTTTCAGACTCAGTTTATTTTTTTCTCTATACACTTAAGACTTCTCAGAGTCTGCTTTATTCAACTTTCCCTATAGTTGTGCTGGTAGCACATGGACAGTACCCCACATGGTAGTCATCATAGTGGCTGGTGTATCTAAAGATCAGATGTGTTTCCTGACCTAAAAGATCAGGCTACCCTTTGTCTCTGACAAAGAGAAACTTCTGTGAAAGTGGAGTAAATCAGAGAAGCAATTTATGTGCATTTGCAATTGTTTTAGGTTGACTTATTAACCGATAAATGGGAATAATGTTCTAATAGCACTGTTAACTCCTATCACCTGGAAGATGCAAAGACTAATGCTATGGCCACATTCTTCTTTTCTGGTTTGATGGCATTCTCAGCAAAAGAGGGAGTCCAAGAAGTAGAAATGGTTCTCTCCATGCTCGACTATGGGAGACAATGTAGTACATAAGAGCCAAGGTTCTGGAGTCAGACTGATGAGATTCTGATCAGGGTTCCCCACCCTCATAGCTGTGGGACATTGGGAAAATCCCTCTGAAGTCTCAGTTTCCTCTTATAAAGTGGGTCTAGCAATAGGATTTACTTCCAAGGTATTGCCCTCAAACAAGTCATCATCCTCTCATGGAAATCCATTCTTTTGGATTGCCTCCTCTACCCAGCTCTCATTTTTGCAGCCCTCGTTTTCCCCAGCACGGGGAACTATTGATCAGCTAGAATGATTTTTTTTGAAATGGTAAATCAGATAATGACACTCACCTGCACAGGACTTTCTCGTGATTTCCCATTTACTCAGAATAAACTAAATCCCCATCCAGGTCTATAAGGCTATAGAATGATTTGTCCCCGGTCCCCTCCCTGACCCAGCTTCAACTGCACTGGCTTTCCGCCTGTTTTCTAACACATTAAAATTATTCTCCCCTTATGGCTCTGTGCCAGGAACCCTCTTCTCTCTTCTTTCTGTGGTTGGCTCCTATAACTTTCAGACTTGAGCTCAGATGTCACCACACCTTACTCAGGCCATCCATCTAAACAGTTCCCTCACATTGACTGTCTAGCACATCACCTTATTTAATTTCTCCCAGAGCATATATCACTATCTTAAATTATCTGGTTTACCTATTTGTTTACCTGTTTATTTTCTGCCTCCCCCGTGTAGAAAGAAAGCAAGAACCCTCTCTACCTTGTTCACTCCTGTTTCCCCAACACTTAGAGTGCTGGGCACATACTAGTCACTCAATAAATATTTGTTCAATTAAGGAATGAGTGAATGGCTGAATTGACCTCTCAGATTTGTATTAGAAATTAACTGAGACAGTGCATAAGAGGCATTTTTATTGGTGTCAGACACACAGTGCTCAAGAAATATGAGTGACTCTTACATTATGGACTGTCAGTACTCTACCACCTACCAGCCCCCACCTGCAGGCACTTCCCACCCATAGTTCCTTCCAATCCTCCTGACAACATTCTTTCCCTGATTCTAAGGATTCAAAAAGTAAAACAGAGTCCTGGCTTTTTGGAATTAAGTAGCAGTGATAGTTATCCACACTTATTAAACCAGTCATGGTGGCGGTGGTGGGTAGGGGGTGCATGTGTAAAATCGTTGCCTTGGGGGTGAGGCATTGGTGTGAAGTAGGGAGATACGAGCTTTGGAGTAACTTAGACATAGATTCTAAGCCCTGCTGTTTCAACACTGGCATTTTCTATCTGTGTAGGCTCCAGAAATGTACTGAATTTTTCTAGTCTTTATAATGTTCTCCTTTAGGCTTGCTTTAAAAGGATCAAATTTAAATAGCTATTACGTATAGATTATCAGTGGCACACAATAGGAATCCAATAACTAGAGCTATTAAGAATACTGAATACTGACCTGATGTGTGTTACCAAATGTCCAAATCTCAGGCATGGTTATTGTTACAAATACCTTTCCAGCTTCAAGCAGCTTCAGGGTCATTCTCCCCAGAGTAAGTGACCGGTGGAATTAAGTGAAGGTGGAAAGACTCCCACCCTCTCCCCACCCCCTGCCCCCAAAGGATATTGCTTACTTTTGACAGTCTTAACTGACTCTGAGGCTAAACCACCAAGCTGGTAAAGAATGAATTTCCCCCTGAATCGCAGTTGATGCACTCCAGCATTATGGTCCAACATGTTTCTAAGTCATGGGAGATAAAGACATTGCCATTTTCATGTCAGAAAACTGTCCCCCTGACTGGGAAAGATAGTAATTGAGATAGTGCATAAAATGAAATAATCACCTCTTTAGGTCTCCTTTGTGCACAGTTTACTACAGGCTTAGTTTTGCCTCCATGATGTAGAATGTGCTGAATGGGAATTAGACGCTAAGATCCCCCTAGACCACATGTAGAGAGTGTGATCTGATTTTAAACAATATTCTTGGCTGTGCTGATGTACTTGGGAATATTTTAAGACTAGCTCTGTATTGAGGAAGCAAGTGCTGAGTTCAGACCAGTGTTTACACAATCCAGGATTTAAAAACTCAACCCTACTCTTGAGGAGGATAATTGGGACTTTAAAAACATTCTGTTTAAGGATCCATAAAGAACAGAGTCCATCTATAGGATGTGAAGAATGGCCATGTTGGGGAAGGAAACATTTCCCCTCTACCCTTTCTAGGTTCTTCTGGCTGGTCTAAGAATAAAATTGACATGAGACAGAATAATAAGAGAAAATCAAATTTAATTACATATGTGCAAGGACTCCATAAGAATATGAGGCCCACGGACAAGTTAGGCAATTGAGGCTTATAAGCCACCTGAGAGAAGGAGAAAGGGGGTAGGGATTTGAACTGCAGAGCGGGGAGGAAGGCAGCTCACATGGAGACGGAAAAACAAATGTTTGATAAATATATGTTTTCTGAGCCCTGCAGAGACAATGGGACACACAAAGGACTTTGGTGTCCAGCTCCTGAAGAGTTTCCCCTACCACACATAGCCCGTATTCTTGTAGATATCTCTGGTGATAGTGCTCTTTCTGGACCAGGCCCTTTGTGTAAATTCTTTTTTTTTTTTTTGCGGTACACGGGCCTCTCACTGTTGTGGCCTCTCCCGTTGCGGAGCACAGGCTCCGGGCGTGCAGGCCCAGCGGCCATGGCTCACGGGCCCAGCCGCTCCGCGGCATGTGGGATCTTCCCGGACCAGGGCACGAACCCGCGTCTCCTGCATCAGCAGGCGGACTCTCAACCACCAGGGAAGCCCCTGTGTAAATTCTTTTAGGCAGTTAAGGGAGAGGTAAAGAGAAAGACTTCTGAAGTGTTCTGTTTTTTAAAAATAATCATCCTCATGCCAAAGACACACATTTTGGGGTAGTGAATTTTGCTTCCCTACAGCTGTTCCAAACATATTTATGAGTGTTCACCCTGGGCCAATATAAAAAGATGAAAAAGACATGGAGAATGCAGTCGGCGGTGGTGATGGTGACTGGGAGAAAAGAGTTACGAGTTAGACAGACATCTCAGTAAAAAAAATAAACGGTGGAAAGCAGAGGTTGTGTAAGCATCCATTAGATTGATTCACAGCATTCATGGAACAGTTCCTTGAGTGCCTCCTTTACTGGGGCTAGGTGGTAAGACATCCATCCCAAATGGAAACAGGTGGACTAACAATGAATCCCGTCATGGAAGTTGTGTTAAGGAAGTTCTGTGAAGGAAAAACAGGTGAGCTGTGAGGACCTAGGCAAGCCACACAGTATTCAGCTGCTTACCTTTCCTTCTGTCAGTGATGACCATAGAGCCATCCAAGTAAAGAGCATGCATTCTTTAGGCAAAGGAAAAGAAAAATTGGTGATGTTCTGGCTCAGACAGGAAAACCTGCCTCCTAGATCCTCCTTCCACCCTCCTATTTTGTATAAGAAAGGTGAATCTGGCCCCAGGTGGGTTTTTTTTTTCCCTCTTGATGCCAAAAATTGATGAGCTTTTTTTTTCTTTTTCATAAAAATTCATGCTTAATACAATTAGGCACATTTATATTTTTTAAAAGATTTTTAAAAGATCTTCACTATCACCTACATACCTAAGTATTCTCTAGCTATTCAATTTTAAATTTATCCTTTTTTTTTCTTTTCAATTGAGTCTTTTCATAGATAGGCAATTAAGGAATGGTTCAAAGTGGCATGTGAAACCCACTGTACTTTTTTCAAAATGGAATTCATCATTCCCTCAGCTAATGTGCATGAGACATTTAAATTTTAAAAGATGGCCTCGCTGGTTGTACATGACGCTAAGAACAGGCAGAAGCTGAAATCCTGAAAGGTAGCATACCATGTTATCAAATGCTCTTTTCCCTTCTGGTTAGTATTACTTACATTGTGCAAATGTGTTATGCAAAATAATTTAAAAACTGATTCTGCATCTTTGCCTCAGGTTCATAAAATATTCATTGAAAGTTTTACAAAAAAAAGAAATTAATTTAGTATAAAAATCAAGCACTTAAAAATGCCCGTGTATATCAATGCAACAACATTCCAAAGGGAAGCTTGGAAAAAGGAAGAGCAGCTCAAATCAGAATTTCATACATCTTATTTAATTACCTGTGCGTATATATCTATATTTATGTTTCTAGCACAGTAAAACCCCATGGAAACCTGAACATGAGAAATTCTCACTCATGCTGGTTTCATGGCCTTGGACAAGTCGCTGTACATCAACCAAATTCGTTTCCCTCAGTCATTTAAATGGTGTTGCTAATGTTAATCCCAGTTATTTTATAAGGTTGTTTTAAATATAAAATCAAATTATCAAAATTAAAACATGTTTTACACACTGAGAAAGTGCTGTGTAATTCTAACTCACCTAAATTATCATGAGTCTTCCTTTCTGACCTGTGAATGGAAGTTTGGAGCTTCTGATAAACATATTTTTGTTATTACATCTAAAGGCAAAAGCAAGTCATAGAAAATTTTGGCCTCTCTGTATATGTAGAGTGTAGGATTTTTGTCATTTGGCTGGGCCAGAGAATTAAGTTAATGTTTTCATTTGTGCAGAGTAATGTATATTTACCAAAGTTTCTGCAACTTTAGGAGTTTTTACTCTAATATTTATTAGATAAGTATATAGTAGGCCCCTGAATCTTCTATAATTTTAGTATTTGAGACCTGTAAGCTTAATATTTCTAAAATTGCAATTATATGGGTTGCAAAATATTACATGATTGTGAATCACCTTATGTAAGCAAATTTTTAGATGAATTTTCATTGTGTGTATCTTATAATCCTGAGATACAAAATTACATCAGATGCCTCATCTTTTGGAAGGAGATTTTTTTTATTATTAATCCCTCATGCAAATCATAAAATGAAATTCTCTCTCTCTTTTTTTTTTTTAATTTTCAACTAAAGCTGCTTTCCTCGTTGACTTTTGTGCTTTACAAGTTAGTTTCTATATGGTTTCTTTTTATCAGTTAGTGAATTCATGTTCTTTGTCCAAAGTATCATTGAGCGATCATACCACTGGGAAGTCTTGCAGGCCCTGTTGATTCTTTCTCTCTTGGGACCTGATTTTATACGAATAGATTATTCTTCCCTTTGGCAATTAGACATATTTTGGTCTGAAGGCAAAATTGTCATTAAATAAGTAAACATTATTTATCAACCACCATTACTCCCCATTTATGTGGGGAGAAAAAAGAAAACAAAACACTTTACCCTTCTAGATTCTTCCGGCTGGTCTAAGAATTAAATGACATGAGGCAGATTAAGAAGGGGAAATCAAATCTTATTAAGGACTTACGAGTGTTCCATAAGAATATGGATCCCAAAGACAAGTTAGGCAATTGAAGTTTATATGCTGGCTGAGAGAAGGAGAAGCCGGTGGGGGCTTGAGATTTCAAAGGGAAGGAGGGCAACTGACTGGAAGATGCAAAGAGCAAATATTTGGTAAACAAATATTTGCTGGCCCAGAGACAATGGGACAGAGAGGACTTTGATAAACAGGCCTTGCTAAATTTCCCCCAGTCTACCACACCTACTACATATTATACTTTAGTTATCTATGGTGATAGTTCTTTTTTTTTTTTAGAGTAGGCCCTTTATCTAAATTCTTTTAGGCAGTTAACGGGAAGAGGTATAAGCTCCTCCTGAACCTTTTATTTCTTAAAAGCAATCAGCCCCCAAAATCCTGAAGCTGAAGAGATACATTTTGGGGTGGGCAGTTTTGTTTGCCTACATTTGCATCAACATTTTGTGATGACAGCCAGTGACTTTGCTAATATAAGTATTTCATAATAGGTTTCTTGTTTCTGACCTACATGAGCAGCAGAATAAAGCAGATTTAATTTATACAATGGGGATGAAGAGAAGTTACACAGGGAAAATTAAATATTTTGGATTTTTCATTAGACTGCCAGAATCTAAGGGAAAAAGTTATTTATCCATATAATTTGCTTTCTTAAAGACCACTCTTTTATATATGTTTATTTGTATCATTAATTGATACTCATATGCAGATGACTCCACAGTTTTAGGATTCATTGGCAAAAGGAAATGCAGTAATCCTCATGCCTCAGGTACCAAAGTACCTAATTGAAATGCACTATGAGGAAAAGTCAAGTTTATTACACTTGCCTACAACGTGCAGTGTGACATTTTGCTTTATAGCATTTGGAATCTCTCACCTCCCAAGAACAATGAACTTCAAAAACATAATACAAGTGGGAAAATTGCCTTAAAAATGTAATTTTAGAAATGATTATCTGAAAATACTGTTAAATGAAAAAGTTTGGTGAAAAGATGAAACTAATATTTCATTCATCTTCTGTTGATTCATATTTAAACCCAATGTAAAGTTCAGATGTTTAGGGGAAAGAGAAGAAAAAATAAGCTGATTGAATAAGTCAGGATGACTCCTTAAAGTTTAACTCAGATATTGTTATTTGAGAGTCTGTGGTGTGTGGCTTATGACTTTTTTCTTTGTTGTTGTTGTTGTTTCTATAGGTAAAACATCTTTTCAAGGAAAATATACAATTGTTAAATCTATAATTTCTTTGGGGGATTCCATTTTCATTTAATGTGGGCAATTTACCCATAAACAGCACAAAAATAATCAAAAAACTCTGTCCTGAAGGAGGGGTAACCTGATTGAGCATATGAGTAGTGGTAATCCTAACTGTTAGTCTGGGGCTGCAGACGGGTCTTTCATCATACAGTACTTATAATAGATAATAGTTCTTAACAGTGCCAGGCACTAAGGACTTTACACACATTAAATCAGTTCATCCCTGCATCAGTATTAGGAGATGGATGTATTTATTATATTCATTTTACACATGAAGAAATCGACATTTGCACCTGTGACTGTGCTCCGTGTTTCAGCACCGACTTCCTCCCATAGGGTCCATCAATTTATACCCCAAGTAAGCTTCCAACAAACGACCTCAAAGAAGTATACAATCTAAATAAAAACAACCTGTTCTCTATGCAGGCACTATTTTCAAACCCCCACACTCCTTGTGGCTCCCACCTCCCCCCTCCTCCAACTTGCAATCAACTTTTATTTACTTCCTTCCCATATTCACATGATGGAGCCAACACTAAAGAGGAGTTGGTCTAATGTTTCTCATTACCACAGCAACCTGCAAGTTCTATAATTTATGCAGGGTCGGCTTCCAAGTTTTTTTTTTTTTTTAATAACCTGTGAGAATTTTAGTCTTTCTTTTGGTTTCTTCTACTGAGAACAAGAGAGAGAAATCAAACTTCTGAAGCTCACCTCTAAACACCCTAACAAAGATTGACCCAAGCTGTGGCACTAGGTCTAAGTTCTAAGAAGCACAGGGATTAAGAGAGTGCCACCCGGCCACCACCAAAACCCCAGACAATTTTCATAAATTGATTATGTGAAAACAAAACAAACAAATAAATGCTCAGGGAATCTGTCAAATTACTTCAAACAACATTTATAGCTCCCTGCCTTCTCCTGCTACTTTATTTTTATATGTGAAATTGAAAAATAAACTGAATTCTGAAAATGCCTAAGGGCCAAAGATTCAAAATGGAATTGATTCAGAGAGGCCACCCTCTCCTGCTGTTTAAAGAAATTGTTAATGGTGGAGCCACTTAAAAGTTTTGTGAAATGAAAGACCAAAGAAATGTTATCAAGAAATCAAGACTGAATAATCTCACCATTTTCATTGTTTAAAATCTCAAAACTATAAGCCAGAAGTCATAATCAAGTCCATAAAGAAGCTTATGGATTATAGAGAAGTCATCCAGAATTTGAATTCAGCTGTTATGCTAGTCCCCAGGAGACAAAATTGCCTAGGACTGTCTGATAATTAAAGGGATCCTTTACTTCTATAAAGATTGGAAATACCAAGCTGTTTAACTTTGAAGTAAATAATATCCCCAATCTAGCATTTTATGTGTTCTTCATACAAAACCAATATAAGTATCTCTACAATTCATGGAGTACCTAGATACGATTTCAGGGGGAAAGGTATTTTATCTGAATTATGTTTCAAGGAGAATGTTTTATTTAGTGAAGAACGGACACACATGGATCTATGGGAATGATAGAACTTAGAAAGTTAGAAGGGTTATAGAATATTGTAATGGGTACCATAAAAATCTATTCAAAGCCAGGCATGCATTTCTATAAAGAAATGAATGGTGCAAATAATGTGACCCATCACAAGCCTGCTGCTTAAAGCCCCAGATGCCATATTCCAAAGAGAATAGACATCACCCACTGAATTGGATGCCTGGACTCAACTTGGATGTGCATGTTTCATAGCAAAAAGCGTTGGTTTGTTTAAGAGTTGGCAGTCTCAAAAGTTCATGAAATGTGCGCATGATTATTATTATGTACCAGCCACTTCCCAGGCACTGTATTAGACTGCGGGGACAGATTGATATGGAAGATAGCCATGGCTGTGGCTCTCAAGGAGTTTCCATGATAATGAGAGAAATGAACAACAATGAAGTAATAATTCAGTTAGTAAGTGTTGTGAAGAGAATCAAATAAGGCTTACTCACTGGGGACCTACTTGAGATGGAGTGATAACTTTCTGAGAGGGGACATTTGAGCTGTGACTTGGGTGACAGGAAGTGAGAGCATGGAAAGATCTAGGGAAGAGACTGTTGGGCAAAGTGATCTGCAGTAAAAAAATTCACACAGAAAGACACTTTTGTTTAGAAACAGGAGATAGAGATGTCCCTCTCCCTGCCACCCCCATCTTTGACCAACAATGAAATGGAGGTGCATATTTGTGGGTAAGACGATAAGAAAGACCAGCTCCGGATTTAGTCTGGAGGGGTTTGCTTTCTTTCGCTTTGGGAAAAAAAAAAAAACGTGGGTTAACAATGATAATGCCCTCCTCAACTTTCTCTGGAGTGTTGCTAGGGTGACACTGTAATTCAAAGGACAGAATATCAATAAAGCCAGGATGTACAGGAATGTAAACAAGCTTTAAAAAAAATAGTCCAAGTGTTTGTTAAATAGACCACAACGGCACAGGTCCATTATCATTGCAGAAAGCTCTGTACTTAGTATGTCCAATTATCTAAATAGCTCAAAAACATAATCAATCCATCAGTAGTATTCAGCTTTCTAGCTCTGATATCTGATTGTGAATTCTCTGTGTTTATTCATACTTCTGCCAAATGTCGATCCAGAAATGTATTAGCATCTGCCAGTGATGAATAAACATAAGATTGTGCCCCTCCTGGAGTTCTTAGTCGGGCTGGTGAACAAAGGCTAGTCCCATCCATACCCCATGGATGTTTCTTCACATCACAGAACTGTGTCCTTTTCTGTAATAGAGTCAGCATAGTCAAGGATGAGTCTAACCTCGAATCCTTGGCCTGTAGTGGCAGCACCTCTCTTTTTTCCCTTGCTCAGCCTACCCAGAGTTATGCATTTTAAAAGACCAGCTCTGCTGGCTTCCTTGTCCTTCAGTTTTCTTAACAGGCACATACTTGTGGGATTCCAAAGGTACTGGGTCTGAAAACCCTGGGGAGCTGAGAGCATCCCCCGGTGCTTGGGCAGAGAGGAGCATGCAGGCAAAGGGTGAGGCCAGCAGCATTCCCCAGCCACCCAGGCTTCTGAGTGTGAACGAGTTCAACGTCTCTGGGAGTCTTTCTTTTCTTGGGTGACATGCAATGTGGTGTGCTGAATGCCTGTTAATTAGTCCCTTATGTCTGTAAGTTGTGGGATCCAATTGTCCTGGTGACAGTGAAACAAGAGGCAGACGACTATGGTAGAGATGAATGGAGTCACACACAGCCCTGTGTGGACATACCCCATCATTTATTTTCTTGAAGCTCTTTGCATGGCGAGTATCAGCAAGTCTTCACATCGCCTCCAGCACATGCCATTTGCTGGGCTAAAGCAAGCCATGCACCCTTCTTAATCTCAATAACATTGCTTTTATGGTGTACGTCCTACACTCCAGATTAAAATGTCACTGAGGAGAATTGAATCAGAAACTCCATCTCTCAGCCTGTTTTTTGCTAGTCTGAGTGGCCAAAGGCTTTTCAAAGCCAGTGTCAAAATAGGTGCTTATAGCTGTGCTGGGGCCCTGACCCTGTGAACATTGAGGTCTCCAGTTTATGTAGGAAGACCTGAGATAGTCATGGTGGTCATCCAGCATATTTGAGAAAAGGGCATTCTTAGTGGCCTTTCCTCATCCATGGGTGTGTGTGTGTGTGTGTGTGTGTGTGTGTGTGTGTGTGTGTTGGGGGGAAGGGTTTTCACCTCACCAATGCACCAACTTGCCCATTGTTACTCACCTTTTTTTTTTTTTTTTTTTTTTTTTTTTGCGGTACGCGGGCCTCTCACTGCTGTGGCCTCTCCCGTTGCAGAGCACAGGCTCCGGACGCGCAGGCTCAGCGGCCATGGCTCACGGGCCCAGCCGCTCCGCGGCATGTGAGATCTTCCCGGACCGGGACACGAACCCATGTCCCCTGCATCGGCAGGCGGACTCTCAACCACTGCGCCACCAGGGAAGCCCCTGTTACTTACCTATTAATGCCTATGATACTGAGCTACTTGCTCCCACCTATAAAGAGAGTGTGAAAACCCATCATTACCATGGTAACTCTTTCACTGTGGTCATAGGTCAGTAGTGAATTCTCACTACTGAGCATTCTAACTTCTTTTGTATCTTCTCATTTGCTTTTCCATCTACTAGTTAGCCCTTTTCCAAACAATGGACTTCTTCTCCTTGTCTTTTCAGGCCAGTTTAAATGCCATGACTTTAGGAAAGCCTTCCAGATCCCCAGACCCAGATGATTTCCTTTTCCTAGGAGTCCCTGGTAGTTTTTATATACCACTACCAAAGTGCTTAATACTGAACTTCATAACTGTTTGTTTACATATCTGCCTCATTTATAGACTGCAGCCTCCAGAGTCAGTCAGCAGGCAAGTTTGTGAAGGGATTGGGTAGGAACTGTCTAACATTTGATGCTATTTAGCAAGAAAGCTCGTTTATGAAGAATCAGAAAATGTTGTTTGGCTAAATTGTTTTCCGTTAAACTTTCACATCCTCAAGTGCACGCATTGTATCTTTTTCATCTCATATACTCAGAAACCTTGCACCATATCTGAACAGTGCTTGGGAACTGTTTGGTCAATGAATAAATGGTTGTTACTTTCTAGCTGCAAATATTCCAATGACACTATACTGTGTGCCAGAAGATATTCAAATACATTAGGCCCCTTATAGTCAGAGGTTAAAGAAAGTAAAAAATTTGTCAACCTGGAAGAGAGAATGCAGTCTTTGCATTTTCACATATTTGCAGAGCTGTGTCTTCTAAAAATGATAAAGTCTGCTCTTTCTCAAAGACCCAGCTCAGGGTTGCCTTCTCTGTACCTTCACTAAGTTCCTGCAGGCAGAAGTGTTCATGAGCATGTTCTCTCTCCCTCTCCCTCTCCCCGTACCCTCCACTCCTCCCTTCTCCTTCTCTGTCTCTCTGTCCCCCCTTGCTCCCTCACTGTCACTCTTTCTTCCTCTCTCCATTGTGTTATCACTATTTCTTAAATGTTTCTTAATTATCAACATTTTTACATTGCATTACAAATATTTGGGAGCACATTTGCCTTCTGTGCTAAACCAGTGATTCTCAACCAGGATTGTTTTTCCTCCCAGGGACATTTAATAGTGTTTGGAGACATTTTTGGTTGTTAAATCTGGAGGATGTGTAGAGCTTTTGTAATCTAGTGAGTAGAGGCCAGGGATGCTGCTAAACATCTTAACAATGCACAAGACAGCCTCCCACAACTAAGAATTATGCATCTCATAATGTCAGTGGTGCTGAGGTTGAAAAATTCTGCACTAGACTACCAACTCTTTGAAGGCAGGGAATGTGTCTGAATTCACTGCTAAATTTTTTGGATCTCCAGAGTTGAACATGGCTTGACCTATCTATCTATGTTCAGATAATGTTCGATAAATTAATAATTGAATAAATGAATGAACAACTGGTTGGTGGATGGATGAATGGGCAAGCAGATGGATGAATCAGTTGATCAATCTAGGACCATCTTTCAGCCCTTTAAATTCTTGGCATCCTTTTCTTTCCAAGTCAGAATTGCTATTTATTATCCAAATTACAGAGTAATCAAGTCACCAACCAAGATGTTGACCTGACCAGCTCTAATTTTGAGCAAGTAAGTACTTGACTACAGATCTTGAGACATTCATTCTCAGCAAATATTACATGTCTGGTTGTTTGGTAACTGGGTCATTTGTATGCTCTCCTTTTGTGCTGATCATGTGTTTCCCCTATTTTATCATCTGTATTACTTTTGTAATGCTTCTTATAACTGCTTTATTCTCTTAGGCTGTTGAAGAATCTGATGTGACTCTCACTTTAAAAACCCTCTGAAAGGTCTGCTCTCTGGGTTTCTCTTAGGCAGTAGGACTTGGTCACAATCTTCGCTATAGAAAACAAATGCATTTTCTTTTGGTCAGTCTCAACAACTTATCTTTCAGTCAATTGCTGTGTGTGTGTGTGTGTGTGTGTATGTGATTTTTAAAATAAGCATATCTAGAGATGAGAAAATATTACTTCACTGAGAAGGTCCGTCAAACAAAAGCGATCCACGTATTCTGAAGTCTTTACACCTTTTTTTCACTTGTATTATTTTTGCATTTGCTACAGCTAGCGCCCTGTGGATTTTAGGTAAAAGAGTATGTGAGTTGCATGTGATTTTTCTTTTGGGCTTCTGAAGTGGTTTCCATCTGTGCACATGCTCACTGCATTATGAGCTGGCTCTGGACAGTGAATACAGAGACATCATCCAATACATTCACATCAGTGAATACAGAGACATCATCCAATACAGAGACATCATCCAATACTTGAGTCACTACCCTTCCTTTCAGGTTGGTTCTACTTAAAACAACAAAAAGGATCTTTATTTATTTTTGTACTTAAACTTTAAGTAAAAACAATAGTGTACACACACACACACACACACACATACACATCCCCACACACCCCTTCTGTGAAAATAAAGAAGTCACCAGGAATTGTTTGGATTGATTGAAATTTTTACTATGGAGTAAAAATGCTGGGGAAAATTCTCCTCCGAGGGAAGCTATGTTTAGATTGACAAAATATGAATTAATTACATTGAACATAATTTTTTTTAAAAAAGATGAAGGAAAAGATTGGAGTTTAGATATCTTGGCAGATTTATACTTCCTTTATTCGGCATGCTTTACCTAATTTTTTTTTTCCCCATTGTGAGATACAGTATACATGAACTGTTGCATGAAAATGCAGGCATATTATTTAAAGGACAAAATGAAATGATCACTTTGTACCCACTACAAGCCTAGAAAATAAACATTATCATATCTGAAACATCATTATGTGCTTCTTGAATTGACATTTTTCTTCTCCCCGTCTCCTGTAGTAAGTGCTACCCTGAGTTTTGTATCATTTCTTTGCTTTTATTTGTAGTTTTTATCCCATGTATGTATGTTTCAATAAACAGTACATTGTTTAGTTTTACCTGCTTTTAAAAAAATACATGGAACCATACAGTATATTTTCTTCTGGCTTAATTCCTTCACTCACTGTTATATCTTTGAGACCTGTCAGTGTTGAGGTGTAGTTCTAGGTCATTATCCCATTGTGTGAAAACACCACAACTTACTCATTTCACTCTGAATGAAGATTTGAATTCATGATTCTTTTTTTTCCCTTTTACAAACAGAGCTATTGATACTATAAATATTTTGAACAATATATCCTGGTGTACCTTTGCAACAGTTTCTTGAGGATGTATGTTTAGTAATTAAATGGTCGAGTTGTAGAGCATATACACATGTTGTAAGTCAGAATGTGTTGGATGTGCCAGATTGGTAATTAAATAGCAACCAGAGCAGCAAATCTCAGAGGCTCACACTAACAGAGGCTGATTGCACTGTCCTGTTGCACATGCATCATTTGTGAGCTGGGGGTCTGCTCCGTGTCCTCTTCAGTCCAGGACGAGCTTTGAAGAGAAGCCCCAGATGGGGGCTAACAGGAGTGAGTGATATCTCATTGTTGTTTTAATTTGCATTTCTCTGATTATTAATGAGGTTGAACAACTTTTCATATGTTATAGGCCATTTAAAAAATTCTGTGAAGTTTCTGATTAATCATTTGCCTATTTGTTAAATTGGACGAGTATCTATCATTCTTTTTCTTTTTTTTTCTTTAATATTTATTTATTGTGACTTCGCTGGTGGCACAGTGATTAAGAATCTGCCTGCCAATGCAGGGGACACGGGTTCGAACTCTGGTCCAGGAAGATCCCACATGCCACGGAGTAACTAAGCCCGCGCACTGCAACTGCTGAGCCTGTTTGTTGCAGCTACTGAAGCCTACGTGCCTAGAGCCTGTGCTCTGCAACAAGAGAAGCCAGGGCAACGAGAAGCCCGTGCACCACAATGAAGAGTAGTCCCCGCTCACCGCAACTAGAGAAAGCCTGCGCAGCAACAAAGACCCAGTGCAGCCAAAAATAAATAAAACATTTAAAAATCTTTTATTTATTTATTTATTTATTTATTTATTTATTTATTTATTTATTTATTTATTTATTTATTTATTTGACTGTGTCGGGTCTTAGTTACGGCACATGGGATCTTCATTGCAGCATGCGAGATCATTCATTGTGGCGCACGGGCTTCTCTCTAGTTGTGTTGCAAGGGCTCAGTAGTTGCAGCCCATGGGTTCTTTAGTTGTACTGTGCCAGCTCCAGAGCACATGGGCTCCATAGCTGTGGTGTGCAGGCTTAGTTGTCCTGCAGCATGTGGGATCTTAGTTCCCCGACCAGGGATCAAACCCGTATCCCTTGCATTGGAAGGCAGATTCTTAACCACAGGACCACCAGGGAAGTCCCTCTGTCATTCTTTCTCTTACTCACTCATCAGAATCCCTTTTCTGGTTGTTAATCCTTTCTCAGTTGTGTGGTGCAAATATCTTCTCCCAACCTGTAGCTACAATTATATCTTGTGATAAGAGAAGAACTTAATGTTTTTCAATTATTTTGAAATAAGTTTAAATTTAAACTTAAAAGTTGTTGAAAATATGTATAAAGATCCAATATACTCTTTGCTCAGAATTCATTTTTCTTTCTTCTGAAGCATTTGAGAGTAAGTTGGGACACGTTGCCTCATTGCCTCTCAATACTTAAGTGTGTATTTCTTATTTAAAAGAATAATCACAGTACATCCATCAAGATCAAGAAGTTAACATTGATTCAATATTGCCATTAATCCAAAGAATACTATTCAGGTTTAGCTATTTGTCCTATTCATACTTTTTATAGACCCAGGATCCAGTCCAGCAACACATTTAATTCTTACATCTCTAGTTTTCTTCAATCCAAGAATAGTGTCTCTGTCTGCATTTCTCTCATACCTTTACATTTCTGAAGAGTACAGATTAGTTACTTGGTAGACTATCCCTTAATTTGGAATCTGATGTTTTGTCATGGCTCATGCTTTTTGCTAGGAATTCCACAGGAGTCATATTGTGCTATTCTCAGTGCATCATATCAGGAGGTACACGACACTGACTTGTTCTATTACGGGTGGTGGTAACTTTTATCACTTGGCTGGGATGTTGAATAACAGGACCCTACACTCTTACATTAATTAATTAGGATGTTGTATGTCAATTGATAAGTAATTCATAAGTATAATTGGAGAAGATTCTTAGAAGTTATGTACATGTCCTGTTCCCCCTTCACCAACCAGATTTATCATCCATTAATGATTCTTGCCTGGCTTAATTGTGACAAAAGTGCTTGCCAAAGGGTGATTTTCTAATTCCATCTAGATTTGCTGGTTGGTCTTCCATTGGAAGGTAGAGCTTTTCCTTCCTTTCCAATTAATTAATTAATTAATTACTTAATGCATTTATTTACTTATATCAGTATGAACTTGTGTACTCCTATTTTACTCAAACGTTTACAATTCTATCATCACACCATCCAAGATGTGGCCAATGGAAGCTCCTTCAAACTGGCTTCTGTGACTTTTGACATTTCCCTGATTCTTTGAGCACTTTCTTACTTTCTGGCTCAACTAGTTGTAGGCTCATCTTATATTTCTTCTGTTGAGTCAGACATTTCTCTAGGGAGTCCAAGTTCTTTTAGTGGAAAATGGTATTCAGAAACCAAGAGCAAGTACGTCACTGCTACTGAGGTGTCATTGCTTCTAGTTCACTCAGAAAACACAGATAGAAGATGTTAAGTCTATATGCACATACAGACACACAGACACACCTGTATGTTTCTGTATATAGATAGACAAGTTAAAAGCCATGGGTTCACACTAATAATTTCTGAAGCTAATCAAATACCACAGAGTTTATTCAAGTCTTTTCTGCTCCATGTTCCTAACTCCCTTCTGCAACAGTGAGAAATCTGGCTCCATTACTCTGTCTATTTACTTATTAGATCAGCCTCCCCCGTATGTAAACAAAGTTGTGGATGAGTCAGACCAAAGGTGAGCCCTAACAACCTGCTGACTATTCTCCTCCACTGACACCCACTCCTTTCAGGCTTGCAGACCAAGTAAGGAATAAGGAGGAAAGGCCTGTCAGAAAGTTCAGCCCTGGACATGAGCCCTGCCTATCTGGAGTGCCAGCTGAAGGCCTGGCCCCAGTCATAGGCACTGTTCAAAATCTCAGCTCCCCATAAAGGAGGAGAACATGGAAAAGAAGTACTTAATTATAATGTAGACAAATGAATCAAACTTTTCCTTTATAGTTTCTACTTTTTTTTTTTTTTACATTTTGTTCAAGAAATTTACTACACACAAGAACATTAATATATTCTCAAATACTGTCTTCTTAATGTTATATATTTTTGCCTTCACGTTTAGGTCATTTAATGTTCCTGGAATTGATTTTTTATTGATTGGTGTGAATTTGGGTCCCAAATTATTTCTCTTTTTCCATATGGATAACCAGTTGTCTCAGCAGCATTTATGGAACTGTCCATCCTTTCCCCACTGATCTGAAATACTATCTCTGTCATATTTTTAGGATCTATGTACTGTTTTGTTAGTGTATTCACCAATTTTTGTACTAGTACCAACGTTGTCTATTTATTGCCAGATCCAGGACCAGCTACATAATTTGAAGGCCCACAGTGAAATGAAAATGCAGGGACCTTGTTCAAAAATTCTCAAGAATTTCACAACAATGACAGCAGAGTGTTAGCCCAAGCACAGGGCACTTCGAAGAACAGGCCTGTGTGCTGCACAGGTCACACACCCATGATGCCACTCCTCTCTAGAGCTTTATAATATGTCTTGTTGTTTCTGTTAGAGAATTGTGTTCCCAGAGTGTCTTTCTTCTTTGAAATCACTGCAAATTTATTTCCTTTCTCTAGGAATTCACTGAATCTCAGATATGAAGATTTTATTCCTTAAAATGTCTACCTCTCGTATTATGCTCTTCCAGAAAATCTTTTTTTTTTTTTCCTTCTCCAAGGGCTACCTTAGAAAAGTATCACAAACTCGGTGGCTGAAAATGACAGAAATGTATTGTCTCACAGTTCTGGAGGCCAGAAGTTCAAAATCAGGATGTCAGAAGGGCCATGCTACTTGTGAAATCTTCAGGGAAGATAAACCCCTTGAACTTGCTGAGCTTCCACAGGTGGCTGTACGTTCTTGGCATTCCTTGACCTACAGATGCTTCTCTCCAACCTCTGCCTCCATCTTTGCACAGTGCTCTCCCTACATGTCTCCTGTCTTCACAGAGCTGTCTGCTTATAAGGATACCAGTCACATTCAATTAAGAGCTCAGCCTACTCCAGTTTGACTTCATTTTTACTAATTACATCTGCAAAGACACTATTTCCAAAGAAAGTCATGTTCTAAAGTGCTGGGGCATTAAGATTTCAATGTATCTTTATTTTTGTGGATGAGGCACAATTCAACCCATATCAGATACCAGGTAATTCAGAGCTAAATATCAAGCTCAGTGACAACAACTTTGATTTCCATAGTTGTATTTTGTCCTTCATCCTTATTTACTAGTTCTTACTTATATTTTACCCAGACCTAATTATCTATATCCATTTCTGTCTATCATATATCTTTTTTTTTTTTTTTTTTACGGTATGCGGACCTCTCACTGTTGTGGCCTCTCCCTTTGCGGAGCACAGGCTCCGGACGCACAGGCTCAGCGGCCATGGCTCATGGGCCCAGCCACTCCGCGGCATGTGGGATCTTCCCGGACCGGGGCACGAACCCGTGTCCCCTGCATCGGCAGGCGGACTCTCAACCACTGTGCCACCAGGGAAGCCCTATCATATATCTTTTGTGTATATCTTTGTTAGAACCGTCCTCAGTCTTTTGTGGAATGATACAGGTGGTGAGTGGATATTTAAAATTTTACAGTTAAATCTCATGGTATGGTTCAGTCACCACACAAACCTACCAGTCTATCCACAAGTTTCATTTTGAGGAGGAAGACTATGTGATGGTTACCTGGAGACTGCTTGATTATGCACAGGTTTAAACTTTTTAAAGTTTATAACCTTCTTAGTTCTCAGGTTTCCTAAACTTACAATGAGAATAAAAGTTGTAAGTACTTCAAGTGCCCACCACGACATAAGTACTCAATAAACATTAGCCTTCATTTGATGTTTTTGTATACTTGCTATGTTTAACAATAATGGATATATAAATTGCACAAAGTATCACCATAATTCTGCTCCAACTGGCTTAGGGGAACTCATTAATTTATTTATTCAACAGGTATTCATTGAATGCCTAGTATATGAGAAGCATTTTCCTAAGTAAACTCATTTGTCTTCTAATCCTAGAACAGTACCTAGCAAGCACATAGTAGGTGCCTGATAAACCACTGTTGACTGAAAGTCCATGATATCACAGAATTTATGTTTAGTTAAAAGAAAGATGCATAAAATAAATACATAACACAAAGTGCTATTACACTCTATGAAGAAAAATAAAGCAAGATGAGCGAAGAGCAGTGGAGTGGAGATAAAAAGTAATTTTACAAAGTGTTGGGGAGAAAAAATGTTTCCTCTACCCTTGTAGGCTCTTCATGTTGGTCTAAGAATCCAATTGACTTGAGAGAGATTGAAAATCAAATTTAATTTCGTAAGTTTGGGAGCTCCATAAGAATCTGAGGCCCCTGGGCAAGTCAGGCAGTTGAGGCTTATATGTCATCCAGAGCTAATGAGAAAGGGTGTAAGGCTCTGGGACTTCAAAGGGGAGGAAGAAATTCACAAGGAGATGGGAAGAGAAAATGTTTGATAAACAAATGTTTGCTGTACCACATGGAGAAGTCTTTCCTATGAAACAAAGTTATCTTTAGTGATAGCTGTCTTTCTGGTGCAAGTTCCCTATCTAAATTCTTTTAGGCCGTTAAGGCGGAGGTAAAAGAAAAGCTTCCCGAGTCTAATGTTTCTTAAAAATAATCAGCCTAGGGCCTCCCTGGTGGCGCAGTGGTTGAGAGTCCGCCTGCCGATGCAGGGGATACGGGTTCGTGCCCCGGTCTGGGAGGATCCCATATGCCGCGGAGCGGCTGGGCCCGTGGGCCATGGCTGCTGGGCCTGCGCGTCCGGAGCCTGTGCTCCGCAACGGGAGAGGCCGCGGCAGTGAGAGGCCCGCGTACCACAAAAAAAAAAAAAAAAAAAAATAATAATAATCAGCCTAAAATAATCCCCATGCCAAAGAGATATATTTTGGGGTGGTAAATTTTTCTCCCCTCCAAAAGTGAGGTCAGGGGATGTATTGTTAAAGAGGGAATATCGAAGGAAAGCCGTGAATGACATAACTGCTTGCTGGTCAGCAGGAACAAAATGCAAGAGCTCTGAGGTGGGAATGTGCTTAGGGAACAGCAAGAGGCCATTAAGTAAGATAGCAAGTTCTTTCCACTTGAGATATTTAATAATGTCAACTGCTATTACATAAATGTAAAATTAGCACTGTTTGTATTATAGTATAGGAGGTCAAAGAAGGGAGGGAGAATTTATTGTGGTCAGTGAAAACCTTGCAAAGGAGGGAGGATTTAAACGTGGGTGGAAGAGAATCCCCTAGTGTCTTTCAAAGTGTGATCAGGAAAGAGCAGTGTCAGTATCTCCTGGGTGCTTATTGGAAATTTAGACTTGGTCAGAATGGCCATTATCAAAAGGTCTACAAGTAATAAATGCTAGAGATGGTGTGGAGAAAAGGGAACCATTGTACACTGTTGTGGGGAATGTAAATTGCTGCAGCCACTATGGAAAACAGTATGGAAGTTCCTTAAAAAACTAAAATAGAGTTACCTTCTGATCCAGCAATCCTACTCCCGGGCATATATCTGGAAAAGATGAAAACTGTAATTCAGAAAGATACAGGTACCCCAGTGTGCATAGCAGCACTATTTACAATAGCTAAGACATGGAAGCAACCTAACTGTCATCAGATGAATGGATAGAGAAGATGTGAGATATATGTATATATATATATATATATATATATATATATATACATATATATATACATATACCCATGCACACAATATACACACATACAGTATTAATCAGACACAAAAAAAGAATGAAATGATGCCATTTGCAGCAACATGGATGAACTAGAGATTATCCTACCAAGTGAAATAAGTCAGAAAGAGAAAGGCAAATATCATATGATATCACTTAAATGTGGAATCTAAAAAAATGATACAAATGAATTTATTTACAAAACAGAAATAGACTCACAGACATAGAAAACAAATTTATGGTTACCAAAGGGCAAAGGGGGGAAGGGATAAATTAGGAGTTTGGGATTAACAGGTACACACTACCGTATATAAAATAGATATGCAAGAAGGACCTACTGTATAGCACAGAGAACTATATTCAATATCTTGTAATAACCTATAATGGAAGAGAATCTGAAAAAGAATATATATATATATATATATATATAAAACTGAGTCACTTTGCTGTATACCTGAAACTAACACAACATTGTAAATCAACTATACTTCAATTTTAGAAAAGAGAAATGGAGACTCTCAGGCCTTACTCAGTTTATTTCCTTGAGATGGGACTCAGGAATTGGTACATCCACAGACTCTCAGGGGGATTCTTCTTCATGCCAAACTTGAGAAGCACTTCGCCAGCTTCTCACGCCTGCACATCACCTGGGGATCAGTTAAAATGTAGATTCTCATTCCGTGGGTCTAGATTGGTGCCAGAGGTTCTACATTCTCTCTCTGCTCCCAGGTGAAGCAAACACTATCAGTCCACACACCACACACCAGTGCCTGAGAGTTGAGGTTGGACAACGTTTTCTGTGAAGGGCCAGACAGTAAATTGTTCAGACTTTGCCAACAATACAGTTTTTGTTGCAACATGAAAGGTGCCATAGACAATATGTAAATGGATGGACATGTTCCTATAAAACTGTATTTAAGGACACTGAAATTAGAATTTCATAAAATTATTATGCATCTCAAAATAATCTTTTAATTTTTTTCAACCATTTAAAAATGTGAAAACCATTCTTAGCTCACAGGCCACAGTATGCCGACCCCAGCCTAGAATAATGTTACATAGGGCAGAGCGATTCTGTTTTCTTGTCCCCCAGTTGTATAATGAGTGCCTAGTGTTTATACAGGAGAAAGTTTTAAAAAATACGTTTTTCCAAGTGGAAAAAAAGCTTTCAGGAAAAAAATATGTTCCTACTGCTAATGGCATGTAAGGATCAGTAAATGCTAATTATTAAAATATAATACACACTTGGGCCTCCCTGGTGGCGCAGTGGTTGAGAGTCCGCCTGCCGATGCAGGGGATACGGGTTCGTGCCCCGGTCTGGGAGGATCCCGTGTGCCGCGGAGCGGCTGGGCCCGTGAGCCATGGCCGCTGAGCCTGCGCATCCGGAGCCTGTGCTCCGCAACGGGAGAGGCCACAACAGTGAGAGGCCCGCGTACCGCAAAAAAAAAAAAAAAAAAAAAAAAAAAAAATATAATACACACTCGATACAACCACGTAAAATATATGGGTTAAAGGAACTGGAGGAGTGTTAACCTGCATATGACAAATGATAAAAATAATAGTTGATTTCGAATGTATGAAAAGTTGACTTTGTATTAGAGAAAGGTTACATAGTTTGCTTTTCTGCAGAAGGTAAAACTAGCATCAGTGGGTCCTAGTTACAGGGAAGCAGATTCCAATTCAACCTACAAAAGAACTTTCTTAAATAGTTGAAGTTGTGCAGCAGCAGAACTGGTTTTCCCAGGAGGTAATGTTTTTCCTGTCTCTAGAGGTAGTTTAGAGAAACTCCATCATCTGATGAGTATGTGGAAAAGGAAATTCTATTTTGGATAAATGACAGATTCCATGTATAAGATTTTTCTCAACCGTATTCTCTTTTACATCCTCTCCAGTAGTCCCTTTGTTACGTCCACTCTGCGTAACTGTTTTAAAAGCCTCTAACTTGCCTCTTCACCTCCAGTCTTACCAACACAATTCAATTCAACAGTCAAGTATCAGAGAAATCCTTTGAAATCTCAGCTCTAATTATTTCCCTGTCCCCAAACCTTCAGTGGTTCCAGATGAACTATTCAATAGTTTTCTTGTTCTGATGTTCAGTCCCATTCACAGCTCTCACAAGCTTCACATTTCCCAGTTGTTGCACCCACTTACAATGGACCACTTACTAGTCACAGAACTGCCTTAAACACTGTCACCTATTTGCCCTTACACAGGCTGTTCCTGCTAGCTGCTGTACTCTTTTACCATTCCTACTCCTATTTTTCATCTATCTATGTCCTACCCACCTTTCAAAGCCCATCTCAAATATTACTTCCTCTGTGAAGATGGGTGGTATTTTTCACACAGACCCACATACACACACCTTTGTTCTCCCATAGCATTATAGCATTTTGAACTATCCTCATAGTAATTAAAAAACATTAGTTTTCTGAGCTATTTCTTTGGTAACTTGTCATGATCTGGCTCCTTTCCATTTCAAGAGCTTCATCTCTTATTACTCCTGCCTTTCCTCTTCTATAGTCTTTCCATTCTGGCCTCTGTTGGTTCCTCAAATGTTCTCAGCTCATTTCTAACTCAGAGCCTCTCTGCCTCTAATGCTCTTCTTCAAGTCTAGACCTCAACATGGCCAATTCTTTTTCTCACTTAGCACTTCATTCAAATTATCTCCTTTGACTAGGCCATCTGCTCTCTATACCATTATTCTGTTTTTATTTTCTTATTAAGAGCATTATTACTCTCTGGCACTATCTTATTTATATGTTTATTTATGATCAGCTTTGCTGCAACATTACTAGAAAGTAAGGCTCATAAAAGCAGATACTCTTTCTAATGTGTAACTACAGAAAAGTGCTAGGAACATGGTAGGTATTGAATGAAGGGATGGTTAAATAAATTAACAATTAGACTCTGTGTGCTCTAAGAGCAGGTGAAGTACCTGTGCATCTTTTCCTTCTCACTCAGTCAGTATTAGCTGAGAGTGGGCCAAGGTCGCTAGCAGAATGTCATGAATAAACTCTACCATCTGGAATATTGCCATCAGAGTTTTTACCTATCTAAGCAATGAACACCCATGATAAGGAGCCCAAGAACAAGTGAGGTGAGAGATACTTAAAAATAAGTAGTAAAATTGTGTCAATGAGGAAATAAAGCAAGATGCAGAGCAATGGGGAAGAATATGATGTCTTTTTTTGTGTGTGAAGTAAGCAATGATTAAAACTTACGTGACAGAGGACAATGTGGAAAGATACATGTCAGATTACTTTGGCAGGATGGGGGGTAGAACATAGTATGGGGAAAAAAGGAATAAAAGGACAAGTAAAACAGTTAAAAAAATAAACAAACCTTGGAAACGAAAAGCACTGTTGAACAGCACACATGGAAAAAGAAGTTTTTTTTATTTCCATAACACATGGGTAAAGGTTAGGGGATGTAAAGGCTGGAAGATTAATGTAAATCTAACTTCAGGAGTATAGGTCAAGCAGAGAGGCTGGGAATAGGCTCTAATTTTTCTAGTACTCATCTGATGTGATGTTTCCTCAATAATATATCAGTGACACTTGGGCAGAAATTACACTGCTGGACATCTGCTTCTGCTGAACTTAAATGCCTTGGCAGGGAGAATAGTTCTCTTTCGGTCTGTGCCTTCTGAAAAGTTATGATGAAAGTCATAGCAAGAGAATTAATAAGTCAAGCTAGTCGGCCACAGTTTCAGGAGTCACTTCCCTGATTACTATGGCAATTTTAATTACAGGGAAGAAGTCTAAGACAAGGAGGAAATACCGTCAGAAGCAAAAAAAACTATATTTAAAATATAATAAAGACAAATCCTTGTAAGGTCCCCATTCCAAGTCATTTGAGGGCATGTGTCACTGCCAAAATCCTGCGGGCTCTCAAACTTGAGAAGCAGCTGAAATGTCCACATCAGTTCCTGTGGCACACACATCAAGCGCTCTCAGTGAATGCCCAGTGGATGGCACACGCCTGGAAGGCAAGGAGCCATCCACATTATCTCTAATTGCACACCATGTGCTTTGAAAACCACCCACAAAAATATCACACTGGAATTACAAAGGAGCAGTCCTCATTTTCCTTATTATCTTCCTTTTATGGAATTAAAGAAATAACAGCATGCACAGTAATTTACAATTTTTCTTAGCCTTATAAACACATCAAAACCACACTTTGTTGAATCAAGGCAAGTTCAAGAAACAAAGGCAATGTAGACAAACTCTCAGGTACTTATATTTCCACTCTGCCTTAATGTAGTTGGTGTTTAGGAGCGGCGGCTCTGGACTTGGAGAACCTACATTTGAAACTGTGTGATCTTGGGCAATAATATCAACCCTCTGAACTTCATAAAAATCACTGTAAAATATGCATAGTACAGTAGACACATCAGTGAATGATTATTAGGAATTATATGAAAGAGTGGGTATCAAGTCTTAGCATATGCTAAGTACATGATAAGCAATAGATATCAGCTATTCTTACTGTTTTCTCATTGTACAGAATAGCACTGAAGTACATCTTTGTTGAATGGGCTTAATAGTGACTTTCAGAAGAAATGAAATGCTGGTGTAGGGCAGTCTCATTTTATGCCAAAGGTATATTCCTGAAAAGGTCTCATAATGCAAAACTGACATAAGTTAACATCCATTTTGCCATTGTAACAAATAGAATGTAATTGGAGTGAATTTGCAAGGTGTTTATATCTGTAATTGCTAGAGCTTAGGGGTTGATTTTGTGCCCATGTCACCAGCATTTTTTCCACCTTATTTACCGTGTTACATAAGACAGTTTTTGCAAACTCAACCTGTAGCTAGATTAGAGTTGCTTTTTATTTTGTCACCATCATCTCCGATAATTTACACAGTATCCTCTCCTAAATTCATATCATTTTGTATCATGGTAGTTCTTTGGCCTTCATAGCTTCCATCACACGTAAAGTCTTTCTGAAGTTACTACTTTTCAGCTGGAGCACTATCACTGTTAGAAAATGAACATTTCCTTGACATTATTAAGGCAGTTTAAAAATACAATAAGAATGAATGCTAAAATAATAGTGCCGTAAGCTGCCAGACCTTTCAGAAGTTCTGTTACTCATAAATAACAGCTTGGTTCATCTGATGTTGAAAAAGGATAGTGGGTATTTCCCTTTATCATCCAAAGTGAAGCCAACACGAGTCAACAGCAGTAATGCAATTTATAACCCACTTGATCTAAAATTTCTAAAAGATAAAATGATTGACAATTTTAAAAAATTGGTGAAAGATTTGTTTCAAAATGTATATATATGATATGATTTATTTAAAGTATATATCTTATTAAAATGTTTATAAAAAGTGACCAAACTCTAATAGCTCCACCAAGCCCAGTTAAGTACCATGACTACTGTGATCTGTTACATGATTATAAGCCAACATGGTCCGAGTTGCCTGTAATTGAGTCTACTAAAGTCTCCCAACTCAATAAATCCTTACCGTAATGTTAACGTGCCAGCAGCTCTCAGGGCTTAATTGTTTTACAACATTCATAAATGTGTCTGTTGTCCTAGCTATGTTCAGAATAGAGGTATCACTGCGTTTCCTAGCCTATGAATAGTCATGAGGTAAAGTAGTTGACAAATCTCTTTCCTTCTGCAGTGACAGGCGGGTGAGTCAGTGAAATTTCCTTCTAGTGACTGAGTTCTATAGCTCTTCACACTTAAGGATAGAGGCACACATTCCTTGCTATGTGTTCTTTCCATACTCTCTCAAATAATGACAGGAGACCTCTTCCCATCAGATTCCTTTGGTACCAACCTAGGGCCTAAAAATCTTCTAACAGTGTAGGCTGCCTGTCTCCTGAATATCATTGGATATAGTAATTTTGAAATGAGGTGGAAAATCACATAATTATGTAGCCACATTTTTTTAATAAACCTGTAATGTGTTAGTGGGAAGATGCTTGTTTGTCTAGCAGTTGATGAGGAAACCTCTAGAACCTTTCAAGTTTGTTGGTAAATTTCCATCTTAAACTGTAGTGCCGAAAGGTTAGAAGTGGGCAAATTGAACATTTCTGTGAGGGGTGGGTTTTCCACTCTTACTCTTTCACCATCTTTTTTCTGAGTCCTCTAAAAGCCAGTCTCTTTCAGAGAGATCAAGATGGGCTGTAGAAAACTCCATGCTTTGATTCTCACTCAAAATCAATTGTTCTACGATGGCCTTCCATTTGAACCTTAATTTCTATTAGTTGACAATGGTTGCTAAAGTGATTATTCAGATAAAATAGCATATCTCCCCAAAATGTTCCCCCAAACCCTAATTATACCAGATACTCTGCAGAAAAAGAAAATGAAGAAAAAAAGAAGCTTTTCTTTGTGGTTTAATCACTGTGGGAAATGCCTTATACTGCATCCTCCCTCTTGGAGATTAAAAGTCGACATTCTCATATTAAAAGTTCTAATCAGTATGGAAGCTGTCTTAACTTTGCTTAACCTAATATTTCCCAGAATTTCACCTTGCCACTACCCCTCCCTGCCACCTCTTTTTTTGTTAAATGTGACACCTTTAGAAACACTGAGATAACAATCCTTGCTGAGACTCTGGCTCAGGAAGATAGAATAAGCAAGGTGGCACTTGCACATAATGGGTAATTGATAACTGTCATTATTTTTAGTCCCAGATTAACAGTTATCAAATCAAACCTTGAGTGTGTGCCTTTGTATCCACCCATATATTTTTATCTAAGACAGGTGTCTCAGATTCCCTACATGCAAGGTTTTATTGTTTTAATTGCCTGGTCAGTGTTGAAGCACCATCTCCGTAGCTGCTAAAATTGCAAGTGTTTGTCTTTATTTTTACCTTTCCTATTCTGTACTTATTTTATGTTTTGTTATCTTAATTTTCTAGAGACTTCTTTGTGGTTTCATGGCTAGCTGCCAGCATTCTGGGAATGTGTGTTTTTAAAATATTTTTCAAAGATCCACACCCTAAAAACACTGTTCCCAGTAAGAAAAGCCACCTCCAAAGCTGGCATTATTTTACTTTGTAAGAGCAAGTTCGAGTTGAAGGAAGCAGCACTGTTTATTTCTCATGGGCCTGTCTTTGGCTCACCCTCGAGGGAAAATCCTCATCCCTTCAGATCAAAAAAAGAGAACTGCTTCCCAATGAATTAGAATACAATCTACATTTGCCCACCATATCACACAGTGATTTCCGAAATCTGGGCTTGTTCACGTCTGGGGAAGATGGCAGGATGGCCCTAGTTAGAAGGGCTTTCAGAATCTACATGGGTGATTTTGATTCCCTAAGCCTCATTTTTTCATCTTTGCCTGACTTGATTTCTTGTTCTGTTTTGTGCTTCACTCTTGCAAAAATGTCCTTCCTCTGCCCAGCCCTAACTGATTCACGTGCACACACATACACACACATACACACACACACAAATACACATTCACTCAGACAAATCACAAAGGCCAGGGGGGAAAAAGTGAAAGGTCATCTTCACAATGGTTTTTCCAGGATTCTTTAGATGTAATGAATAAAATTGCAAATTCTATTGAGGCTTTTAGAACTAATGAAAATTATCAGTGTGTTACACAGCTGCATTTCAGTTTTGTTTGTGTGAGCCTGGAACAGAATAGATTTTATAAATAGAACTTAAATGTGACCACAGAGCATGCATACTAATCAGTTCATTTTAAGACATTGTTTTTGCAATACTTTTAAGATGCACACATGCTGGGAAAAATTACTTCTCAAAGGAACAATGTGGAGCAATTTCTTACCAAAGTTGCTAATGGAACTACTTTTTTCTTTTTTTCCTTTTATTATTATTTAAAAAAAAAACACAAAACATCTCTCCTTATCCATCTTTTCTTTTAGGTAGATGATAAAATGAGAAGGATTTAGAGAGAAGGAAGCCTTTGTTGCAGGGAATTTCTATGAGAAATATGACTTACTTGTGGGAAAGCATGCACTAATTTGGGAAGGTTAAGATGAACATAATCAAAATATATTGGGTAGCACATGCTGAGTCGTGTTATCCATTACACACTTTCTTGGCTCATGTAAATGCGGAGGGTCTTTTTTCTTCCTGACTGTCTCTAAAGAGGTTGGAAGCCTGTGGGATGGAGTGCTAAGTGGTCCCCCACTGAAAGTATTCTCTACCAGCCACTGATTTCCTCTAAGGAGGCAATCCTATCTGAATACTTCTGATATCTGGATCGCTTCCCTCCCCTTTGACAGCACGCCCCCCTGCGGGAATGCATTTGTTTCACTTGTTTGAAGGTGGAAATCCCAGGGGTGAGTTTTGATGTGGGATGAGGCAGTCAGCCCAGAGCTTCCCATAAAGGTGAAATGCAGAACCTCTTTTAGAAAAGGAAAGGTGACTCAAAGGAAACCTTCACTTCCCCAGTCATTAGCAGAGATGAATGTGAGGTTGTTAAAACTCAAATATATTTTAAAAGCCAACGGTGGCCTCGGTAAAGGTGTGCCTCCTCCATTTCTACACTGGGCTTCGTGAAGGGATTCTCAGCTTCTGAGCACCAGTAGAGGCTACAAACCACTACGAGTTTTTAGGAACTTGTTATACTGGTGGTGAGGTGGGGTGGGCGAAATAAATGACCTGGATAATTAAAATCCGTGGAAAAGCGAGGCATTTCCTGTAAGCCATTCCCCACCACTCAAACTCTCACTAAAGCTGTTGACAACTAGAAGAAAATAGACTTATGAATGCCAATTCCTCTCCGAATCAAACCAACAAATATCTATTGCATGCCCACTATACCTGAAGTATTATATTTTTACCAAACTCTGCTGGACAAGTCATTGTACCATCCCAGGCATTAGCAACTGTGGCCAGGGGGTCAAATCCAGCCCACAGCCTCTGTTTGGACAGCTTAGGAGCTGAGAGTGGTTTTTACCTTTATAAAGCATTGTAGAAGAACACAAAGACTAACATGAAGATAAGGGAGGGAAAGGGGACCCCCCACCAAAGCCTAAAATATTGACTGTCTGATCCTTGACAAAAAAAAAAAATAATAAGCTGCCCTGCACTGAACAATATTCAGTAATCAAGAAAATCGTCTGGAAAATTGCACAGTCCCTGAATAATTAAATGCAACATGAAGAACTGAGCAAGCAGGAAAAGTTTGTTCGATAAAAAGCACCAGGGTGGCTAATGATTTCTTTCCAGACCTTGTAGAATCTTAGGATTGAAAGGAATCTTGGGGGTCCACCTATCAAAGTTTTCCAAAACGCAGCTCCCATATGAGATTGTGCAAAATAATTGCAGCGGTGCCTGGAAGGACAGGTATTTATTTTAGTATAACTAGCATTTCCAACACATTATTTCCCAGATTTTATTGCTTGGGATGAAGCTAAAATATTAAGTAAACAATTATACAAATGGCATTAGATATGTTAGTCAGCATTAAGGTGGTTTGTGGATGAGTACAGCCTGCAAAACACGGATTTTAGTCTAATCTCTTTCCTATTTTTGAATGGTGAGGGGTAGGATAAGAAAATATCTTCATCTTAAAAAAAAAACCCAAACATACTTAAGTATACCCTGATTATAAAGCAATGCGTGCTCTCTATTTTAAAGATCAAATATTGTTAAAAATATATAGTATAGAAAAAGAGAGTTTCCAATTATCCCTTTGCCAGAATCACCCACTATTAATTTGGTTTATACCTATCCAGATCAAATTTTCTAGGCACAAAATTAGATACTTAAAAGCTATTATATCTAGACCATGATTTTTTTTTTTTTTTTGGTTTCTGACATTGCTGAGCTATCAGTTATTATTATGATTGACTCTTGAATTATGTTCAGATTTTTAATGGAATGTAAAAGGGACTTTACTATGGTATTGGTTTGCAATCCAAGTAGGTGCGTACTGGGAAGCAGAGTGCAAATTGGGAAGAATTTTATCCATTAATTCCAGACACAGAAAAGGTTGGGAAGCTAAATGAGTGATCCTGAGTGGCTCATGCAGGTCTTCCCTACATTCGTCATTTCTGCCTAGGCTGCAAGTTAACCTGAAAGGTTAATATCATTGCTGACAGCTTGTGGGCCCTGGCTGATGATGAAACGTACCACCTCTTCCTCAACGGTGTTCCTGCTTCTCTTCAAGGTCTCCTCACTTTGCATTCACACTTGCAATTCTCCAGTTTTTTAGATTACAGTCCATTTTTAGACAGGGCAAAGAATATGAAGAGCCAGCTGCCCCCACTACCACCCAAGGGTGCTTTTCAATGGAAAAGAAACTTGTGGGGCTTCCCTGGTGGCGCAGTGGTTGAGAGTCCGCCTGCCGATGCAGGGGACACGGGTTCGTGCCCCGGTCTGGGAGGATCCCACATGCCGCGGGGCCCGTGAGCCATGGCCACTGAGCCTGCACGTCCGGAGCCTGTGCTCCACAACGGGAGAGGCCACAACAGTGAGAGGCCCGCATACCGCAAAAAAAAAAAAAAGAAACTTGTGATAAAAAGTTAGTTCAAAAGGACAAAAACAATGGCAATACAGTTTTGCCAGTGATATAGAAGAATTGATATCATTTACTTGATAAAAAAAAAGTGCAAGCTTATTTACGAATGCAGTGTCCTAAGGATGTAAGCTGATGTCCTGTAAACTTAAAATACGCACTCATCTCTTATAGTCCTTCACAAGTGTCACAAAAGTGTCACAAAGGTATGAGTGACACCTCACCACTGTAACACACCTTCTTTAGCAATAGGAAAGTGAAATGTTAGTTTTTGGTAAACTGTAACAAAGAAAAATAAAAGGACACCATTCATTTCTCTGTCTAGATTTCCTGCTACACTAGTAGCCGCCCTATATCCTATACAGAAGCCTTGATTACTTGGTCACTTTACCCAGAACAGATAGATTGCAGATAATATGTTGAATATTACTGACCTTGACAATTTCAGAATCTGGTCACTAGGTCTCCTCCCCCATTACCGTCCCCTTCATATGTCCAAATCAAATTGTCATGTTTTGGATTAGAACCATATAATAGAGCATTCCCTCTGCCCACGTGACAAAGCATAAACCCCTTACTGGGATAAATGGGCCTCACTATTTATGAACATGCATATTTCTCCTGACTTACTTTCCCGATGATACCTCTGGGGCAGCTGTGTTTAAAAACATAACTTGCAAGTTTTCAAATGCTCAGAGCTCCTTCAACCAGCCTCTAGGAGTTCTGTCCTGAGTCCACCTTTGCTGAGTTAACTTGCTCTGTGTTCCCATGATATACTGGGCATACCTCACGTAAAGTACTTTCCAGAGTGTATTTTATTTATTTATTTATTTATAAACAATTTACTTTTATTTTTATTTTATTTTATTTATTTTTGGCTGTGTTGGGTCTTCGTTGCTGCGTGCGGGCTTTCTCTAGTTGCAGCGAGCGGGGGCTACTCTTAGTTGCGGTGCGCAGGCTTCTCATTGCAGTGGCTTCTCTTGTTGTGGAGCACGGGCTCTAGGCGTGTGGGCTTCAGTAGTTGTGGCTCACGGGCTCTAGAGCGCAGGCTCAGTAGTTGTGGCACACAGGCTTAGTTGCTCCGTGCATGTGGGATCTTCCCGGACCAGGGAACGAACCGTGTTCCCTGCATTAGCAGGCAGATTCTTATGCACTGCGCCACCAGCGAAGCCCCCAGAGTGTATTTTAATGTTGAGTTTATTTATCTGCGTTCCTCACAAGACCCTGAGCTATTAAAAGTAGTGACTATATCTTGTTCACTGCTATATTGCTCAAATTTAGCACGGCCCTGGCACCTAACAGATTAGCAATAACCATTACATTTAACAAATGATTCTTTTTAGATGGCAATTTAAAGAATTATGAGTACTAGAAGGTACTAGATAGAGCAATAGAAATCATACTAATATTTATTGTTATATGTACTATCTCAGTTAAACCCTCCAACCACATTTCTTTAAAAAGCTGATGTTACTCAGAGTGAAATAATTGGCCCAAAGTCACAAAGTAGTGAAAACCAAGCTGGATTTTATCCTATGTTTATCTGACTCAAAAGCTGTGTTCCTAACCTCTCTACTACCCTAGGCAAGTGCTAGAGACTGCTTCTCTGCAAATTATTTTAACTGTTAATTTTGAGCCCTAACACCCTGACAAATAAATCTGCAGAGCCCAGTGATACAGCAAAACAGATGACGAGAATGAACACTTAACTTCTTCACAAGCATCCCTCCTATGGGCAAGTTTTTTGGTTGAAGGACTGTATATTCATGTTTGGCCCTCAGCTCTTCAAGCCCCCAAATACTTGACTACTTTATCTAAAATGGATTCAAATCACAGTTATTTTAAAGTGGGAAAAGACACCCAAACTGAAGAATCTGTTTGAGAGGTGAGCTGGGTGTTCTAGGAAAGATGACCATTTGTCAGTCTTCTTGGTGGCCAAGTACTCATTGAAAATAGAATCTTTTCCAGGAGTTTTAGTCCAACTTCAAAGCCTGATTAAAACTTTAAATAAATAATGATTGGGGAGACAGTTATTATTTCAGAATCCTAGAATCCTCATCCACCCCATGCTGTTGAAAGCAATGAGCTCACCCCTTAACTTCAAAATTTATCCAGGAGGTTCATAAACAGAAGAGAAATTTTATTTAGCTTCTGTTTCTCTTCGAATCTGTTCCCCGGGACTACATCATGGCTGTGCATATTATGATAAAACTTTTTTAAAAATTAATTTATTTATTTTTATTTGTTTATTTTTGGCTGCACTGGGTCTCCGTTGCTGTACGCGGGCTTTCTCTAGTTGCGGCGAGCAGGGGCTACTCTTCGTTGCGGTGTGCGGGCTTCTCATTGCGGTGTCTTCTCTTGTTGCGGAGCACGGGCTCTAGGCACACGGGCTTCAGTAGTTGGGGCACGCAGGCTCAGTTGTGGCTTGCGGGCTCTAGAGCGCAGGCTCAGTAGTTGTGGCACAGGGGCTCAGTTGCTCTGCGGCATGTGGGATCTTCCGGGACCAGGGCTCAAACCCGTGTCCCCTGCATTGGCAGACAGATTCTTAACCACTGTGCCACCAGGGAAGCCCTTATGATAAAACTTTATTCCATGTGCTCTTAATCTGTTTTCTGTGAAGGGAGGTGTTCCATGGGAAAATCCAATTTGGAAATGGGAGTGTTTAAGAAGTTAAGCAGTGTTTTTTACTGAAAAGCTTCTCAGACCTTTCGTATGCCAGGCATTGTGACTATCCAAGAAGATGATGTGATTTGGGAAAACCCTAATCTGGCTGTATAACTTTTATTTTTGGTTTCATTGGTGTTTGCTAGAAGAGTGTAGGGATCATGGAATTAAATTTTTCAGTTAACAAAGTACTTCTGTTCTTTCTCAGAACCCTCGCAGCATGTATAGCATATAAGGATGGTTTTGAATTGTTTAAAATGAGGTTCATTAGTGGCCCCTTAATTGCCATATTTGTCTATTTTCACGTCAGGTTGGGAAGATTTTAACAGTCACATTTTATGCAATTTTAAACCATCCATATACGGTCTATCAATGTGGACTACATGGTTGGGACAAAGGGAGGATCTCTTGGGATGAGGATCGAATAATTTGTCACAGAAGAATCAGGATGTGAGCTTGGGCTAAAAGTTAACTTAGTTTGGGGTGAGTAGCAAGGAGGTAGAGGAGGAAGATGAGGATCCCCTGGGGCGTGGGGGTAACAGCATAAGCACAGGTACCGGAGCAAGTGTCAGGAGTGTCCAGGTAAAGAGAAAACAGCTCTGATGTGGCTAAAGTGTTCATTTGGGATTCAAAGACAAAGTGAGATAGGAAAGGTAGATTGGAGTTAAACAGGAGAGGTTAGCTTCAGGCTAATGTCAGAATACTCTAAATATCTGAAGGTTGGGTATGTCACTGAGAAGTATTCTGACATTTCACTAAGTTTTTATTGCCAGTGCATAAGGGACTCCTAGTTTTCATTGCTGTTCTTAACAGAGAAAAGCAATACAGACCACCGAAAGGCGATGTGAAACAAAACTAGTTTTTGTTTTCTTAAGTATCACTCAGGTGTGGGTCTTCTAAGTGGGAATCAAAAGACCTAGATTTAAGGCAACAAGGAAGAAACACAACAAAGACAAGATTCTGAGTGCAGACTGGTTCGTGAAGCAGATCATGTCTTTCTTTGCCATTAATCACCTTCTAGTCTTATGTCACCAGTGCTGAGAAACCTGATTCAAAATGGGCTTCCTATGATGCCAGCCAGTTCTGGGTCACTCAGCAGACCCCCTGCAATGTGCTCACTCATGGCTCACTGCGATTTTCCTTTAACACCAAATAGTGCAGTGATGAAGACTACAGATACTAGGCTTGGATTGATTAGATTTGGATCCTAGTTTCTCTGATACAATTTCATCATCTTGGGCAAGTCAGCTGACCTCTTCTAACCTCAGATCTTTCGTTTGGAAAATGGGCATATTCCTGTTCTCAGCCTTCAGGGTTGCTGGAAGGATTCAGGAAGCCCTTAGTACAGCTCCTGGCCTAGGGTAAGGGCTGAGTACATTTCATTGGTTGTTTTGTTTTTGTTGTTACCCCTAGCTGCTTGAAATAATCCAAGAATCTTGTTCCTACTCTTAAAACCCCAGAAGAGAGAATCTTACAGAAATATGAAAAATGACATGAATGGAATTGTTTTATCCCAGGCAAATTAGTACATTTTTTTTTACATATTTTGCCATGGCCCGAAGTCTTAAAAAATAATCATAGTATCAGCACCTCCAAGTTCAGTAAAAATGTTATTATTTCCTTTAGATCTCATGTTGCATCAATCCTGTTAGTAGCCAGCACATATATATATATATATATATATATATATATATATATATTTTTTTTTTTTTTTTTTTTTTTTTTTTTTTGGTGGTACGCGGGCCTCTCACTGCTGTGGCCTCTCCCGTTGCACGCACAGGCTCAGCGGCCAAGGCTCATGGGCCCAGCCGCTCCACGGCATGTGGGATCTTCCCAGACTGGGGCACGAACCCATGTTCCCTGCATCAGCCGGCGGACTCTCAACCACTGCGCCACCAAGGAAGCCCATCAGCACATATTTAACATGTTCAAGCAAAATGCAATCCATAAGTATATTAATATATGTTAGAGTAATTTTTAGAATCTGAGCACAAAGTGACATTGATGCAGATTTTTACTTATTATCAATATATCTGTTTCCCTATTTCTACTCTATGACCGTAATAGTTATTAATCTCAGTATTCCTAATGTTTTTTTATTCTTGGCTACTTTTCTGACATATTAGTGCTTAGCAAGAAAAAAATGACTCAGTAATAGTAGACATGAATTCCACTATCTCTTCACAGCTCGCTACGTCCGGTAATAGTTAATGGCATAATTACTTTTTGAGTTAAAAAAAAATCCATTGGAATGCCTGCAGGTATATGTACATTTATTTGGTTTGGAACTTATTTTTTTTAGCATAATTCATTTATTGTATTTGGTATGATGGGTCCAAATGAAGCCAAGCATCCAGAGGAAATTATTTTTTAATATAGACTCATAACCCAGGTATTAATAATCTTTTTTTTTTTCTCACTCAAAGGCAGTAAGGCAGTTTTTCTCCTCAGATCCATCGTCACCATCCATCAGAAATGTTTATTCTTTTTCTTTGTTCCTATGGTGGTGGTCTGTGAATTGAGGCAAGGCAGAAAAAGGCTATCTGTACCCATCATTCATTTATTCATATACCTCTGTGTACAAGGCACTGCTCTAGGCACTGAGGGTACAGCAGTGAATGTGAAACAGACAAAAATCCCCACCCTCTTGGAGCCATCATTCTAGTGGCATCACATTACAACACTACCACCACATGATGGCTAAAGAAGGACACTCACATTGTCCCTCTCATACTTAAGCTTAAAAAAATGGATGCTATGAAACATTACAACTTGGCCAGATCTTTTCTGGCCGTTCAGTTGAAAACGTGCTAACTTGTTTCTTATGTGTGTTAAATCAGGAAGCGTGAAGAGTCCAAGAAACTAGGAGATCCCGGGATCAGAGACAAAGACAGTTTATTATTTGCAACAAAAGCAGCGATCAGAGCGACCGTATAGAAGCAGTTCCCTGAGACGCAATCCCTCAGAGCGATTTAGTGAGGGCCAGGTGGTACCTGTACGTGCCATGGGGTACGTTACAAGAGGGGAGACTCTGATCTAATTTAGGAGACTCTAATCTCATGTAAGGATTGTTTGCAAATCTGCCCATTCTCTCTCCAAATAGAGATATCATTTTTATTATCATGGAATGTAAGTGTCTTCAAGGAGAGATGTCTTATGCCTCTAAATCTTTCAGGGGAATAATCACTCTTTTGACTTTGCTTATCCAAGGGTGTATATACATATGTTCCACGGGGGATCTTGTTCTCCTTCTTTAAAGAGCTACCTGCTTGTATAGGCATCCCTGAAAAGATAGGCCCAGAGCATACTGTGGCATGTAGGAATGCCACAGATTGATGGAAAAATATCTCCCAACAGTGGTACACTCCAGTAAGATTGTATGCCCCGTGAGAACAGGGCTGGTGTTCTATCCCATATGCCTACAGTAGTGTCAGACATGTGGTAGGTACTCAATAAATATTTATTGAATAAATGAATAGGATTTATTTTGAAGATGAAGGTGATTATGATGGTCATGATTTTGTCCCATTTCAATTTTCAGAAGGAACTTATTCCTTTTGTGGCCAAGACAAAAACACCGCAGGGACACCTTAGGCAGAATGAAGCAGAAGTCTACTAGCCATGTTTGGTCAAAAATATGTCTGAGCAGGGTAAATGAACATCAACTGTACATCAAGGAAATAGTGGTTCCCAAATCTGTAGAGTTTTTTTTCCCTTATTTTGTGGTTTTATTTTGTTTTTCTGATGAGCCACGACACCTATAAAATGCTGAAGATAAATATAGTAATTTCAGAATAATTACAAAACATTAAAATTGCATCTTCCTATTGGAGATGTACAATGTGTGTTGACATCTTCAAAATTCTGAGAATTCCTAGAATAAAAAAATCAATAAAATCAACAATAACAAAAATACAGAAAAAAAAGAGTGACCCAATAGACTTTTTTACACCTACCCTTTCCGATGTCCCTCTTTTAAGTGTTAGTTTAAAATTGACTAACCTTTTACAGGATATATATGCAACAGAATGTATTTGAAGAAATACAGCTACCTTTTAGGTGCCGCACATGTTTTAATGATCAGATTTCTAGTTGCTCCTTAATCTTGGTTATGGAAATGTGAAATGCCTAGGAGCTCTAAACCAGGAAATATTGGACTTTATTGTATGCAATAATGCAAAAAAGCAAAAGGGAATAAAAGTGGCTTTTATCACAAACCATGCCTTGTAACCTGGCCAGCTATATGGTCTCCGAAGAAAATCAGAGAACTTTGTCATAGTTGTAGGATTCCACATCCCAGGGACAGTGGTGTCATTACCACGGCTCCTCATTGCCTTCTTCCCGTTCTTTTCTGGTTCCTGCAAGATTTCTTTGCTGTCAGACACTGTTTGCAGTTGACAGTGGCTGGTTGCAGAAGGAGTGAATTTTCATCTTAAAGGTCTCTTTGTAAGATGAGGGAAAACACTTCCTAGAAGCCTTGAGAAGATTCCCATCAGTCAGCTGGAAGAGATGGTATTTCATGTTTAAAGGAATTGTTAGCAAGATGGGGAGGTCACATGATTAGATCAGACCAATTCCCTATTATCACAAAACACAAAAGACCCCGAATAGCCAAAGCAATCTTGAGAACGAAAAATGGAGCTGGAGGAATCAGGCTCCCTGACTTCAGACTATACTACAAAGCTGCAGTAATCAAGACAGTATGGTACTGGCACAGAAACAGAAAGATAGATCAATGGAACAGGATAGAAAGCCCAGAGATAAACCCACGGACATATGGTCACCTTATCTTTGATAAAGGAGGCAGGAATGTACAGTGGAGAAAGGACAGTCTCTTCAATAAGTGGTGTTGGGAAAACTGGACAGGGACATGTAAAAGTATGAGATTCGATCACTCCCTAACACCATACACAAAAATAAGCTCAAAATGGATTAAAGACCTAAATGTAAGGCCAGACACTATCAAACTCTTAGAGGACAACATAGGCAGAACACTCTATGACATAAATCACAGCAAGATCCTTTTTGACCCACCTCCTAGAGAAATGGAAATAAAGACAAAAATAAACACATGGGACCTAATGAAACTTAAAAGCTTTTGCACAGCAAAGGAAACCATAAACAAGACCAAAAGACAACCCTCAGAATGGGAGAAAATATTTGCAAATGAAGCAACTGACAAAGGATTAATCTCCAAAATTTATAAGCAGCTCATGCAGCTCAATAACAAAAAAACAAACAACCCAATCCAAAAATGGGCAGAAGACCTAAATAGACATTTCTCCACAGAAGATATACAGACTGCCAACAAACACATGAAAGGATGCTCAACATCTTTACTAATTAGAGAAATGCAAATCAAAACTACAATGAGATATCATCTCACACCAGTCAGAATGGCCATCATCAAAAAATCTAGAAACAATAAATGCTGGAGAGGGTGTGGAAAAAAGGGAACACTCTTGCACTGCTGGTGGGAATGTGAATTGGTACAGCCACTATGGAGAACGGTATGGAGGTTCCTTAAAAAACTACAAATAGAACTACCATATGACCCTGCAATCCCACTACTGGGCATATACCCTGAGAAAACCATAATTCAAAAAGAGACATGTACCAAAATGTTCATAGCAGCCCTATTTACAATAGCCCGGAGATGGAAACAACCTAAGTGTCCATCATCGGATGAATGGGTAAAGAAGATGTGGCACATACATACAATGGAATATTACTCAGCCATAAAAAGAAATGAAATTGAACTATTTGTAATGAGGTGGATGGACCTAGAGTCTGTCATACAGAGTGAAGTAAGTCAGAAAGAGAAAGACAAATACTGTATGCTGACACATATATATGGAATTTAAGAAAAAAAAAAGGTCATGAAGAACATAGGGGTAAGACAGGAATAAAGACACAGACCTACTAGAGAATGGACTTGAGGATATGGGGAGGGGGAAGGGTAAGCTGTGACAAAGTGAAAGAGCGGCATGGACATATATACACTACCAAACGTAAGGTAGATAGCTAGTGGGAAGCAGCCGCATAGCACAGGGAGATCAGCTCGGTGCTTTGTGACCGCCTGGAGGGGTGGGATAGGGAGGGTGGGAGGGAGACGCAAAAGGGAGGGGATATGGGAACATATGTATACATATAACTGATTAAATTTGTGATAAAGCAAAAAATAAAAATAAAAAAATAAAAAAATAAAAAAATAAAAAAAATAATAAAAAAGAAATAAAGATTTATAATGCCAAAAAAAAAAAAAAAAAAAAAAAAAATTCATATGGAACAAGATAGATGGCACTGTTTATTAACATGGGGAGGGGAGATTGGGTCCTCTAGGGGAAAGCAATAAGAGCTGTAGCATGGACCCTTGTCTTTTGAATACCCTGAATGCATTCATATTCACTTCCTTCCAGGGCAACCATCCCTTTCACATTCTCAGCCCAATTTGCTTCAACTAAAACTAACTCTACTTCTGGGATCCAGGAACAAAACAGCCGTAGGCTGAGCCAAGCAGCACAGTCCATCTCTTGGCCACATTGGTGATTTTTTAGAGTGGGCACCAGATACAAATTGGCCAGTCAGGACCAATAAGCTCAATCCTAAAATTTTCTTTGCAGCATCAGGAAAGTGGAGTATCTCTTATGCCGGAATGAGTATTATCATGCTGTAAGACAGAAGCTCTGCAAGGCCACCTAGCAGAGCCTGAAAATGGAGCCAATCTAGAGGGGAAGCAGAGTAGAAAAGTGGACTCTTAGGATATCTTTTGGGTTCTGAATCATGTCTGTTTGGTTATATAAATCATTAAAGTCTTCTTTGTCTATTGGAGTTGGATCTTTCATAATCTGGAAAAAGAAAAAGTTTAACAGATAAAATGGGTATTATAATTCTCTACTCTGTCCTAGTACTAAGGATGGTGTCAGACACACAGAAGGTGCTCAATAAATATCTGCTGAATGAATGAACAAATTACCTGAGCAGCAGGAAGGACCACAGTTTGGCTCAGAAAAGGAGAGGGGTGACAAAGAAATGGACAGGGACAATATGTTGGTGAGGAGATTGTATAGAAGGACAGGAGAGGTTTCTAGCAGTTATTACTGTAGGCAGATAGAATAGGGGGTTCTCAGAGGAAGACAACCAGACATAGCTTTCTTGACATAAGAGAAGCCATTTTAGGCCTAAGCCATTTTGTGATCTAAGCCTGGCCACAATGCTTGCCCATGCAGAAGAGCAGGTCTCAGTAATTAATGATTTTAAGAGAACAATAGAATGTAAGAACAAACAATTATTACCAGACTAGGGAAATAAAAAAAAAAAAAAAAAGGAATTGTTAGCAAGATGGGGAGGTCACATGATTAGATCAGACCAATTCCCTATTATCCTCTAGGGCCAGGACTCCCTCCCTTGAAGACATGCCCCCCACTCAGAGCATACAGCAAAATAACAGGGTTCTACTGGCAGAGAAGAAGACAGAAAGACTATTGGTCAAGCTGATACTTAAGTTGTATGAATAGTGTCCTATGAAAAGGCAGTTGAGGTTGAAGTGTTGAAATTTTCAACTTAATTCCCAAAATATCTCAATACCCAAACATGGAAGCTCTACCTGACAACCTAATATTTCATTTATTGTTTACAAGACAGTTCAAGTAAGTATTTTTACTGACATTTGATAAGTGAGGAAGCTAAGCCAATACCTCCAATCCTTTACCTCAAAATCCCATAACTAGCGATAGTACAGAATGACTAAATACCCTGGCTTCTAGATACCTTAACCTCATTCTTAATGAACTCTTCTCCGAGATTTGGAACTTTGATTGTACCTACTAGAGAAGAGGTGAGGTGTAGGGGTGGAGGTGGGGTGGGGGGTCCCTTGTCTCTTTCAATAGAAATCACATTTATAAATAGGTACCTGCATCTGCTCAGGGAATCACGCAATGGCTTCAGCCAAAGAGCACAAGTTGATGGCAGCCTGTGTTAGTGGGGTGAGCCCCTGGCACAGCGCCAGCCCTTCCAGCTTGCAAGCCAGTGTGAAATGAAAGCAACTCTGTGTCGACAGCTTTGACAGAAGGCGCCACACACGAATTAGAGTTAGTTCAAAAATTAGCTGCCAGATTATTAATTTGAGAGAAAACAAGCAGAGCAGAGTTTCTCCCTTCTAGATGTCTGGCTGAGCTTTCTCTTCTGTTGGTATTGATCTCCCTGCTTCCTCCTGCTCCCCATCACAGCACAGGAGCCTCTGAACGTCCTTGCCAGGAAAGATTCAGAAAACAGCCAGGCAGGTTTTTGCTCTTTTGAAGTTTCCAGCAGGTCTCGGCAATTTATGTGGCTTTCTGAACAATTAACTTGCTTGTGGAATTCAGGCCAGTCATCTTTTTTACAGATGAGCCCAGATTGCTCATCTGTTTAAAAAAAAAAAAAAAAAAAAAAAAAGAGGGATTGGAATAAATAGGATAGGACTATAATCTCTCAGGATACTTTACAAAATCTTTTTTGTTTTCTGATGTTTCTGTTAAAAAAAAAGAGGGATTGGAATAAATAGGATAGAACTATAATCTCTCAGGATACTTTACAAAATCTTTTTTTTCTGATGTTCAAAATAATACATAATTGTTAGGTAAGTTAATTCAAAAGTATACAATTCTAGTATGAAAATTGCCCATGATTCTCGCTAACTCAGAGATAGCTCTTATGGATGTTTTGTTGTATATTCTTTGAGGTTTTATTTCTTGTTCACATACTAAATTTTTATATATTATGGTTCTGCAGCTTGCTTTTTTTTTTTTTTTTTTTTTGCGGTATGCGGGCCTCTCACTGGTGTGGACTCTCCCGTTGCGGAGCACAGGCTCCGGACGCGCAGGCTCAGCAGCCATGACTCATGGGCTTAGCCGCTCCGCGGCACGTGGGATCTTCCCGGACCAGGGCACGAACCCATGTCCCCTGCATTGGCAGGCGGACTCTCAATCACTGCGCCACCAGGGAAGCCCTGCAGCTTGCTTTTTTGCTTATTAATTAGGCATACTTTCATTAAAACAATATAGATTTTTCTTTTTAATGGCTGTATAGTATTCCATCCTGAACTTTTATCAATCTATATTTGTGTGATTTCCAGTTATTTACCAGTGCAAGTAAAACTGTGGTAAACACCCCTCTAGATGCATCTTTGCACTCTTGTCTGTGTATTCCTGCAGGATAAATCCTTTGAAAAGGAACTGCTGAGCCAAAATCCTTTACAACACTACTAAAGATTCAGTCACCCAGACCGCCACCTCAAACCAGATCTTGTCTTCGAGTGAGAACTCCCTCTCTCTGTGATGGCCTGCAAATTAGCAGAGTTTTAGACCTGCACTTCTGATGGGGCTTTTCACTTCCTATCCAACGAGCAGGCCTAAAATGATTCCTTTCTTACTCATTCTTATGGGTGATAATGTGTTCCTCCTACTCGGCACTTCTTTTTATTTCACTACAGCTATAACAAGCACTTATAAAAGCAGCAATCTAGGTTACCTGAAAACCTTTTCCTTGTTAACTTGGGTTCCAAAAACTAAGACTAGAGATAGAATTGGAAGGCAATAGCTCAACCCTGGTTACATAAAGCTGCTTTTGGACATATCATTAACGTTTCTCTTTGGTTTATCTGTTAAAAAAAAATAGGGATGCAATTCATTTGTTAGGCTTGAGAGGATGAACTCATAGACCCTGTTAGAGCAGACACACTCTCACCCTCCCTTCACACGAATGCAAAGCAGTTTACTTTAGAAAAATGCTAAGTGAATGAGATGCTTAATAACAATGAACAAGTATCTTACTACTTTGTGATTAGCATTCAGAAATGGCTAATGTTTAGACCTCCTTGTTTCCATCAAAAATCCATTTTATTAGACACGGAAATGGCCTAAATTACTTGGTATGCATTAGGTATGAAGAAGACCTCTTGCAGAACTAGATATTCAAGTCTCTGACCCTTCTGAGCTGGAGCAGCAATTAGGATAGCTGTCTATTCCATTCAGGCCCAAGAAAGAAAGTATTCAGTGCCAGCAACACCAAAGCACAGTAGTTTTAAACTTGAGATACTCTCATTTCAATATTGACTCATCTACCCTCCCCCATCACCTCTTGCCTCCAAATTGCTCTTATTACCCTCCAACTACCTGGTATTTTTCAAAGACTTCTCAGGACCCCTGCAAAAGGACTGCCTACTCTCGTTAAATGGCAGATTAGTGGGCCCTACCCCACTCTAAAGAAAGGAGGCTTGGAAATATGCAATCTTTAACAAGCACCACATCACACACACACACACACCAGGTAGCTTAGATCCACTCTAATATCTGAGGACCTCTCCATGCTAGACCATGCATCTGAAACATTGTCATGCATAGGGGGCATCTAATTAAGATATAACTCTGATTTCAGAAGATTTGGGCTAGGGCCTGAGAGTCTGCATTTCTAACAAGATCTCAGATGATGCTGATGCTGCTGGTCTATGAACTGCTGTTGGAGTAGTGAAGCCCTACTATGGGATGTTTAAAGGGCAAGGCTCTGTCATTCATCTCTATAACCCCAGTGTGTTGTACAGGACTTGAGTGTAATGCATGCTTGTTTGAATGAACAAATGAATGGATGTCAATATCAGTGGAGGTGAGAACACTGGAAATGTTATCTAGACTGTAGCTAACTTTGAAAAAAACTTCAGCACAGACGGTGTGATATGTATGTTTGTGTTCCTTTGACTATAGGACCCGGGAGTGGTTAGTTCCCCTAATCAGGTGTACACATTCCACATGAAAGGCCACTTTCCAGAGGCAGCTATTACAGGAACAGCTATCTTTATCTGCGAACAACCCTGGAGTTTTGTTAAATAACAAAAGAAATGTTAGTAAGAAGATGTCATTGGGAAATCTGTGATGTTCAAGACAAGTGCATTGATAAAATATTGTAGAGGTCTTCCTGCTCTCGCAGGAAATTAAGAATTGAGAGAAAACAGGAGTCTATGTTCTCAGGTTACTAGGCTACTGATTAGTTAGGTCTTCTAACTCTGTGGTTAGCCACATCCTTCAAAAAGCACCTGCCTTAATGATACAGTTTATGCAAGGCAGTCTTGGAGCACCTAGAAGGATGGAGACCTGGCATTCAGATATATGATTTCCCTGTGCCTGCATGCTACTAAATGCCTGTTTGTGGAGCTAAATTTGCCCTGACACTTGTTTTCACTGTAGCCTATTACTGAGTGTATAAGAAGGAGGTCTGTAGCTCCCATGTCAGTCTAACAATGGTGAATAACCAAATTGGCTCAGGCCAGTAGGCAATAGGAAGTAACTGGGTTCAGATCCACTGACATCTTTAAATTTGATCTGTTCATACACATTTAAAATAATTAAAATGACTCACAAAGAATTACGTAAACATTGGCAACATTAATTGGAATCCATGAAATGTTCTTTCTCTCTTTAGCAAAGCCTTGACACAGAAAGACACATGATTTATAAAGACTAAGAGTTTACATTTAGAATGTCCTTTCTCAGGACATTGCAAATCTGGGCAGGTTGAAACAACAAGGTCCAAAAGCTGGCTCTGAGCCAGTTATACTAATGATGTATCATCCTAGGGTTGGAAATTTACTGTGGCACCAGGACCATGATCCTCATCCTAGCTTTCAGAGAAGAAAGGCAGAGATAAGAGGCAGTGAGTTGGACTTCCCTGGTGGCGCAGTGGTTAAGACTCCGCCTGCCAGTGCAGGGACACGGGTTCGATCCCTGGTCTGGGAAGATCCCAGATGCCACAGAGCAACTAAGCCCGTGTGCCACGACTACTTCGCTCTAGAGCCCATGAGCCACAACTACTGAGCCTGTGGATTCAACTACTGAAGCCCGCACGACTAGAGCCCATGCTCTGCAACAAGAGAAGCCACTGCAATGAGAAGGCCGTGCACTGCAACAGTGGCCCCTGATTGCCGCAACTAGAGAAAGCCTGCGCAGAGCAACAAAGACCCACTGCAGCCAAAAAGAAAGAAAGAAAGAAAGAAAGAAAGAAAGAAAGAAGAGGCAGTGAGTTGATGTAGAGGAGTGAGCTTGGCTCTAACTTATCCTACTGTCTCCATCCAATTGACAAATGCAAATGTCTCCTTTAATGAAAGAGGAAAGTCTGGGAAAGTGCATTTGGGGAATCCTCAGGCTGAAGTAGCAGTGTATTCAAAGCAAACAAATAGTAATAATCATGATGATGATGATGATAACTTAAGTACTAAAATATGAGGTGAAGTGTCACGAACACATTTTATTAAATATTAGATATTATATATCCACTCTTCTGATCAAACCCTGGGTGATACATGAGTGATCATTGGGTAGTGTGTACAAAGGTAAGAAAATGTAAAATAAATTTCAATTATGTTGAAGGGGACAAAGGTCTCAAATGTCAGTGAAATATTAGGAGGTTTTGCCTTGTGTGATGGTACAAGGCATTTTGAATGACTGTTAAGAATACAGAGTCTAATTTAAGCAGGGCTTGAGGGAGAAGTCCCACAGAGGGTTTTTCCTTCCCTCTGGGGCTTCAGAAGAGATGTGGGCGCACCCAGGAAGGCAGAACAGTGAGGAGATGGGGGGATTTTAAGGTTAACAGGACAAGTTGCATGAATGCTTTTCCAGATTTACTCAATTATACATAGTTTAAACGAGAAGGCGGAGCAAAGTGTGTTTTGATCATCAAAGTATAAGTTAAACTTTGGTCCTACTCGAAATTGTATTAAATGTTCTATGAAAGGGAGTCAGGGCTTGAAAGACCAGGAAGGAGACCCACTGCTGGTTTCTTTAGCTTCTCCTGAAAGGCCTTTTCATTCCTCAAGTAATTCCTGGCCTTGTGCAATTTAGGCTATTCTTTCTGAGTTAACCAGCCCATGGAGGTCAGCAGTGGTACCATGTATAAGTGAGCGTAGAGGGCTTTAAGGACCCACTTTAGTCATTATGGGCCATCGCCAAGTTTCTGTCACAACTACCCAGGTGTACCATTGTAATGCAAAAGCAGCCATACCTAGATAATATGTAAGCATGTAAGTATGATTGTGCGCCAATAAAACATTATTTACAAGAGCAAGTGGACAGCTGTAGTTTGCATCCCCTGCTCTATGTCAGTGAAGTGTGTGTGTCTTTGCTTTGTTCTATTTCCTGTGAGTAAAATATCTTTTATAGTAGACTTGTCTTTATTGATTCTTTAGCAAACTTTTCTTTAGCATCAAGTATGTGGTCGGTCTGTACCGTATTAGTACTAGGTACTAGGGTGTCAGGAAGTTGGGGATGAGAAGAAAGGAAACTGGATAAAAACTACCTAGAGTGGCTTAAACCTCCCTAGGAAACATGGGTATGTAGGTAAATAGGTAATTACTGAAAGTAGGTTTAATGTATAAGCAGCCAGGTACAGGTTACAAACTGTGTGGTTGGTTTTGTTTGTTTGTTTGGTTTGGTTTGGTATATTCCGTTGACCCAGTGGTATATGGATGGTAAAGAATTCTCCCAAAGCCCAGGGGACATAGCATTGACTGAAGTGACTGTGTATCCATCTATGAAATTCAGCTCATGTGATTTGATGTTATCTACCCCATCCTCTTCTTTGGAAAGACATGATTACTAAGGCTTTCATCTATGTGACACATCACTTCTTAAATGTTAATGTTCCTAAGTATCATCAGCAGGGGCTCTTGTTAAAATGCAGATTCTGGTTTAGTAGGACCAGGATGGGGCCCAAGATTCTGCATTTGCAACAGTGTCACTGCTGCTGGTCCCCAGGACATACCCTGAATGGCAAGGTCTAAGGATACTTCAACAAGTATACAAACAGCATCCTCATTAGATGAGGAGACCAGCCTCCAAAACTAAAAAATTTTCTACTAGAGGAATTTCAGAATTTAAACATTGAATAGATAAATGATCCCACTTCCTTAAAATATCTTTCAGCTTCCTTCCCCAACAGTAAGTATATAAACTCCTCATTTATTTATCACTCATTTATTTTATTGAAGTATAGTTGGCATACAATAGTATATGTTACAGGAGTACTACATAGTGATTCACAATTCTTAAAGGCTATACTCCATTTATAGTATTATAAAATATTGGTGATAATTCCCAATGTTGTACAATATATCCTTGTAGCTTATTTTATACGTAATAGTTTGTACTCATTTTTATAATGTGAAGGCTGCTGTGGAAATGCAAGGGGATCACCTGAGTTGGCCAACACTTTATGCTAAACTTTAATGTTACACTTTAGGTGGAAATGGCTTCTCAGATAAGTGTGAGTCCCCAAGCAGAAACATCAGAGAATGGGATAAAGGGAAGGGGAAGTTTGATAAGGAGTTCTAGGATCACAAATGCTTATAGGTCATAAAATCTGCCTAAAACAGCTAAGGGCAAGACTGAACCTACTGGAATAGCTGTGCATACACAACAGGACTCCAGACTCAGGGCTAAAAGAGCAGGATGAGGAGAAAAAGGTCCAGAGGAAATATGGGCTGGGAAAAGACCCTGGAATTTCCTCCACTTCACAGCTGAAAGGGATCTGAGGATTGATCGAGTTCTCTGTTTCCCACCTTTCTGGTCCCTAAGGCATACTTGCCATCACTAACAGTGACCCATCAAGAGGGTCACTATGAACCCCTGGACCCAACATCATGCCTTCTATCTCTTCCCCACACTTAACCCACAGACAGACATATCAGGATCTCAGGGAGGAAGCTGGGGATTCTGATGGCTGATAGGTCCCACTATTTTGAGAATCCATAAAGCTCCCTTATTTTATAGATGACAAAACCAAGGTGTAGGGACAATTGATTTGCCAAAGCTTAGCCAAGTCATTTATTGACAGTTGGTCTTCAAAGTTGGAGCTCTTGACCTCAAGCTAGTACCACTCTACTGTTGATACACTCTCTACTCTTTAGTTGGTTGAGCATTGTGTGGACTACTTATCAATTATTTTTTGGCTCATTTTTTCCCCAACATTATATAGTAATTCTTCACAGCTTTTTAAAAGGATAGGTAACAGATAAAATTTGCATTTTTAATTTATAAGGTGCTCACCCTCATAACTGCCTGAACTATTGATTTTATGAACTTAAGAAAAGCTGTGTATTCATTGTTACTACCTTACTTACTTAGTAACAAGATTAATTTATTGAAAAATGTTTATTTGACAAATAGGGTGTGATAATAATACAGGAAGCCTGCTAGGAAATACTATATATGTCAACACAGGCTCTGTCCTTAAAAGGCTTGCATTTTTAGTGGCGAGACATATATTTATGAAAATCTTTTAAGAAATGCTCCATGATTTGCCAAGAAGAATTTTATAGAATTTCCCATAAAATCTTATTAAAAATATAACATGTGTACCATATTAGAGTAGTTTATTACACTGAATTTTAATTGTTTGCTGTTTGCATCTCTCACCACATTAAAAAAAAAAGCAAGAAAGCAGAGGTTAACCATTGCCTAACAAAATGAGTATGCATATTAGTCATTGAACAATTATTTGTTGATTGAATATACATGAATACATAATCATATGCTTTCTATATATGGTATATGGTATGTATATATAAAGTATACATCTAAGTATACATAATTTACTTAGTGTATTTTTATAGTTTATGCCTTATATATAAGATCAGACTCATTAGGACATGTTCTTTTCCATTTTGGAAAAATAATTTATCATTATGGATAATTTGCTTCAACAACTAAACCAATGCTTCTGAAACATCAACATGTGCAAAATTATGCTATGAAAATTTGAAAACTAATGTTGAATACCAAATATTTTGCATATACATGCTATATATCTGTAAATACCAATTTATGCCTCCTACAAAGAAGACATACTCTATTATAGTAAGTGCTTTACATAAATTATTTCATTTTTTTCCTCACAACAACCTTGTGAGATAGGAAATAGTTATTCCAGGAAATAGTTATTCCTGCCATTTTACAAATGAGAAAACTAAAGTAGGTTAGCTGAGGTCACAAAGTTACTACATGGTGAAAGCAAGATACAAACAGGACAAACTCCAGAATCCATTCTTTCAACCCCTAAGTACACTGCTGGGCTAGGTATACTACACTCCCCTCCCAGGCCAAATCCAGCAGCTGCCTGTTTTTGTAAGTAAAGTTCTATTGGAACAGAGCCACGTTCATTCCTTTTAGTATATGGCTTCTCTAGAGCTCCAGCAGCGGAGTTGAATACCTGTATAGAGCCCATCTAGCCCTCTTAAAATATTCGCTATCTGATTCTTTACAGAAAAGAAAAAAATTGCCGGTCTTCTTATAATGTATCAAATATATCATTCACCTTTACAAATTAAATGAAGAGTTGTGTCCAACATTTTGAAATGTATGTTGTACTTAATATAGTGTATGAAGTGCCTAGGTGTACCCCCCAGCTTTTATCATCGTATTTCTGGTTAGTATATAGATAAAAATTCACCATAATTTGTTACATTTTCTATCATTTTGATCAGTGACTTGTAAGACACATTAGGACTATATTGTATTAACTCTTGCTAGACATTCTAAATGTTCAGAATTTGGTTCAGGATGCATTGGAAATGTGTGGTTATTGTTAAGATATGCTTTTCTTAAAGAGGTTGCAATATGTTTATAGTTTTGAAATCTAATGAATGTTTGGTGGTGTTCTTTTAGGGTAATAACTTCAAAATATATTTATTTTTAATTATATTTTCTTACCAAGTTCTATTCTAGAAGCTACAGAAAAACATACATTGTAAAATTGCTAATAAATTTTGGAGGGGTTGAGCAGCATATTTTTCTTACTAATTTTAAGGAGGAGTTTTTCAACATTATTGTGAATCATAATTATGTCATTATATGTTATAAATATATTACATGTATTTACACTACATAATTAGACCTAATTCTAATTATGTAGATTCATGGTAATCAGCTAGAATTTGCTTTAAAAAACCAAGATAATTCCTCTAACAGATGCTACCTTAATAGAATATTAAATTTGAGACAATCTCATGAAAATAGGAAAATTAATAAGTAATGATTAAACCTCTAACATGCAAGCAGAATAAGATACCATATCATCACTCTCCTAAAGCTTCATTATAAGAAAAAGTGTTTGTTCTGAGATACCCTCAAAAATTTTATAAATAGTGTTTTGGAGAAATCATTTCTTAAATTGAAAAAGAAAGCAATCCAATAAAAAGACCTCAAAGTTTTAAAGACTTGTTTTGGTTATAACATAAATACTCTCTTTTCAAAGCTCTTTATATGAAAAAAAATTTAAATTGTTCTAGTAACAAAGAGGTAAATAAAAACACTATTTCCCACTGGAATCTTGCTCTCTAGATGCTAAATCTAGCATCATTGCTGTAAATTGCTAGTTGTAGTCTTTGATTGACATGTTTACCCAGATAATGTAACAGTTTTTGTGAAAGAAATCTACTTAGTGTCGGGATGACATGAAACATGTTTCCTGTGGAAGGAAAAGCCCCAAAGTTTTCTTTCAAATGGGAGTCTTCTCTCTCCAAATCTTTAGAGCTGATAATGAATTGTGTAATTTGTTTTACTCCCTCATTTACCCACCATTAGTTCAACTGCAGTGTGCATCTAAATATACTTTAAAAAAATCCCTCAGTGGCTCTGTCCTTGACTTTATTTCAGATTAATTTTTGGCACTAAATTGCAGAGAAGCCCGTTGTGCACCACATGATGTTTGACCAAGGAACCCATGTGGTTCTCTTGAGCATGCTCTGTCTTTTTCTACTGGGTTTTAACCCTTTCTGTGTTTTCTGGATACCCAAACAACTTGCCAGCATACTCCAAATGAAAGAAATCATTCTCTGTTACTAATGTTTTTCCCAGTAAGTGTAAAGTACATTTTTTTCTTTCTCTGTAAAGTATATACTTCCTTTTGAAGCTGCTGCAGATATCAAATTAACATGAGGATGATAAAGGATATTTCCCAAGCTTCTTGAACTTATGCAGTCAAACTTGATCTTTACATGACCTTGAGCCTTAAGGATGTAAAATAGCAAGTGATAAGGACAGGGCAAGGAGGAAGAAAAACAACTGCTTCTCAAAGAATTGGTCAGAGTGGGCAGAAAACAGCTTCATAGTCAACTTGAAACTACTCAGCTCATGGACTTGAGGGATAGTGATTGGTCTGTGCTGAACTCCTCTACAACCATGCCACCTTGAACTGATAAGCCACGGACTTTAAACTGGCCAGTCACGTTTCCCAGTGAACTTTTTTGGCCTTTACCTTTAGAAGCCCAATTTGCCTCTGTTTGGGGAGGCAAGGGGCTATTCTTACCCTTTTATGATCCAGATGCAAGTCAGTTCCCAAGGCTTTAACCTGCTTTGAGTTAATAGCCCTTTGACAATCTTAAAACCCAACCCATAAAGCCTAATCTCTGCACTGAATCAGGTTTTCCTAGCCTTAGGGGCAGGAAGCTTGGTTTCACATTACTCTGTTTAAGATTTTGTTTTACTTTTACCAGGGAAATTAAATCAACCCTGATACACAGAAATCAACAAAGCTTTATGTCAACCCCTGTCTATAGCAGACCCTTAGCGGTTAAGGATTTAATCTCTGTGGTTTCACTTATTCATATGTTATTTGCTCTTTTTTTGTGCCAAGATACAAATTTGATTGGGTCCTTCAAAGTTGGGTTACCTTAGAGTCACTCCATTGGTCAGGGAGCCTAGAATCCTCATCTCAGTATAGTTTATTAATTCGATTCTTATTATATGTGTAACAACTGAGGAAAAGTGGTTAAAACTTTTCTCTTTTATGAACACTGGCTACTAATCTAACATCTGCTAGTCCTAGCCATAGCAATGGGAAGGTTAAGAAAAGGAATGGTTTGTAAGTAGAAAATCATTTTGTAAATTATTATGATTATTATGTACCTAGTATTAATCTAAAGGAGTTGTTCACAACTATTTGGTTATCCCTTATTTAATTTTATGGGAGAAATAATAATGACACACAGTGTTATTTGGAGGGGAACCTCCCAAAGGATCACTGATAAGTCCTTTTGCATGGCTGACAACTTCCTGTATGCATTCCACAAGAATTATCATATGTATAGCCGTTGTTACCCCTAAAGAAGTAGAGAAGTTGCCTTGTCCTCTCCTTAAAAGCCTTCCCAAAGTCTAAATCCATACCACCATCTAGATAAAAAGGGAAATTGGCCTGATATTTATTCTTCGCAACTCAGAAAGTGAGAGAAATACTAGAAAAATACTAAAAAAGAACTGTACAGATTTTAGAAGAAACAATATGTTCCTAGGAACTCAGTACTCTGTGTGACTGTTTTTAAATTATGAGAATGGCTTTTTTTTTTTTTATTCCACTGGAGAGCAGACCACTACACCATTCGTTTTGATATAAAAGACTATCTTTTCATTGTTATTCAATAGCCTGTCCACACAGCCAGAAATAGTGCCTAAGGAAGAGGAGATGCTTCATCAATACTTAAAAGTAATCTTTATTTCATTCAGTTTTTTTTCTTTTATGTATTTACTTATGCAACACAAAAACAACAGCATACCACAGTCTCATCAGGTACTCAAAATAATCTGGAGAGCAAGTTGGTTAAAATGACTAGAAAGGAACAAGCCAGTGTGTGAAATATGTGCCATTATTCCCCTTCCCATTGTCCAAGGCAGACATCGTTAATCCATCACAGCCCTCTTTCCCACTGAGCCTGGATGCATCATCAGAATCGTTCTCAATGCAGGGCTCCCATCAACCACTACCAATCAGCTGGAGTTGGCACCTAGTTCCAAACTATTTGCTATTGTTGGACTATACTGTATTACCCTAAAACCTTAAACAGAAGGTAGCATCTTATAATCATGACACTTTCTTGCCTTTCAAACTACCATTGTGATTAATTTCTATTACTTGTTTCTCATAGTCAGTTAATCTCATGATTTTAAAATGTTGACCTAGGTGCAGGTGTTTTGTGAATACAGTATACTTAATCAGCAGCTTTTCAGACTTCAGATCTATAATGCAAAATTCATTGTTCTGTTCATGCATTTTTACAGTGAAATGGAAATTTTCTACAGAATAATTTGGGGTGCCTCATTATCAAGAGAACTAAAGCATCCCTTTCTACTAATCCAGTGGTTCTCAATCAGGAGCAGTTTTACCTACCAGGAGACATTTGCCAGTATCTGGAGTCATTTTTGGTTGTCCAAGGTGGGGAGAAAGTACTACTGCCATCTAGTGGATGGAGGCCAGGGATGCTGCCAAACATCCTGAAATGTACAAAACAGCCTCCACAGCAAAGAATTATCCAGACCCAAAATGTCAATATTGTTGAAGTTGACAAATCCTTCACTAAGTTATTGAATGCTTAGTTCTAGAATAGATGGTGAAGGAGATAATTTTGTAACTGAAATCTTTATGCTGTGAACTTAATTTAAAAGAGAGACTACTTAAATACTCTTTTTAAAATCGTAGTCATGCTCATATTTGAAATTTGCCTTTGGGTCCATTGTTACCAATTTGAGGAATAAGACATTCTCCAAAGACAGTGGAATTCCATGGGACTTGCCTAGAGATGACAACTACAGCTCAGCATTGTATTCCTTTTCTATCAGCTGTGAATGATTCAAGTGTGAGTTCTTCAATGTTTCACACTATATTGGATCTCACACTAAAAAACTACTCTTGTAAAGCAAGATGCATTTCAGGGGTTCTCCATTTTCTTTTAAGTGTTAAGTTTAGTCTAGCAGGATTTTTTTTTTTCCATATAAAAACTCAGTTCTTTTTCTCAAACAGACCAGTTGTTCATTTATCAAATATTACCATTACCTGATGTGGTTAAATTCTGCTAATGAAGTGATGGGAATAAGAAGGTTTTTACTTACACCCACCTCAAAACACAACTTTACATTCTGAGAATTCAGTCCAGCGCCTCTCCCCCTGTTGTCAACCAGAGATAGAGAATGTCTTTTAGACTAAAAGATTCTCAAGCCACAGTGGCTGAGAACATTTCATGTTAACTCAAATATATAAGCCTTAATAAGCCAATTTCCCATTCAGTTTAATCTATTTTCAGCAGATCAAAATCATTAAAAATGCTAACAGTTATGGTAATTTTCAATACACTGTGAGAGAAGCAATTTAGATGGCACCTTCCTGACAAATCTATATTTGTATAAATGCTGATCAAGAATATTTGTTCAATTTTATACAAATCAAACATGAATAATTTCTTCCATATTACTCCTTCTATTGTGTTTTCCCTCTATTTAGTTATCCATTTGCCACTGGCATGCTGCTCTAGGAAGATTTGATTAAAATCAATAAGTTATTGGGAAGATGGCAATTAGCAGTCTTTCACCTATAATAGCATTGTCTGTTAAGCTTCCTTTGTGTTAATCACAATATTTTAGCAAGACTCTCCTATCCAGCCATGCAGTTTAATGGAATGGAAGATTTAAAAACATCCTTAATTTGGGGCACTGGAAATACACTTCTCTGTTTTTTCACTATTTTGATAGGAATACCCAGCATTTCTGCAGTACATCAGAATCTTTGTCTCCTTTGAGAGTTTCTCAATTATGAGGTCTCAGAAATACCTGCACAGAAGTTAACACTGTATAAACCTCAAGTCAGTTCAATGTAGCATAAAAAGATACCAGCAAATATCAGTGTATAGATTTGTTTAACTATTTCAGAGTGACTTGATAGTTTGTTTGTAATAGATAATTGACATGGAGAAGTTCTTCACTTTGGCTGTATGATCTTGAGTGCTGAATGCCTAGCTAAAGACTGAACCTTGACTAATGCCCCTCGACAGCAAGTAATGATTGTCAAAGTCATTAATCAGAATGAAGTCATGGTACCCTCCTTTTTACATCTGTTATTTGCTTCTTTGTTCTGAAGACTCCTTCATTTCATTTTAGTTTTTCTTTAGAGGAAACATACACACAATTAATATGCTTGCTATTTAACTGTGCTTATTAGAAGGGCCACTTTTATTCAAAATTTTTATGTAATGACAGTTGCTCTGAAAACACAGACACTTAAGCTAGTAAGTAAATATTGTTCATTTTAAACCTGTAGCCAAGATCCTAATTCATAAATTTACTACTATTCTCTATTTAGAGAATTAGTACCCCAAAAAACATTAAAATGGAGACATTCAGATAAATAGTGGCAGTTTGGAAATATTTTGATTTCTTAGAGCATTGCCTATTCATTTTTTTCCTAATAATATAAGACTTGGTGTGTTTGTCAGCTAGAACCTCTAAAAATGCAAAGTCCCAAGCTTGGATATGTAAATGGTACAAAAGAAACGTGAAAGTGGGTTTTACCCTCAAGAAATTGTTTACCTACAAAACCAAAGAAGTAAAGGGATAATGCAATTACATGGGTCATTCAAAGCAACTCATTTCTGGAGGAAAAGAGAAGCTATAATAATAATTAATCCAATTTTTTCCAATCTATAATGTTCAAGTTCTCTAAATAACTGTGCAGTGCCCATTATATTTGCCCTTGTAGACACAACCTAAAATAAATGTAGCAATTTAAGACACTCAACGTTGCTTTAGCTCTTTTTTAAAAAAAATAATTTTATCTCTACATCAAGGAAGATTTCAGGTAGTTGGTGTCATTTTTATGTACCAGTAAGTTCAAGTGACTCTTTAATAATAATGGGTCTCTTATTAGACTCAAAAGAAAGATGCTAACATCTGAAATTCTTACTGCAAAATCATTGTACAGGTGACGTTGACATCTAAGTAACATTTATTACAATATGAAAACTCTGCAAAAAGATTTTGCAATAAGAAGACCCTGACAGTGGCTAGGTATCCAAAGAGATGAAAGGACTTGAAATAAAACTTAAGAAACACCGGCCTAGGGACAAAGAAAATTCATGTTCTCTATATAACTTAACCCATGTTACAATTAACCACCCCCTAGTCAATGTTTTTGCTGCTGAATCAGATGTAAGTGAAAAATTTGCTCAGTGTGATTTGTTATACTAGAGGCCTCACTAGAAATAGTGTAAGTTTTGCCCATTTCTTCAAAGTTCTTGAATACACCATAGGGTATTTTTGATGGGAGCCTATTATTGAACATTCAAGACATTATCAGATCCAGGGTCAGCTTCACAGGCAGCTACTTGGGCAGTTGTCCAGAGCATCTCTCTATAAGGGACACTAGGGTAGTACAGCAAGTATAATTAGATAGAGGAAATTGTATTTTCCGGAACTCTTCTTTGGTTGAAAGGATTAACATGATTAACTGCTTGGGGCATGTTGAGTGTGGGAGCAGGTGAGATCCTCAAAGTAAAAGCGTGAGTAACTTCAGTTTCATTCAAAGAAAGAAAAGTGTGGGTAACTGAAGGGAATTTATTTTGTTGAGTGGGTGATGAGAGTTTGGCGGGGGCAGAGCTAAGTCTCTGGGGACAGTAGAGAGATCATTTCTTATTTGTTACATACCTTGTAATAGAGCAGAAGTTGTTTCCAGAGTGCTTTGAGTTCCTCAAGAGCAGTATATATTAACGGTTTGGGTCATTCATTAAATATATTTTAATCATCTCTGGAAGATGGTTCTTTGGGACACCAGTCTGCCGCCTTTCTGCTGGCTTTCTGAATAAAGTCGCTATTCCTTGCCTCCCCCTCGACCCCCACCAAAAAAAGAAAAAAGATTATCTCTGATATGTTGTTGGTGAATTTAAAGATTAAAGACAGTTTCTTGCTCTCAAGGATTTACAGTTTGTTTGGAAAAAGGAAATACACACAAGTGTCTCTGTGACATGAGTGTTATTTTAGAGGTATAAGAGCATGGCAGAAGCCTAGAGAAAGCCAAAGCTTGCTGTGCCCGAGGGTATCAGAGAAGGCTTCACACAATAATATGTGAACTAAGATGTAGAGAACAAACGTTATGGACACCAAGGGGGGAAAGTGGCGGGGGGGCGGGGGGCGGTGGTGGGATGAACTGGGAGGTTGGGATTGACATGTATACACTAATATGTATAAAATGGATAACTAATAAGAACCTGCTGTATTAAAAATAAATAAAATTCAAAAAAATATAGTAATATGTGAACTAACAAGACAATACAAGTTTGACAAGGGAAGGCAGGACATTCTGAGTAGTAGGATCAGCATATGCAAAGGCAAGGAGGTGAAAAGAGAGAATGTTCAGTAAATGGCTCAGGTTTCAAAGAACAGAAGAGAATGTGAAGGGAGAGCTGGACAGCTGAGCAGCAGCCAAAGTAAATCCTAGTCTTCATGCTAAGAAATTGAGGTTTTTATATAGTGGATATATAGAGAGACATTAAATTTTTCAGGCAAGTTTTACTAAAATTGATATATATTGATGCTGGATGCTTGGAAACACAAGGTGCTTTGAGCTGGATGCTTATAATGTCGTGATGGCATGCAAGTTCTTTCTGAGAAGGACTAGAAGATAGATTGAAGGTGGCAAGACTGGAGGGAGAAAAGTTAAGAAACTACTGGGACAAGTTAGAAAGAGATGATATGGTTCTCAGCGAGGCTAGTAGTAAAGAGGATTGAAAGAAAGGTGTGAAAAAGGGAGTAGGTTGGAGAGAAAGAAAAGGAAGTATGTTCTAAATGACAGCAACTAATGTGATGTGAGGGGTGAGAAGTGAAGAGGCGACGGTAACACTTAGATTGAGAACTGTGTCGATTTAAGTACCACTTGCTCAGATAAAGAAGAAAAGCCATTTCTTTTTGGTTGGCAGTGTAGTTTTGAAAGAGGTAAGATAAGATTACTTTTCAGAACATTGAATAGAATAAGCACTCCTAAAATCAATTAGGTCTTCATTAAAGCTTTAAATATATGTTTAATAGCTTCTGAATGTTAAATTCTAAGTGAAAAAATGACTTATCATCATCTGTTTTAGTTCTGTCCCCAAGAGTCACTGAGCAAGAAAAGACACCAGATAAAAGACAGTTTAAGGAGATCCTTTCTTGAGTCATAGAAGCAAATAATTTTAGAGACCACCATGTTTCGTGGATTAAACATCTCATTCTCCTCAAGGGGACAAAGCAGGCTTCAGTAGCCCAAGAGCAGGCCTCCAAATAAGAGTTGCTATTTTTGGAAACAAAGGTACACTAAAACCAGGGGACATTTACAAAAGAGATCAAATGGGGTCCAAGGGCATCTGGGTGGAATAGAACACACCCTCAGCTCCAAAATCCTTCTGAGAATCTCTCCAGCTGACCCCGGCTTAAAGGATCTCCTGTCACTCTGAATTTTTGTTCACAGGATTTTTCATAGATGTAATGAATTAACTGTGATATAATATTTTGAAAAGACATTCCTTCCTATCTATATTTTAAACTCCATTAGGACAGAAATTATATTTATATTATTTCTAGCTATATCAGTCAGGGTTCAGCCAGAGAACCAGAACCACTAGGAGATATATCCATATAATATTAAATGATTTGCTACTGGGATTTGACCTTATGCATGTGGGAATTGGTGAAGCATTCTCTGTAAGGCTTTGTCTTCATGTCTCATGCTGAAGTTCAAAGTCCACAAGCAGGCAGGCAAGAATGGAAGATGGATGTAAACTGAGGGAGATCAGAAGTAGGCTGGGACCCACAAACATGAGCTGGAACCCCACAAGGATGGACTGAAACCCGTGTCAATTCTCGTTTCCTCTGACGATGGTGGTGTGGATGTCTTGCATGCATCAGGGCCCATTTTGATGTAGGAAACTTATTCCTGGCCCATGAGTCAAAGAAGCTTGAGGAAGATTCAGGGCAAGGTGGAGTATTACAGGTCCAGTTGCTAACTCACACCAACAAGGTGAGCCAGCAGATCATTGACAATGTGTGTGAAATTCAAAATGGCTCTTGCTTTGTTTCCACCCTCCAAATCTCCCATAAGAAATGTCTCTTCTGGCCCACTCTAACCAGAAATATACAGGAAAGGGAATTCTGGGAAATGTCATTCAGCCTAGCTAAGTTGATACATTATAAAGGTACCACAATAGCTATATCTTCAGCACCTTCAGAGTGCCTATCACAGAGTAGGTGCTAAATTAACATTCATGGAATGAACAAATACATGAATGACCGGTGGAAGGGGCAGGGTTTACTATAGACTGATGGGAGTTCAAAGAGCAAGAATGAAATAAATGTTTAATCAGTCCTTTATCATGTTGCAGAACGTAGTCCAGTGCTAATGAGAAAACACATACAATTCTCTGTGTCTCTTTCTCTGTCTCTTTCTGTCTCTCGCTCACGCACACACACGCACACACTCTTTTCCTCTTGAAAATGTGTAAAGTGTAGGTAATGAATTAGTTGAAACAGCGTTGTCCTACTTTCCAGGCTGTAAACTCATCACTGTAATAACTACAAAGCCTTTACAGTAATGGCACATGAGTAGGAATTTGTGAAATGAATTTTTTGGCAGTTCATTAGTAAATTTGGGTTTTGCCACAGCCTTAGGGAACAGAAGGGATCCCAGAAGGTATAGCAATCAGCAGATGAACTAAACCTCCCCTCAATAATATGAAATGCTATTTTAAAAGAATTAAGCAATGAGAAATAAAGCCTGGAAAATGAAATAATAGCTCATTAAAATTAATCTTTTTGAGTTATGTGGGTTGGGACAAAATACATTCTAATCACCACTGTAATTCAGATAACTAATGTGGTAGTTTCAAAGGATTTTTATCGTGTGTTCCCAAAAAGTCCTTTTACACTGGGTTAGCTAAATGCTTCAAGGTCTGTATCATGCTTTAATTCATTTTATGTCCCTGGAACCTATCAGAGTGCCAGCATGTCTTAATGCTCAGTAATATTTGTTGGAAGAATAAATGAGAGAATGAATTAAGGGCATTTAATAAGAACAGACTGAAGTTAGTTAATGATATAGACTTGAGTTGTAGGCAAAATGCAGCTTAGAACACTAAATAATGGGTTCTTGTTGAGATGACAAACTGGCCTAATATATTGGTTCCTCCCCCAAAGTCAACCCTAAGGAAACTACAGAAGCTGCAGAAAAGCTTGGATTTGAGGAATGAAAAGTGAAAAACCACAGAACCCCCAAGGAGTCTGAGGTCTGCCTTGGCCGTTTGGGACTTTTGGGTGGGTAATGGTGAAAGTACAGATCAGAGGAGAAAAGGAGGCAGCCGGGAGGATACAGGTTGTAGGATCCTATTAAGCTTTGCTTCTGCTCTTTTACAACAGAAGTTGTACGCAATACTCTAGACCTCCAGTGTCAGACAAGAGCAAGGCTAAGTTCAGGCTATGTAAAAGGCATTACATTGACATTCCTTCAATATCAGGTGTGAGTGAAATTGCAGCTTGCCCTCCGTCTCCTGTTGCAGACGATCCTTCAGCTCTACCATCTCCCACCTCTTCTCCCTCCTCCAGTCAGAACTCTTCTTGCCTGTTCACTTGATGCCAGCCCCCGAATGCCAGCTGTTGTACTGTACTGCTGTACTTTTCAAAGTGCTATACTGTAAGATTAAAAGTGTTTATTTTTTGGTTTTTATGTATTATTTGTGTGAAAACTATTATAAACCTATTACAGTACAGCATTACATGGCCGATTGTGTTAGTTGGGTACCCAGGCTAACTCTGTTGGACTTATGGACAAATTGGACTTACGAACGTGCTCTCAGAACGGAACTCATTTGTATGTAGGGGACTTACTGAATGAAAACTGGCAGGGTGGCCAGACACGCTCAGGTATTCACATCTCTGTTCCTCTAAACCCAGCAATAAAAGATTAGGAGGCCCTACCGCCTGTTAGGGCCACTGCTTCCTAAGTGTTTAAAGGTGAAACAATGAGCAGAAGAGTTGCCTGGTGGATTGGAAATAAATGGGAGTGCCTAGCAGACTTTCCATAGTTCCTGGAGTTCTGTGCTCCCGAGCTTTTCTCTTTCTAACTCCTTATATTCACCTGGAGGTGTTCCAGCCCTGTCTTTCAGCCCTTTCTATTGTCGATTTCACACAGATCATCAGGTACCCATGACACGAATTAACAGGCAAAATAACCTGACACTTGCAAAATAACCAGCTACTAGCAAAGAAAGATCACAGAGGAACAACATAACCCATCTGAGGCAGAATAATTGAAACATACAGAGAAAACTTAAAATAAGCATGGTAAAGTGACTAAAAGATAAAGGAAGGTGTTTGCAACATGAAGAAAGAACAAGAAATCATACAAAGAGCCAAGTGGAAAAACAGGAATAAAAATCATAGAAATAAAGAACTCAGTAGTCAGGATAAATAGCAGGACATAGAGAGTTAAGAGAAAATCAGATGGATGGACTTTGAAGAAAGTTGAAAGAAACATGGAAAATAGAAAAAGAGATTCAATGGATGAAAATGTTGAAAATAAAAATACCAATATGTAGGCAACAGAAAGTACAGCATGAGGGAGAAAAAAAGAAAACAGGAAAAAGGAAATATCTGAAGCAATAATTAAGATTTCTAAAATTTAAGATGAAAATGTCATATTAAGGGGGCTCAAATTGGGAGAGACAAGGGCAAGGTGAAAAGAAGGGATAAGAGGATGCCACAATTAAGTATTTTCATGAAATTTAAGGGAAAAGAAAATAATTCCAGAGAGAAAGAACATGTCACCTACAAACTTTGTCATTTATTCATTTATATGTTTATTTATTTTTGACATATAATTGACATATAACATTATATTAGTTTCAGGTGTATAACACAATGACTCAAGTTTTGTATCTATTGTGAAAGGTTCACCACAGTAAATGTAGCCGATCTCTGTCACTGTACATAGTTACAAGTTTTTTCCCCTTGAGATAAGAACTCTTAAGCTCTACTCTGTTGGCAGCTTTTAAATATGCAATACAGTGTTATTAACTGTAATCACCGTGCTGCACATTATAACCCTGTAAGTTATTTATTTCACAGCTGGAGGTTTGTACCTTTTGACCCTCTTCACCCATTTTGCACACCCCCTTTCAAACCCTCCCCCAACCCCCTCCACCCCTTCCGCTGGCAACCAGCAACCTGTTCTCTGAATCTATGAGCGTGGGGTTTTTTTTGTATTTTGTTTTTCTGTTTTTTTAGATTCACACGGTATTTGTCTTTCTCTGTCGGACTTATTTCACTTAGGATAATGCCCTGTACATCCATCCATGTTGTCACAAATGGCAACATTCCATTGTGTGTGTGTGTGTTTGTGTATATCACCTTTTCTTTATCTATTCAATGGGCACTTATAGGTTGCTTCCACATCTTGGCTGTTGTGAATATGCTGCAATTAACATGGGGGTGCATATATCTTTTTGAGTTACTGTTTTTGTTTTCTTCGAGTAAATACCCAGAAGTGGAACTGCTGGATCATATGGTCGTTCTATTTTTAATTCTTTGAGTAACCTCCATACTGTTTCCCATGGTCCCACCAACAATACACAAGGGTTCTCTTTGCTTCACATTCTTGCCAACAATTGTTATTTCTTGTCTTTTTAATAATAGCCGTTTTGACAGATGTGAGGTGATATCTCATTTTGGTTTTTTTTTTTTTTTTTTTTTTTTTTTTTTTTTTTTTTGTGGTACGCGGGCCTCTCACTGCTGCGGCCCCTCCCGCCGCGGAGCACAGGCCCCGGACGCACAGGCCCAGCAGCCATGGCCCACGGGCCCAGCCGCTCCGCGGCATATGGGATCCTCCCAGACCGGGGCACGAACCCGTATCCCCTGCATCGGCAGGCGGACTCCCAACCACTGCGCCACCAGGGAGGCCCTCATTTTGGTTTTGATTTACATTTCCCTAATGATTAGTGATGTTGAGCATCCTTTCATGTACCTGTTGGCTATCTGTATGTCTTCTTTGCAAAACTGTCTATTTAGATCTTCTGCCCATTTTTTTTTTTTTTTTGCGGTACGCAGGCCTCTCACTGTTGTGGCCCCTCCCGTTGCGGAGCACAGGCTCCGGATGCGCAGGCTCAGCGGCCATGGCTCACGGGCCCAGCCGCTCCGCGGCATGTGGGACCTTCCCAGATCGGGGCACGAACCTGTGTCCCCTGCATCAGCAGGCAGACTCTCAACCACTGTGCCACCAGGGAAGCCCTTTCTGCCCAATTTTTAATCAGACTTTTTTTTGAAATTGAGTTGTATGTGTTCTTTATGTATTTTGTATATTAACCCCTTATCACATATATGATTTGTAAATATTTTCTCCCATTTAGTAGGTTGCCTTTTTATTCTGTTGATGGTTTCCTTTGCTGTGCAGAAGCTTTTTAGTTTGATGTAGTCTCACTTGTTTTTTTTTTTTTTTTTGCTTTTGTTGCCTTTGCTTTTGGTGTCAAATTCTAAAAATGATTGCCAAGACCCATGTCAAGGGCTTACTGCCTATGTTTTGCTCTAGGAATTTTATAGTATCAGGTTTTACATTCAAGCCTTTAATTCATTTTGTGTTAATTTTTGTGTATGGTGTAAGATAATGGTCCAGTTTCCTTCTTTTGCATGTGGCTGTCCAGTTTTCCCAACACCATTTATTGAAGAGACTGTTTTACCCCCATAGTATATTCTTAGCCCCTTTGTCATAAATTAATTGACCAAATATGCTTGGGCTTATTTCTGGGCTATCTACTTTGTTCCATTGATCCATGTGTCTGTTTTTTTTTTTCTTTTTTAATGCCCATACTATGCTGTTTTGATTACTATAACTTTGTAGTATAGTTTGAAGTTGGGAAGTGGTATGTCTCTAGCTCTTTTCTTCTTTTTCAAGGTTGCTTTGGCTATTTGGGGTCTTTTGTGGTTCCATACAAATTTTAGGATTGTTCTATTTCTGTTTTCATTCCAACAATGCCATTGGAATTTTGATAGAGCTGCTTTGCATCTGTAGATTCCTTTGGGTAGTATGGACATTTTAACAATATTAATTCTTCCAACCCATGAGCATGGAATATCTTTCCATTTATGTGTGTCTTCTTCAATTTCTTTCAACAGTGTCTTACAGATTTCAGTGTACAGGTCTTTCACCTCCTTGGTTAAATTTATTCCTAGGTATTTTATTCTTTTTGATGCAATTGTAAATGGGATTATTTTCCTAATTTCTCTTTCTGATAATTCATTTTTAGTGTATAGAAACACAACAGATTTTTGCATATTGATTTGTACCCTGCAACTTTACTGAATTTATTAGTTCAGACAGTTTTTTGGTGAAGTCTTTAGCATTTTCTGTATATAATATCATGTCATAGAAGAAGAAAACAATTCCAGGAGGATTTTTTAAGTGGTATAAGAGGTAGGGGAAATCAAATAACTTGGTTATGCTTAGGTTTTCTTTAAAAAGAGAGAGAGGGAGAGAGAGAGAGAGAGAGAGATAAATGTATTCTTAATAATTCAGAGCAATCCAGAATGCAAATGCAGACAATACAGGAGGAGATATAGATATTGATAAGTTTAAGAAATTAATGAGTGAGTAGACATAACCTTGGTCTTATATTAAAGGCAAAAACTTGAGTACAAATGTGTAACATATAGTTTCAAATATGAAGAACAAAATTTGTTTATACAGAGGAAAGTAAGAAAGGAGAAGGTGAAGGAGAAAAGTGCAGAAAATGAAATATATCAAATGAAACAGCAGAAATGTTCTACTATAAAAATAATTTAAATATTTGTAATAGAGAAACACCAGACAACCTCAGACTGTATTTTTAAACCTAGCAAAAATGATCTAACAAAATTCTCTTTTAAAAAGAGATATTTAACACAAAAAAAATTTCAAAAATGTTAAAAATAAAAGATAGAAACTTACAGACCAGGCAAATATGAGTGTGAAAACTAAAATGGAATAGTACTCTTAATATCTGACAAAATATAATTTGAAAGGGAAAAATGTGGTATAATGAACATATTTGTTCAGGATTTTGCTCTGGGTTACCTGAAAAAAGGAACAAGCTGGATTCAGTCTCGCACTTCTCTTTTCTATCAGGAAGAAAGAATGCATCTGAACTCAGTTTGCCATGAGATTAATGGCCCTTCCCCTGCAACTGGAAGAGAGATAATTACAGACAACTCCTATAAAGAGCCATTACCTGTATTCAAAATACCTAGCACCCATAGGATTTTTCATTGATAAATTTTCTCTATAAAAGAGCTCAAAAAGGGTTTCATTTCTGACCCTTGAAAGATAGACTCATGCTATGGTTCCATGGTCCTATTCCACCTCTCCATGGGATGTTGGGAAGATACGGGGATCTTCTCTCCTTTTTCTCTTTTTGACTCTTGTCTTCATAAGATGCCCCTTTTCCTTAACATGTGCAAGATAATATTGTAGAATTCATCCTGAGCACTAGGGTACTGCCGGGGAGAAACCACTCAGCAATCTAACCTCTCTACAAGAATATTGTAAGGGTCAAAAAAGGAGGTTGCCTACTTGTAGAAAGAACATTAGAGCAAGATGATATCACACCTATGCATCTAACACATTAAAGGTTAGTAAAAAGCAAAAGTCAGTTCCTTGAAAAGATTTTCAGACTTTTGTTAAGACTGCCTCAAGAGTGAGAGAAGGACAGAGGATTAATATCTAGAATTCACAAAGAACTCCTACAAGTCAACAAAAAGAATACAACTCTAAAAAAAATGGCAAAGGATAAGAACAGGCGATTTCTGTAAGAGGACTCTCCAGAGGATCACAAGTATATCAAAAGTTTCTGAAATTTATTAGTAATTAAACTAAGACAAACATGAGCTATTACTTTATACCTAGTAAATAAGCAAAAAATTAAAATATAGGAAAACACCAAATGGTGGTAGGATTGAGATAATTGCCACTGCTCTGAAAATCACTTGGTGGGTCTTATTCAAATGCAGTGTGTAGGAGTATATATACACAGTATGCATACTAAACATATATACATAAATATATATTTATGTTTTATATATACACACACACACACTGAACACACGCACACAGACACATGATCAAGCAGTTGTGACCCTGAGTTTAGAGTCTAAAGATTTCCTCACACAGATGATAAAGGACATCTAGGAGCATGCTCATCATAATATTGCTCATGGTGACTGGAAATTAGGGTCTATCCGAACCTGAGTATCTAGCAGTGAGGTACTGGATAGGTCCCCAGTGGCAGATATATCCCATGAAGTACAAGGAAGCCCTCATAGAAACAGAAGTAAAACTGGATGACCCAAAGGCAGATAGGTGGATTGTAAAAATAGTGTAATGAGTATAAAAATGAGAGAGACAGAGAATTATCCGTTTATTGTTAAAATATACTAAGATACAGCAAAATAAGAAACATTGTACAGATTGCACCAGTTGATGATTACCTGACTTAACAAATAAAAATGCAGGATACCGAGTTAAATTTGAATTTCAGATAAAATATGAATTTTTTTTTAGTATAAGTTTGGGCCAAATATTTAGTATAAGTATGTCCCATACAATGTTTGAGACTTACTCATACTAAAAAGTTATTTGTAGTTTATTGGAAATCCATATCTAACTGGGGGTCCTGTGTTTTATCTGTTAACCCTATACCAAACAAATGATACACAAACACATGAGAATGGTTGCCTTTTGAGGGTGGGGAGGTGTAGGAAAATGCAGATAAAATGAAATAAAACAGACAAACAAGGAGAATAAAAGCAAAAAAGGGCAATGCATAGATCAATGATGATAAAATGTCATGCTCTGACCATAACTGACTAGCTGATTCTAAGAATAAAAAGAAAAAGGGGACATTTTTGGAGAAAAAAGGAATCTTCTGCCATGATTTATAAGAGCTTGGTTATAAAAGAGATGTGAAGATCGTGGTGTGGAACTGACTTGTAAGTGAGATTCCCTAGTAAATTAACAGTTGTCCTTTTGGTTTTGGGAATAACTAATTATTTTTAGATAAGCAAAAAACCTAATTTCATTCTTTCTGAAAGTTTCATCTTTAGAGAATAAAACTGTTTAATGAAAGTTCAGCACATTAAAATGATAAGTTCAGGGCTATTGTGTGATAAAAACATATTTTGAAATACCATACCATATTTTAACACACATGGGTAAAATGCACATGCAAAGTAATTGCTTGAGCAGCAAAGAGAGTTAGCTCTAAGATAGTATGGTCTCCTCCTGCCGTTGTACCTTAGAAAAAATGCCCTCCGCCAAGCTAAACAAGACTCTTGGTTCCCGAAGCCCTCAACCCATCATAAGCCCAGGTATTTCAGCAGCAATGTCATCCTTATCACCTCTTTTGTCCTAAGACAAACATAGTTTTCTAAGGCCCGGCCATCGAAAGGCTGATGTTAGTACCTTGCAAATTTGAAACAACGTGCAAATCAAAATGTTGGATTAATAAACTCTTAAAAGCAGCCAAATTCCAACAAGTGAGTTCACTCACAGGGCTACCCGCGAGCAAATGGCAGGATTCCTTGCTAGAGTCTTGTTTTCATAATTAAATCAGTATCTGGGTGTGGTGATTCTCTGCTCCTTTGCAACAGCTTGAGATGTTGGCATCAGTTAGAGGTGAGAGAAAAATTCACAGACCTAAAAACCCAATCCCTCTAAACCCCTCATGCTCTTGCACAGGGAGCGCCGGTTTCCTTTCTCTTACTTACCTATTTCCCTTTACTCTTTATCCTACTAATTGTTCTTCCTTTATGCTCTATCTTGCCGTCCTGGGTCAGATCAGCCAAGGTTGGTACCCTCCTCTTTGCTGCTTTTGGATAGAGTTTCACCAGTTCCTCATGGTTTACCTGTGTTCCTGCCTCTCCCAAGGTTTCTTTCTACAACTCAAGAGTCTTTCCTGAATTTATCACTAAAGTGCTTGACTAAGCAGCTGATGTCAACTAGCAGTTTATTTCTGAGATCAAAGATCTTTGAGCCCATTGCATATTTTCACAATAAACAATTAAATGGCCCTCTGCAATCTGGCTCATATCATTCACTTTTCGGAGTCTAGTAGCCAGAGGGTGGGGTCTGAAGTTAGACCGAGTGCTTTGAAATCCGAGCTCTGGTGGCCAATGGCTTTGTAAATATAGCAGGTCTTAGAACTTCTCTAAACCGTATCTTTAATGTTCCAACCAAATACATTCTTTATTTTTTAATGCACATAAAGGAATGGTCACTGCCATTTCTTCTCTAACTTTTCTGTTAAAGTTCTTCAAAGAAAAAGCAGAACAGAAAACCCATTTCTAGCAGAAAATATTTGCCCTCTTCGTCACTTAATTTGCCTGTGATCCTGGGCAGATAATTTCCTATTTTTATTTTATGTATAGATATGAATAATAATCATACCTACCTCATGATATTATTGTGAACGTCAAAAATTCAGCAAATATTTATTGAGTGTCTGTAATGTGTGTCTTCAGTAAACAGGGTGGTCTCTTGAAACTTGTTTCTAGTGTGAAGAGAGAGAAAATAAGCAAATACGCAAATATTAAATATGATAAATATCACCAAATGGTTATGAAATGTAATATACATACAGTTTCTGAAATATTTGGTTGTTTGCTTTTAGTTCATTTAATCATATACATATATATAAAGAAATTGAGTTACATGCTCACCGTCCTAGGTGCCCTGCCAGATAAACCAGGGTTGCAAACTTTTTTTGTAATGGACAGAAAATAAATGTTTTAGGCTCTGTAGGCCATAACGTCTCTGTCACAATTGCTCAACTCTGTCACTGCAGCACCAAAGCAGCCACAGACAATACATGAACAAACAGACATGGCTATGTTCAATTAAACTTTATGGACACTGAACTTTGAACTTTATATAATTTTCTTATGTCACAAAATAGCGATCTTCTTTTGATTTGTTTTCAACCATTTGAAAATATAAAAAGTACTCATATTTAGCATGCTATACAAAAGAGGCAGCAGCCTGGATTTGGCTCCAAAGCTCTCTGATGCAGACCAGCTTCTCAAACTTCAATATGTGTACAAATTACTTGAGATGTTGTTAAAATGCAGAGTTGGTTTAGTGGGTCTGGGATGGGATCTGAGACTCTCTGCTTCCAATAAGCTCCAAGAGAATGCTGATGTTACAGATCTTGAGTAGTGAGAATATAGAAATTATTTTTGAGAATGTACAGAAAAACTTCTGCAAGGATACAGAGAACGTGCTATAGAATATATCTTACAGGACAATGGGGAGTAAATAGAATCTTCAGTATTTTTACTTTAAACGTGCTATAGAATATATCTTGCAGGACAATGGGGAGTAAATAGAATCTTCAGTATTTTTACTTTAAACTTCTGTTTTGCTGATTTTTTTAAACTGAGATTTCACTTCCAAAATAATTTTTTTTAAGAAAGTGAAATTCAGGGCAGGCAAAAGCACACTTGGCAAAGTCATATTATGGCATTTTAAGGAGCTATAAACTCCTGTTTTCTAAGAATAGTAACAAACATGGAAAACGTGTAATATCATGTTATGAGAAAAAAAATAATACAGCATGTATTGTACCATACATAAACATGTATACATACCCACTAGAAAGAAATACCACAAAACGTTGACAGTGATTATACATGGGGAATGAATAAGAGAGAGTTTTACTTTTTTCTTTGTACTTCCATATTTTCCAAATTTTCCATAGCAGACACATATTATTTTAAAATCAGAAAAAAATGAGATACTTTTTTTATAGAAGATAAAGAAGCAAAAAGTAGGCCATGCTAACATCATGAGTTATTCTTCACTCACAGTCAAGCATGAGCTAGCTTATTCAGCAAATGTTCCCAGAGCACAGACCTACGACCTTGAGAGAGTAGTAGCAGTAGTTTTGTTCTCCAAGTCTGGAAACTTCCAGTCAGATCCTTCAACTGACAAGTGGCCCAACCTAGACTCCCACTGAGGCCTTCTAATTCCAAGACCCATGTTCCTTTTCCTCCTCTTTACTGTTTCCCCCTGAGCAAAGATGGGGTTGTGCAAAGCGGCTCACTATTCATTCAGATCTACAGGTAGGATCATCCTAGGAACAACTATAAATTTACGAATGTTTGGCTTAGACAATGCTATAAACTAAGATGTATATGAGGGGTACTTAAATTTTAACAGACAAGGGGTGTACTTCACATATTAACATTTGAGGATGCCCAAAGTTTGGGAAGGAGGAAGACTTTTCTTCTAAGAACTGGGTAACTACACAAAACAGAGGCTTAATTATTCTTCTTTGGAGAACAGACATGACACCTATTTTTGTTCAATCTGAGGCAGATACAAGGAAATAGATGCTTATGAAATGAACCTTAGAAAATAAATCATGCAATCTCTGGAAGGCTCCTCACCACCTCCCTAGGTAGCCCATGCTTTATTTTGACGACATTTACAGAGTTCTTTTTTTTTTTTTTTTTTTTTTTTTTTTTTTTTTTTTTTTTTTTTTTTGCGTTATGTGGGCCTCTCACTGTTGTGGCCTCTCCCGTTGCGGAGCACAGGCTCCGGACGCACAGGCCCAGCGGCCATGGCTCACGGGCCCAGCCGCTCCGCGGCACGTGGGATCCTCCCAGACCGGGGCACGAACCCGCGTCCCCTGCATCGGCAGGCGGACTCTCAACCACTGCGCCACCAGGGAAGCCCTACAGAGTTCTTATGTTGTGCTTCAATTAGAGAACTGCCACCCTCTGGCCTTTCTTGTCCTTCCTGGGACCATGTGGAAAAGTCATGAGATGTACAAGGCTCTTCTGTGAGGGAACAGAGTTCTAGAATATCACTATGCTCCTGCTTAGGAAGCTGATGTCATGATTTAGCCCTGTTCAGTACAATACCCTACACCTGAGTCACTCTGTAAATTTCAAAGCCTTTGGTACCCTTATCTCATTTAATCCTTACAGCATCACAATATCATCTGATGTAGGCTGGGCAGGGTCTTAAAAGACACAACTCAAAAGAGTGTTTTCATGACTTGCGTAAGGACACACAGCACAAAGATGGTAGAGTTTACAATAGAAGTTGAAGTCTTCTGATTCTTGGCCCAATTCTCTTTTCATTAAACTTCCCTGTTGATTTTACAGATGGGATAAACACAGAGCCAGATGACAAACAGCTAGATTTGTTAGGACTTTTCACTTTGTTTCAAGTTACAATTTTCAGTAGTTTTTTGGATCCTACATTGAATCCAGTATAAGTAAAGCTGGAACTGAAGTAAACTAGGACACACTTAGCCCTGATGTTATGTGTCAAAATACCATTTGGATTTGTCCATTTGAATCTACGTTCCAGGATTTTTTGAAACTAAGAATAAATAAATACATGCATTCTTGAGCACACTGTTTCATGAATTTGGGAGTTTCGTTTTGTGATTTTTTTTTTTTTTTTGGTAGACTGATTACTGTTCCAAGCGTATCTTTTGATCTTCTAAGATAAATGCTGTTTTTTAAAAGAAATTGCTGTTGAAATTGATACTGTATTTTGGCTTTGATGTGTTGCTTTTTTCACATTTTCTTGTTTTTCCTACTATATATTACGTTTCAGGGTCTTTGAGAAACAACTTCTTCATTTGCAAAATTCCGATTACAGATTTTTAATAAAAAGAGGTATGGTTGGATTTATTTGTTATTATAGATTGAGTTAAAATCCATTAGTAAATTAAGCTAAAATTATTTCTTTTACAAAGGAAGAAATTTATAAATCAAGAAACCCAGGGTTACCATAGCAATCCACGGAATCTAAAGATTGGAAACAGAGGACTATATTCTACTTTCTAGAAAACACTTCATTAGAGGAAAGATATATGATGTGTCTTCAGGGCGGAATATGACAATAAGAGTAGATCATTGCTTAACAAAAATACTTCTACTTTTTCCCTGACTAAAAATAATGCAAGGTAATTTGGAACAATTTTTATCAAAAATGTGCATAATATTTCTATCTTTGGCACCATTTGATATTTATTCAATAACAGGAATGGGGTAGGATTGTGTAGTTAGCTGACTATGTTTTGGAAATACCCTAGCTGTAGCAAATATGTTGTGTGGGAAACTGGGCAGAAGGAGTGAGATTGGAGAGAAGACGACATTTTTTTTTGAAAAGCAAGAAGTGAATCAAAGGGGAATGAGGTCAATCAAATGAGGTGGGCTTTCTCTAGGAATTAACACAGAATTTTGTGTGTGTGTATGTGTGTGTGTGTGTGAGTGTGTGAGTGAGAGAGAGAGAGAGAGAGAGATGCATGTGTCTTTGCATAGTTTCTGGTCTTTTGGCTCATCAGATATACACCAAATAGACCTGCTGCAGTGGACATCTGTTGTTTTTGCCTGCCCAGCATCCATTCCCCCTTCTTTTAGAAACAGCATTTCATTTTTCCTTTGAAAAACTATACTTTGCCCAACATGTATAGTCTTTGTGTGGTATTCATTCAAGGTGTCTTGTTTTCCTCTGGCCAGAGGGTAGACACCTGACCCCAGTAGGCCAGCCAGACTCTCCTTTGGGCATCTGAATCTCTCATGAATGATATACAGGCACGAAAGGGTTGGCAGGGCTCCATCTCAGCCATAGAACCATGAAGAGATTCTCCTTTGCTTCCTGAATTTTGACACTCAGACTTGCCCCATTACTGTCTTTTCAGAGGTTTGATTGCTCAGATTTTCTTGTATTTAGACTTTTCTTTTTAAGTTAGCTTAAGTTAGCCAGACTTAGTTTCTGTTACTTATAACCAAACCCTAACTGTTATTCATGACAAATGGGGCATGAAACACACCAACTGCTAGATTGCATATTTTACAATTTTCTATTTTACCATTGAGTTTCACTAGGGAAGCTCAATGGTCCTAACATTCATCATTTTCTCGGGGCTGAATTCTGTCCTTTCAACAGATCTTCATCCTTAAGGCAACCGCCAGTATTCTACTTAACTAGTTAAATTTGAGGTTCAGGATGCATGTGAGGAAGAAAAATATGGTGAATTTTACAAGCCAGTAGTCCGGTTTGGTTATTCCAGCGAAGCAGCAAAAGGGGAAGCAAGAAGACTAGTCAGTGTTCTGGACGCCTTACACTCATAGGTAGGACTTTGTGTGTCAAGAACGAGAGACTTTAGCCACAGACTGAGGCTGCAGAAGATGAGGAGGCCCAGATGAGATGGAAAAAACCCTCAGTCATCCAAGCATTTTATAGAAGTAGGATAATTCATAAAAGTAGTTGCAAAGGGGCTTAGTGGAAAGAAGCGTTCAGTTTTTTGTGAAGGACATTAGGGCAGGCGCTGTTGCTTTGATTTTGTTATATAATGCCATACCCTGAAACTCACAGTTGTTATTTTTTATTATCATTTTTTTTTCCAAATCCATCTCTGGGTATTCCTTTCCTGAGTTAGGGACATGAGAGCCCACTTTTTCAGATGAGAAAAAGTTGTATCTTTGGTAAATGACTTATTCAAAATAACAGAGCTAGTAAGTAGAAAAGCCAGTCAAGTCTTTGTTCTCAATAGTAGGAAGTTCTATACTTCTAAAATTTAAACCAAAATTTAAATTCCGTAAATTTTATAAGTAATACTATACCTAATGTGTATAGTATTATACATATGTGGATTTCTCTCAACATTGAAAGATTATTTCTTCAGTCTCAGAAAGGTTGTCAGTTTTTCTCAGGCTCCCAGAGGTTCTGAGGTTTCTAAGCCCCTCTAGAAATAGTAATTAATAGTAACGCTGCTAATAACAACAGTTAAACATTGTAGATCACCTGCTATTTCTCAGTCTCTGTGTTATCCTCAGTATATGCATTATTTCATTTAAACTTTACAGAGGAGACATTATTAGTAGTATTACTGTTATCTTCCTTTTATAGATGAAGAAGCTGGAGCTTAGAGAGGTAAAAGTGAACTGCCTAAAGTCTCCCAGTTCCTGAGAGATGGAGACAGGACTCAAACACAGGAAGTTTGACTCCAAAGACAAGCTCTCCCAACATCACATTCCTACCTTCTCAAATTGAGCTTTGCTTTTTCTCAGTGGGCTGCATCTTTGAGTTACCATTCCTTAAAAGGTTGTGTTAAAAATTACTGATAACAGTATACTTGTTACTTTCACAACAGTAAAGAATAGGTCAAATTAAATTGTTTCACAGCAGGTTATCACTGTCTGTCTGTCTGTCTCTTTCTCTCTCTCTCTCTCTGTCTCATTAGTGATAGTATCTACCTCCAAAGGAACTGTGGCAAGCCTCCCTCCCACCCTTTCTCCCAGGCATCTAACTCTTCTATTTGTTCTATTTTAAACTCCAACTAGAGTCCATCCTTAGTTAACCTTCCTGACAATTGGTTGTTCTCGGTTCCGCCATAGGACTGATAACAGTGTAAAATACTGTTTTTCGGTTACATAGTCCGCTTCCTCATGAGATTGTGTACTGCTCTAAGTTGAGAACTCAGCTTGTTATATTCCCAGAGCCTTACACAATGCCTGGCACATGGTGGCACTCACAGTGTCCATGAGTAAATGGTCTAAGGAAGTCTTCCTTTGAAATCCACATTGTCCTCTACCTTGCAAGTATATTTTTAAAAACAGAGCTCCCTGCACTTGATGTCCTCCCCTTCCCTTGATTTCAATTATTTACATCAGAATTACTTAATCATGTGGCAGATAATTAAGGAATACATTATTTATGTTAAATAAATTAACCCGACATCCCTTCTCCTCTCCTTCCCCTTGGCTGCCGAGCCTGGGTTTCAGTCCTCTCACAAGGAGCGCTGGCATCTTGCGGGCCTGTGTGGCACACTGTCGTGGCTGCCTGGTCCTCCAGATGCTCTGACAAGCTCATCTCTCACCTTGTGCCCTCGCTCTCCTTTCTCCTGCCATAGCTAGGTTTTTAGTCCTCGAAACTCTGTGACCACGGGCAGCCCCCTAACCTGTGTGAGCCTCAGTTTCCTCATCTCTTATTCACGCACAGAGTTGTGGTAAAGATTTAATGAGGTCATGCCTTGGACCTTTTAGGAAATAAAATGTCCGCTTAAACAATTTTATGCTCCAAAATGCATTAGTATCCTATCGTATATCTGTAGGAGACATCTGTATTCACCAGCAATAAATTGGAGTTACACATCTGTGGGATGTTAGAGCTGGAAGCATTTTATCATAATAATCTATTCCAATTTCTCTTTCCACAGATGAGAAGATAGGCTCAGAATGCATAAGTTATTCTCCCAACATTTACTAAACTATTAATAGTAATGATGAACATTTATTAATAATAACTAACATTTAATGAGTCTTCGTCTATACCAGGCATCGTGCTAAGGCTTAACATACTTTATTACATTTGATGATCACAATAATACCTTGGAAAAAGTATTACTGTCCTCATTTGACTGATGAAGAAACTGAGGCAGAGAGTTTATGTAATATGCCCAAGGCCATGGAGGTAGTAAGTGTTAGGGATCAAGGCCAGGCTCATCTTAGATCTGGAGCCCAAGTTCTCGCTCATTGTTCTAAATTACTTCCCACAACGTCGTCACTTAGGAGCAAGGCCCAGAGTGAGCACTGGAGCCTGACCTCTTGCTTCTAAGTCGGTGAATCTTTGTGATACCATTTCTTAGGCTACCAAATCCCCAGCTACACACCTCATGTGTATATAGCCTATCCCAGCAAGAATGTCTCTTTGTTGCAGAAACAGCTGCACCAGACCTCTAATGACCTTTTTTTTTTGAATTTTTGAATTTTATTTTATTTATTTTTTTATGCAGCAGGTTCTTATTAGTTATCCATTTTCTAATGACCTCTTGATAGATCTTTATGGCTGGGCTCTCAATGTCAGCATCCATGCATCTATTTAGATATCCTCTTTATGTCAGCATCTGTGCTTGTGGCGTTTTAGCATTGGTAAGAACATTCTCTCCTTTACCACCAAATGGCAAATGTGCTTTGAAATATCTGTAGGATTTTCACACCTAATGGATCCATCCAAGCACATTGGTCAATAGCATACATTTAATCTCTAGACAATGGCTATTTCCTCTGATTTAGGTGGGCACGTACTTGTGTGGTGTATGACACTCAAGTGTCCTGTCAGACCCCAAATAGAGATTTTTGATTTCAGATGTCAAATATAACTGTTGATTCTGGCTCAGCAGTGTTCCATTTTCTGTCCAGTGTTTATGTGGAAACAGTTGAAGACTTCAGGGGATTTATGTAGCATGCTGGTACTCCAGTTTACACGAGGGAAGATGCTGTGCCCATATTTGCTGCATGGACTACGTGTTTTATTAAATCTGCCATGATATTTGAACATGCTGTGTTGCACAGAAGACAGTGTTTTCCCCAGAGGAGAGATCCTGTGCTTGATTGACAGGGCTGGTGACCACAGGTCAAGGTTGCTTGGTGTTATCGGCCATCTGTTATCTTGGCAAGTATTTGACTGGAGGGCATTAATGTGTTCGTAATTTCCCACTTGATCTGAGAATAAGGCTAAAAAGACATTGTCACCAGTGGGAGCTGCAGAGCAGAGCAGCACCAGCAGTTCGTCTCCTGGCTTCCTGCTCACAGTGGCATGGGCTGAAATCAACCTTTCTTTCTGAGTCCCCCTCCCTGAAAGTCATTGAGAAGGCAGCCCCCTTGTCATGCTGCTTAGAGAGAAAAGCCAAAAGCAGGTCTCATCAGCAGGATTATGTAAACAGTTTTAAATCACTCCAAAAGGTCTTGATCATTATAAAACCTTTTTAAAGTAAGACAGCCAATTCTTCAGTTTTGCTAAAAAGCAGTGAAATCTCCTGTCTCTTCATATGTTCATTTCTTGTTGCCCCATTTGGTTGAGAAGTCTGTGCTGAAACATAGGATTTTGATTAAGCCCTTAATATTCAAGGAGATATTTACCTATTGTTATGCTTGCTGTATGGATGAGAACAGGAGTGATTGCTGTGGAACTTCTGTGGTTAATGCTCAAGTCACTTTCTTGTACCTTCCTCAATGCAAAATTCGCAACAAGTAAAACATTCCAGAGAAAGATCAGCTATAATATGTCCTTAGAGCCAACATGAAAGTCCAGGTGAGCCATACTGACTAACAGGAAATAAGATTTTAACATCCTAATGAATACATTAGTGTATGCTGCTGTTTATTGATCCACTGAGTTTAGGCACCTCTTCCTTTTAAACTGAAACAAGGAATAAAAGCAGATGGAGAAGAAATTCTTAAACAGACTGTAAATGAATCAAGAAAAAAAACATATTTTCAAGCAGGGTATGCTTTAAAAAATAATATAGTCACCCAAAGAGATAGGAGGATTTGTCAAAAAGACTGTTATTGCTGAAGTTTACTTTTTGTTTGGGAACTTCACCTCCCTAGAAATGTTAGTCTAGCAAAGGACCAACGTGTATAAGTTCAATTTTCAGAAGATATCTAAAAACATTAAAATATTATGAAGATAAATCCAGGTCTCTCTTTCCTCATGATTTTTATCTTTAGCTGATAAATCATGGCTGAAGACACTCAAGCACATGTATAGACCTTATAACTAGTGATATTTGTGCAAGGAAATCAGGCCTAGCTCCAAAGATGGATTCTCTAGATTTTCTAATCTCAGAGAGATGAAGAGACTGGGGGACTCTGGTGGGGTTCAGAAAGGAGGAGTCTAGCTGTTTTGACTATTGTGCTAACACTGCTTTGCTTTTGATTAATAACAAGAAAATCATTCCCCAAAAGTACTACTTGCCTTATATTCCCCCAAATGTATTCAAATCCTTCTCTATGATAATTATTCCAAAAATCTCCTCTAATTTTTTTGTTATTATAATAAGAAACTCAAAATTGAGTATTATTAGGAGAAGTCCAGGGTCTTCCCTGGTGGCGCAGTGGTTAAGAATCCACCTGCCAATGCAGGGGACATGGGTTCGATCCCTGGTCCAGGAATATCCTACATGCCACGGAGCAACTAATCCCGTGTGCCACAACTGCTGAGCCTGCGCTCTAGAGCCCGTGAGCCACAGCTACTGAAGCCCGCACGCCTAGAGCCCGTGCTCCGCAACAAGAGAAGCCACTGCAATGAGAAGCCTGCGCACCACAACGAAGAGTAGCCCCCGCTCGCCGCAACTAGAGAAAGCCTGTGCGCAGCAACGAAGACCCAACGTAGCCAAAATAAAGAAAAAAAAAGTCCATTCACTTTCCATGCCTATATATGAATAAAGGGGTATAGATATGTTATTGGTTGAAAGTCCCACCTAAGCAATAAATGCACTTTATTGTTCTTTACCATGTCAGAGTAGTGTTTACTGAGTTCCAGAGATATTTATAAATTATTGCTATCGATGGGCTGAAATATAATTGAGAAAGAAGGAAAGAGAATCATCCAGTGATCAAAAACAAGTTGCTTTGTCTTTCTAATATTATTTGCCCAACTTCAGAGCAAATTTGCTGGTAGTGAATTCTTTTAGCTTCTTCATCTGATAATGTTTTGTTTTGTTTTGCTCTTCATTTTTGAAGGATATTTTCACTGGGTTCACAGTATTTTTTGTTCAAATTTTCACTGGGTTCACAGTATTTTTTGTTCAGCTCTTTAAAAATGTTGTGACACTTCCTTCTGGCCCCATGGTTTCTGAAAAGAAATCTGCTATCATTCAAATCATTACTTAAACACAGGTGACATTCAAGATTTTTTTCTTTGTCTTTTGTCTTTAGCAGTTTAATTATGTTTGGGGGCATTGATTTTTTTTCCCCCTTGTTTGGGATTTGCTGAACTTCTTAAATCTGTAGGCTTATGTATTTCACCAGACTTGAAAAGTTTCTAGCCATTATTTCTTCAGATTTTCTTAGTACTGTACTCTTTCTCTTCTCTCAGAGACAGTAATAGACATTCTGTTATTGTCCACAAGTTCCTAAGACTGTTGTCTCTTTGTTGTTCAGATTGGATAATTTCTATTGTTCTGTCTTCAGATTCACTGACTATTTTCTCCATTCTGCTAATGAGCCCCTCCAGTGAGTTTATAATTTCATTTATTGTATCTTTTCAGTTCATTAGTCTAATTAATTCTTCTTTATATCATCTTTTTCTCTGAAGAGACTTTCTGTTTTTCCATTTGCTTTAAGTGTCTTTGCAACTGTTTGTTAAAGCATTTTTATGCTTTTAAATTCTTTTTCAAATAATTCTAACATTTTTCTTATCTGAGCATCAATATCTGTTAATTTGTCTTTTCCCATACAAGTTGAGATTTTTCTGGTTCTTGGTATGTCTGGTAATTTTGTGTTAAGTCCTAGACATTTTGAATATTATGTTATGAAATTTTGAGTCTGTTGAATTTTAAGGAGAACTGTTTATACTTTTGTTTGAGCAGTTTAGGTTCAAGTTGCAAGTTATAATGTGCCTTCTTTGGGCTGTGGCCTCAGTGTCAGTTCAGTGTTCAAATCCTTTGTGGTGCTGTTCAGATCTGTTCCACATATGTGCCACATGGTGACCACTGTGGGATCTGGGCAGTGATCTATTTGTCCAGCTCTCAAATTATTCAACATGCTGATTAGAATCAGATCCATGCAATTCATAAACAAGTTCATGGTATTATTATCCCAAACTTCTTCTCTTCAGTCTCCCCAGTATTTAACATTTCTCTTAAGTGCTCCATTTCAGTTCTCCGTCCAGAATGCTAGGGCTTTGGTTGCCCAGTGCCGAGCCTTGCTGTGCACCACTGTGATTGTGTCTGCCTCCAAGGCCAAGTTGCAAGAGGACCGAGAGAGAGAGTGAGCAAGCGAGAGAGAGAGAAATCTTCCCTTGGAACCATAGTTTCATAAAATAGAGAAGAAGGTGTTCCTCTCTCTGATTTCTGGCTCCTGCAGGGTCCCATTTCTGCCACTACTGCTGCTAGCACAGGATTTCTTGGGGGCTCGAGTGTGAAGAAATGGAGAAACAGTAAAAGAAAAATGATCATTTCTTCCCTCTCTCTGAGTGTTTGGGAATTCTTTCCAGTCTTCCAGCAAAATGAGAAGGAACTCTCTGCCTGTGCCCCAGTTACCACTTTTGGGTCTCAGATTACATTGAGATCAGTTAGGTTGAAAGAAACAAGAAGAAAAAATGTTAGTAAGCTCATTGCCATTTCAGAGGTGTTATGAATTCTTGTGTTCTTCCCCAATCTGCTTGCTGCTCTTTATTTTTCAGGGTCTTCACCTCGTTGCTCCTTGCATCCTGTCAGGTTTTATAGCTGGGTAGAGGTTACATAGCTGTATAGAGAATGTATACAGTGTGAAGGATGGGGTGGAGTGTGCTTACTCTACCTCATCTGGCCCTGGAGCCAGTTTGCTTAGTGTTAAAAGTATTAGTAATGATCAGTCCAGTCTCACCTAGAACTTCTAAAATACTTTACAAAGTTCTTGGTATTTATAATGTTAGTGCCACTAATTCAGCTTTACTATAACTACCAAAAGAAAAGTCTACAACTTCATATTTGTGAATTTTAAAAATTAATAGGTTATTTTGAATGTTGTCCATTGAGTGTGTGGTAATCACAAAAGATTGTCTCTTCTCTAAGCCCACAAATTGTCTTAAGTGAAAATTCACAGCTGCTACAGTAAGTACTTTTAGCGAAGAACTAAACTATGATTATGGCATGTTATTTTTTTGTGTGTGAACCGACAAGTGTTACTTTAAACAAAACTATAATATGCTATCCACTTAGTTAGAAAAAGGGGCGGGTAGTATCCTGTTTATCAAGATAGAGTCTCGACTCTCAATCAAAGCAAAAGAAATAAATCATTTCATAAAACAGTTTATTATTATTTAAATTCTACATAGGTGGATGTCCAATAAAATTTCAGGTTGCTCTGTTCTAGGGGATTCAGAGTACATTTGGGCCTCTGGGGACCATGGTCCACTTTAATAGATGTTTTAGGTAATATTTCTTCTTAAGAAGAAACTGAAGCAAAGAGTTTGGGGTACCCAAGATCTAAGTCAATACTGGCAGCCTTCTTATGTTTTCCTAAATGGAAAGGTGGATACAGTTAGGAATATGCTCCCTTGTAATATTGCTTTGCCTTTCCTGGCACCTCTCTCCTCTTCTTACCCATTTCTATAAGGCCATGTTACCTTTTTCTAAGCCAACAAGATGATAAGTGATTTCCTTTTATTAAAGCTTTGGCTAAAAACTCTATTATGTCTCTTAAGATGGTGATTTATTGAAGAACAGAAGGGCTAAAATGATAAAATCCAATAGTAGAATTTCAGGCATGTTAGCTGGCAAGAGAGAGAAATTCTACTTAAGAAGCATCCCATTCCTCTAAAATTAAACCACGTGTATACATGCTCATTTATAACCTTGTGTCCATCCTATGCCTCTTTATTGTCTTTGAAACACATTGTTTTTAGCACTATCGTTCATAGAACTGGAAAAGGTCAATGGAATATAGCATCACCAAATGAAAGATGAATTTAATTAACCATTTATTAATATATTAGTAAATGAGGGCAGCAGTTCCTTTAACAAACTGTGAATGGTAACTGTGGCTGTTCTTTTTTTCCCCAGTGACTTGGTACTTTTTGTTCTGTGATGACAATATTCTACTTCCAAAAGGGATGACTCAGTCTGTAAAACAATGTCTTCTTACTTGCAGAATAAGATTGCTAATTCTGAATAATGGATCCCTGCACTTAGATGTTTGCTACTATCTCTTAGGTTTCCAAGTGACAAAAAGTATTTCGTGTTACCCATGAAATAATAATACAAAGAGCTAAAATTCATCAAGTCCTTATATGTGCCAAGCATTGTATTAAACACCACATGCATTAACTAATCACACATTTGCCACCCAAGCTATGTGGGTAGATGCTGTTTTTATTCATATTTTATAGATATATTAAACTGACACTCAAGAGAGGTGAAGTAAATTTCTCAGGATAATTCAGATAGCAAGTGGCAGAGTTGGCATTTAAACCCAGCTTTGTGTAACATCCAGGACAATGTCTTATCTGTTCTGCTGTCAATAAATAGGAAACAGCTGTTCTTAAAAGTGTTATTGAACTCAAAGACGAGTTAAGTGTTAGTGTGCTAATTAGTAGATATATATTTTAAGAAGGCACACTTAAACAGTCTCTTTGGTAACATTTTCACAGTGAGTGTGAAAGAAGTGCATATTTTTAAAAACTTATACTCTAGGAAAGCATTTTAAAATACAATGTTTGGAAAAGTTTACATTGAAAGGCAATTTCATTGCCAGAAACAATGTGTGTCACATTAAAAAAAAAGCAAAAACAGCAACAACAAGAGTAAGAGTCATGTCTGAGCAGTTAAGAATTTGGAAATGGCATTTTCAAACCTATTTTAAAACCCTCGAAATAGCATTTTTACTTTTATTACTTTTTTTTATAAATTTATTTTTTATTTATTTATTTTTGGCTTAGTTGGATCTTTGTTGCTGTGCGTGGGCTTTCTCTAGTTGTGATGAGCAGGGGCCACTCTTCATTGCGGTGCGCAGACTTCTCATTGCGGTGGCCTCTGGAGCATGGGCTCTAGGCATGTGGGCTCAGTAGTTGTGGCTCACGGGCTGTAGAGCACAGTCTCAGTAGTTGTGGCACATGGGCTTCGTTGCTCCGTGGCATGTGGGATTTTCCCGGACGAGAGTTGAACCTGTGTCCCCTGCATTGGCAGGCGGATTCCCAACTACTGTGCCACCAGGGAAGTCCCTAAATAGTATTTTTAAGCTGGAGTTTTAACTAATCTTTTACATTATAATAAAAATAACACTTTATGACTAGTTTGCAGGAATAGCTGAATGACATTAAAGAAGACTGAAATTTATGAGCTACATTTAAGCCGAAAAAATACCCTTAACATAATTGGTGGATAAGATTGAAAAATGAATATCATGATTTAGTAAGCAATGTCAGTGATTTGTGAGGTTTCCTTTTTATCAATGACAATGATTAAGAACGCATGTTAGGAAAAAAAATCAAACTGAACTTGAAATCAGACCTGTGAATCATTATAACACAAAGTGCATATTCAATCACTTTGCCCTCACTAAAAATATATTTAAAAACATGATGATGGGCTTCCCTGGTAGCACAGTGGTTGAGAGTCCGCCTGCCAATGCAGGGGACACGGGTTTGTGCCCCGGTCCGGGAAGATCCCACATGCTGCAGAGCGGCTGGGCCTGTGAGCCATGGCCGCTGAGCCTGCACGTCCGGAGCCTGTGCTCCGCAACGGGAGAGGCCACAACAGTGAAAGGCCCGCGTACTGCAAAATAAATAAATTAATAATAATAATAATAATAATAGAGGTGTGTTAAAATCCCCCAGTATGATTGTGGATTTCTCAAATTCTAAGCATTTTAATTACATTTTGAGGCTTAGTTATTAGGTTCATGAAATTTACAATTCTTTTACCTTTCTAGTGAATTGAGTCTTTCATTGTTAGACAGTAACGCTTTTTATTTATAAAGATGTTTTTAACCTTATGATTTATTGGTCTGATGTTAAAATAGTTATGAAGTTTCTTTTAACTAGTATTTGCATGGTAAAACTTTTCTCATTTCAATCTTTGCATATCCCTGTTTACATTATGTAAATTGGATACTACATAGAATGTGTGTGTATGTGTTTATTTTAGTTCATTTTGACAATCTCTTTATTTTATCCAGATGATTTAAGTTCCATTTATAGTTATTTTTATTGCTTATAAAGGTAAATTCTCTTTTATCATTATATGTTTTTTATATACAAAAAACAAAACATGATCATGATGATGATGATATTCTTATACTTCTAGACTCAAATACAGGAACAAACAACAAATAGAATAGATACTGAAGGAGTCAATCCACAATGTATACCTTTGTTTTCCTAACATCATATATAACCGTCTCCTCATTCTTTTTTGTTTTTTAAAGAGTTTTTTTCTTTTTTTATATAGACCATTTTTAAAGCCTCTATTGAATTTTGTTACAATATTGCCTCTGTTTTATGGGGTTTTTTGGGGTTTTTTTTTTTTTTTTTTTTGGCCCTGAGGCATGTGGGATCCCAGCCCCCCATCCAGAGATCGAACTAGCATCCCCTGCACAGGAAGGCGAAGTCCCAACCACTGGACCGCCAGGGAAGCCCCCATTTCCTCATTCTTAAACTTCTAATCAAACATAAAAGCAATAAACTGCCTAGCTATCAAAATAATACAAATCTATGCAACATAGATAACTATTATTAATATATTTTAGAAAGCTCGTAATGTTTTGGACCATTAATAAATTAAATAATATAACATTTCATGCTTATCTCACCCTTTTCTGTTTTTCATGTGTATATCATTTGGTGCAGTTTTAAATATATATAATGTGCATTTGAATAAGAATTTGTTGGATTCATGCTCAACAAATTTCTTTTGGGAAGACTGCTCAGTTTAAAAGCTTGGGAGGCCATTGGAATGACTTTTCTGTGCATGGGCAGCAGTAGAGGATGGTGGTGTAGAGCATAGCTTTCAGAGTCACACAGCTCTGTGTTTGAAGATCAAGCCAGCTCTATGTTTGCCAGTTACTTCCATTCTCTGAATGCCAGTTTCTGTTTCTGTAAAATGGAGATAAAATTACTTACTTCAGACTATTACAATGAGAGGTATATTATATAAAACACAGAGCACAGTGTTCATACCTAAGAAGAGTACAGTACATTTTAATTTTTTTTAAGGCAACATCATAGCTTGCATAGAATATATGGGAAGGTGACAACATATGTCTTAGACCTATTTGTTCTGAGCAGATAAGAATTTATACATGACGAAAAATGATAGCACCAGCATTGCTTATAATTGTATGAAAAATGGAAACTGAGTCTCATAGTTGAAAAGAGTGTATAATTAAATTGTATTTTATTCAAGTAGATAGATATGAAATGAAAACAAATGTACTAACATGGATAAATCGCAAAAATGCAATTTGGAGACTTTTTTTAAAAAAGAACAAGTTATAGAATTTAAAAAACCAAGTTGTACAATATAACAGTACATTAAAAAATTTGGAAACATGACAAACAATGTTGTTTACAGATAGGTGCATATAGAATGAAGGTATAAAGAAATGCTTGGAAATGATAGGTACCTAATTCTGGGGAATGGTGGTTACCTCTTAGTGTGTGAAAAAGGAATGAACTTCAACAGCATTTGTAAGGTTTTAATCCTCAGTCTTGGTGAGAGAAACATGAAAGTTCATTATGTTTCTCCTTTTACCTTTTTGTTGCCATATTTTTCCCTATTTAAAAAAAGTCAAAAGACAAAAATATTTGTCTATGCAAAAAGTAGTAAATGGCCAACGATTTGAGACTGCTGTCTTAAAAGAGAGGGAAGGAGAAAGGAAGAATATTTGAGTAAAAATAATTTGCTTGACATTTTCCTTCAAAAAGCATTTTGAACAAGCAAGCCAAAAAAAAAAAAAAAAAAAGAAGTGGAAGGGGGCACATCTGGTTAAGGGGCTGGCATTGAATGCTTAATTATTCCATTTTTGACACAAGGACATGTTTTAACATCTCGAAAAACCAGGTAACTTTCCTTATGTGAAACCTGAGCAAGAAAAGGAAAAGCATTGTTAGTCTCTATACCTTTCTTCTTTTTATTTTAATAAGAAATGGTATCATCGTAGGCAGACAATTTGATGTCATTTTTTTCTATGATATTTTCACAGTGTGCACTAGGGCGCCTGTACTCCGCACTATATGACATGCAGGAATTTGTTTTCCCCCTTCACATCAGAGCCTCAAAAACAAGCTCCACGGCATCAGGCACCAAGACTATCAATAAACATTCAATCTTTTCATTTTCTCCCTTGTTATTTAATAAAGAAAAGGCAGAGACATGATTTTTGACTGTCCAACAGCAGTCATTTTCAGAAATGATTTCTCTTCTCATGGGTCTTTGATGACCAAGAGTTCTCCCACCTCCAGCCTCTCTGCTTGACCCCTGGGGATGGGCAAGAAGCCTCACTAGGGAACGCAACTGAGAAACTTGCCCAGCACAGTCATTGGCCTCCCTTCTGATCAGACTGCCTGCGACTTGGAGGAATATCTGGCACCTGTGTGTGTCCTCTCCCTGGCTACACGCATGTGTGTTCCCTCCATGGCTTTGCTATCAGTGGGAGTGGCTTGCTGACATACCTGGCAAAATGCAGGCCACTCCTGTTAGCATATCAGCAATGCAGCCCAGGTTGCTAGGGAGCTGCCCTCTGAGCATCCCTTGATCTATTTTTAAATTTCCATGCTTGTTTCCTCTCTGAAAGGAAGCAAAGAATAATAGCGCTTGGCTTTCTCCTCTTTTAAGAAACAAAGTAACCAACAAGGCTAGGACCTGTTGTGAAGTTAAAAAGCATTTGCTAATTAAGCTTCAGAATGTTATGGTATTTGTGCCCATCTAGTTTCTGCTTAATTAATTTCCAGATAAGGCAGCATTTCAGACGAAGTAGAAGCCAGTGTCTAAAAGAAGTGTAGGTGAAATTTGCTGGTCTTTTTTTCTTTTAATCCATTATGAAGCTCTTGAAACACTATTCTTCAAAGTGTTCAACGATAACCCATTGTGGGGCACCCAGGATCCGCCCCCCATAGGTAATAAATGAGAAATTTGGAGGGCTATTGACCAGTGAGTTTTCACAGCTGATACACAGAAAAGTATTTAGCACAGGTGTTTTGGTAACTGTGAAATACTGAGGAAATTCAGTCTTCTGTGACACTTAGATTCAACTGTCTTGTGTGGGATGGAGTCTTATGGAACTTGCAAAATATCTGTAATATAAATAAAAGAAGAAGAAGGACAAAACTAGCTTTTCACAGAACTCCAGAAATTGTTCCTTGTATGGAAAAGTCTTCCTTTTTGGCCATTGGTAACTAGCAGTTTTCTTAGTATTTTTTTTTTCCATGTTAAAATGAATCCAATTTCAAATGTTGTTAGTGAATTTTTAAAAGGATGTGTTATATGCATGCAGGTGTGGAGAAATCTGGTGGAATAACAAGTGTGCTAGTCTCCATGTGTCAGGATATTTTTTTTGAGCCTTTAAGATTTTTTTTCTCCTTCTCCATGGCCAATTTCAACCCTCAACAGCAGCTAATCAACAAGGTTAGGAGCTGTTCGCTCTTCAAATTACAATGCTAGAAGCAAGTTACACTTTCTGGAATCCATATTAATATTCCAGGGCTACCATTTGGGAAGTTGTGAGCTTGGATATTGTGGTTTTTCTCTGTCTATCAGTGAGGGGTTCAGTTAGTCTGAACTTTGAGGGAACAGTCTATATAAATTTCCATGAAATTTCTTGTCTTCTCTTTTACAATTTAGCATCTTCGGTCTGATGTATTTTTACCAGATGAGATATTGTTTAAAAAAAAAAACATGCATCTGTAGGAAAGTTAATATAGAAACCACCAGAATTACAGTGGAATTTCTTCATTTAAAACACACAGTTTAATTTCTAACATCTGTCAATAACTTTCTGGGGACCAATCGTTTTTCTAAATTCTTCATTGTCTTTAATATTCATAGAAACCCTATAAACGAGATGCTATTGTTATTCTCATTTTTATAGCTGAAACAACTCCAGTTTCCTGAGAGGAAGTTATTTGCTTTAGGTCATTCAAACACCGGGCTGTCAGATCACAGAACCTATATACACTTTCTTACTATCCCGTGTGATCTCACTTCTTTGGACAAATAGTACACATGATGGATGTTACCTGAAACTTCTGAAACAGTTTCTCAACTAACAAATTCAAGGGCATCAACCAAGATGCACTCCTCAAAGGTTGCACATGGTTGGATCACTCTTCAAACATTAGCCAAGGAGAGGCAGTTTGGCCATGGGGATCAGCAAAATATGGGTTTTAATCCTGGCCCCTCTACTGACTACCTGAACTTGGGCAAGTTATCAAAGCTCCATTTCCATCTGTAAAATGTTGATAATATTATCTCCTCCTTTGGTGGTTATGAGGATTAAATGAGATGCTATAGGTGAAAAACTTAATAAATAAATGGTAGCTAAAAATTAAGACTTACACTGTCAAAGTGTAACTTGGAAACTGTAATCACAAGTTACCTTAGGACTTAAGGAGTCTCTGTCTTACTCTTCCAAGTTGAAGGATAAATGCTTAGTGTGAAGCTCTGAGCACCAAGGCCCACTTCCAGATTTTCAGTAACTTGTGTAAGAGTATAGCTCCAGTCTTAGAGGGTAGAAACTAGAAGGGCAGGACATGTAATTACCACAAACTGTCCGGAACATCTTGAAGTGTGCCCTGCTTTGTTCACGTCTTCGTTGTTTTGGTGCGTGATGATGTGCTTGGAGAGATAAGAATTGTTCCTTGTTTCCATTTTTTTAATGGCTCTGAAATCTTTTGATATAAAATGCAGCATCACTGGTGAGAGATTGATTTTCATGTTTTTTGGGTTTGTTTCGTTTTTTTACTATTCTGACATGGCCTGGAAGCCAAAGAGTGTTTGACGTTCTGAAATCTCATCCTGATGACTTGCCATTTGTGGAAGAGGAATGCAGAAAAACATTGAGTCTCCCTAGCTAAATGTGATCTTCTTGTTCTGCTCCTTGGGTGCAGACCTATCAAGTATTATCCCTTATCTGGAATGGGGCAGACATTCCAGTGTTACTGCTGCAAAGATGAACTAAGAAGGAGCTAGAATCTCTGGGGGTTGCTTCTGTTCTTTCATTTACTGAGGACCTAACCACATCCTCAAAATAGTACACAGTGCTTTGTCCTGTGTAGCAAATACTGCTGGTACTGAGCATACAGACACCAACTGGTTGTACCCCTGGCTCACTTGCATGAAAAATCAGGCAGGTAAACAGGACAATGAGTGCCCTAATTGTTCTCTAAGAATATTGCTGAGGGAGGTAGGGGAAGCGGGGGTGGATTTTTTCAGGAAATGCCAGTTATTCACTCCCTTTTCCCCTTTGGCTTCCAAACCAGTGGAGAAGTAAATCTAGGAAGTGCGATAGCAAGAAAATTGTCAACTTCCTTACAGTAGAGCTGGATTGGAGAGTGTGACTTAGACTGGGGGGCCAACAGGGGTTTCTCCCAGCCCCCAGCCCCGCTCGCCTGCCCAAAGGAACTCATTATTCCCCTGGTCTGTGGCAGAGGACCCAGACCACAGCCGGCTGGGGCAGCAGTCCCCAGGCTGGCTCATCTGGCAGAGAAGGCTACAGGTGTGGGCAGTAGGTGAGTAGCTTCAGAGGGAGCCTCAAGAGGAAAAGGAATGTGCAGCAGCACTTTTCCTCTTACCACAGAGTTGAGACCCTCTATCTCCCCTGAACATAAGTGAGAAATGGGGTAGGAAAACTGGGTGTGTGCTTACTCCACCCAGCAGGCCAAAAGACATCATGTCTTGGCTCACGAAGGAAATGTGTTTCGAGGGAACAATCTGTTCCTCTTACAGTGCTTCTTTGAGCTGAATCATGCAGGACCAAAAGGAGCCTGCAGAAGAACAAAGGGAAAAGTGTTTTAGACAGATGACACAGCACATGCAAAGACAGAGATAGAAAGGCCTGGTGTGAATAAAGAGAAGAAAATAGAAGTACTGTGCATTTATGTTTACAGCTCCCAATGTACTGCACTATCAATATTTCCTTTTGATCTTCATGATAATGCTGAGAGAAAATTCTGATAGCATTTGATATTCTTAGTTTATATGGCGTCTGTGATTGAATGAGCTAGGTTACATAAAGCACTCCACACAGTGTCTAAAAGGCAATTGATAAGTATTAGCTATTATTAGTTACCACTACAATCCTATCAGTTACTGTTACTGTGGTTGTTATTGTTGTTATTGCTCTTGTTACTGCCAAGATCCCACAGCTAGGAGGTACCATTATTAGTGACATAGCTAGTATGTGGTGTAGCTAGTGAATCTTGTAGCAAGTAAGTGGTAGAACTGGGACTCAGTGACATGGTGTCTAGTAGAGTCCAGGGACTTAATAAGCGCTCTAAAGAGCTGTGAAAATCTGTGTGTTTGCCCTGTTACATGAACGAGTTAGCCTGTGACTATTTCATGGGCCCTGGCTCACAAGACTCCTGGCTCAGAACAAAATAACTTGATGATTTGTGGGGCAGCAGGAGGCAAGGGCTTCCTGTTCTCATTTGTTCTTCTTGACCCAAGTCCCATAAGGGTGATGTGGGATGGCCTAGAGGGATGTCGCCCACAGTGTGCTTGCGCCACAGCTGAGGAATCCAAAGCTTCGAAATCCCCCAATTTTATGAAGAGTTGAAACTTCCTAACCTTTACCTGGAGGGGAGATATTATCTTTATTATCCTGGTCAGGAGGCAAATCTGCCCTCTGCCCCCTGAGGAAGATAGGATCTCTATCTTCTAATGCTGTTTGCTACACAAACATCTTTGAAAACTATAGTCTAGAAAAAGAATGGATATAAAATGTGCAGAAACAGGGAATAGTCTCTCAACAAGCATGTTGACAGAAAGTCACTCTGATTTTTGGGATTAGCCATTTGGTTAATCTAACAGTACCCAGAGAAAGCTAAATTGATGCACATAACAGAGAGGTTTACAGATAAGCTTGGTAAACAGATTTCATTCACTGGAAACTTCCTTACAACTCTTTGCTTAAGGGACTGGCAGAAGAGAAGGGAAATTTGCCAGGAAGAAATCCAGCAGAGTCTCAGATCCCTCAGACCATGGATTGCTCAGGAACCCATAGGAACCAGAGCCCTTCCAGTGCTTGGAAGGAAGCATCATCACCTTGAGCATCGTGTGTTCCAGAAAGTAAGGATGGAGGAGTGTATATTACAGAAGTCTAAAAGTGAAAAACAGTGACTGACTACAGAGGAGCAGAAGTGAGGTCATATATTCCTTTGGACAGAAGCGTAAATTCAAGCACTGAATTCTCTCTCTCTTTCCCCAAGATGCCTGGGTATATATTTTAGTGAATTCTTTACCTTTTAGAAATACCTGTTTCTGGTTCCTAGCCCTAAATTTTCTCATTCAATATGATCTGAGGAATCTCTTTTTTGAAAACTCTCCCCAGGTGATAAATGGACAGCAAGGACTGGGGACTGCTCATTTTGGATACATTTTAATATTTGGCTTCATATGCAGCTAACTGATTTTAAATAATTGTTATAGCAGCTTATACTTTAAGAATTGTCTTTTGAGAAAAACAAAAAACAAAAACCCTCCCAGACAAAGTAAGGAGCATTAAGTAATAATCTCTTAAATCTTGTCTTATATTTGGAATTAAGATGTGTGGTTTCATTAAGTATCTACTCTTGGAAACTCTAATGCTTCCTCATAAGAAAATAGGTTATGGTAATAAAGATGCTATGCTAGATAGTAGACTTGGGGTTTTTCAAGTTTGCTTTAGAGAAATCAGGCCTCCGAAATATACTCAAGAAGGGAGATTCATGTTAGCTTTTCTCATTTGTGGTGCCATTCTAATGCACAACTTCATAATTCATCTTGAATCTGTCAATTCCATCATCTAATCTCTAATCAAAAATAGGTGCTGGGCTTCCCTGGTGGCACAGTGGTTGGGAGCCCGCCTGCCGATGCAGGGGACACGGGTTCGTGCCCTGGTCCGGGAAGATCCCACATGCCACAGAGCGGCTGGGCCCGTGAGCCATGGCCGTTGAGCCTGCGCATCCAGAGCCTGTGCTCCGCAACGGGAGAGGCCACAACAGCGCGAGGCCCACATACCACAAAAAAAAAAAAAAAAAAAAAAAAAATAGGTGCTAGGTGGGGCTTCCCTGGTGGCGCAGTGGTTGAGAGTCCGCCTGCCGATGCAGGGGACGCGGGTTCGTGCCCCGGTCCGGGAAGATCCCACATGCCACAGAGCAGCTGGGCCCGTGAGCCATGGCCGCTGAGCCTGCGCGTCCGGAGCCTGTGCTCCGCGACGGGAGAGGCCACAACAGTAAGAGGCCCGCGTACCGCTATAAAAAAAAAAATTAGATTGTTATTTTATTTAACAAATAGTAACTGAATGGCTCTTAGGGCAACATAGTAATTGGCGCTAAGAAATCCACAAAATAATAATCCCATCATTTGTAGTTTGAACATCTCTTGGATGCTTATTGTCTTATTTTGTAAAGATGGAGAAAGTATAGCATTTTTTTTCAAGTGATTATATAATTTGAGCGTGCGGGGTTGAAGGAGTGAGGTAGCATAAGTAATAAATTAGCTAATAGGCTACAAATTAAAATGTAATCTCCTAGCAATAAGAGATTATATAAAATAAAGCATGGATACAGAATTTATTTTGACGGATAATTCACAAAGACCCAATCAATCATGATGAGTGGAACCAAATTATGAGCGTAAGATACATAAGGGTAGTAGAGTGAAAATGGCTTCTCTTTAAGATAATACAATTCGATTTGGCAAAAAATTTCCTGAGCAGTTTTACTCTAACTTGTAAAGGGCCTGTGCACTTATGCTTTTTAAGAGGAAAGAATGGTTCCTCCTCAAAGCTGAATTCACCTGCTCATTAGCAGTTCTATTGATGGGATCCCTAAGATGAACTGTCACCTTCTTCTGTCACAGGTATGGTAAAGGCCAGAAGGAGGAGTGGGGAGTGTCTGTGATTTTGAGGCAAGCTCAGTATCTATAGTTCATTTTGGCATCTAAAGAGGGTGAGGGCTGAAACCAGGAGAACTGGGTTTTCCAAAGGTGATTAAAAATTCAAACTCAGGGTAAATTGTTTTTTACACTATCAAACTTTACTCTGGATTCATAGGTAACCACAAATGCTCTTTAAACACCTGTTTGAAGAAACGAACCAGAGAAATAGAAGAAAACATTATCTTTTGTGTGTAGTTATCTGTTTCTGTGTAGCATTACCCCCAAAACTTTACACATTAAAACTACAAGCATGTAACACCTTAAAATTCTGTGGGTCAAGAATCCAGGCACGTTTAGCTTGTCCTCCCGTTACAGTCCCTCACTAGGCTGCAATCAAGGCTACAGTCATCCCAAGCCTTGACTTTGGCAGGATTCACTTTCAAGTTCACTCACCATGTGGACCTCTTCATAGGGCTCTTTACAACTTCAGAAGTTTCCTTCCAAGAGACAAAAAGATTGGGGTGAGGATGGGGGGCTAGTGGCGGGGGGAGAGAGGGAGATCACAGTCTTTGTACCATAATGTCAGAAGTTTCATCCTATCACTTTCAATTTATCCTAATTCAGCTTACTCTGTTTATTAGAAGTGAATTACGAGGCACAGCCCATGCTCAAAGAGAGGGAATTAAAGAGAGGGATTTACCCAGGGCATGAATACCAAGAGGGTGGATCCTTAGGAGCCGTTTCAGAGTCTGCCTTCCATATATAGAAATAATCTAATCCAGTCTCTCATTTTACAGCCAAGAAAACTGAGGCTCAAAATGGTTAATCACTTGTTAGTGTTGCATAGCCTGTGGCTATTGTTGCAAGAGCCTAGGTATCCTGACATAGTCCCAAACTCTCTGATAAGAGAAGGGCAAGAATGGACAGGGTGGAACCGTAGAAGCTATCTTCTGCAATAGTAGTTTTCAAACTGTTGTTCATAGAATAAAGTGGGTGGGCTTCAGATGACTCATCTGGCTCTTCCAACAGTATAAACTCTATTTCAGTTAGTTTTACATACTGGTCTTTCTTTGAATGAAATAGTTCTACTGGTCAAAATATCTTGACAGTAATTGTTCTTCATGAATTTTATTTGATAAAGTTTTCAGGTTTAATTCTGGAGCTGATTGCACTTGTGCATCTTTTTCTGACCCTTGTATCCTTTTATCTAGAAATTATTTTTATTACTTACAAGTAGATAAAGGTTTTTAATAATTAGTTTTTTTGTAAGACTCAGTATGTTGGAAACTGTCAGTTTTTAATCCTTTTATCAATCACTTAATTAAGCCAATTCAAAGTATACCTTCTTGGAATTGTTCTCTCACATCATATTACAATGAATAGAATGGTGAGACTTCTTGGGACCAGTGATATGATATCTTTGAATAAACTTTTGTCATCTAGTAAAAAAGATAGGTACACATCTGTCTGAGGACCTATTACATGTAACTAGATCTTTCATATATTTCTGTCAAAATCATTTTATATCCCACCACATATGTTCAGTAAAATAGCTGCAAACCTCAGGAAGACACACACAGAGAAAACCCTTCATGCGAGGTTTATTTATTCTTTTGCCAAATTTCTGAAACTTTTGCTTGGAGACTTATTTATTTTTTTAATGTATCACCTCAGCAATCTGTTTTTCAACCTGTTCTTTTCACTTAAAATTTTATAAACCCTGTTAAATTCTCTAAAAACACATTTTAGATCACTTTCACCCCTCACTGTCATTTAGAATGTTTCCAACTTTAAAAATTTATTATAAATATCACTGTGGGGGGCTTCCCTGGTGGCGCAGTGGTTGAGAGTCTGCCTGCCGATGCAGGGGACGCAGGTTCGTGCCCCAGTCTGGGAAGATCCCACATGCCGCGGAGCGGCTGGGCCCGTGAGCCATGGCCGCTGGGCCTGCGCATCCGGAGCCTGTGCTCCGCAACGGGAGAGGCCACAGCAGTGAAAGGCCCGCGTACCGCAAAAAAATAAATAAATTAAATTAAAAAATAAATAAATAAATATCACTGTGAAGACTGTCTATGTACATTTATCTATATACCCTTCTCTGAGTATATATCTCCTCATAATTCTCTGGGAGTCAAATTTCTGAGAGAAAGGGTACTTAAAGATTTTTGGTAAAAATCACCAAATTGCTCTTGAGAAATTTTCTATTCCCAGGAGCAGATTAGGAGAATAGAGGAATGTACATATAGGTTTCTACAACTTTTGTTTGTGACAGCCCTTTTGTTTAGCACACACACAAACACATACACACACCTTTTCTTTTTTTTTTTCTTTTCTGCTAAGGAAACAGTCACCATCCTCTAAGAGGAGGGGAACTTGTGTAGTAGGAAAACATGAATTTAGGTTTGTGTCTCAATGCCCAGTAGGTCCAAGTGGATACTCCTCCTGGCCCGGTGCACTATTGCGTTCCTAATCGCCAAAGTGTTATACCAGGAAAAGATAGTGTTCTGTTTTGCTCCCTATCTCTCCCATCCATTCTGACACTGCATCACTTTAGGAAATATTAAAAAATATATCACAGACATTTAGAGGGGAGCAGGGGAACTCATTGATTTTCTGAAAGCAATTTGTTAATTAACATCAAAGGAATGAAATCTGACTTGCATAGCCTAGTGAGTGGCATTTTTCCGTAGTCCTGGTTGCTATGGTGATGAAGGAAACTCGTTTGTTCTGGGTCACTCCTAAATTTGTGCATGAAAGCATAAGAGATTATTCCTGTCTAATCAAGTTATATGGAAAAGTTGAAGGGGAGGTGCTGTATTTTACAGCCATCAACCCTCACCCGAAGAAAACACAATAGCTGAGAAAAGGGGATTATATTTTCCTTTTAAAAACAGAGCAGAGAATTTCTAACTGACCCCAAAGCCTCTTCCAGCAGAATATTTTTTTTTCCTCCTGCGCTAATATGAGGAATGTGGAATCACGTTTCTTAAAGGGAATTAGAGCACATATTGAAACACTCTACAACCCGACTTTGCATAATGAATAAGGAGTAGGGTGTGCATTCATTAAACAATTTTACTTTTGAACTTAAATTCTACAGTGTGTCAAATGCCTCACTAGCTCTGCTTTGCCAGGAAGCCAAGTTCTGTTACAATTAACATAATTGGGAAAGCTGGAATCAAGAAGGAATGGCTCACCTTTTTTTTTTTTTTTAACCAGATGTCCTGGCCCCTGTGGTGTATAGATTTAAGCATCTCTTGCACATTCCTCGGCCTGCCCAACACCTTAGTTACTCCTTAAGCAGATGGTAGTTTTGTATGTCATTACTGGAATTTCTGTATCAGCCCAAACATTATTTTTATAAAAGATTGTGGTTTCCTTATGTTTTGATTTTTATTTATACAAAGCTTACTTTTTTTTTTTCTTCTGAGACATATAGATGTGAATTCAAATCTTTACCCTTCCATTTATTAGCTGTGTGGTTTGGGAAAAATTTTATACCTCAGCTGCTTTATCTATAGAATGAGTAGGTTTACCTATACAGGATTGCTTTAAGTTTTCCCCTGTATTAGTCATCTATTATAGCATAACAAAATACACCCAACATTTAACAGCTTAAAACAAAGCCTTCTTTTCATTTTCTATTGTTTCTGTCCTTTTCAATTCAAGCTGGCAATGTTTTTGCTTATATAATTCTTCTATAAATCTTATTTATGTGAATCTTACAGAGGATCACTCTATTAGAGAAAAGCCACACCTCCAGTTTCCTCAAGTTAAGTCCTTTAGCATAGGATTCTGCTGAGACTCCTGAAGGACAATGCCCTTAAGATTCCTTAGCACTCCTATTGTTTGATTGAGAGGATCTGCAAGACACTCAGTTGATAGCTTTATTGAGTCTTTTGTCTGATCAAAAGGAACTCCAAGGCACTGTTGTAACTTTTTCTGAGGCCTCATGAAATAATTTTACAGTCACACACTTGGCTTCACCTTTAGATTAGTTTTCCTGGCAGCAGTCTATATATGTGCTTTTCTGAGAAACCATTGCTTAATTTTAGAACTGTTTGCTATCTAGAATGTCTGACATTTCTCAAAACCATCAGGTCCTGGTTCTTTCAAGTTTAATGACCTTTCCTTTGTTTTTTTCCTCTCTCATTTTACTGTAAGGAGCAAAAAGAAACCAGGCAGTAGTTAGAACAACTTTCTTAGAAATTATGAGGTTGCAGTCACCTGTCAGCTGTAGCTATAGTTATCTCAAGGTTTAAATGGGGCTGGTGAATCCACTTACAGGTTCACTCATATGGTAGTCGGCAGGCTTTAGTACCTCACTGGCTCTTGGTTAGAGGCCTCTGTTCTTCATTATGTGGGTCTCTATGGCAGTTGGCTTCTCCTGGATCAAACGATCCAAGAGGGTAAGACCTAGAGTGTGAGAGTAAGATACAGCATGCAAGTTGAAGCTGCAGCCTTTTTATAACCTATTCTTGGAATAAGGTCTCATCAGTTCTGCCATATTTTATTCATTAGAAGTAAGTTATGAATCCAAACTGCACTTGAGAAGAGGGGAATTAAATATCACCTCTTAAAAAGAGGAGTATCATGGAGGAATGAGGCTCCCTGACTTCAGACTATACTACAAAGCTACAATAATCAAGACAGTATGGTACTGGCACAAAAACAGAAATATAGATCAAAGGAACAGGATGGAAAGCCCAGAGATAAAGCCATGCACATATGGTCACTTTATCTTTGACTAAGGTGGCAAGAGTATACAATGGAGAAAAAACAGCCTCTTCAATAAGTGGAGCTGGGAAAACTGGGCAGCTACACGTAAAAGAATGAAATTACAACACTCCCTAACACCATACACAAAAATAAACTCCAGATGGATTAAAGACCCAAATGTAAGGCCAGACACTATAAAACTCTTAGAGGAAAACATAGGCAGAACACTCTATGACATAAATCACAGCAAGATCCTTTTTGACCCATCTCCTAGAGAAATGGAAATAAAAACAAAAATAAACACATGGGACCTAATGAAACTTAAAAGCTTTTGCACAGCAAAGGAAACCATAAAGAAGATGAAAAGACAACCCTCAGAATGGGAGAAAATATTTGTAAACGAAGCAACCGACAAAAGATTAATCTCCAAAATATACAAGTAGCTCATGAAGCTCAATATCCAAAAAACAAACAACCCAATCGAAAAATGGGCAGAAGACCTAAATAGACATTTATCCAAAGAAAATATACAGATTGCCAACAAACACATGAAAGGATGCTCAGCATCACAAATCATTAGAGAAATGCAAGTCAAAACTACAATGAGATATCCCCTCACACCAGTCAGAATGGCCATCATCAAAAAATCTAGAAACAGTAAATGCTGGAGAGGGTGTGGAGAAAAGGGAACTATCTTGCACTGTTGGTGGGAATGTAAATTGATACAATCACTATGGAGAACAGTATGGAGGTTCCTTAAAAAACTACAAATAGCACTACCATATGACCCAGCAATCCCACTACTGGGCATATACCCTGAGAAAACCATCATTCAAAAAGAGTCATGTACCACAATGTTCACTGCAGCTGTATTTACAATAGCCAGGACATGGAAGCAACCTAAGTGTCCATCAGGAGATGAATGGATAAAGAAGATGTGGCACATATATACAATGGAATATTACTCAGCCATAAAAAAACGAAATTGAGTTATTTGTAGTGAGGTGGATGAATCTAGAGTCTGTCCTACAGAGTGAAGTAAGTCAGAAAGAGAAAAACAAATACCATACACTAATACATATATATGGAATCTAAAAAAAAAATGGTTCTGAAAAACCTAGGGGCAGGACAGGGATAAAACGCAGATGTAGAAAATGGACTTGAGGACATGGGGAGGGGGAAGGGTAAGCTGGGACAAAGTGAGGGGGTGGCATTGGCATACATGCACTACCAAATGTAAAACAGATAGCTAGTGGGAAGCAGCCACATAGCACAGAGAGATCAGCTTGGTGCTTTGTGACCACCTAGAGGGGTGGGATAGGGACGATGGGATGGAGACGCAAGAGGGAGGGGGTATGGGGATATGTGTATGCATATAGCTGATTCACTTTGTTGTACAACAGAAACTAACACAACATTGTAAAGCAATTATACTCCAATAAATATTAAAAGAAAAGGAGTATCAAAGACTTCCTGGACATATTTGAAAAACCACCATACCTTACTTTTATGGACTGACTTGCATCCTCCCAAAAATCATACGTTAAAGCCCTAACCCCCAGTTTGACTGTATTTGGAGATAGGATCTTTAAGGAAGTAATTATGATTAAATTAAATCATTAGGGTGGGACTCTAATCCTATAGAACTGGTGTCCTTGCAAGAAGAAGAAGAAACACCAGAGATCTTGCTCTCTCTCTCTTTATTGTGTGTACATAAATAAAAGACCAGGTGAGAACATATCAAGAAGCCCAGAAGAGTGGCCTTACCAGAAACCAGTCCTGCTGGTACCTTGACCTTGGTCTTCTAGCCTTTAGAATTGTGAGAAAATAAATGTCAACTATTTAAGCCATCCAGTCTGTAGTATTTTGTTACGGCAGCCTGAGCAGACTAATACATTCACAAAACACTACTAAAGAAGGAATCAAACTTCTTAAAGTCAGAGAAAATCCAGCCCCGAATTCACCTGCATGTGAAAAATTTCTCTGTAGTTTTTTTTATTTGTAAAGTTTATGAAAATATTACATATTATATAAGATCAAGTAAAATTGACATTTTGGAACAATGTGCTATGATTATACTGTGAGTAATGAGTAGAAGCCTTATTACACAAAGTAGGTGTGCAATAAATAGTAATTTTTAAATTAGAAATAGGTATTTGTCTATATCAGTTATTCTAATCTGCATTAAAAACTCCATGAGAAATAATAATATTATCCCTACTTTCCATATGAGAACTTGGGCTCAGAAAAGTCAATGGATTTGTCCCATCTTGGCATTCCCAATAGTAACAGAACTGTGCTAGAGTTGTGTTCTTATCACTATACAAAGCTGCCTTTGTAAAGAGGTCACATTGGTATTTTGAAACGATTCACTTCTCGGAAAATTGACATTTTACGTAGGAAAACTTTAGGATCCTCCAGTGACAAATACCATGAGTAGAAAAACCAGTAAAAATTATTTTATCTTATAGAATCTTTGCTTACATGAGATTCATGTATTTTTAATTGCCAAGCACCAGTCCTTACATAGCAGCACACTTTGGGAAATAGAAAAGAAGATATACATTTATTCATTCAACATTGTTTGGACACTCACACCCTGCAAGACATTATATTAGTTGTTTTGGAGGTCTAAGAGAAGACTGACGAGGACTCTGAACAACTCATATTATCTCATAAAGGAAATTAGGTATGAGCACAAAGAATAATCTTGAGGGTATCAGTTAATATTGCCACAATAACACTGGGTAACAAACCACTCCAAAACTCAGTGACCTATAACAATAATTTATTCTTGCTTACTTGTCTGTAGGTTACCTAGGCAGGTGTAATCTGATTTAGCTTGCTCTTTGCTTGTCTTGACACAAGATGATAGATTGCATCAAGATTTGTTCCAAGTGTGTCTCATCCTCCCTGATTCAATGTGCTAGCCAAAGAATGCTCTTCTCATGCTGATGGCAGATGCATAAGAGGGGCAAGCAAAAACCTCCAATGCCTCTTAAAGACTAGGCTCTGGACACATTGCCACTTAGCCCATATTGCATTGGCAAAAGAAGTCACACAGTTAAGCTCAACATTAATGGGGGTGAGAAAATCGACTCTGCCTTTAATGGAGGACTTACAAAGAACAAAAGTCATGGATACAGAGAAGGGTAATGAGTTGAGAACAATAATACAATTTATCACAATAAGTAATAGAATATGATAAATTCCTTAAGAAGCATCTAAGAAGGAAAAGAGTAAGCAATGTAAAAAATGAGTTAAAAAGCTCATTAGAGCTTATTTTAAACCCATCTCCTTCTTTAATTAAACATACATTAATTGTTTAACTGTTTGGTGCCTCAGTTTCCTCATCTTAAAATGACTTTTGTAAAGATCAAATCTAATCACAACACGGGCATTAGTACCAGTGCCTGGCACATAGCAAGAACTCAATAAAAAAAGAATAAATACAAGACTAAAGTTGTAAGAGTTAATATTCTACTGAAAGAAGCAAGACATCCAGTTGTGAAACAACTGGAGAATGACACAGGCAACCTCTAAGTAAGAATAAATAGCATATCAAAGTTGATCCATGTGGAGAGAGCTTAGCCAGGAAAGTCTTCTTTATCCACGTAGAATGAAGCTCACCAAATGAATAACTGTAGTTCTCTCTGTCTCTCTTTTATTTCTTAACAATTAATTTCAGGAGAGCATGAATATATTTCCATTCATCTTAACTGTTTATAAGATATTCTGGCAGTGAAATGACATGGTTGTCATGGAAGCAATCAAGAATCAGGAATCAGAACTCAGGAGACTATAGGCAGCTGACCATGGCTCATTTTTTACAACACAAAAGATTTTGGGTTCTTTCTTTACAGTAAGTCACTTGTGAAAGAACATGTCTAACAAAATTTTCACTTTGTGATTCCAAATTAAATTCATTAAGCAGATATAGTCCCATGAGTGCTAAATACAGACACATTTATATATGTGTACTTGATATCTATATGCATCTTACACATATTTGTGCATTTTAGGTATGGCTAATTCTCATTCCCTCATTGCCTTGGCTAAGTTTAGAATTTTCCTACTATCCTAGATACTGAGACTAAAATTCAGCTCGAGGATCTTTTTATTCAGCTGGGTAAAACCTCTCTACTCTCAAGGAGTTTCCAATTTACAGTAGTTCCCCTTTAACCATGGTTTTGCTTTCTCTGGATTCAGTTACTCCCAGTCAGTCACGGCCTGGAAATATTATATGAAAACTCTAGAAGTAAACAATTCATAAGTTTTGAATTGCTGGCCATTCTGAGTAGCATGGTGAAATCCTGTGCCATCCCCCTCCATCCCACCCGGGACATGAACCATGCCTGTGCCCAGCACATTCACTCTGTATGTGTTCTGACGCCTTCTCCCGATTAGTCACTTAGTAGCCCTTTAGGTTATCAGATGGACTGTCATGATACTGAAGTGCTTGTGTTCAAGTAACACTTATTTTACTTAATAATGGCCCCAAAATGCAAGAGTAGTGATGCTGGCATTTTGGTTGTTCTCTTGTTGTGCCTAATTTATAAATTAAACTTTATCATAGGTATGTATGTACAGGAAAAACATGGTACATATAAGGTTAGGTATGATCCACAGTTTCAGACATCCACTGAGGATCTTGGAATGTATCCCCTGCACATAAGAGAGGACTACTGTATTTGAGAAAATAAAAAATATTAAAAAATAAATGTTCAAGAAAACTGATAAGAATATACAGAAAGAATAATCAGTTTCCCCTAGATTCTATTCTATGCATTCTGGCTCCACCCGCTTCGTATTTTTTAAGTATTTGAACAGACTCTTTTCCAAGGTGTCATCTTCATTTGTTTTACCCAAAATCTTTATTTCATTTTAATTTGGCAGTGATCATGAATGTTCTAATTGTAGGAGAATTGTGTTAGGTGCTTTGGAAGGTACAAAACTAAAACAAACAAAAAAAACCACCATAGTTGTCCAGAGAGATCCTAGCAGTGGAACAGTCCAATAAAAACCTGTTTTGTACATTACACAGAAGAATGAAATTTTGTATATACTTTCCTCTAAGGGAAGAAGAACACACAAAGTAAGTGACATTTGAGCTGCTCTTAATTGATGAATAGGATTTCATTAAAGAAATACTAAGTAGAGACAAAGTACCCTAGAGATAAAAATATGGAGATATCTTGCAGGCCTTTGAAACTTTGCATCGTAGACTTAGGCACAACACCAAAACTGGAAGTGTAGCTATGGAAGTTATAATAATGGTGGTGTTATATAAAACCACATATATAGAGAGAGCCATAGAGAAAGACTATGAACAGAAGGAAAGAAAACATAAAGGATGATAAAGGAAAAAAATAAACCCCACAGTACTGGAGACTAAGAAATGATGACAATGGGCAATAAAGAGAGTGCAGTGTCATGGAAAATGAGGAAGTATCAAATTCAAAAGAAAAATCAATTGGAGTATAAATGAGGATCATGAGGAAGAAGTTGGTGAAAATTGATTATCTTACTGGAGGGAGGATTTTGGTTTTTTTGTAAGTCATGAGAAAATAAGGAAAGGACAAGTGAACAAACAAGTAAAATTTCAAGGAGAATAGGAGAGAAATTGAAGAGGTCCATATTAAAAGATCTTCGTGTTTTATTGAATGATCTGGATCCGAGTGAAGTCACGTAATGAATTTATTCTTTCTTTCACTGCCCCTTAAACTGGATGCCTAGACTCATTCTTTCATAATCTGGATAAACTCTCAGTTGGGTACCACTGCTTTTCTGACCTCTTTAATTCCCAAGAGTAGCCTTATTTTGCAAACTGAATAGTCCAAAACAATATAATATTTCATCTCAAAGGCATTCAATTTATAATTGTCTCTCCTTCCCCAGCTCAGGCTAACTTTAGGCTTAGAAGCTTGCTGTCGGGAGGGATACATAGATTCATTCTTCTCTTACCCTTATTTACCTGTTCCCCCACTCCCTATTTTTTTTTATCCCTCCAGGATATAGTAAAGTGGAAAGTGGAGAAAGGGGGAAATTTCTCAATCTGTGTGGCTGGAATAGTTATCATCTGTTGTCCTTATCCTCTTGAGGTAGATGCACAGTTTCAGGCTCCATGTCTCTTTTGTTGAGTTTCTCAGAAAAGAATCTTTTGTTGAGTTTTTCAAAGATACACACACTGGGAAGCACCAATGGCAACTTCTGTATTCCAAGGCAAGACTCCCAGTCTGACTGGCTGCTTTCAATTCCACCCTCATCCTCTGGCCTCCTGATTGTCCACCTCTCTGCTGAGTCACTTCAGCCCTCCACGCCGTTCCTAAGATGGTCTCAGACTGACACTCTATCTTGAGAACCATTTTATTTCCCAGGAAATGTGCACCTTTTCCAGCTGTGGTGGAGGGGCAATTTGCTCCTGGTGCAGGTCACTCTAGGCAACAGCTTTTCCCTTCAGACTTTTCCCGGTAAGAACCTCATGCCAAACCTTAGGCCCAGCTCCAAGGACGTATATTAAGGTCTCCTTGGGGTCCTTTTGGAAGGTCTTTCACACAATATAAGGTGAGGAACAAGGACAGGATGTAACGGTATTTCAACTCTTCTCCCCAGTGAATTCCCTCATGACCTCTTAAGCTTCAATATCTTATACATTCAAAAGGTAGTGATGAGCCTATGCCAGCAGAATTGGTTTTGAGCCATCTCTTTTGCAAGTCCTGTGTAGCTGGTTTAGCAACTGTCTTTAGAATGAGGGAGTATTTGGCAACTACTGTGTCATTCTCAGCCAAGAACCTATGCAGAAAATTCAAGACAACAGGAAGAGTTGAATTTAACATCCTGATACATTAGTAAAATGGGAGATTAGATCATTTATTGAGCCTCAGTGAGGGCATTTAGGGATTTTTGTGGTTAATAAAAGAGAAATAGGGACTCCGATAAAGGAGGTAGACAGTCAATTAGCAATGAGAAAAAGATTTGGTGAATAACAATTGGGGGGGTTGATTACATCAATGTGAACTTCAAACCATCAATACAGTTATGGGAATTTTGCTGTCAAAACCCAGTAGGAGGGCAGCTAAAGAGAAAAAGAATAGTGAATTTATTTTCCAATCATGACGATTGGCAAAATGTTTTGTAGCATAAGATGGTACTTATTAATGGTTGAGACCTCGAAGAGAAACCAGACTAGGCAGAAAGGAAACAACAATAATGACCTTAATCATTCATTAAGCATTTCCTGTGTGCCAAGGAGTTGCTAATGTCTTGTAACCTACTCTTGTAATATTATCCTTGTTTTACAAAAAAGAAAAAGGAGGTCTTAGGATAGATTAAATAACTTTTTCTTAAAGTCCTGCAGTTCTAAGTAGAGGATGTGGTTTCAACTCAGGTCTGTTCCACAGAGTCAGCACTCAAAGGTGAATCAGAAGAGGACAAGCAGACTTGGAGATTAATGATTATACAGATCCCAATGAAAAGAAGAGTGTGGTTAGTGTGAAGTGGAATGATGGGGGCCTGTCAATCAAGAACAGAAATTCCAAGTTACTGTCATAGAGTACTAATGAAGTGCACGTGTGGCTGTGCAAATGGGTTGCCCATGTGGAGTATAGCTGAAGGTCACTGGAGTAGAAATAAATCCAAGAACTGATACACCAGGGTGTTGTTTCCTTGATCCTTGTGAATCATGTATCCACTCAAGCTAAAGGGGGAGGATAAGGTGCAAAATAGAGAATCTATGACGTAGGGAATAAAGATGTCAAAGAATGTAAGGGAAACACCATGGAAGTAGGCAAAATTCGATAGCCAAATGAAAAATGTTTAATGATATGGGCTTCGTAAAAAACTGTAATTGTTGAATGAAAGGGATTGCAAAATAATTAGGAAGTGGCAGTAGGAAGTGAATAGAATTCCAACCCTGACTCTTGGCTCCAAGGTGTGAGAAAAAGAGCCACCTCTAGAGGGAACTGAGCAGGATGTATGGTTTTCAGGAAAAGAAAGATCATTCTCCATGCTTTCTACCCAATCTAAAGTAACTCCCTCCTCCAGTATTCTCCGTCACATTAGTCTCTTCTTTTTTCCTTGTGGTGTTTATTTTTATATAAATCTACTCTTGTTTAATACTTTATCTATCACTACCACATGAGCAACATGAGGTCAGGGACTTTGATTTGTTGATCACTGTAGTCCCACCATAGAAAATAGAGTTTGGCCCCTAATAGGTGCTCAATAAACACGTGTCAGATACATGCATGAGTTAGAGTGAACGTCTGAGGAAAATCTTCAGAATATGTTCAAGCTTTTTAACAGTATAATAGGAGTATCAAAGAGGTGAAGGAGGAAAGGTGGTCAATTTAGGTCAAGAAGAACAGCTAGATGGAGAAAGTGTTTAGTAAAATAGAAAATACACCTAACTAGAGAAGTTTAACTTTTGTTGGTAAATGGAAATCCCCTGAATGATGGAGGTAGAGAACCAAGGAGCAGCAGGCTGTAGGATCAAGTTCATTATCGGAAGAAGATTGGATAATAGAACTCAGTATTCCAAAGACCTTTTTGGGACTTGGGTGAACTGTAGATTCTTCACCACCTGTGACTCTATTGGACTTCAGTTGTTTGTGACTGCTGAGGAAGGTAATAAGGACACTGAATATGATCCCATTCCTCTTATATGTATCATATTTTTCTTGAAATCATAAAATAATTCTTTGATTCTTGGTAAACAGACTGTTTTCCAGGTAAAATGAAGTGGAATGTTGATATTATTGCAAAAGTAACTTTGTTTCTTAAGAAAACTACACTGGAGAAGGATATAGGACAGGAGAGCCCACAAAATAATTTCATTTGCTTTCAGGTTTCAAACAGTAGAGGAGAAGTAAAAAGTGGGCTATTTAAGGTTATTCATAGTGTTATTTCATAGTGTTAAAGCTTAAAACAGGTAGGGAAATAAGCAAATGGAGGCAAGCAGAAGGGCTGAGAAAGCTTGAGTTTTTCCATTTACATTGAAAACAAACTGGGATTTGGATTAAATAAACAGGATAATTGTCAGACTCTACCGCATTTACTTAGGTTTCTACACTGGAGTCAACCAGCAACAACCTCTAAAATGTCTGCCCGGAATGGCTACTTGACCTTTTGTTTCAAGGGAGTGAAGTGGTCTGATGAACCCTCACAAACTCCCTGGCATATAAAACTTTTCAAGAGAGTCTGCTCTTATGTTAACCTAAAAAAATCAAGCAAAAGGTCCTGGAGTTTGCATTTGAAGCTTATTTAAATCTGAATTGATTCAAGAAAGGAAAATCACCCCAATGCTTCAAAAAATTGATTCTCTAAATTCTGACCAAATAGTTTGGAATGGTTGTTTATCCTAATACATTAGAGCTCATTAGATAAAACACAGGATTTGTCAGAGAGGATTAGTGGGGGTTCTATTTGTTTGTTTATTTACGTTTCCTTATTGGGATTTATAAATTCAGCCATGGATAGATGAGGGATACAGCAGTGACTGATCTTAAAAGAAATTAATTAAAATATTGGAAAACGAGGGATTTGGTAAATGATCCAGATTAAAACGTTGAACAAACATGGGAGAGATTCAGAGAACACAGTAAAATTTAAAAACATGGTGAGGCAAGAAGTCTCATTCTGTCTACAGTCTCCTTACAATAACCTGGAAAGAAGCGCTCATGAAGCCCAGGAGGCCAAGGTGCCACCCCGGGGTGTCTATGTGTCAGAGGCTGTATGTGTAATGGTTAAGGCTGCTGTACTCTGTAGTTAGATTGCTGGGTTCATAACCCACCCAGATCACTTCTTAGCAGATCTTGGGCAAATAACTTTGTCTCTCTAAACCCCGTCTTCTCATCTGTGAAATGAGGATGATACTAGAATCGACCTCATAGGGTGGTTATGAGGATCAATGAGTGCATGCGTAGAGCAGCATCTGACCTTCCATAAATATTAATTATTATTTTGCCATCATTGTCATCATTTCTGGTGACTCTTACAGTGTCTGACACATGGCAGACACTCAGTAAATATGTGATGGGTGACTGATGGAATGAATGCTAGCCAAAATAAATCTTTCTACCTCCTGTTATCACACTTAAAGTCGGCCATGAGGAGCTAAAGTTGGGCCACACACTTGGTGTCTGTATGGTTCATTCAAGGCATGTAAATGAATAAAGCATGTTTGGTGTAAAAAAACAAAATAAGCCTTTTTGGCCTACATTTTATGTTCTTACTTGAGGTAGATCTCTGGGCATTGAGTAATAATTTCTGTAGTCTCAGTAAAATAATAGCTCATACACTGATAAATAGCAGCTGATTACTTCTCTTTGTCAAGGATGCAATAAGGAGTGGTGGGGACTGTGGCAACCTGGAGACCCCACAACCTTGGAGAGCAGATACCTTTTGCGCAGTTCCAGCTGATCATTGCATTTCAGAATGCAAGCGTAGCATTACCAACTCTTTGATTTTTCAGAAGAACCTGGAAAGAGAGCGTAAAAACACTTTTTCACGTGTTGTCTCAATAGTCTTTGTAGTTATTGCTAGTCTTCTTTTTTTTTTTTTTTTTTTTTTTTTTTTTTTTTTTGCAGTACGCGGACCTCTCACTGTTGTGGCCTCTCCCGTCGCAGAGCACATGCTCCGGATGCGCAGGCTCAGCTGCCTTGGCTCACGGGCCCAGCCGCTCCACGGCATGTGGGATCTTCCCAGACCGGGGCACGAACCCGTGTCCCCTGCATTGGCAGGTGGACTCTCAGCCACTGTGCCACCAGGGAATCCCTATTGCTAGTCTTTTAAACACTGGGCAGACTAAACATGCCCTGACTGCACACTGATGATCCAGTGCAAGGTCCTCTAAGTAGGAGAGTAACCTATTAAAATGCAAATCCCCTGAGAATGCAGAGCTCCTAACAATACTGTTATCTGCAGGTGTCACTGGAGAGAGGACTGGGGGTGAAAACATCTAGGGGAGGAAAGATAAAGGAGAGGTGGGAGGAAGCTAGAGGGAAAACGTGCTTACTCCGCCGTTTCAGCTAAAACTGGTCATAATACAGAGAACTGGAGAAAAATGAGAGGCTATTTTTTTTTTGAGAGGCTATTTTTGAATGATCATGAAGGAACACTTAAGGGAACTATGTAAAAGTTAGCGTTCTTGGGAAAAATGAATAAATTAAAAATTAAAAATACTATTTTTCAATCAACGTAAGAAGTGTGCGGCCTTTAGTCTTAAAACCACCCACTTAGAAATCGAGTGTTGTTTTCCGTTTATCTCCAACCATCTCATGTTTGTTTCTTAGAGACGCAAATACCTCAGTGTTTTTAATCTGTGCGACGTTTGGGGAAATTGAGAATTCTCTGTTTGTACCACTGCTGAGCACATTTCTGTTCTGTGTAATTTGCTGCTCTTGTCGTCGATAATGGCCTTGTCATATATTTGCAGAATGTTTGCCTTTGATTTTGGTCATGAACTAAACTTTTGAAATACATCCAGAAGTTCCCATTACTGCAGAAGTTGACCATGTCCCTGCCTCCAGGTACTGGTGTCCTGCCATTGTCCACATCATTGATTTAGGACCCATTGCATTTAATTCCCTATTCAAGGAAAGTCAGGCAATAAAACAGAAAGAGAAGATAGAATTTTAGGAGCTTAAAATCTAACAGAGAAGACAAAACATTAAACAATGGCAATGTAAGATTAGTATACTAGTTATAGTATACATATAGTATACTGTAGTATAGGGTTTATATATAGTATACCATATATAATATATAGCATAACATTGCAATAGAATATATAGTACTGCCTTGCAGTAGAAAAAACAGGGGTTGAATTTTGTTCCTCTGCTGACCAGCTGGTTGACTTTGGGCTTATCTGTAAAAATAGAATAAAGATACCTAATTCCCAAAAGGCTGAGGATGAAAAGAAATACTGTTTGTTCATCACTTAGCATGCAGTCCCTAGCTTATAGTGAGTGCTCCAAAAAGACAGATATATAAAATGTTGCTTGCCTTCAGAGAGCTTATTGTCTAGTTACAGGCGAAATATATTTCATGTAAAATTTTAAATAGCAATTCCATTGCTACCTAACTCTGGATTATAATAATAAGGTGTCTCGAGGCAATAATATAATTCATAAAGGATGATAATGAGGGACATTGCTCAGGATTCCTATTTGGAATATTAAGATCTGTTAAATTATGTATACCTAAAAATTGTTGATGAAGGTATAGCATACATGCAGTAAACCACATGGACCTTAAGTGCCCATCTCAGTGGATTTTTTTCCTATGTATACACCCATGTCACAATGAAGACATAGAACATTTCCATTATATTAGAAATTTCTTTTTTTCCCCCTTTCCTGTCTATATATCCCTGCCCTCCACCTTCAGTTAACTGCTTATTACTACTATTTCCAACCCTTTAATCTGAAGGTGAGAGTTGTTAATTACTGAAACAGCTCTAACTTCCAGTGCTGGATTGCCTACTCAGTGACTCTGGACAGGTCTCAGATACCATATCTACCACCCATGTCAGAGGCGCTCTCTGGAGTAACTAGAGACAATTCTGGCTATAGGATACCTCTTTTATTTTTGTTGAATAAATGCATTTACTCAAAAGTGGAATTTGCTCCCAGATGGCTATATATTACATTATTGAGATTCTGTCCTTTAGTTCCATCCTCCAAAGTTTTCTAAATGTCTGGAGAAGAACATCTGTGACTCAGAGGGGCTCTGCCTGATTTGAATTATTTTCACCAGGACAAATAATAGGCCCACTATGAATCTGACTCCAATTTTCTTTTGACTTATATGGAATACAAAGGGGCAAATTTCTCCCTAATCTATGGAGAATCAAATAACTCTTTAATAAAGAAGTCTAAAGTAACTTGTTTGAAGATATTACTTATTCTCCCTTATAGCTGAATTTTCAGCGGTAATGGAGGATTGAGATTTAGATCACCATGACAGAATACCACAGACTGGGTGGCTTAAACAAGAGGAATTTATTTTCTCATGGGTTTGAAGGCTGAAGGTCCAGAATCCAAATTATCAGCAGATTTGGTTTCTTCTGAGGCTTCTTGCCTTGGCTTGTAGGTGACTCCCCTCTTACTTCTCCTCACATGGTCCTTGTTCTCCACTTGTGTAGCCCTGGTGTCTCTTTGTGTGTCCATATTTCTTCTTCTGTAAGAACATCAGTCAGACTGGATCAGGACCCATCCTCACAACCTTATTTTAACTTACCATCATTTAAAGGCTCTGTCTATAAATATAGCCACATTTTGAGGTACTGTGGGTTAAATCTTCAGCTTATGAATTTTAAGGAGAACACAATGTAGCCCATAACAATCACTGATGTGTATTTTAGAAGGTCGACAGGGAAAAGTGCCAGATTAGCAAGCAGAGGATATGACCAACAATCCACAAATATGTGTTTGTCATGGAAGCTGAGAGTTCAAGAAAAGGAATAGGCATGGAAACTCCACAAACCAACATTACCCAGATGTACAAAAGACTAGAAAATAGACTGAAAAGGTAAGTGCTGAGAAGGTCCAGTTAAAGCACACACATTGAACCAAGAGGGATCATGAAGGAAGCCTTTCTGATGGAGAAGAATGGGAGCTGATTTTGAACAGTGTGAATATCATAGATTTTCAGGAAGATGGAGGACATTATCTCAGAGAAGAAAATTTAGTACAGGGACCAAGGATGTCAGTCAGATAAAAATGGGTGGTATATAAATTTAAGATAATGGTTTATATTTACTTGATTCCTTTCAGGTCTGCATTCATGGAACTCACTTTGATGTAAAAAATCCTGTCATTGTTATGAGAAACATTTATTAAACCACCTCTTGGAACCAAATTCTCTCTTGTTTCCTGAATGGGAGAGAAAAATCATCTTATTATGCCTTCTAATACCAGTCAAAATCTTCCCCTGTTTTCTCACCAGTGTCTCCAAATCTTAGGACTCATGGAAGATCTTTTGTTCCCTCGGGGCATATCACACCAATAATCTAACATAGCAGTTCATTGCCAAGATCAACGGTAGAGAGAAAGGTAGAACGATAGCCAGCTCCCTCCTGCCAGTGGTCCGGGACCCACAGGATGTCTCATGTCTACAGAGGTCCCAAGTGAGGCAGCCACTGACGTAACCAAGGAGAGAAATATTTGAAAACTACTTGCCTAATAAGCTACATGCCCAAAACATGTTATACTCTTCTGTCCATTGAAAATGCAATTTCCTACTTTTAAAATCAAAATTGGACTAGATTTTAAAATTTTTCTCCACATAAAACCCTGGTCATTATTTAAGAGAAATCAAACGATCCACTAGAACATAAGGAAGAAAACAAAAATCACCTGACAGTATCCCACCCTGAATTAAACATTGTTATCTTTTTGGTGACTATTATTGTTAACATCTCCCTATAACTGGGTATTTTTAAAATTTTACATAATTGAAATCGTACCATACTAGCTTATTGGCAACCTGCTTTTGTCATTTAACGATCTGTCATGGACTCCTTTTGATCTCCACATGTTTAGATCTACATCATTATTTTTAATAGCTGTGTGGTACTCCTTTGTGTGGATAAACCATCATTCTTAAACCAGTCCCTTTTTGAAGGACCTAGACATCGTTTCCAACTTTTTTGCTCTTATAAGCAGGCTTTAATGAACATCCTTGTGCACTATTGTGCACCGGTCCTATTGTGTTCTTTGGATAAAGTCGTAGAATCTGGAGACATTCTTAAAATGGCTGTTTATGAATAAGATATAAAATTTTCCCCAAATATGCCAGCCCCATCTTTTATTTTGAATCATTTTGTATTGAATATTTATGGCTTTGTTTTTCACTTTCAAAGATTCTACTGTGCAACCTTTACTCTCACACCTTCTATGTTGGTCAGAAGGAGAGAGCATGCATTACTGTTTTTAGTTCTATGTTCACGTTGCCAGGGACTGTATGTAACTGAAGGGTGGGGATGATAGAAACTCTTATAGTAGTTTGAAATGCAGGATTGTTGTAAGATGGATTGTTTTTGCCTGGGTCTTAAAAGAAAGGTAGAAGTTAGGTAAAGCATTTTAGGGAGGAAAAACTTCAAGAACCGTAAGGTAATTGTAATGTGCTCGGCGTCTGGTGGGTAAAGGAGGGAAGTAGTGATTAAAACATTTTGGGTCAAGATCTGTCAGTCCCTGTTTACTTCTCCAGACACATCTCTCTTCATTTCCCTTCTTGATCTCTAACCCATCTAAGGCATGTCTTTTAATTCTTTGAACAGGGCAAGCTCTCTCCGATCTCTGCTTACATTATTTCCTCTGCTCTATGCCTGCGACATTCCCTAGAATATACACCCTTCACCTGATTAAGAAATGGTTACTACAGAGCTCATAATATGCCCAATCTTGGAGGCCAGTCTCATCAGGAAGCCTTCCCTGAATCACCAAGACTGAGTTAGATGCCCCTTCTATTTGCATCCATACTTCCACTAACATTATATTGATTTCATTGGATTTAAATACCCTATCTTAATTATCAGTTTTCCCCCATTCAAGGACGACATGCCTTGAGTGTAGCGGCTTGTGTCTGTCATTTCCATCACTCATAATCTGTAGGTTCCTACAGAACTCTAGAATCTAAACCAAGAAATGACAAAGGTTTTCAGAGCTCGATTAAATATTGTAATTAATCAACTTTTCTTGCAAAATTAATGATAGCCAGTACAAGCTTCAGCCTGGCTACTTGGGAATGAGGTTATCACAAGCAGCTCAGAGGTTTGTTGGGAAAATAGGTGCTTCTCCAGAAAGCTGGGAGAAGTGAAAATGAAAAGAAAACTCTGGACAACAGTTTCTTTCTCAAGTCATGGTTAACTTAGAAGAGCCTCTTCCAAAATGGTATTTTGTGGAAAACAATTTTAGATGATGATAATAATAGATGTGCACAATGACATTTAAGGTTGTGAAACATTGCCTACAAAATCCATTTCTGGGTTATTCACCACATACATTAGCATATTAGATGCTCTGAGAACTCCTACAAGAAAGAAAGTTGTTTAGCTACTTTTAACCTCATGTTTCCCAAATGTAATTATGACACAGAATACTTTTCAAAGCATACCTATATATTTGTTGCAGAAAAACAGTATGAGGAAACATTGTCTTCAGAAGTCAGAGGGAGAATTTCTGAGATTATTCAGGGCTAATATATTTGACACCACTTGCAGCTGTCCTTCACAGGGCTTATCAGTCTTGTGTGCTGTGATTATAATTAAATTACTGATTTTAAATTAGTTAAAATGCATCGCATACTCATGACTTTAAGACAAATCTATGGAGACAAAAAGTCTAAGCTAAAGTATACTAATGGTAAAATATATGTTTATCACTCTTGGGTACACATGAGACAAAAATACCTGAGCAGGAGAGCTGCCATTAAGACTACTGTTAGGGCTTCCCTGGTGGTGCAGTGGTTGAGAGTCCACCTGCCGATGCAGGGGACACGGGTTCGTGCCCCGGTCTGGGAAGATCCCACATGCCGCGGAGCGGCTGGGCCCGTGAGCCATGGCCGCTGGGCCTGCGCGTCCGGAGCCTGTGCTCCGCGACAGGAGAGGCCACAGCAGTGAGAGGCCCGCGTACTGCAAAAAAAAAAAAAAAAAAAAAAAAGACTACTGTTAATAATCATGTAAAAATCATTTGAGATTGGCATACTGGTTTTTTGAGTCTCCCAAATGTGTTTTCCTAAGGAGGATAAATACTCCCACTGAACTCCTACTTATCCTTCTTATTTGCTCATCTCTAAAATTCTGTAAGTCAGTGTATTTCAAATGGGCAGAGTTTGAATTAATGTGATTTAGATCATAGGTCAAAGACTTAGCATTTTAAATGGAAATATATTTTCTATTGTTCTTCTATGGCAGAGTTTTGTGAAGTGTATAAAGCACTCTTCATATGAGCAAGCAACCCTAACAATTATGTTTCATTCACTTTCAGACTCTTTTTTTTTTGAGAGAACATTTTTGCTTGAGAAAGTTTTTCATGTGTAAAGAAACCCAATAAATAAGAGCAGATAAAAGTAGAGTATCTTGTTTGAAGTGGAAGATTATAATCATTAAACAATAACCACAGGGTAAGACACAGAAAATTTTTTAAAACTTGATATAAACACATTAAAATAGAGACTATGGTATATGTTGAAGGTATATTACAATGGTTGAAAATATGTAACTGAGTTCAAATTGCAGCTCTACGCTTCCTAATTCTGTGAGCTTGGCAAATTTACATCGATAAAATCGGAAAAATACCATTACTTCCTCTTGATGATTGTTGTGATAGTTAAAGAGTTAATAAATATAAAGTACTTAGCATGTGTTCAGTAACAGGAAGTGCTCGGTAAATGTTATTTATTATTATCATTATAAAATTATTATAATTTAGTTCTGGTCCTTAAATTTTCTTGGTCTTTTTCAGCTGTTTCAGGAGACAACTATCTTATTTACACCTGAGTTTCAATGTTCTGTGATACATTTTGTACATTGTGGGTATTCAATATTGATTTGCTGTTTATTAACTGATTTAGTATTATTTACCGATTTGCTAGTATTCAGTTGCTCACGTTCTTAAAATCTATTTTCCTGGCTGTTTACCTAGTCTCTGTTTTCCAAGTACTAGGGAGAAGTCCATCACATCTTTTCTTCCCTCATCTTCACATGTCATTGCTAATTTCTCTCCTAGCCCAAGGGATTGTTCCTTTTCCTGAAAGACTTTTTTGGAGGGGTTCTTTTCTTTTTTTAAGTTTCAGGTATACAGCAGTATCATTCAACATCTGTATACACTACAGAGTGACCACCACAAATCTTGTTACCATTCATCACAGTTGACCCTCTCCACCCATTTCACCCACCCACTGAATACTGTTCCTCTCTGGTAACCACTCATCTGACCTCTGTATCTATGAGTTTATTTTAGTTTTATTTTGTTTGCTGTTTTTAAAAAATTTCATAGATTCCACATGTGAGTGAAATCGTGTGGTATTTGTCTTTCTCCATCTGACATATTGCACTTAGCATAATACCTTCAAGGTCTATCATTGTCACAAATGGCAGGATTTCATTCTTTTTTTATTTTTTATCCATTCATTCATCAGTGGATGAACACTTCAGTTGTTTCCATATCTTGGCTATTATAAACAATGCTGCAGTGAGATAGGGGTGCATATAGCTTTTCAAATTAGTGTTTTTGTGTTGATTTTTTTTAATACAAATTCTCAGTGGACAATATCCTTCCTTCTGTTCGCTTTGGCCTATTCTCTAGTTACAGTCTTCAGTTAGAATTTAGCTGTCACCCCCTACTGCGTCTTCTTTTTGTTGTTTTGTTTGAAAGGAGAGAAGAAAGTATTTTTGCCACCTACACCAAAATGTAGTATCCAGTGAAGGGTAATGATTTTAAAAAAATGGACTTTGGACACAAAGGGACCTGGACTCATTTTACCTGCCTTTTCCCTTGCTAACTCTATCAGTGTAGTTGGTTATTTCTCCATGGGGGACCTCAGCTCCCTCATTTGTATAATGAACATACTACTAACATTGGTGAGGATGAGAAAACATGTATGTCTAGGCTGGAGGGAATCGGTAAATTTTGACTTTGATCATTATAATTTTCCTGTTTTACTATAACAATTCATCATTCAGTTAGCAAATCAAAGGCCACAATTCATTTCAATATTTAATCTTCAGCAAAATAGGAGTATGCTTAATTAATCATCATGTATAATTTCAAACTGACAGGGGCTAACTTCAGAATCTTCTCACATGTTAGCTGATAAAGCATTATTTAACTTCTTTTCTGCATATTAAACAAATAGTATATTAACTTTGAATTTTAAAAGATCCTGTTTTAAAGATCCCGATCATTGAAGACTTCCTTGTTTGATGGTTTGCCAACATTTTATGTACAGATATTTTGAAGAGTATGAAGAGCACAAAGCATCCTCTCAATATGTAGTATCATTTTAGCCTCCAATTTGAATCTTATTTGAAATATGATGCAGTGTACATGAATAAAAACAAATTTTATGGTGTTTTTGTTTATACATCACATATCTCTCCTCCCCCTCTAGGGAGGGGTAGAAATTCTGCAGAAGTTAAAGCTAAAGAAAACAAATTTTGAAAAAACAAGTGATTGCTGTGATGCAAGTCAGAATTGTTCAGTCATAGACTCATTCAAAAATGGATCTGCTGACATACCTTTGCTTTGGGGTGTTATGATCCTGAATTCAAACTATCTCTGCCACACATTGGCTTTGTGACCATTGTTAGCCTCTCTGATCATCATCTTTTTCCATGGAAATACTAATGCCTGCTCTATAGGTGGTTGTTAAAGATAGGGGAGATAACATGCTTAACATATAGTGATGATTCCTGATTACTAGTATACTTCTCCCCAGAGCCCTGCCCTGTATTACAGAAGTAGTTTAAACAAACAAACAAACAAACAAAAAACAACACACAAATAAACAGACAAACAAAGTATGGCTAAGAAGCAGCACCTGCTCTCCCAGAGGTCCCAGTCTGTTGCTGGAAGAGTTGACCTAGATTGTTGCTGTATCTGGGGCTTACAACCATGTGTTAATTTCACACATTGGCAAAGTTTGGATTTTGAACATCGATTTTCCTGGGTAATTCCTAGCTCTGCCTCCTACTAGCTCTGCAAGTTTAGGCAAGTTGCTTAACCTTTCTGAGCTTGAATTTCCTTGCCTGTAAGACAAAGCTAATAAGGGTAGTGGAAATTACTTACATCATACATTTATATGCAAAGTTTAAGGACTCAGTGAAAGCTTTTTATTATTACTATTTAATAATAATTCTTCAGGGCTTCCCTGGTGGCGCAGTGGTTGAGAGTCCGCCTGCCGATGCAGGGGACACGGGTTTGTGCCCCGGTCCGGGAGGATCCCACATGCCGTGGAGCGGCTGGGCCCGTGAGCCATGGCCGCTGAGCCTGCGTGTCCAGAGCCTGTGCTCCGCAACGGGAGAGGCCACAACAGTGAGAGGCCCGCGTACCGCAAAAAATAATAATAATAATAATTCTTCAACAGAACAGCAGATATACTTGAATCATTGTTTTAAGAGGAATTTCTTCCAGTTTTCACAAATTATAGGAGAGCTCATAAGGAAGTTAAACAAGTGTAGACAGCAGTGATCTTTATTATATTTCATCTTTTTCAGACACTCAGACACTGGGTTCTCATTGAGCACCACATTGGGAGCACTGAGATTAATATTAATAAGAAGGATGATGACTCTTTTATAGCCTCAGAGAAAAGAACAAGACAGTTTTGTTTTGTTTTTTTTTTGCGGTACATGGGCCTCTCACTGTTGTGGCCTCTCTCGTTGCAGAGCACAGGCTCCGGATGCGCAGGCTCAGCGGCCATGGCTCACGGGCCCAGCCACTCCGTGGCATGTGGGATCTTCCCGGACCGGGGCACGAACCCGTGTCCCCTGCATCGGCAGGCGGACTCTCAACCACTGCGCCACCAGGGAAGCCCACAAGTCAGTTTTTTAATGCTCCTCTCAAGGAGCCTACCATTGCCTTCTCTAAGTGCTCAGAACATTATCTTGCTATGGATATCTCCACCCTCGTGGCAGAGTCTACATTATTGTGGTATCTCTAATCATAACGCAGTGAGATTCAGATATTTTACTCTAATTAATGTCATCTTAAAGGGTGTGCTGTGATGAATATATGTAAATATCTCATGCATTTGACCAGGCTTTCAGATCTGAACTCTGGCTTCCAGGAGTCAGTGCGAACTAATTGAATAACAGAAAGCTCATAATTTAGCTCCTGTAAAGAAACTGAAATTGTCCTGTACACTATGCAAACTAGGTCAGGGTATGTAATTATCTGTAGAATAAAATACGAAATAATTCTTCAGTTTCCTTGTGTCTTCTGAATTTTAGCTGAAGATATTAAAGTGGAGGAAAGAGCATGTTACAACTTTGGAAGTTGAAGACACATTTTAAATGTAACTCCTGTGGTCTGCGATGTAATACATCGTACTTAGTCCTTAGTGGGTGCTCCACAAATGCTTGTTAACCACAAGAAAAACACTGGAAGGTCACAGAAGAAATGGGTAGGACTCCTCTGTGTTCTTTTTTCAGGTTTTGTCTTGCTATATATCCTCAGGCAGTACCCTGGATTTCTCTCTCTGAGCTGAGAGGGCTAACAGTCCTGTCTTCTCTCTCCCCTACGGCCAGACCTTTATCCAGTCCTATTTCCATTGCTGCAACTGTGTTCTGCATTGTCTGGCCTCTCCCAACCTGCACATAGCTGCCAGACTAGCTTCCCTAGTACATGACTTTCAGCATATTATCCTCTTAGAAAGGACTCTGAAATGCTCTGGAATACTCTTGCCTGGTCAAATAATATAGTAGTAGGAAAGATTATAACCAATGATTATAGTTATGAACCATGGCAGTAATAGTTGTTGAAAGTAAGGAAAAATCCAACTTAAACTGACAAACACACAGGCAAACAGCATTTACTGGATAACTCAACTAAAAAGCCCAGTAACATATTTGGCTTCAAGTGTTCCAGGCTATAATGTTAGGCAGGTCTGGTTTCTCCTGATCTTAGATCTGTTGGTCCCACCCTCCTCCATGGATTGGCTTCATTTGCACACAGGCTCTTCTCCCAGTGGTTGTATCGATGGTTTCTAGCTATCCTGGGTATGTTCCCATCCAGAAGAAACAGGTATGTCCTTTTCCTGATGATATCCACAAATGTCCTGAGGGAATCCACAAATTCCCTCTCATTGGACATCTTTGGTCATATGACCATCCCTGAACCAATGGCTGTGATCGGAGGATTGGAATTTAATAACAGGCTTGGGTTAAATAGCACACTCCACTCCTGGAGTCCCCTCAGAGGTGGCAGAGACAAAGTGCTGGATGGGTAGATTCTTCAATGATGATCAGGAAGTTTTGCCTGAAGTATGTATAAATGGTGACTAGGTGGCCCAAACAAGAGATGTGTATCATGCACATCTACTGTCAATTTTACCTCTTGAACACAGTGTTAACACAGCTTTTAAACTGGTGAACTCTGTGGAATGTGTAGATTTATGTGAATACAAATGTCAAACAATACAAAACATGTCACTTGCTATAAACGCTTTATAAAAGAGCTTTAAAATATGTATATTCTGGCTACTCGGAGAAAGATCCAAACACTACCTGAGAATAAATAAAAGTAAACCACACAAGACTCTCTGTCCATATCCCCCCCACACCAAAAAAGTCCCAACCCCCCCAAAAAACTGTAGCTTTGATGTGTTATTTTAGAAGTTAAACATTAATTTAACTAGAAAAGGGTAAGATGAGTAATGTGAAAAGCTAAGTCAAGATAAAAACATAAGATAACTTATTTATCAATTAGTATGTAGTTTGTAAAAATATTTTTAATAAAAGATGTAAAGATTTAATATTTGAAGCAGTTTTTAACTTCAAAAATATGAAGTGTTTGCAGCTTCTGATACTTTAATCGCTACTTGCCATTTCTGCTCAATAAGGCTCATGCTTTCAAAATGCCATGCAGGACTTATAAGGGTGGAAGAAGAAAGAAATCTTTATTCTGTGTTTCTGATGAGAACGCTTTCTTTCATACAAATGGAAGTGCCTGTGGATTCCCCTCTGCAGATTGGTGAGCAGAGCTGCATTTATTTCTCACTTAGTTTTTAGTCTCTGAGAATCACACTCCCCATATTCATTCTCCCTAATATGGTTTTTTTTTTAACATCTTTATCGGAGTATAATTGCTTTACAATGGTGTGTTAGTTTCTGCTTTATAACAAAGTAAATCAGGTATACATATACATATATCTCCATATCTCCTCCCTCTTGCGTCTCCCTCCCACCCTCCCTATCCCACCCCTCTAGGTGGTCACAAAGCACCGAGCTGATCTCCCTGTGCTATGTGGCTGCTTCCCACTAGCTATCTGTTTTACATTTGGTAATGTGTATATATATATATATATATATATATATATATATATATATATATATATATATATATATATATATATATATATATCTCCATGCCACTCTCTCGTTTCATCCCAGCTTACCCTTCCCCCTCCCCGTGTCCTCAAGTCCATTCTCTACGTCTGCATCTTTATTCCTGTCCTGCCTCTAGTTTCTTCAGAACCATTTTTTTCTTTTAGATTCCATATGTATGTGTTAGCAATGGTATTTGTTTTTTTCTTTCTGACTTACTTCACTCTGTATGACAGACACTAGGTCCATCCACCTCACTACAAATAACTCAATTTCCTTTCTTTCTATGGCTGAGTAATATTCCATTATATATGTGTGTCACATCTTCTTTATCCATTCATCTGTTGATGGACACAGGTTGCTTCCATCTCCTGGCTATTGTAAATACAGCTGCAGTGAACATTGTGGTACATAACTTTTTTTGAATTATGGTTTTCTCAGGGTATATGCCCAGTAGTAGGATTGCTGGGTCGTATGGTAGTTCTATTTTTAGTTTTTTAAGGAACCTCCATTCTGTTCTCCATAGTGGCTCTATCAATTTACGTTCCCACCAACAGTGCAAGAGGGTCCCCTTTTCTCCACACCGTCTCCAGCATTTATTGTGTGTAGATATTTTGATGGTGGACATCCTGATGGGTGTGAGGAGATATCTCATTGTAGTTTTGATTTGCATTACTCTCATGCTTAGTGATGTTGAGCATCCTTTCATGTGTTTGTTGGCAATCTATATATCTTCTTTGGAGAAATGTCTAAGTTTTCTGCCCGTTTTTAGATTGGTTTATTTATTTATTTTTTTAATATTGAACGGCATGAGTGGCTTGTAAATTTTGGAGATTAATCCTTTGTCCGTTGCTTCATTTGCAAATATTTTCTCCCATTCTGAGGGTTGTCTTTTCATCTTGTTTATGTTTTCCTTTGCTGTGCAAAAGCTTTGAAGTTTCATTAGGTCCCATTTGTTTATTTTTGTTTTTATTTCCATTTCTCTAGGAGGTTGGTCAAAAGGATCTTGCTGTGATTTATGTCATAGAGTGTTCTGCCTATGATTTCCTCTAAGAGTTTTATAGTGTCTGGCCTTACATTTAGGTCTTTAATCCATTTGGAGTTAATTTTTGTTTATGGTGTTAGGGAGTGTTCTAATTTCATTCTTTTACATGTAGCTGTCGAGTTTTCCCAGCACCACTTATTGAAGAGGCTGTCTTTTCTCCACTGTATATTCTTTCCTGCTTTATCAAAAATAAGGTGACCATATGTGCATGGGTTTATCTCTGGGCTCTCTATCCTGTTCCATTGATCTATATTTCTGTTTTTGTGCCAGTACCGTACTGTCTTGATTACTGTATCTTTGTAGTATAGTCTGAAGGCAGGGAGCCTGATTCCTCCATCTCTGTTTTCCTTTGTCAAGATTGCTTTGGCTATTGAGGGTCTTTTGTGTTTCCATACAAATTGTGAAATTTTTTATTCTAGTTCTGTGAAAAATGCCATTGGTAGTTTGATAGAGATTGCATTGAATCTGTAGATTGCGTTGGGTAGTATAGTCATTTTCACAATGTTGATTCTTCCAATCCTAGAACATGGTATATCTCTCTGTCTATTTGTATCATCTTTAATTTCTTTCATCAGTGTCTTATACTTTTCTGCATACAGGTTTTTGTCTCCTTAGGTAGGTTTATTCCTAGGTATTTTATTCTTTTTGTTGCAGTGGTAAATGGGAGTGTTTCCTTAATTGCTCTTTCAGATTTTTCATCATTAGTGTATAGGAATGCAAGAGATTTCTGTGCATTAATTTTGTATCCTGCTACTTTACCAAATTCATTGATTAGCTCTAGTAGTTTTCTGGTAGCATCTTTAGGATTCTTTATGTATAGTATCATGTCATCTGCAAACAGTGACAGCTTTACTTCTTCTTTTATGAATTGTATTCCTTTTATTTCTTTTTCTTCTCTGATTGCTGTGGCTAAAACTTCCAAAACTATGCTGAATAATAGTGGTGAATATGGACAACCTTGTCTTCTTCCTGATCTTATAGGAAATGGTTTCAGTTTTTCACCATTGAGAATGATGTTGGCTGTGGGTTTGTCATATATGGCCTTTATTATGTTGAGGTAAGTTCCCTCTATGCCTACCTTCTGGGGAGGTTTTATCATAAATGGGTGTTGAATTTTGTCAAAAGCTTTCTCTGCATCTATTGAGATGATCATATGTTTCTTCTTCAATTTGTTAATATGGTGTATCACACTGATTGATTTGTGAATATTGAAGAATACTTGAATTCCTGGGATAAACCCCACCTGATCATGGTGTATGATCCTTTTAATGTACTGTTGGATTCTGTTTGCTAGTATTTTGTTGAGGATTTTTGCATCTGTGTTCATCAGTGATATTGGTTTGTAGTTTTCTTTTTTTGTGAAATCTTTGTCTCGTTTTGGTATCAGGGTGATGGTGGCCTTGTAGAATGAGTTGACTATATTTTTGAAGAGTTTGAGAAGGATAGGTGTTAGTTTTCTCTAAATGTTTGATAGAATTCAACTGTGAAGCTATCTGTTCCTGGGCTTTTGTTTGTTGGAAGATTTTTAATCACAGTCTCAATTTCAGTGCTTGTGATTGGTCTGTTTATATTTTCTATTTCTTCCTTGTTCAGTCTCAGAAGGTCGTGCTTTTCTAAGAATTTGTCCATTTCTTCCAGGTTGTCCATTTTATTGGCATATAGTTGCTGGTAGTAATCTCTCATGATCCTTTGTATTTCTGCAGTGGCAGTGTTACTTCTTCTTTTTCATTTCTAATTTTATTGACTTGAGTCGTCTCCCTTTTTTTCTTGATGAGTCTGGCTAATGGTTTATCAATTTTGTTTATCTTCTCAAAGAACCAGCTTTTAATTTTATTGATCTTTGCTATTGTTTCCGTCATTTCTTTTTCATTTATTTCTGATCTGATCTTTATGATTTCTTTCCTTATGCTAATTTTGGGTGTTTTTGTTCTTCTTTCTCTAATTGCTTTAGGTGTAAGGTTACGTTGTTTATTTGAGATGTTTCTTGTTTCTTGACGTAGGATTGTATTGCTATAAACTTCCCTCTTAGAACTGCTTTTGCTGCATCCCATAGGGTTTGGGTCATCATGTTTTCATTGTCATTTGTTTCTAGGTATTTTTTTATTTCCTCTTTGATTTCTTCAGAGATCTCTTGGTTATTTAGTAATATATTGTTTAGCCTCCATATGTTTGTATTTTTTACAGTTTTTTTCCTGTAATTGATCTAGGCTCATAGTGTTGTGGTTGGAAAAGATACTTGATATGATTTCAATTTTCTTAAATTTACCAAGGCTTGGTTTGCGACCCGAGATATGATCTATCCTGGAGAATGTTCCATGAGCACTTGAGAAGAAAGTGTATTCTGTTGTTTTTGGATAGAATGTGCTATAAATATCAATAAAGTCCACGTTGTTTAATGTATCATTTAAAGCTTGTGTTTCCTTATTTAATTTCATTTTGTATGACCTGTCCATTGGTGAAAGTGAGGTGTTAAAAGTCCCCTACTGTGATTGTGTTACTGTTGATTTCCCCTTTTATGGCTGTTAGCATTTGCCTTATGTATTTAGATTCAGCTATCTTGGGTGCATAAGTATTTTAAATTGTTATAACTTCTTCTTGGATTGGTCCCTTGATTATTATGTAGTGTCCTTCTTTGTCTCTTATAATAGTCTTTACTTTAAAGTCTATTTTATCTGATTTGAGAATTGCTACTCTAGCTTTCTTTTGATTTCCATTTGCAGGGAATATCTTTTTCCATCCCCTCACTTTCAGTCTGTATGTGTCGCTAGGTCTGAAGTGGGTCTCCTGTAGACAGCATATATATGGGTCTTGTTTTTGTATCCATTCAGCCAGTCTGTGTGTTTTGGTTGTAGCATTTAATCCATTTAAACTAAAGGTAATTATCGATATGTATGTTCCTATTACCATTTTCTTAGATGTTTTGGGTTTGTTTTTGTAGGCCTTTTCCTTCTTTTGTGTTTCCTGCCTAGAGAAGTTCCTTTAACATTTGTTGTAAAGCTGGTTTGGTGGTGCTGAATTCTCTTAACTTTTGCTTGTCTGTAAAGGTTGTAATTTCTCTGTGGAATCTGAATGAGATCCTTGCTGGGTAGAGTAATCTTGGTTGTAGGTTTTTCCCTTTCATCACTTTAAATATGTCCTGCCACTCCCTTCTGGCTTGCAGAGTTTCTGCTAAAAGATCAGCTCTTAACCTTATGGGGATTCCCTTGTATGTTTTTTGTTGCTTTTCCCTTGCTGCTTTTAATATTTTCTCTTTGTATTTAATTTTTGATAGTTTATTAATATGTGTCTTGGCGTGTTTCTCCTTAGATTTATCCTGTATGGGACTCTCTGTGCTTCCTGGACTTGATTGACTATTTCCTTTCCCTTGTTTGGGAAGTTTTCAACTATAATCTCTTCAAATATTTTCTCTGTCCCTTTTTTTTTATATTCTTCTTCTGGGACCCCTATAATTCGAATGTTGGTGTATTTAATGTTGTCCCAGAGGTCTCTGAGACTGTCCTCAGTTCTTTTCATTCTTTTTTCTTTATTCTGCTCTGCAGTAATTATTTCCACTATTTTATCTTCCAGGTCACTTATCCGTTCTTCTGCCTCAGTTATTCTGCTGTTGATTCCTCCTAGAGAATTTTTAATTTCATTTATTGTGGTGTTCATCTCAGTTTGTTTGTTCGTTAGTTCTTCTAGCTTCTTGTTAAACATTTCTTGTATTTTCTCCATTCTTTTTCCAAGGTTTTGGATCATCTTTACTGTCATTACTCTGAATTCTTTTTCAGGTAGACTGCCTATTTCCTCTTCATTTGTTAGGTCTGGTGGGTTTTTACCTTGCTCCTTCATCTGCTGTGTGTTTCTCTGCCTTCTCACTGTGCTTAACTTAGTGTGTTTGGGGTCTCCTTTTTGCAGGCTGCAGGTTCGTAGTTCCTGTTATTTTTAGTGTCTACCCCCAGAGGCTAAGGTTTGTTCAGTGGGTTGTGTAGGCTTCCTGGTGGAGGGGACTGGTGCCTGTGTTCTGGTGGATGAGGTTCCATCTTGTCTTTCTGGTGGGCAGGACTGCATCTTGTGGTGTGTTTTGGGGTGTCTGTGACCTTATTATGATTTTAGGCAGCCTCTCTGCTAATGGCTGTGGTTGTGTTGCTGTTTTGCTAGTTGTTGGACATAGGGTGTCCAGAACTGTAGCTTGCTGATTGTTGAGTGGAGCTGGGTCTTAGAGTTGAGATGGAGATCTCTGGGAGAGCTTTCGCCGTTTGATATTATGTGGAACCAGGGGTCTCTGGTGAACCCATGTCCTGAACTCGGCTCTCCTATCTCAGCGGCATAGGCCTGACACCCGGCCGGAGCACCAAGACCCTGTCAGCCACACAGGTCTGAGGAAAAGGGAGAAAAAAAGAAAGAAAAGAAAGAAAAGAAAAGAAAAGGAAAGAAAGGAAGGAAGGGAGGAAGGAAGGGAGGAAGGGAGGAAGAAAAGAAAGAAAAGAAAGAAAGAAAAGAAAGAAAATAAGGTTATTAAAATAAAAAATTTTTAAATTGTTAAAAATTTAAAAATTAAAAAGTAATAAAAGGGCTTCCCTGGTGGCGCAGTGGTTGAGAGTCTGCCTGCCGATGCTGGGGACATGGGTTCGTGCCCGGTCCGGGAAGATCCCCCATGCCGCGGAGCAGCTGGGCCTGTGAGCCATGGCCACTGAGCCTGCGAGTCCGGAGCCTGTGCTCCGCAACGGGAGAGGCCACAACAGTGAAAGGCCTGCGTACTGCAAAAAAAAAAAAAAAAAAAGTAATAAAAAAAGAAAGAAGAGAGCAACCAAACAAAAAAAAATGTCCATCAATGGTAACAAGTGCTAAAAACTACAAAAAAAAAAAAAGAAAGATAGATAGACAGACAGAACCCTAGGAAAAATGGTAAAAGTGAAGCTATACAGACCAAATCACACAAAAAAGCGTACACATACATGCTCACAAAAAGCGAAAAAGGAAAGAAAAATATGTATCTAAATGTAAAAAAAAAAAAAGAGCTACCAAATCAATAAATCTAGCAATGACAATAAACTCTAAATACTAAATTAAGATCAGCATAAAACCAGAAACAAATCAGATGCAGAAAGTGAAACCCAAGTCTACAGTTGCTCCCATAGTCCACTGCTTCAATTTTGGGATTGTTCGTTGTCTATTCAGGTATTCCACAGATGCAGGGTACATCAAGTTGATTGTGGAGATTTAATCCACTACTCCTGAGGCTGCTGGGAGAAATTTCCCTTTCTCTTCTTTGTTCACATGGGCTTCATGGGCTTCAGCTTTTGATTTGGACCCGCCTCTGCTTGTAGGTCGCCTGAGGGCGTGTATTCTTCACTCATACAGGAAGGGGTTAAAGTAGCAGCTGTTTAGGGGGCTCTGGCTCACTCAGGCCAGGGGGACAGAGGAGTACGGAATGCGGAGCGACCCTGTGGTGGCAGAGGCCAGCATGACGTTACAACAGCCTGAGGCGTGCCATGTGTTCTCCCGGGGAAGTTTTCCCTGGATCACGGGACCCCCTGGCAGTGGCGGGCTGCACAGGCTCCCAGGCTCCCAGGAGGGGAGGTGTGGATAGTGACCTGTGTTTGCACACAGGCTTCTTGGTGGTGGCAGCAGCAGCCTTAGCTTCTCACGCTCGTCTCTGGGGTCTGCGCTGATAGCTGTGCCTTGCGCCTATCTCTGGAACTCGTTTAGGTGGTGCTCTGAAGCCCCTCTCCTCTCACACCCTGAAACAGTGGTCTCATGCCTCTTAGGCAGGTCCAGACTTTTTCCCGGACTCCCTCCCGGCTAGCTGTGGCGCACTAGCCCCCTTCAGGCTGTGTTCACTCAGCCAGCCCACGTCCTCTCCCTGGGATCCGACCCCCAAAGCCCGAGCCTCAGCTCCCAGCCCCCACCTGCCCCAGCGGGTGAGCAGACAAGCCTCTCGGGCTGGTGAGTGCTGGTCGGCACTGATCCTCTGTGCGGGAATCTCTCCGCTTTGCCCTCCGCACCCCTGTGGCTGCGCTCTCCTCCGTGGCTCTGACGCTTCCCCCTTGCCACTCCTGTCTCCACCAGTGAAGGGACTTCTAGTGTGTGGAAACTTTTCTTCCTTCACGGCTCCCTCCCACAGGTGCTGGTCCTGTCCCTATTCTTTTGTCTCTTTTTTTTCTTTTTTCTTTTGCCCTACCCAGGTACGTGGGGAGTTTCTTGCCTTTGGGGAAGTGTGAGGTCTTCTGCCAGCGTTCAGTAGGTGTGCTGTAGGAGTTGTTCCAAATGTAGATGTATTTCTCATCTATTTGTGGGGAGAAAGGTGATCTCCACGTCTTACACCTCCGCCATCTTGAAGGTTCTTCCCCTAATGTTTTTGTGTGTGGAATTAATCACATCTTAATGACAGTGCTGGTAATTTTACAGCAGATTATGATTTTTTTAAAATCCCTTCCAGGTGAAAGTTGCCATCCTCTATAATTTTCAGAGTCAGCTTTCTTCTCCTATGTAGGAGGCTATCTTGCTAGTGTAACCTACATGAAGTGGACTGTGCAGGGTTAGGTATGAAAGCATCCAATATCCAGCAGTCTCTGAAGTATTGCCACTCTGCTGTGGCGGGAGATAATTTTAAATCAAAGTGACAGAAAGCACCATAGAGAGAACACTCTTTTCCCTGGAGGTTTGTGTTCCTGGAGATACTGCTTGGAAGCCAGACTTTTCCCTCCAAAATGTTGATTTTCTGACAGTGAATGAATAGTTCTTTTTACCATTTGGAGAGACAGGGACAGAAAGAGACTGGGACAATGGAACATGGTGTAGGTGGCCAAAGGGAAGGGGAAGGGAAGGGAAGGGAAGGGACGGGACAGGAGGGGAGGGGAAGAGACGGGAGGGGAGGGGGGGAAGGTGTTTATTATCTTTAGGATTAGAATGGAGACTGGCAACAGCAATCAGCTAAAATATGACTAATATGGTGTGACACATGGAGAGAGCAGTCTAGAGCAGAGGTTGGCAAACAACATTCTGTGAGCCAAATGTGGCCTGTCACCTGTTTTTTGTACAGCTCATGAGCCAAGAATAGTTTTTACATTTTTAAATGTTTGAAAAAAAAATCAAAAGTACCATTTCATGACCCATGAAAACCATATGAAAATCAAATTTCAGTGTCTATACATAGTTTTATTGGAACACAGACATGTTCATGCACTTACATATTGCCTGTGTTTTCATGCTACAAAGGCAGAGTTGTGTAATTGTGATAGAGACCTATGAACTGCAAAGCCTAAAATATTTACCACCTGGCCTTTTATAGAAAAAGTCTGTTGACCCCAGTTGCAGAGGAAAGAGGAGATTTATGAGAGAACAGTCTGGGTTAACATGGAGAACAGCTACTTCAGTCTGGTGGAAACATCTATCCTTTAGGCAGAGAGGATAAGATGAACTCCCCCCAAAAGGTATTTTTTCCACAGTGTTAACATATCCTGAGCAGAAACTAGAGCAGAGGTGCTTTTCCTCTGTTTCCAAGTAGATTTGGTCTAATTCCCTAAGCTTTGGGCACTCTTGATCCTTTGGGTCAAGGACTCCAACTTGACATGGAAAGTGCTTATGTTATGAGACATGTGAAGTATGCCATATATGAAGTATGTATGAGCTAATGAAGTATAGATTTTGAACAAATTCACAGCTATCAGGATTTAAGTGAGTCAATTTTAGCTTTTAGTGCAGAAACATTACTTAGCTTTGATGGGAGGAGACCCAGGAGGCATGTCTCTTAGCATCTTTGTTGTATGACCAGTACAAGAGACAACATTCATTGGAATGACGATACTAGCCTACTTTTTTTTTTAATGATGTAGGAAAATTATAGACCTATTTCTGTATGAAGTGAAGAGAAACAGAGACAAATAGACATTGCATGTTTCTTTTGTTCTTTCAGCACATACATTGTGACTGATGAATGGGGATACAGCAATTCTACCCATTTGGACATTGTTAGACTAGATACCTATGTAAGGACTTGCTATTTCTTCTTCTTCTTCTTCTTTTCTTTAAACTTTTAAAGTAATGTTTTAAAATATTTTATTTATTTATTTGTTCATTTTAAAAATTGAAATATAGTTTATTTACAATGTTGTGTTAGTTTCAGGTGTACAGCACAGTGATTCAGCTATACATACATATATGTCAATTTTTTTTCAGATTGTTTCCCCTTATAGGTTATTACAAAATATTGAGTATAGTTCCCTGTGCTATATAGTAGGTCCTTGCTGGTTATCTATTTTATATATAGTAGTGTACCAATTTCTTCTTAATTTATTTTTATGAAACCATTTAATTTCAGTATATGAGACACATGAACAGGCAGCATGGCAAAATCGCTTGTTTTAGTCAGTCGTTTCAGATTCTTATGAAAGATTTCCTAATTGCTTGTCAATTAAAGCTCCTGGCCTCAAGGTTTTATATTTTAATAGGAGAGACATGAACAAGTGACATAAAATTACAAATCTAAAGGGAAATGTGGATGGCTTTCTTTCTTGTTTGGAGATATGACAATGGTTCATAATGCCCTATAATTTGTAATATAAGAATAATGGAAATTCCTGGTAATATAGTATTAGAAGTAATTATTGCAAATCCTCAAAAAATTTACTAGCTAGTCCTTTACAGAAAAAGTTTTTGATCCCTCTTCTAAAACATCTTGCTAGTTGTCTTTATTCTTTATTTGGCTTTGATGGGAAGGGTTTTGCTTTCTCAATTCCTATTCATTATCATAAATATTGATTTAATGATTTTGATTTTGGGGGGGATCATCTGTATTTAGTATTAATGACTGTTTTGGTACCTAAAAAATATTGAGAATTAACAAGGAAAATAAAACCAATCAAAAAATATACAGGATATAAAGAGACAATTCTTGGGAAACCATAATGGCTATCAAATTTGTGGAGAAATTCTCAACAGTATTAGCTATCAGAAGTTGCAAATTAAAACAAAAATGAGGGCTTCCCTGGTGGCGCAGTGGTTGAGAGTCCGCCTGCCGATGCAGGGGACACAGGTTCGTGCCCTGGTCCGGGAAGATCCCACATGCCGCGGAGCGGCTGGGCCCATGAGCCATGGCCGCTGGGCCTGCGCGTCCGGAGCCTGTGCTCCACAACGGGAGAGGCCACGGCAGGGAGAGGCCCGCGTACAACAAAAAAAAAACAAAAAAAAAAAAACAAAAAAAAAACAAAAATGAAATTGGACTTAACATCCATCAGATTGACAAAAGTTAGAGGGTTGGATATTATCAAGTGTTGGAAACGATATTTTTAAGCAAGAAACTTCATCTCCTGTCTCATATGTATTTGAGCAAATTCTGGATGGAATAAGCTGGCAGCAGCTAGTGAATTTAAGCCTGTAAATACTTTATATCTTAGAGATATATTTGTGAGTAGTTATCACAAAAAAAAAAAAAAAAAAAGTCTCTCACAGGTCCATGACAGGGGCTGTTCATAGGCCAGCACTGAAACGAGACACCTAAAGTCCAAAACAACAGCCAGAAAACACCAACCAAAAAACAACAACAACAAAACCGTACAAACAAAAAATCCCCAAAACAAGAACACCCAACCATAAACCACCCTAAAATAAATGTTATTGTGAAGGACTCATTGGGAGTTTCTAGTCTAGTACCAGCTAGGAAAGTACATAAATTTGCTTTCTTAGTATCAATATTTTATTTGGAGGATTTGGCTTCTGCAGAAGTCCCAGGAACTTGGACTTTTGTCCTATATGTAAAGGCATTAATGACCAGAATATATCATCTCCTGTGATACAGCTTTGTGCTATTTTCATTAAAAATATCCTTAATATAATCCTCCCCACCTGTCCCTCCCCCAAACTGTGAGTTATACATTAAGGAAAGTTCTTTTATGATAGAGAGGAAATCCAGATTCATTCTTTATTCCCCCTTCTCATTGCCCATTTGAAGCTGTTTAATCTTTGCTATAATCATTCTGTAATTCTGACAAATTCCCTTAAAAAAAAAAAAAGAAAAAACTTTTAGAGGCTGTGATGCAAGAGAAAAGAACACATTCTTCCCTCATATTTATTTACAATAAACTTTAGTCACTTCCTGAGACTAGATTACTGTGGATGATCCACTTCTCAGTATATCATTCCACTCGATTCCCACATGCACACACACATACGCATTTGAATAAGTATGCTCAGTTTCATAGACAGAGGGGGTGCCTTGGTCTAAGCTGAGAGTCATTAGTCCATATTCCCTAGTTTCTAGGGCAATCTGCCTCCGGTAACGTTTTCTCTTCCTAATGATTACTTTATGTGTTGATGTTCTTTTGGAGCGACCTTCCTGTCACTTATGCTTGGTGAACTCTGCCTTTTTCAAGAGTGTGGGCATAGCCCTCTCAAGTCATGGATTTGACTTTGGCTTTCTTGCATACATTTCCAGAAATAAGTATTATTGGTTTGACACTGTTCAAAGGAAATACTAAGGTCTGAATGTGGTAAATTGCGGCACCAAAAAGACCTAGGATTAATCAAGGATTCTTGCCTATCAAAATCCATAGAAGCATTTCGGGGCTTCCAGGGATGATTTGTGTTGATGGGGCTAACTTTGAAGAATTGGGATGAAAATGTAATGGCTTTGTTTTTGTTTTTATTTTTTGGTTTTCTTTCACTTTTTGAGAAATTTTTGGTGTCTTAAAGAGAATGTTTAAGAGAACTTGATCCATCATCTTCAAATGTTTACATTCTCTCTGCACTACCTTTAAGATTTGTGGTCACACAGGTTTTAGGGGTGCAACTTACAGCCATGAATTATATGACAATTGAACTAATAAAGCAGGAACAAAGTGATTATCATGCACAGCTAACAAATTGAGAAACTGTTTTGTCTTCGTATTTTATTCTGTTCCCTTGCTATTCTGTTTTAACACTGTTTCATGGGAAGTCACATCCATGCAATTGCAAATATGACTTGACTGCATTTCTAAGTGGTTCCAAGGGGCATTTTCTACTTTTCTCTGCCATGCAAACTTAAAACATAGCCAACAAGGTTATCATTTCATAGCTGTTGAAACACTGCCATTCATCTTCTGTGATGCAATTTTACATAGTCAGTCCAAACTGTAGCTGTGCATAACAATTTCATTGATATTCTGTCAAATGTCACAAGCTTTCAAGTTCAGTACCTACACATTTATTGCATTGAAGCTGAGATTACCTGAAAATCATCTTGTCAGGTGCTTCTTCCCATTAGGTCTAAAGAAGATGTAGCGGGCATGGGAAGGGCCCCTGCTGTCTTCGTGTGTATGATAAAAAAGAGTTTTCTGAAGACTAGTAGTGTTCCAAAATAATGATTGCAATTTATTTATTTTGGTAGCTCATTGCCTTGGATTTTGTGAGAAATGAATAAATGAATGAAATAAATGAGAATTCCTGTTGTAAGTCAGCAAAGCATGGCTTAGTAATCATTGATCTTGGAGCCCTCTACCACACACTATATAGGTGAATTTAAAAGGAATATATGAGAAGAAAAAATACAATATGCAGAAGAAAAAGGAGAAGGAGAAAAAGGCAGAGGAGATGGAGGAGAGGAAATAGTTATTAAAGTTATCATAATATATCCTAATTCTGAGGGACACAGACTTTACAGTTAGAAAAATCAGAATTTTGATTTCTGAATATGCCATTTTCTTGTCATGTGACCCAATATAATAATAAAAAAAAACCCTCTTTTCGAAAAATTAGTTTGTGCCAGGGACTGTTGAAGAGATTTACTCGCATAAAATTATTTAATCCTCACAACTCTATGAGATATGTGTTTTCAGTATTACTGTTATTTGTCATTCTCATTTTGTAAGTAAGGAAATAAAGCACAGAGAATATAAATAACTTGCTCAAGTAGTAAGTAGGAAAGCTAGAATTGAATCCAGTTCTCATTCTTAACCACGTTTAACCACTGACTCTTTGTTACAATACTTCCTCTCAAGTGATTGAACTTTTCTAAACCAGACTTTACAAACATAGCAAACGGGATAATGATACCTACACTATAGGCTTGATGTAAGAATTACATTAGGTAAATCCCAAGAATGAAAATGTTCCCTTAACTCCACAGACTGTGGGTACGTTCCTGTTAATGACTCTCATTTCCTGTGTTCTTCCCTTCATTGCTAACTTAGGGTCTCCCAACCTTCTGCAAATTCATCCCTCTCCCACTGGTATTTATGGGATTCCTCAGTTATGCCTCATGCGGCCTGATGAAGCTGCCCATCAGGTAAAGCTACACCTTCTTTCTCTTCTTTGCTCTCCCACTTCCTTATCAGTGACTTATATTCATGGAAATCCTTGAGGAAGATGCTCTAATGGTACGACTGATGACATCATCATGAGCATGCCACCATTTCTGCCAAGTCTATTGTCTCTGGACCTGGTCCCATAGCCACCAGTCCTTTAGGAAATGCAGGTCTCCTCAAGCACAGTGAGCATCTCTCCACAATAACTTGGCCTACAACACAATACTTGAGGTTTAGGGCAACCTGATAGCATTATCAGAAAGTCTTTTGAAAACTGTGTCTTGAGCTTCCTGTTCCTAACCCATTTCCTTGCTGGGGCTTAAAACCAATTCAAGCATGTGGGCAATGTAAATATGTTCTTCCTTTCCCTTCATTGGTCTCCTAGGATCTCCAGAGTATGTGCACACATGCACAAACCTTCTCACTCAGAATTAAGGCAAAAGCCAAAAACCCTTAGCCAAATCAACACATGCACATAGATATTACAGATACTACCTTGTGGTACCGATTAGTCCTCGGTAGACTTGTTAAGATAAATCTAAATTATTTTTAAATTCAGCCAGACCAGATATACACAAAATACTTAGTAAATATATTAAACATTCATCCTCTCTATTACCATTAATCCAGGAAAGAGATAGGTTAAAGTTAACTCTCCAATTATATATCAAGTCATTCCTTCAGCAGTTCTCTTTTTTTGAAACATAACCTATAAAGTTTACAAAGAGAATAGAGAAAAATGATAAACCACAATCTCTGCAATCCAGAAGTTTATAATCTCTTTGAATAAAGGAGACACACATACTAGAAATACTGAAGTAGTTAAGTAAATAAATGTGCAAATGTTAACATTCATTTATAGACTCAGTCTCCAAATATGTATCATCTACCATGTACCAGCATTGTATTAGGAATCAAAAATGCTGTGATAGATAAAACAGATGTACTACTGTCAGTCCCCATGGAGCTCACGTTATAGTGGAGGAGATGAAAAAGAAAATACATGATAAGACTGTGAAAATAATTATGCAGGAAGTAGAATACAGACTAGAAGAGTAGGATTTCAGAGAAGGAGGTTGTATCAGTTTGCTAGAGCTGTCATAAGAAAATACCACAGACTGGGTGGCTTAAACAGCAGAAATGTATTTCCTCACAGTTTTGGAGGGTGAAGTACAATATCAAGATATTCATAGGGTTGATTCCCTCTGAGGCCTCTCTTCTTGGATTATAGATGGTTGTCTTCTTCCAGTGCCTTCACCTGGTCTTTCCTCTGTTTGCGTGTCTGTATCCTAATCTCTTCCTGGTATAAGAACACCAGTCATATTGGATTAGGGCCCATCCTCATGACCTCATTTTAACTCAGTTACCTCTGTAAAGACCCTATTTCAAAGTACAGTCACATTCTGAGGCACTAGGGGATTAGGACTTCAGCGTATAAATTGGGTTTGGAGGGGGAGCACAATTCAGCCCATAACAGCACATCAACATTACCTCTGCCATGTTTCCCTAGCACTGATCCAAAACTAGTTGGACCAGAATTATCTGAGAATAAAATATAGTAATTTGGGCCCTACTTCTAGAGAGTGTGGGCCATAGAGATGTGATATTAATAAGCCTTCCAGATGATTTTGATGTGGATTCAGGTTTGGGAACCTCTAGTACAGTAGTCAAGAATAGTTGGAAAGACATGTACATAGTCAAGCTTGGGTTGAACACTGAGGGTGGAGAAATCTGCAAAATATCAGTTCTCAAACTTTTTGGTCTTTCAAACTCTGAAGATGGTTAAGAATTTTTATGTTTCTGAGTTTTATCTGTCAATATTTACTGTGTTAGAAATTTAAAATGAGACGTTTGAAATATTAATATCTCAAAAATTTTAAAAATTATGTCGACATCAATGACATAATTTTGTGACTATATTTTCTAAAACAAAAATAGAGAGAAAAGAGTGACATTGTTTTAACATTTACGCAACTCTCTTTCAAATGTAGATCAAATACAACACCTGGATTCTCGTGTCTGCTTCTGCATTCAATCTGTTGTGATATCATTTGTCATGCAACCTCTAGAAAACTCCATTTATGAGAGAATGAGAGTGAAAGGGATAATAAGATCTTAGTAACATTATTAAAATTGTTTGATCTCATAGACCCCTAAATGGGTCTCGGGGATTTCCAGGGATTCTTGGAGCATACTTTGAGAGTTACCGGTGTAGATTTGAAGTGATGACTTGTTGCTTTCGTTAGGTGAGCTGTGTGAGAAAACACTCCCTAACAGGAATGTCTATGACCTATTTAGGGATAACATGGTTATCTTGGCTAGAATATAGTAAAGAGTTAGTTAGCTTTTCTTGCACCAGATTGTTCCCCTTGTGCCGGATTATTGCTCTTGAGCATTATTCTCCATTCATAAATGGAATTGTCCCTGTTTTGGAGAGGCAGGCATTTGTTCTTCTTGTATAGCTGCTGTTTTTTCACCCCAATTGTTTTATTGTAGTTTTCTTTCTAATTATTAGCTTTGGCTGTTTTTTCACCCCAATTGTCTTATTGTAGTTTTCTTCCTAATTATTAGCTTTGGCAACAATATAGATAATGATTAAGAACTTTGTGATTAAGGGACCTACAAACTCAGTAAAGGCCAGATCATCAACATTTTAGGCTTTGAAGTCTACGTGGTGTCTGTCATAACTACTCCATTCTGCTATAGTAGCGTGGAAACAGCCACAGAAAAATGTAAAAAAAGGAGTGTGGCTTTGTTCCAATAAAACTTTAGTTATAATGGACACTGAACTTTGAATTTCATATAATGTCAAGTGTCATGAAAAACTGTTCCCTTTTTTTTTCCCAGTCATTTAAAATGTAAAAACTATTCTTAACTCTGGCTATACAGAAACAGGCATTGATCCAGAACTTGCTCCTGGGGCTACAGTTGGCCTCACAGTTAGGAGTGTGGGGTTTGCAATCAAATCAGAAGTCTGTCACTGATTCAGCAATTTATTAGCTGAGAGATCACACTCCAGGCAACCCCTCTAAAGCCTCTCTTTCCCCATCTGCAAAATGGTAATAATGATAATGAATTCATGAGTATGTCCTGAGTTTAACATGCACAAAGGACTTAGCAGAGTGCCTGGATCAAATAAGCACCCAATTACTGATCACTACTAGAATCATTGCTAGTTTTTGTCTTTATCAACCAGTGTAACAACATTCTAATTATGACTTTCAGCTGAATTCTACCATGAGCTTACTTTTTGAGCTTGTAGTGAAGGATGATATAGTCTTTTATAGGAAAAAGACCTAAACGAGCTCTAGGTAAATTTGGGCAAGGCATTTTTCTCTCTGGGCCTCATTTTCTTCACCTTTAAAATGAAGATGGTGGGAGGCCAGGTTTGCTTTAAAATTCTAGAGACTCTGAACCCAGAAAGCTAATTGGCTTGCTTGTGTCCTTATTTTTCCATCAAAAAATGAGAGTGGGGCTTCCCTGGTGGCGCAGTGGTTGAGAGTCTGCCTGCCGATGCAGGGGACACGAATTCGTGCCCCGGTCCAGGAAGATCCCACATGCCGCGGAGCGGCTGGGCCCGTGAGCCATGCCCGCTGAGCCTGCGTGTCCAGAGCCTGTGCTCCACAACGGGAGAGACCACAACAGTGAGAGGCCCGCATACTGCAAAAAAAAAAAAAAAAGAGAGAGAGAGAGAGAGTGTGAAACAATATGGCTATTCCTCTGGGAAATAAGGAATTTTTAAAAATATCCCCTAGAGAAAGGAAGTTCAACACTTCAGGTCATTTTAGTGAACTGACAAATATAAGGGCCCCCGAGACCATAAAATTGTTGACTCCTCTTCCACTTTTAGTTGTTTACCCATGCTGGTTACAAGTTTCAACTTTCTAAATTGACTTTCATGTTTAGGGGAATAGAATATATTAGGTATTTTATTTTATTTATTTTCTGTCACCATTAAGTAAGTCAGTCCAAGTTGAAATAGAGTTCTGGAACAAAGAACTTGCAGTTCTCTTATTTAAGAATCTTTGATAGGAACAGACCCAATCAGGCCAACTTAATTTAAATGGTACTTTATTGTATGGGTGCACATGACAGGTTATTGTAACTCAAAATCTTCAACTTCTTGAGGATCTAGTTCATCACAACTTGATTTTGTTTTAGTGTCCACTGAATTCTTCTCTCACTCACAACCATCCAGGACCTATATATTATTCAGACTAAATCTTGGAATGAGCAATTTCTACTGGTTTAGACACTGTTAGGTGGAGATTTTTAAACCAAGCCATATCATGGGCCACCAGCTCAATATTTACTGAGTACCTACTATATGCAAAGTTCTCCATTAGGCACTGGAGATAAAACATTGAACAAAACAAGACCCTGTTCTATGAAGGAAGAAGATGAAAAAAATGAAGAAGTGATAAGTGCTACAAAGAAAATGGTTTAGGAACTTCTTTAGATAGGTTGGTGAATTCAGTCCTCTCTGGGGAGGAAACATTCAAACCAAGGCTTGCAGGAAGTAAAGGAGTCAGTCATGCAAAAATGTTGATGGGGGCTTCCCTGGTGGCGCAGTGGTTGAGGGTCTGCCTGCCAATGCAGGGGACACAAATTCGTGCCCCGGTCGGGGAGGATCCCACATGCTGCGGAGCGGCTGGTCCCGTGAGCCATGGCCGCTGAGCCTGCGCGTCCGGACCCTGTGCTCCGCAAGGGGAGAGGCCACAACAGTGAGAGGCCCGCCTACTGCAAAAAAAAAAAAAAAAAAAAAATGTTGATGGTGGTGGTGATGATAAGCATGATGATAGAAGCAACTACACATAGTGCTACCCTGTGCAGACATCGCTCCACGTGCATTACATACACTAACTTATTTAATCCTCAGAATCACCTTATGGGTAGATAGTATTATTAATTGCTTTTATATGACAGGAATCTGAAACACATAGAGATGAAGTCATTTGCTCAAGGTCAGAGCTTTGTAAGTGTCAGAACTAGAACTTGAACCCAAATCCTGTCTTTTAATTAAAGCACTATGATACTCCTGGGAAAAGAGCATTCCAAACAGAAGGAACAGCAAATGTAAGGTCTATTTTTTGAGTCAGCCTTGCTCTGGCACAGGTAGTAGCCTGATTATTGCTTCCTCGAGCTAGAGATTGTTGATGAGAGGATTTCAGCAAGAATGGGAAGTTGGTTGGGTTGTCATCATGACCAGCATGTCATGTGTAACTAAGCCTGTATTGACCAGTAAGCAAAAAAAAAAAAAAAGAAAAGAAAGGCTTTCATTTATCAGCACATTGAAAAATGATATATTAGTGCAAATTGTTATTCTCAATTATCTTCAGAAAAACTGGTGTGACCGTTTTGGTTCAAACAAATTTCGCCATTTGGATTCAGACTTAGATATTGATGATGTGCATTAAATTATGCTATTAGCTTATTTATTTATTTTACTATGATGTTATGTGTACTACATTATTTATTTTACTATACTTGCTGCTAAAAAAATTTCTTATTTTATCACACAGAATGTGGTATTATTTTCTTGGCTGTAGTTTATATCCTAGGTAACTAAACCTTGGAGGTTCTATCAATCAAGTCAACACAAAACCAAAGGGTCCTAGAATCTCTGTTTGTCTTGGAAATATGTGTATCACTGCACTGTCAGAGCAACTATATGACATCCTTTTGAAATGTCACAAGTGTTGTTGGAAGGCATAGTAGGAACTCCATCATTCTGCGGCTGTGGATGCACACTGTTTTAATAAGAATAACAAACACAGTAGCATACAATAAAAGAGAGGAAAATGAATTCATTCAAGTAACTATTTCAAAAACAGCAGTTAATGATGAAAATAATACATTTTAATTTCCGAGTTGTTTTCCAAACTGCTTATAAACCAACTATTAACTGGGAATTCTTCCACTGAAAAATTGGTGTTGTTTTTAGACACAGGCCTGAGTATTAATTTATGGGCAGAGAAATTTCTCCTCTTCAACTCAATTTGGGTCATTATATGACATGACATAACAGAGTAATTTAAATAACTCATTATTTTCCTGTATCTCACCCTTCCAGTATATATTATATATCATACCTTCATCCCAGTATTTATGGAGCAAAGCAATGTACAAGACATTCTAAAAGGAATATGAGTCACTGAGACTTCAAAATATACTGTAATGTAGCATGTGTAAGACACATCAGAGGTAACTATAATGCAATAATAATAATGACATTGATGATGCTAACATTTTTGGTGCACTTACTGTGTGCTAGATATCATGTAGAGTGTGTTAATGTACTCTCCCTAATCCTTAGAAGATGGTTTCAAGGTAGTTGTTATTAATTCTGAAGAAGCAGAAGCTCAGAGAGGCTAAATAGCTTGCCCACAGAGCTAATAAATAGCAAAATCAGGATTTGAACATGTTTGTCAGACTCCAAAGAAAATGTCTATTCTATTATGATGACATTTTCCTGTGTGTTCAACAGAATGTTATTAAAGATGATGAGCAAAATGTTTACAAGGTCAAATCAGTTTAGGAACATTGGGTTGACTATAGTTAAACAGGTTTATTAATTGAAGGGCTATTCAGAACCTTTAATATGCTAATATGCAAAGTAGAGCTAGATGAAAATAACAAAGTATAAATGTTGACCATGCATATTCAATTGCTGAACCCCACCTCCACTCCCAATAGACACACAGAATATGGTATAAGAGTATTGATTTTTTTTTTCTTTTTTTTGTGGTACGCGGGCCTCTCACTGCTGTGGCCTCTCCCGTTGCGGAGTACAGGCTCCGGACACACAGGCCCAGCGGCCATGGCTCACGGGCCCAGCCGCTCCGCGGCATGTGGGATCCTCCCGGACCGCGGCACGAACCCACGTCCCCTGCATTGGCAGGCGGACTCCCAACCACTGTGCCACCAGAGAAGCCCCAAGAGTATTGATTTTTAAATACACTTTTGACAGGCCTCTTCCACCCGATATTTTGTTGTTTTAAAAGAAGAGGGGAAGCATAAGATATATTAAGGAGAGAAAATGGAAAGGACTTAGTGGAGAGAACAGACAGAAATAAACTGAACTTTCAAGTCTACACTGGGAAAATACAGAAATTTAAAAGGACAATGGAAAAATAAGAGTGTAGAACTAAGAGAAAATGCTAGGAATAGATATGAACAAAGCACTGTAATAACAAAAGAGCAAAGATGTATCAATCATCTCAGCTGGCAGTAGGAGGAGTCAAGGAGTAGAGAAACGAGAGAGAGAACGGGTATTATTGAGGAATGGATACACACTGATGACTGTTGTGGGAGTGGCAAGGGTAGGGATGACTTAGAAGGGAAAAAATGACATCAAATCTGTCAATTAAAAAAATCTTCAGTGAACCTTGAGATAATGGTTTCTTTTGAGCAGTGAGGACTGAAACCCTATTAGGTGGGGTTAGGAAAAGTGAAGATAGAGAATGTAGAAAAGGTGGCAGTGTCAAGGGCAATTTTATTTGAAAAAGGAAGGTCTGAGTAGACTTGAAGGTAGAAATCAAGGACATAGTCAAGTGGTAAAGGTGATTATGAAGGATAGTATGAACCAACATTCCAGAAGAGATTTTAGGGCTTGAGAATCAAAGGTATGGGTAGACCTTGTTGGATTTGAGGCCAGTGAAACTCCTCAAAGAGCAGAGAAAAAAATTTGATATGAGGAGAAAAGTAGGGAGATTATGAAGAAGTAAGAAGAAAAATTGAACTCTTTCTTGTGATCATCCGGCCTATTCAGTAAATAGAAATAAAATAATTCATGCAATGAGGAAATAACAAGTGTGAGGTTGTTAATTTGATGGTAGTGACAGGATTTTGAAAAACTCTACTGGAAATATTATTTGTAATTAAAATCAGGTCAAACCTTATAAAATTGCTTACAATTTGATCATTTTTAAACTTAAATATATTACTTTGGCATGCAAAAATTTTATATGGTTTAACCTAATGATATAAATGGCTCACAGACAGGGTCCAACTGAAGTTGAATAGCATGAATTTGCAGTCCACACGTATTACCTGCAATTTTTTTGAGGACAAAACAGTGAACAAGAGCAAAAATAAGAAACCAGGAAGTGAGCCTGACAAGAGGACAAGGATTAATCTCCAAAAATATACAAGCAGCTCATGCAGGTCAATATCAGAAGTACAAACAACCCAATCCATAAATGGCAGAAGACCTAAATAGACATTTCTCCAAAGAAGATATACAGACTGCCAACAAACACATGAAAGAATGCTCAACATCATTAATCATTAGAGAAATGCAAATCAAAACTACAAGAGATATCATCTCACACCAGTCAGAATGGCCATCATCAAAAAATCTAGAAACAATAAATGCTGGAGAGGGTGTGGAGAAAAGGGAACACTCTTGCACTGCTGGTGGGAATGTGAATTGGTACAGCTACTATGGAGAACAGTATGGAGGTTCCTTAAAAAACTACAAATAGAACTACCATACGACCCAGCAATCCCACTACTGGGCATATACCCTGAGAAAACCATAATTCAAAAAGAGTCATGTACCAAAATGTTCATTGCAGCTCTATTTACAATAGCCAGGACCTAAGTGTCCATCATCAGATGAATGGATAAAGAAGATGTGGCACATATATACAATGGAATATTACTCAGCCATAAAAAGAAACGAAATTGAGTTATTTGTAGTGAGGTGGATAGACCTAGAGTCTGTCCTACAGAGTGAAGTAAGTCAGAAAGAGAAAGACAAATACCGTATGCTAACACATATATATGGAATTTAAGAAAAAAAATGTCATGAAGAACCTAGGGGTAAAACAGGAATAAAGACACAGACCTACTTGAGAATGGACTTGAGGATATGGGGAAGGGGAAGGGTAAGCTGTGACAAAGCGAGAGAGAGACATGGACATATATACACTACCAAACATAAGGTAGATAGCTAGTGGGAAGCAGCCGCATAGCACAGGGAGATCAGCTCTGTGCTTTGTGACCGCCTGGAGGGGTGGGATAGGGAGGGTGGGAGGGAGGGAGACGCAAGAGGGAATGGATATGGGAACAGATGTATATGTATAACTGATTCACTTTGTTATAAAGCAGAAACTAACACACCATTGTGAAGCAATTATACTCCAATAAAGTTGTAAAAAAAAAAAAGTAAACAGTGGTCATTTACTTAGCATCCTAGGGTGCTAATGAGAGTCTTCAAACAATTGATCAATTAATACTGCAGTATCTGATGCCAGAGAGGGTTGGCTTAAGGGAGCAGGGCATGTGTGAAGATAGGAGTTTTGAAGAAAATAAGTGAAATTTAGACATTAATTTCAAGATGAAATTGTTTTTAAAATAACACAAACTTATTTCTGGTTTCCTGAGTGAGACCCCTGTCCATGGTCCTGAAATATTAGTGAGCTTTCAGACAAGGTGGTTCTTCCCTATCCCATGGAGATGCGTCCCCAAACCTGGAGTGGGAAGAAGCAAAAAGCAAAGGTGGAAAAAATAAAAATAGCAAGAGAGAGAGACAGCAGGTTGAGGGAAATAAGATGGAAGAAATGCAGTGAAATATGCTCAAGGTGAAATTAGAAATGGCTCAGTATTAGTTTTTGACTTGCTCCTATAACAAGTTACCAAAAACTTAGTGGCTTAAAATAACACATTTATTTCCTAACTGTTCTGTAGGTCAGAAATCCCAACGTGGGTCTCACTGGGATAAAATTAAGGTGTTGGCAGGGCTGCATTTCTTTCAGGAGGCTCTAGAAGGTAAATCCATTGCCCTTCTTTTTCCACATTCTAAAGCCTGTCCACATTCTGGAGCCTGTCCACATTCCTTGGCCCATGGTCTCCTTCCTCCATATTCAAAGTCAGCAACATTTCATTTCTCTGACCATTCTTTCATTGTAACATCTTTCTGTGACTCTCTTTTCTGCTTCCCTCCTCCACTTTTAAGGACCTTTGTGGTTACATTCAGCCCACCTGGATAATCCAGGATAATCTCTTTATCTTAAGGTCAGCTGATAATCAACCTTAATTTTATCTACAACCTTAATTTCCATATGATCTAGCATATTCACAGTTTCCAGGGATGTAAAGTTATCCCTTGCTTTTCGAAAGTTCACTTTTCATAACTTTGCTTTTATGAAAGACCTACATTAGTACCTACTTTCGGGAATTGAAGGAAATCTGAAGAGAATTAAAAAAAAAAAAAAAAAAAAAAGGTCAAAAACAAAAATGGCTTTCACCAAGCTCCTTTCCTGAGATCTACTCTCAGCATCTTAGCATCAAGGCACCATAGCTTTGAACTATGTCTGTGAGCATCTGTGCTTTATCTCAGTTTATTTTGTGCATCACTTAGCAAGATGTGTCCTAAAATAATTACTTCTTTGCTTTAAGCCATTTCAGCTTACAAAAGGCTTCGTAGAAATACTACTTTCAGAGAGCAGGGGAAACTTGTATTGGGGGATTACGACATTGGAGTCAGGCATTAGTCTGTCTACCACAAATTAGGCAGAAGAACATGCTCATGTCCTATTTCACCCCCTTTGGGAAGCCTTCCATAGTTCCATCTTGCAGCATCTTTATGAAAATAAGATGAGAACATGCACGTAAAGTGGTTAGAACGGTGTTTAGTACTTGGTAAATTATGCTGGGTGCTTTGCATTTTCTGTCTCATGCAAGGAAATAGTGAGTCCACTAAGAAGGGATTTAAACCAGGTCTGCCTGGCCCAGAACCCATTCAGATAAACATTATAAGCCTCTGACAAGGTGAGACCTTAAATAGTAGAAATCATATACTGATGTTCTATTTCTATAAATCTTTTCTAATAAAAGAAAAAGCACCAGGGTTTATGGGGAGCTGATTAAATTTATATTTATATCAGACAGACCAGGTCCTGTTGTAGGCACTGGGGGAAATGGCAATAAACAAGACAAAACCTTCCAGCCTTTATGGAACTTACATTCTGGTTGTTCTGTTTTGCTTGTTTTTTGTGTGTGTTTTTTGGCGGGGGAGGGCATGGAGATTTGGGGTACACAACAAAGCAGTAATAACAGCTTATGGCTTGAGGGTTAAGAGGCAGTGTAGAGGAAAAATAATGCCTCCCCCTAAAAAATGTCATCCATATCCTAATCCCCAGAATATGTGCATATGTCCCCTTAAATGGCAAATGGGACTTTGAAGATGTGATTAAATTAAGGCATTTGAGATAGGGATATTATCCAGGGTTATCTGGGATGGCCCAATGTAATCATACAGTCCTTAAAAACGGAAGAGTGGGGCAGAGGAGGAGGTCAGAGGGAGGTGATGTGAGAAGAACTCAACCTGCTGTTGATGTCTTTGAAGACGGAGGAGGGAGACCACGAGCCTCGGAATGAAGGCAGCCTCTGGGAGCTGTAACAGACAAGGAGATGCATCCTCCCCTAGGGTCTCCAGAAAGGAATGCCGCCCTGCAAATACCATGACTTTAGCCCATTGAGACCTGTGTCAGACTTTGGGCCTCCAGAACTGAAAAATAGTAAATCTGTGTTGTTTTAAGCCACTAAATGTGAGATAATTTGTTACAGCATTGACAGAAAACTAACACAGGCAGTGAGAGGTGTAAAAAGGATCATCCTGACAATCAAAAGATACTCTGTATACCTAGGAACTTCTTCTGAAACAATTTTTAGGAATCTTTTTGTCAAAAGTAGCAAACCAAACTGAGCTAGGTAAAACAGAACAGGGAGAGTTCATCATAAGAATACAGGGATATCCCACAAAAGCCAAGGAAAGCAATGTAGCCACTCCCTTGAAACATGTCCTGAACCACCAGTGGGAAAACTGTCTAGACTTTTCCCTTCCACATTCCCTTCCTGCTCCTAATATCTCTCTAAACTACCTCCTTTAGTCTCCTCAATCTGCCCAATTGAATATAGATTTTGGCAGATCAGAGTTCACATGCTACACAAGTCCAGTCACCCAAAGGCAGAATCTCAGTGGAAACTCCTTTTTCATCTTCATTTTTGGCAAAGAAATTCTCATTGCTTCAGCTTGGGTTAGGTGCCATGCCGTGTGGACCCATCATATAGGGACAATGATGGATCAGGGAAAAGGAGATTTATTTTAAACTGAACAGACAATCCAGTATGTTTATTCCATCATGCTTATTTCACAACTGGGAAGGTAATTTTAGGAAAATATGTCATTCTGTTTAGCCAACCTTATTCAGTATCTGTTTGAAACAAAGAATAGTGTGAGGTAATATGAAAGATACAAAGGCAAGCAACATACATTTATCAAGCATCTATCTTTATGCCAAGAGCTCTGCTAAATACTCGGGACATAAAGATGTAGAAAACAGTGTGGTTAAGAATGGAGGAGTGAGAACAATTCAGATTATTATGTGATGTGTGCTGAATGGAAGATACGAGCAAAGTGCCACCACAGCACAATCAATGAAACATTACATCCTGCTAAGTTGGCTGGGATGGGGTGGGACTGGAGCAAATTCCCAGAGAAGGTATTGGAACTTCCAGGTGAACAACGGAGGAAAATGCATCTCAGGAAGAAGGAGAGCCTCAGCATATCCTACAGTCATGAAAATAATCATTGAAGTGTGGAGCCAGTGAGTAGTTCTGAGTGACAGGGCTTACAGGGGGAGAAGATTCCAGTTATTCAAGGCTCACAATCTAGTAGAGTAGTTAGAGTGGGTAATAAACAGCCATCACAAGGTCTGAATACATCAATATAATAATGCAGTGACAGAAAAACACAGAGAGTTTTAAAGGTAAGCTTGGGGCGACAGTGTAAAGTTAAAATCCAGCTGGGAAGACTAGTATGTTCCTAGGATAAGCTGGCTTTTAAGCAGTTTCATAAGTAGTCTGTGGTTGACAGAAATGAGCAAAATAGAACTAGAAATTAATTAAAATGCTCCTCTTTGGTTTCAAAGCACATAAACATTATGCAAAGCAACCTACCAGGATGTGGATCAGTATAGCAAAGGCATAGCATTAGCTCCCAAAGGTGACATGGTTTCCATTGAAACTGAAACTCTGTAATGATTTCTATCATCTCTCTTTTTTTCAATAATTGTCTAGCCTCTTTAGAGGAGAAGGCTATACTATGCCAGGAAAAATATGGGAAAAGCATCTTGAATATCACATGGCCATGGGAAACCCCAGAGGAAAAGAATTTCCATCACAAAGTGCTCTCTTCTCGTGGAATCTTTGAAGTTGGCCACTGGACTGCACAGACCAAATTCCTCTTGCTTTGTTTCTCTTTTAAAATTAATCATTTGAACATGTTGGGGCTTCAGATGTTTACTGGGTGATTATAAACACACTGAAATACTGAAGGAAAGCTCCTGGGACACCATATTCGCCCTCCTCATCTTTTTAGATTTTATTTTGACTCACCATCAATTGGAATTTTTAATTCAGACTATTCTCAAATGTTACAGCAATTTTACATAGTATTTTATCAAAATTCCAAGTCTTTTGATAAGGGTAATTAAACATGCCAAGTTTGTTTCTAGAGCCCTGAGTCTGCAGTTGCTCATCCACTGGTTATGTTACTGTACTTCATTTGCTGCTTCCTGTGAATGTATTTTATAGTGTATGAGAGGTGTATTCACGTTTAACTCCTTGTAAGCTTAGAGAAAAAGGAACCCAATCACTGACAACCTATGCGGGTGAAATTCCCAAAGACATACCATACTTCTGAGGCTTCTGAGGCCTCTTTTTTTATTTTTATTTAAAAAATTATATTAAACTATTTTTCTTCTAAAGAGAAGACTCCATCTTCTAGGGCTCAGGTATTGATTTTATCACTCCTTTTGCCATAATTCCATATTCCTTATGCATACAAAAACACCACTGATTTTCATAAACTGGTGGCATTTCTTTTTTCTGTCACTAGAAGTTTTGTTTGGAAAAAGGAGAATGGAAGCCAGTTCAGAGTAATCTATCTTTCTACATAAGTATTTCTGTGGCACTTATCACAGCAGTACCTGGGCACTCAAAAGCACTATTAGACTAAAAACACATACACTAGAGGGAAAAAAAAATAGGTGCTAAGAAAACAGAAAGTTTAAAACATCAAGAGAAATAGAAAATAAATGTTCTTTGTTCATGGGCAACCAATGGGAGTTTAAAGAAATTCTCAGGAGCAATAAAAAATATATTCTTTGCCCACATCCATTCATTTATTTAAAGCCTTCTAAAGGACTATTCTGGGCCTTTGATTCAGGTACAAAACACCAGTGAGACTTGTTGTGGCAAAGTAAGGACGGAATATGACACTTTTTCTGGCACTCTGGGTAGAAGACAAAGAGAAAGCAAAAAAATTACATAAAAATAACTGGGCACCAATGAACCGCAATTGTGTTTGGAATTCTCCAGTAGGACAGTGTTGGTTTCTTTTTCCCCCCCGGTACTCAAGAAAGTGGATCTGATGCTTGTCTAGTTGAATATCCACAGACTGTAGTATCTGTAATGAGGTACCCTTAGGAAATGCATTGTTTGATGGTGAAAATTGCTGAACTAACTGAAAGAGAAAGGGACTGATATAAATCAAATTTCAAACTGACTTTGTAGCTCAAGTATCTTTTATTCCTGACCATAAGGTCAGTAAAATTATAGTATTATATGGCAGAAGTCAGTTAGGAGGGCAGAACAGTTTGTAGTGTCAAAGGCTATTCTATTATTTTTAATATATAAAAAAGAAATTACTGAATAATTGCCCAATTTTGTATCAAAAATATAATATGCTATACAATTATTATATATGAAAATTCATATTTGAAAATAAGCCAGTTCTCTTTGGCACATGGAATTTAGAGATTCATATTACAATTTAAGCCAGCACATTGAGAAAAGGCACAGTAATGGGAAAGGAATAAATATCTAATTTACAGGAGAGTAACCACCATAAAGTTTTATTTGTATCATGATATAATTTCTGAGTAAAAATACTTTCTGCTCCATTTCATGGTGGGTAACCTGCCTATTCTTATGATTTCCCTCCTATTTTAACAAAAATGACTCAAATTTTTTATTTGACCTCATTATATAGTCAGAAACACTGCAGATAGAAATTACATTTCAATGAGTGAAGCCATCTTCACCTCAGATTTACGTAGAAGTTGGCAAATTAAAAGTATTTTAATAAGGCTAGCAGTGATAGTTCAGTCATGAGATTTAAACTGAGCTTCTATGCCAATGAGTGCATTAACTTTATTCAAAAATAGTGTATGTAAAATGGCACACAACTGACATGAGCTGATTATGATAATGTCTTAGTGCAAATTTTTGAAAATCAGGTACTATAAAAATATACCATTAACTTTATGTTAATAAAATATTTTGCTTGATGCCTTTTAAATTATTCATTTGAAGTAGTCTAAAAATATAAAAGAACTCTTATTATCATTCAATTTACATGATTACTTTTAAGTTCACTTTTTTGGTTTAACATAAACAGAGTGTAAAATTCACATCAAGCTTTTGGTATTTAAAATGTGTAATTTTTATGCAAAAATTGGATGCTGTGTTACATTTTTAAGGTTGTCATTAGTATAAATATAATTTTGACTTCTGATTTGAAACAATTTAACCCTTAGGAGAAATTATCATGTTTCCCAGGTTGACTCATTATTGCTGCTTTGATTATAGATGAATTCCTTTGTAAAAACACTTTTTGAAGAATCTAAGCACTGACTTGAAGCCCCAGGGGTTTCCACAGATGCATTTGAAGAAACGATAGAAAATACCAGAAAAAGAGGATCCTTTTTCTCCCAAAAAGCTCAGCTTTGATTCTGAATGATAAAGAAAAAAAAAAAAAAAAGCCATTATGTGCCCAAGATTGTGCTTGGCTATTGATGGGTTTGCACAGGACGACAGCACCCTAGCTGCCTCACATGGCTTACAGTAAAATGGAAATTCCTACCATCACTTAACAACCATTGTAGCATAGTACTCAGCACATAAATGCTGCCCAGAAAGGTGGATTTACATAGTCAAAAAAATAGTAATAAAAGACAGTAAAATTGGGTAAGAAGTGTAAATACAGTGGGGATTAAGTAGAAGGGTTGTGATCTAGATTTTTAGAGAGGAGAAGATGTAGTCCTTCAAATAAGAGAGGAATTTGAATGAAGTATTAGAGTTGTCCTCTTTAGAATATACAGAGCATTCCAAAGCCTAGTTCTGTTCACAGTATAAATAATTAAAAATTTACATTTACATATATGTGTATATATATTTCAGCCCACATGCAAATATAAAACTAGTTATATAAATCATTACTTCAAGCCATACGAAATTCTAAATATATGTTGATACGTGAAAAAAGTTCTCCAAATGCCAGACAATGGCTCACTTATTTCAAAAGGTGTTTTAAAACTCTATTCTTGGGAAAGAAAAGAGAGCGGAAGAAAAAGGAAGTAGGAATTTGACTTGTATGTGCTATAGATCAGCTGGATGCTTCTTTCTCCTATGGGCCCAAGTTGTGATCGCTTCATTCCTACATATTTAAGAGAATGAGGCTCCATTGCATATCACTGCAGGCAAACTTGCCATCAGTTGTAACCCTTGGCACAAGCATGGGTTTCTCACTTTTGCATGGCTCAGTACAACCCTGTCTTCCAAGAACGGTACTAATTTGACATGACTGGACAAGGCACTGGGTAAGGTTCCCAGGAGTTTGGTAGTATTTGTAGAATGAGAATATCTTATCCTTTCAAAATTGTGAGGAACCTTACAAGCTAATCATCTCCCCTCCCACCCAACTGAATATTATTTCAACATCCTCCTCCAAGCTTAGCATGTCTGTTCTTTCTTCTTTTCATGAAAGAGTTCCCAAATTATCTTCCATATTCCTCATCTTCATTAGGGCACATTCAGGTTTCTTTTTTTCCTTATAAAGCATGTTTATTGATGCTACCATACAGCATCAGATGATACAGTGGTAAAACACACACATGCACGCATGCACGCACACACACATCACCTGACTCTACCCTCAAGAAATTTATATTCAAGAGGGGGCAGGTAAACATGATTCAGAGAACAACACAAATACATAATTGTGAACTGTGTTAAGCATAACAAAGGAGATCACTCAAAACCAAAACAGAATATCCAGAATGCTACATAAATTCTAGATCTGATCTGACCTGCATGAAAACAGAGAAGCTATGACTGACCTTGATCTGAATTCTACATGATACTGCAGGCAAAAAGATTGCTTTAGCAGGCTCATTTTGAGTTTATGGTTAACACAAACCTCTGCGTCTTTTTCAAATGTACTTCTGTCATATCAACTTTCCAGTGCCCTGTACTTGCATCATTGAATGTAAAATTCCATCATCTTGGTTTTGGCCCATGGGTCTAACATGAATCATAATTAAAGCATCCAACATGTTAAGTTAAAGCATTCAACATGTTAAGTAAACTTTTGGATCAACTGAAAATATGATAAACATCATTCAGTGACTTCAATAAAGCCTAAGACAAAGGTAAAACCCTGAGGTATACTTTGAAGACCTCTCTAAGTTGATATACTGATACATATATAAGGCTTTTCAATACCTAACCATCTGTAGTACACAGTTGTTGTTTGTGCTAATTAATATCCATTTCTCCTTCCTCTGGCAGTGTATTTCCTTGAGAACCATTCTTCTGCCATTTTCACTCGTATGTGATTTTGAGGGCTCAGTCTATCCCTGGTTCTCAGGGTGTCATGTGACCAAACTTGGTCCATGAGAATATTAACTTCTACTGGCTACAGAAATAGGAACATAATCCAAGTCATTCTAGGGAGTTTAAAGTCTTGAACTTTTGTAGAATTGTTGGGAAGAGAGACTGTCTTACTGGAACTGAACCTGGGAAGACTTAAGGCTGGAATTGTCAGGAGTCACCATATGGACAGGACCTAGTTAAGCATTCTACTAGATGAAAGTGGAGCCTAGAGATAAAGAGAACGAGATCAAACCCACATCTAGCTGTTCTAGAGTCAAAGCCAGGTCTTGACTGTGCTGTTACATAAGCCATAATATGAACTCTTCGGCTTCAGCCAGTTTGCATTAGGTTTCTGTCATTTGCCAAGTGTTCCAACTGATACACTATATTATTATCTAGTCCACATTTCCCTTTGGTGACAAGAATATCATGGGAGTCTTTGTCATCTGTTTTATTGAAATCTATATATAGAATCTCTACAATACTTTAGATGCTGATGAGTCTAGTAACCCTTTTGTCAAAGGAAATTAGATTTGTTTGTTTGTAGTAAATTTATGCTGGTTCACAGTGATCATTTCTTTTCTAAAGCCATCTGGTTAATAATCCACTACAGAAGCTTAACTAGTTTAGAAGACAAATTTTCACTTGCTCTATGCGTCACTAATCATGGAATAATAAGTATTTTTTTCCTCTGATCTTTTGGACGTTTTTTTCTAAAGTCTCAGGCACATAATTCCCAAAGTTTTTGAGTATGAGCACCTTTTTAAAATACCAAAATATATCTCAGACCTCCAGAGTCTTGTGGTTCTGCTTTTTAAGTTACTGTTTATTTAAAAAATAAAGGCAAAAAATTATTATGAATCTATCACTTTTAAATGAAATTCTGTTTTATTAATCACAGCATCTCTCAACAATTGACAAATTATCCTACTTAAATATAGGAAATATTGCTTATTCAATCTATGAATAAATCTGTGTATAAATGCCTTCCCGATTTCTTTCAGTCTGACCACAGGAATAAGTGAACCAGATGGGGAAAGTCCTATTACAGCATATCTGTTTGACGACGCCTAACATTTTACCCCTGGCCCTTTTCAAAGACATGCAAGACCCCGAGGTCCCTTTCTTCTAGAATCAACTTCACTACTCCTGTGAACCTCTGTGGAGGGCACAATTTTGACTCTGCTAAATAGAAGTCTTGGAATAAAAAGTGATGACCTGATGAAGAAGAACATTTGGGCTCTCAAACCCACAAAGAAGCTGGGGCATGAGCTGACCCCAGAAAAACTTCACTTAGAACCCGAAAGTGGGGTTGGACATGGGGCAGTTCCCTTGCCTGTCTCTAGCACAGAAAAACAGAGGAACTATACTCCCAGTACTCTCAGGGGATAATTACCTGACAGACTGACCCTAATGAAAAAAGCATTGCACAGCATCTTCTTAAAAGCTTTTGGTGTGTGCTTTTCTAGTAGTGGTACTCAAACACAGACAACTGATAATGCCCCAATTTTCTTTCTACCCGCTTTAGGCAGTGTATTTTTTTTTAATTTATTTATACTAATTTATTTATTTTTGGCTGCGTTGGGTCTTTGCTGCTGCATGCGGGCTTTCTCTAGTTGCAGTGAGCGGGGGCTACTTTTCATTGCGGTGCGTGGGCTTCTCATTGCAGTGGCTTCTCTTGTTGCGGAGCACGGGCTCTAGGTGCACAGGCTTTAGTAGTTGTGGCCCGTGGGCTCAGTAGTTGTGGCACACGGGCTTAGTTGCTCCACGGCATGTGGGCCAGATCAGGGATTGAACCCGTGTCCCCTGCATTTGAAGGTGAATTCTCAACCACTTTGCCACCAGGGAAGTCCCTAGGCAGTGTATTTTTAAAATGAGGTTAAGCAAACTGCAGTTTAGGGGGAAACACATTTATTTTGACCTCAGTAAACATTGTCATTTGGGCAGATCACCATTATGGTTGACACAACCTTGACATTGTGACACATTAGTTCAAAAAAAAAAAAAGATTTTTTCAGAATAAGATCCTAAAATACCAGACAACAGTGTTTTCTTTAAACATATTGCTACTGTTGTTGTCCTTGGGAGTTGCCACCTGTAAAAGGTTGTGGGCTAGACTCTGACACTCTGTAACTCCTAGTGGGTAATTAGTGCCTTGGATGTCAAACCTTGCTTCCCGTCCCCCCACCCCACGTAGTGGTGAGATTCACGCTTTGTCCGGTCTTTGCCTTAAGTTTTGAGAACACAGTTCACAGTGGACAGAAAGCTGATAAACATATCCAGTGTCTCCACATGGCCAGTGATGGAAATCTTGTCAGAGGTTGTCTCCAAACACCAAGGCATAAACTACTTGAATGAAGAGTTTTGTAGTGCATAGTTTTAAGAGATGCAGCACATGAAGCTGAAAGATTTCAGAGAGTGGTCCTCTTAATGTCTGGGTTAATGTGAATGAATAGCTGAAGAGCTGCCGTATTTGGGTTAAAATACCTTTGTAAGTGGCTAATTGTTTGAAACCTGGGTAGCAGATGTATAGTTCTCAGTGATAATGAACAGTAAAAATATAATTCCAGATCTCTTATTTTTATTTTTCCCAAATATTCTTCTAGAGAAGCAGTTAGTTGCTTGACTCAGATTAGAGGTATAACTATCATTCCACAAATATCCCAGCAGCTTGAGACTTGGACACCTGATGCCTGAATCACTAAAACCATCCTCCAAGTTGTCTTCTTGTCTCTGATCCACTTTCCTTTTTTCCCCTCAGAATAATCTTCGTAAAATACTCTTAGAGCACATATTCTTTCCGTTGTTCTGCATTTGCATTTCAGGTCTACAGACTAAGAGGAAATAAAGAGCCTTCAGTATGCTGGTTATTACAAATCTGAAATTTAAAGTGATGGAGAAATGTTCCTTACTTTTTGTGGTGTTTTTATACCCTAGCTTACCTTCTTTCTTCAGTCTGGCAGACGATGTACGTTGTAGGTATAGGACAACACAATGAAAGACAGGGTGACAGAGTAGAAGGATCATGATTCAGGACAGTTTCAGAAAAGTTTATCTCTAAAGGGTCAAATAGTAAATATTTTAGGCTTTGCAGACCAGATATTCTCTGTTGCAACTACTCAACTCTGCTATTGTGGCATGGAAGCAGCCATAGACAATACCTAAACAAATGTGCCTGGTGTTCCAATAAAATTGTATTTATGGACACAGTAATTGGAATTTCATATAATTTTCATGTCTCCTGAAATATTCTTCCTTTGATTTTTTTTCAACCATTTAAAAATGTAAAAACCATTCTTAGCTCATGAGCCATACAGAAACAGGCTGTGGGCCAGATTTGGCTTACAGGCTAGAGTTTGCCAACCCCTTGTTTAGGAAAGAGATTGATTTGGTTATGGATCCGGGCTCTACCATGTAGATAACCCTAGGTACAGGTGATCTAGCTTCTCTGGACATTTGTTTATGTGTGTGTGAGTGTGTGTGTGTACATGTGTGTGTGTACACATGCATGAGAGAGTCTATTTGCAGGGGTATGTGACATTTGATGAGTAAGTAAATGAAACAAATGACATGGTCTTGATCTTGGAAGGACTCAAGAATTATGACATGCCTCTGCTTTGGGAAATCAGATAACACATCTCTCATATGTAACTTTAAGAGCATCGTTATTTAATATGTACACAATAATTACTGCTGATGTGGAAAAGACTAGATTTCATCTCTCTACTCTCTTAAGCTGTGAGGTGAAACAGCTTTGATTCAAACTCTACTGCATGGACCTGGAAAATTTTCTGAAATTCTTTGACTTTTCAATACTTCATCTTAATATGGAAACAGTAATGATCTCTGCCATATAGGGTTGCTGTGAAAATTATGTGAAATAATGCATGTAAAATGCTTAGACAGTGCCTATCCCTTAAGGATGACTCAATAATTAGCAAGTTGTTATTAGCAATAATACTAATATTAATATATTTTAAAGGCTTCAGAGAACCTACTGGATAAAGTACAAGTTACACAACTTTATTCCAACTGTCTGATCAACTGGCTATCCTAATTTTTCAAAATTCTCCATTCCGTGTGCCACATACTTCTCTATTGCCTGTTTTACTTTATCCTACTCACAACTGGCTTATTGTGACTTGCATGTCTTTGCTCATGAGCTTTCTCTTATCTGAAAGTTATTGCCCTAACTTTTCTTCAGTTATTTGCTGTCAGAACCTCCAGATTCTTCTCAATAGGGTCATCCCTAAGAACTCTAGACTCATTCATTTTTCCTTCACCATTAATACCAATAACTACATTGGCAGTGTCTAAGATAATTTTGCACCTAATTGTATGTGATCTTTTATTCTCTATTTCTCTCATATTTGTAAGTCTGTAAGTCTAATCTTGGGAGCTAGATCGTGATCACCTGTAAAGGAAGAAATGGTGAGATCCACTTGCTCTGTATTCCCCATCCCCCCTTCTCTCTAAAATACCCTACACCTTTGATCATCTCTCTGCTCACTGATGTTGTCACTTGAGTAGACTAAGTCTACACTATCCCCAATTCTGAATCTACCCTGATCTGAATCCTATAGTAAAGACCTCCCTATAATGGAATATTCTCTATCCACTGGAGGTTGTAATCCACTGCCTATTATTCCTCTTGCTTACTTACCTGTAATATCACTGCTTGAGCTCTGCTGTTTCTGCTGCTTCTGGTGGCAGAGATACATTTTACTTTTAAAATCAGGTTATCTTGTTGAAATTTTAAGCAAATTTTGAATGTTACACCAAGTATAATGTATCCATTTTCAAATGTTGAGTCTTTAGGTTCCCTTTGGAGTATTTCATGTGGATTCTGAATTTCACCACATGATGCCTGATTTTTTTCACTGGAGTTTATTAGGAGTGCAATTAATTGTGATTCATTGAGTAGCATTTGGCAAGACTAGATGAGGTCATTAAAACAAGATTTTGCACTTCTGGACACATTGTCTTTTGTTGCATTGGAGATTAGGGAGAGGTAAATTTTCTTTTCTTCTCTTGCCTTTTTTTGCCTTAATATTGTATTGATGTATGCATTTTTTTTTTAATTCAGAAGGAGAGGAAAAAGACAAAAGGTAGGACCTGAGAGAAAGGTAAATATGATGACATTGTTACTTTCTGGCAGTGTAGCATCCCTTCTTCTCAGTGCCTCTGGCCAAGGAGATTCCAATCAAATGCCCTTCCAAGCTTGTGATTTCCTCTATCCCATCAGCCACAGGATGCACGGCGGGTAACGTTTGATGCTGCTCTGCCCTGCAGACTAGACCTTCTGGTTTGACAATTCCACAGCCCCATGCGAAGAGGAAAGGGAAAGCTGCCTTGGTATTGAGTTGTAGAGTGAAGAGAATGGGAAGAGACTTAAATGAAAAAAATTATTTGCCAGCTCATCTCTTGGCCTTCTCCTATCCCCTTCAGCAGGAGACGATATCAAGGTGCTGAAATTTAAAACAATAGGAAAGGCAAGTCCTGCATCTTCTTGAATAAATCCAGTTCCCCTGAGCACTGGAGAGAATGCCATTAAACCCCAAATTGGTCAGAAAGACTGGGCATCTTTCTGGGAGCTCTGAAAAAGCAAAAGAAATGAAAAGGAAAGCATCTCCTTATTATAATAAAAGCAAGAAGGAAAAACATTTTTCAGCTATAGCTCTATCCTACCCTGCTTTATCCTTTTGTTTGGGCAGCAATCACAGACCCGTATGCTAAGTAGTGGAAGATATTTTTCAGAAGCATTTGTCTCTTTGGTTGGCTTCTAAGCTTGTTTTATTGACAACTGTGAAACCACCACTGGGTCTGTCATGTGGTTATCCTACAGATGGTTTGCATAGGTGGCTTGTTTCTACTGAATGAAATCTCCCTTTGGACTCCAGTTTGGATTTAAGAAATTCATGCACTATTTAGTCTTTACTTTCTTTTGGTAAAATTCTCACACTGTTTCACCTGTAGACCCATTGCCTTTGGAGCTTTTGATGGCTAAGAAGGAAGTAGCATGGCAGAAGCCTAGTCAAATAGCACTGATGCAAAGGAACAATCTCTGAAGCTTCATCAGCCGTCATGGTCAATTCCAGTTTGGATGGGCGGCAGGTAGTCTGGCAGTTTTCTCGGTGCATACAGAAAACAGCGTCCACTGGAAGCTCAAAAAAAATCTTACAGAATTTCACCTAAAGGAAGATGGCAATCTTTTATTACACATGTGGGTTTGAGTTTTATTTTTTCTTCTCTTCTCCAAAACAATCACAGTTACACATACAATTCATGGCAGGGACATTTATGGGTACCTAAGAGAGAGCAGTCCTTTCAGATACATTCATTTCAGTATTACCACTTTAAAAATAGAATGCAGAAGTATATAAATGCATCATTCTAGTTTGCAGAGGAAAAATGTTGCACTGTAACTTTTCAAAGACTTTGGTTTCATTTTCACTTCTTCAATTGCCTAAAAAATTTAAACTGATTGCGCTTTTCACGGGGTCAAAGAGGTAACTGACTGGTATGTCATGAAATTGGCTTTTTTGGGTTATGCGGAAATGGGTCCGAATGGCTACACAACTGCTCACTGGTGGGTGGACTCTGTTACGTGACTTATTTCTGAATCTCTTTTTCCATCTGTAAAATGGGATAACATGGCCTTATTCAGGGTTGATGTGAAGATTAAATAATACAACATGCAAAATCTTAGCAAAGGGTTGTCACTTAATAAACTCAGCTATTGTTTATTGAGTACTCTCTCTTTGCTAGGCTCTGCTTTTTTCACTTTACATGTTTTAACTCAGCTAATTTTCATAACAACCTTACATGCTAAGCAATATTATAACCCCCTGCTCAGCTGGGAAAACTAAGGCAGAAAAAGGTCAACTTTCCCAAGGAAGCAAAGGGAGTAATTAGTGGCAGTGGAATTTGCTACCATGCTCTTAATCACTACTCCATTTTTGGCTCTCCATGTAGTATACAGATGACCAAAGAATTTTAATTCTCCTTGCCACCGACTTTATGAACCTTTATTTCCCTTACCTGTGAAACTGATGTGATTAGAACACTGGCTTTTAAAAGAGGTAGGAAACACCTTGAAATTGGACACGGCTGGACCCAGTCCTATGAAGATTCCGATTTTGTAGTATTTATTTATTTCTAGTCTTGGAATGTGAATTTTTCTGATGCAGAGGTCATTCTGATGCAAAGCACCAGAAAGGTAATCAGGGTAGAAAAAGTCATACTAACCAGGAAAACATTCTTAACTTTCTGTTGCCTGAAATGTTACATCAATCCACATGCAGAGGAAAGTCTCCATTTTTGAAAATGGTAACCTATATCTCCTCTCAGAGGGTAACTAGAGTCAAGATATGGCTATAATTTTTGCCGCTCCAAGGTTTCACCACCTGTTTCTCCTTTGTAAGTGACCTTTGGACTTTTATTCACGTGGAGCTGTCATGCTTTTTTGTAGTTGAAACAATTCTCATTTCAGGAATGTGTTTGGCAGCAGCCTCGCCCCTTCTTACATGGCAGTAGTACAATACAGGCTTTTAAGCTACTCTTAACAGAATTACCCCCATGCTGTTTTCTTTTTCTGATATCTTTGCCTTTAGTTCATTTTTAGTACTTACAAAGGATTGCATGTTTTTTATAAGCATTCATCTGCACCAAGTGTAAGTTGTAATCAAATTCCTTAATATTAATAAATGGCAGATGGAATTTTTTATGGCATGGGAAGAAAAAAATGAATTTAAGTTCACTGTGCTGCTAAACATTAATCTAAATGGATCTCTTTCTTATTATAGCAAACAGCTTACCATTTTACAGATGCATGTGCCCATTCTAACTTGAAGTAGCAGGGTAACATCTGCTGACCCAGAAATGTCCATAGGCAATGAGTGTGCCTGTGTATGCGTGTGTGCACATGCACACTCCTTGTTTTCTGAGAACATCTATAGATTAAAAATAAGACATATTAGAAAAAATCATTGTGAAACTTATACACTGAGAGTATCTGAAGATTTGATATCTGGCATCATCAGGAAAGCAAAACCGACAAACAATTGTCTTTTTAAAATGATCCCTTGCATAGAAAAAAAGGGAAGCAAGGCTTTTGGTTTATTTTGCTTGTTTGTTTTTTATTCTTTGCTCCATTTTTTTATTAGGTCCTATGTGACTTACTCAAAATCTGCTTTTAGATTCAACAAATCAACAGCAACAACAATAGCAGCAACAAACAAAACAAAAACCAAATATGATAAACTCATTACACATTAAAGTACAAATGATTCATATGGGATACTTATAAAGGGAAGCAAGTCTTGAGCAGAATACAACAAGACAATTTTTAAAATGGTTAAATGAGTGCTTATTACCATGTCACAGTCACAGTTCTAAATAATTTTGTGTATTATTTCACTTAACTATCACAGCAACCCTATGAGATGGGGGCTATTATTGCTATTCCCACTTTGCAGATGAAGAAACTGAGTCTCAGAGATGTTAAGCAACTCATCTTAAGTCACTCAGCTAGAAATGATGGAGCCAAGATTTAATCTGACCCCATAGCTTGAGCTCTTTGTCAACACGTGGCACAGCTTTCCAGTTGGCTGAACCAATAGGTCAGAGGTCCAAATATCCAACTGTTAGAAGTAAAATGCTGTTGCTTAGACTAAAAGGAAAACATGGGAGCACTGTTTAGCTGCTATGAAAATCAAGTTGCTCAGCCATGAAGTTGAGAGTCATGGGAGAAGCAAGAAAAAAACACAGAATGGAGAAGGCAAAAGAAAAATGGAAAAGAGAGGCTACAGATAACAGAAGTAGCCATGCAGAGGCAAATGAGCTTGCCAGTCTGAAGAGTAGAGAAGAATGCTAGCTTCAAGGAAAGAGAAGACAGCCCTTTAACAAGCAGCTTAAACCTCCACACCCCCACAGGGCACTAGGGTGCCACATTAAAAATACTTCTGTCACTGGACAGCTCTCCAGTGGGAGCAGACCCTGGGACATTTAAGGAAAGGGCTAGCCAGGTCCTGCTTCCTGCCTTAGCCTCTGAGAGTATGACTCCTTTTTACCTCATCCCACTTTGTGCTAATCAGGACAGATGAAGAAAAAGCTTAATTGGGAATGAGATGAAGTCATTCACTCTGCTGCAATAGAAAGCTAAACTGTGTTACAGTAGAACATACAAGTTATAACATAAAACACAGAAAATCTGTATGCATCCCTAAGTGTGTGTACTCCAAACTTGAAGGAAAATCATGGAGTACCCTTCTAAGAAAACTCACTTTAATTTATCTTTGAACAAACTGAGGCAGAGTACCTGGTATATAGTTGACTCTCAGTAGATGAGAGAGACAAAGAAGGAAGAAATAAAGAGAGATGGCAAGGAAGAAGGAGGTGGGGAGAGGAGAGGAGGCCGAACATGTGTATAAATGACTAGTTATGTGAGCATTGTATCTTCATTAACTTAGGTGCTTTTATTTATTTTTTAATTAATTAATTATTTTTTTGGCTGCACTGCACAGCATGTGGAACTTCCCTGACCAGGGATTGAACCCTTGCCCCCTGCTGTGGAAATGCAGAGCCTTGACCACAGGACCTCCAGGGAAATCCTAGGTGCTTTTTAATGAGACATGATAGGCAGCCAAATACAACTGGTTGAAATAAACCAATAACTCATAGAGTCACAAAACCATTTAATGGGTATTTTAGAGGAAAGACTTCTCAACTAAACCAGTGCTTAAACAGTTTTAAATGGCTGATTAAACCCATCTATTTTATTTTAAACTAGTCAACCTGAACCTCAGTTAGTCTTTCATAAACCCTAGATTTCTATAAATGTGATAAGTAATTGGGAGTTATCATCATCCCAAGGCTTTCTAATGTGCCAAATATTTAACAGAGTGAGTTAGAATATATTTTTCTGGCCAATTCATTGATCTTTCGGTACATTCAATGAGTAATCCTTTCAAAATGGCGGACTTACCTGAAGAGACTAAAGCTAATCTGTCATACAAAATAGAGTTTACTGTGAGGGAGCAGAGATGGTGTCCTGCCTTTCTTTTCTTTAATCCTTCTTCATAGCTATTACTGTTGGTATTCATTCCATCTAACCACAGTGCCCGAATCTTATTCACAGCATTAAGGTGTACTATATTGTAAGAATGTTGATGTCTACTGTGACTTTAAAGGTTAAATATTCTGTTTCTTATACCCTAATCTCCTTGAATATTCAAGAGTCCATTTAAAAAATTTGTTAATATACATTCTAGCTCTATGTTAACAACTTCTGGTTATAAACAATATGCAGGTTTGGGATTATCCCTCTTTTAAAACTCTCTTGATGGTGCTGGCTTTTTGATGCTTCGTCCCCACCAGTAGATTCACTGTGAGTCAGAAAGACATATAAGTGGAGACTTACAAAGAGAGACATTTTACTCCTTGTGTTACTAATGCAGGAATCCTACACTATGCTCTGACTCTTGTTGATAAGGCAAAGAAAAAGGGGAACACCATGCAACAGGATCATTTTCTAGAGGAGAAGACAGTTGCTTGGGAAATTAATATTTTGAGCTTTGATTCCCTAATATGTTTTGTACAAAGTTGGCTGTATTGTCTTTCCACAAGTCTGACACATGAATACCATTTTCTCCATTTTTTAAGAAAGATGCAAATATCCTAAGTAAAGTTGGCTGACACCAAAGGATTTTTTTCAAGAAGATAAATCCTTAGTTTAGGGGTTTTGTTCGTTTAACTCTGCAACCCACTGGGTCTTACACCTGTGAAACAGTACCATGACTGATGATTGTAGTAGATGCCTGATGCTATCAAGAAAATGTAAACCCTTATCTAGAGTTCGGTACTAAAGAAGGCAGAAAGGCCTGCAACAGTTTTAGAAAGAGTTCTACTCCTCAATAATTAACAATTTTATTTTTTAAACTTATTTTATTTTATTTTATTTTTGGCCACACTGTGTGGCTTGCAGGATCTTAGCTTCCCCACCAGAGACTGAACCCGTGCTCTTGGCAGTGAAAGCATGGAATCCTAACCACTGGACCCCCAGGGAATGCCCAACAATTAACAACTTTAAAATTTGGTTCCCTTAAGTGTTATATTAACTGTGTGGGAAAATTCAATTATCTGCAACAACTTTTGATTCCCAATAAGCCAGTGTCTTGCTCCTGAAGTAAATAATCCATTCTAGACATACTGTATAGAATTAAATCGGGGGTAAGTTTCAGAGTTTCAGTCCTGGCTTTTGCCATTTCCAAGTGCTGTGACCTTCAGCAAGTTACTCAAGACTCTCTAAATCTCAGTTTTCTCATGTACAAAATGGGAATATTAAGGCCTGTCTCACAGTGTTGAGGAATGTGCATTGAATATGACACAGTAGACATCCTTAATAAATGGCAGATATTTTTACTTTAAATATTTCACTTTAAATGTATTTGGAAGCAATATGCGAGTTTCTAAACAGGAATTAATGGCACTGTATTTTCCAACAACTTTGAAGTCATGCCCTCTAAATATAATTAGATGAAATTCTCAGCACACAGGTCTAAGTTCATCAATAGTCATTAGTCCCGCTGTGTCCCTGCATGATCTCCAGCAGTCCAAACAGTGTCCACAGACCAAATTGCTGGAAGATTATATTCTGTAGTCAAATGGTGTCCAGGTCACCTTACTGTTCCCTGCCTAGGCCATGTCAGGGCCATGCACATATAGCCTCAATCTATCAGGCTAGACCTAAAGAAAGGACCTAAAGTGTTTATAACCAATAAATAAGCAATAGGAAGTTTCCATTTAATAAACACATACGGTGGGTTCTAAATAAGAAAGTTTTAGGTTGAAGTCTTGACTCTGCCTTCATTAGCTGGATGACCTTGGTATGCTTTCTTTTGCTCTTTTTAAATATGTGGATGACAGTATATTCACTTCAGAGGGCTTAAGTTGAATAGTGAATGTTAAGGGTATTTTAGTACATTGTTAGCATCTTCTGGAACCTCCTCCTTCTTTTGCCCTCATGATATCTTCTGGGTTTCCTCCAGCCTCACAGCCTGCTCCTTCTCAGTCTGCCTGCCAGCCCCCTGCCCTGCTTTACAAGAAATGGAGTGCCTGAAGGCTCTGACCTTGGTCCTTCTACCTACGTACTTGCCCTAGGCATCCTCATCCCATCCCACATCTTAAAGCGCCACCTAATTCTCAATGAAAGCTCTAACTTCCAACTTATTAACACTGCTGCAGTAGTTTAAATTGGCCAAAATTATACATAAAGGGTCAAATTGGCATAAAATCAACATCTGTCTGACACTGAAATCCAGCTATTATAAAAATGCAAGAGGTAGAGAGAAAAAAATGGATGATTTAGTGCCAGTCACCCAGGTATCAACTTCCAAACAACAAAAAGAGAAGGAAACATTGGAGTGTTTACTTGACTTGCTTGAGCCAAAGAAATCATGCAGTTTTTCCATATGATAATGTAGCTTATCCTTTAATTAAAAATTTTAAAAAAACAGTTTTTGAAGGTTAAGAGTTCTATCTAAAACTTCACATCATTTTCAAGGAAAATTAATGAAAATTATTAATTGTTATAGCTCATTTATAAGAAGCTCGATGAGAACATTATGAAGAATTAGTGAAATTATTATCAGATGGAATAATTAAAGATCAATTGTGAAATAATCACATAATTCTAGCTATACGCTGTATTGCTCTTCATTAATCAAAGATAATCTGGAATTGCAATACTTAATTAAATGCAAAAAAGTGTTTGTGTGTTCTGGCTCTGAAAGGAGATAATTGGAGAGTACAGAAGCTGTACAGTTATCAGCTTTTGCTGATTTTTGGAGTCTAGAAATATAAATTCTGCAGTGTGGGGGGCGGATCATTTTGTGGACTGTGGAAATCTGACCTACCGTAGATATTCCTGTTTTCAATGAGGTAATACTTGTCTCTTAATCCTGAAAAAAAAAAAGGGCTTTTAATTCATCAATAAGAAGAAAGTAATGCACCTAATTTTGGCAGATGTATTAGATCTCAGAGGCCCATGGACAAATTCCATCTCACTTTGTTTTCTTCTCTGCCAAATTAGCAACCTACTGGCTAAAATCCTCAGTGTTCCTTGAAAGAGAAAGTAATTCATTCTTTCTCCCATTTGTAAAATAAGGTCATATATAATTCTCCTATCGATCTTTATTTCTCTGTAGGAACTACAATGAAGTCACACATCAATTTCAAATGCAATTTTTAAAAGTTTTATTAAGTTAAAATTTACATACAATAAAATGCACCTATTTAAGATATGTATCAATGACTTTTGACAAATATATATACCCATGGTATCACCGTGACAATCAAGATATGAAACATTTCATTCACTCCAGAAATGTCCTTGTGCCCCATTCCAGTAGCTCCCTACTCCCATCTTTGGTACAAGGCAACCACTGTTCTGCTTGTCTCATAATATAGATTACATACATCTTTTCTAGAATTTTATCTAAGTGGAAGTATACAATATGCACTTTTTTTAGGTCTGACTTATTTTGCTTGGCATGATACTTTTGAGATCCATTCCTCCTAACTCCTCCTTTTTTTATTCCTCTTAACTCCTTTTTTTTTATTCATTGGATGAATATGCCACAATTTACTTATTAATTAACTTTTGATAGAGGTTTGGTTTATTTTCAATTTTGAGCTATTATGCAAAAAGCTACTCTGAACCCTTGTGTATAAGTCTTTTGTTTGGTCATATTGCAAATCACTTTTCATACTGTTTTATTTCAATTGTTCATTCTTGTTCACTGTATCAACCAACTAAAAATCAATTTCAACAGATATCTCCAGGATGGAGGAACATTGCTTTCCATGCTGCATGTGGAAATATAGTCAAATATAGAAATGTCTTCTTTTTGTAAAGAAAACACTTACATACGTCATTTCCTCTCTTCTTTGCATCGTGCTTTTGCAATAAGTAGGGAAGATACTATTACTACTCTTAACTTACAAATTTGTCAGTTTGGTCTTAGAGGAGTTAAGTGATTTACTGAACACCACCCAGTTGATAAGTGCTACCGTCAAAACCAGAACCTGCATTGCAAGTTCTCAATCTGGTGCACTTTCCACCCTGCCATGTAGATTTTTCTTTTTTTTTTTTACTTCCTTCAACACATAATTATTAAGTTCCTTCTGCTTACCTAACACTCTGTTAGAGTATAGGGAGTCACATAACAACAACTACAAAAATCCATGTGTTCTCTCGAGGCATTTGTTAAATTGAGAAGACAATACATGGGTACATGAGAGAAATCGAGTGCATTTATAAGGCAATTAGTTAAGGTTGTTAGAAACCTGCATTCTGTGCTGCATTGAAAACAGGTGATGAATTAATAAATCACTAAATAAAGGGGTAGGGAGTTATCTGGAAGAGGTTCATTAAGAAAGTGATTTTTCTGCTAGACATTGAAAACCAAAAAGTATGGATTGAGATAGAAGAGGTAAGAAGAAAAGCCAAGTATGTATGTCTATGTGATGAGGAAGAATTTGGAATCAGTGGGACTGAGAGGATTTACTTTCAGATTGAACCCATAGGGTGGGGCGAGTTGAATGTCAAGTCCAATTATATGGAATGGACAACAGGGAGACATTGTAGATTCTTAAGCAATGGGGGATGGTGAATGACATGGTCCAAGTGATGTTTTAGAAAGGATCCATTGGTCGAAGCTTGAGGAATAGGGTAGATCTAGGAATGACCATCAAAGAGGCTCATTCGGAGAGTATTATAACCTAGGTATGAGGTGATGAAGACTCAGACCAAGGAAAGGAAAGAGAAGTGTAAATGTTTTTAAACAGACAAGCTATTACCACTCTTCACTGAATGGTATCCTAATTCTGAGGCATTCAAACAAAATTTCTCTAGAAACTAAATGTCCTTGTACTAACAGAACCAGGTTTCACAGCCACAGAAATGACTATAAAGCTGTGCTTTATAGGACTTAATTTTGGCCTGAAGCTTCATTCCTTTTGCTACAATTCACCGCCTGTCAACTTACCAAAGGATGCACTGACTTGCTTATTTCAGCTCTCTCTTTAGAATATAGTTTAAAATAGCACCCATCAGTCTTAATCTCAAGTATTTTCCAAAATGTTTCCCAAATTAGTAAGTGCAGGATTAAAAGCAGTGACCCTGTAGGGGACTATGACAAAAATAGCTCACCCATAATTAGACATGAAATCTTCTTTCATTGAGCTATAGGATATTGGCCAAACCCAGCAGCTTTTCATACTGTGCTGTGTCAAGGGCTCCTTAAAGCAAGTGCACCCCAAGTTCTCTCCCCTGTGGCCCAGTGATCTGGTGGAAGCTTTTATTTTGTTCCCCATTTTCAGGCTACCAACTTCGGCCTCATTCACGGTGTCCTAGGCACACATGTAGCTTGGATCCTGGTAATTAAATTAACTGTCCTCCTAAGCAGACCTCAGTTAAAGGTGCATGTGGACCATGGCAGATCAAAGACACTCCTTCACAACATACACACTCTCTAGAAAACAGACTAGAGCTGTAATGTTTGATTTATTTGGAAGCCAAAGGAGCTCTTAACCAGAAATGTATAATAATGAAGTTAAGTTACTCTTGTCTTTCTGAAATGAGTCCAGTGATTGTTTCTATGCATTGCCACTGGGAAGACCCCATAAACTTGGGGGAAAGACAAACTTCAAATCTTGCTCTTTGTGCGTATGCTGCATGCACGATAGTCATTTGATCTCAGACATGTGACTTGTCTTTCTCTGCCTCAGGTTCTTCACCTGTAAAGTTAAAATAATACTGGTGGGCTTCCCTGGTGGCGCAGTGGTTGAGAGTTCGCCTGCCGATGCAGGGGACACGGGTTCGTGCCCCGGTCCGGGAAGATCCCACATGCCGCGGAGCAGCTGGGCCCGTGAGCCATGGCCGCTGAGCCTGCGCGTCTGGAGCCTGTGCTCCGCAACGGGAGAGGCCACAACAGTGAGAGGCCCGCGTACCGCAAAAAAAAAAAAAAAAAATAATAATAATAATAATAATACTGGTACTTGCCCCAAAGAGTCAAGAAATATTCAATAACGTGATCTATTTAAAGTGCTAAGTATTATGCCTGACCCATACCAAGCACTTAGATATCAATGATGATTTTTGACCCGGTGCTCCTGCTACTGTTGTTGTTTTATTGTTGCTATTGCTGTTGTTGCTTCAGCCCAAATTTTTAGTGATTCTTCTCAAGATATTTTCAGTGTAATAGGGGAAACTGAAATATAAATACCCCATGGCAGAATTGTGAAAGTTCCATATATAGGTACAAGCAATATACTATGGAAATAGCAGAAGAAAGAATAATTCTGCAGGGGTAATCAGAGACCATTTGATGGGTCAGATGCATGAAAGCTGAGCTTTGAAGGTAGAATTTTTCATTTAAACCCAGACAAAGGAAGGCTGCTGGAAATTTTTGAAGGAAGACTCTAACCTGTATTTTATCCACAACATTGTGAAAAAGGGGCAGTATAAGAGAAAAATTAGAGGCCCAGAAAGAGTAGCAAATTAGAAATGCATACTTTTTGTTGATTGTTTTTGTGGGATGATGGACCAAACGTAGGAGGGAGGCAGAGAAGTAGGAGGGAGGCCAGAGTGACATGGTGAAGGGCTACCTCCTTGATCTATGGACTACCTCCAATCCATCAACAAGCCCTGTGATTGAATACCCCTCTGACATACATCTTGGAACTCATCCACTTTCCTCCCTCTTCCATTATTTGAGCTCTCAGCAGAATTTCTCACAGTGGACTCCTCTCTGCTTCCTGAACTTCTTCCTGCTCTTGACTCTCATGACACACACTGGTTTTCCTCCAACCCCTTGGGTTCCCCTTCTCACTCTTCCAGATGTCTGCTGCTCTGCTTGCCCATAGAACACACCAACCTTGGCATTTTCTATCTACATGCTCATCTACTTTCATGCCATAAAACACCACCTGTTTCCTAATGAGTGTCACATTTATGTCTCCTTTGTGAACTTCTCACCAACTCCAGACTCATGACCGTAACTCCCAATCTAGCATATCTGCATGGATGTTGTCATGGGCATGCCAGCATCAACATCTTAGCCATATTTTCATCTCCTAATCTTCCCTGAGTTGTGCCATCTCACAAATGGCACTACATCCACGTAATTGCGAAAGCTCAAGATCGAGAATTTTTCCTTGATGTGTTTCTTTCTTCTGACCTCCATATTCAGTTCATCAGTAAGGGCTGTCAGTGTTACCTCCAAAATCTCCCAAACCCTGCCTCTGTTCTCCATCTCTGCCGCTCTCATCATTGTCACTTGTGCTAAAGTAAAATATTTAGGAACTGGGCTAGTTTTGCCTTTTTGACCTCTACAATCGTGAACTACTCAGGAGCCAGAGTGGTCTCTTAAAAACCTAATTCCAGTCATGTTCTTTCCTTTCATAAAAATCTTCACTTAACATCCAAACTCTATCCAGCTTCAAAAGTCCTGTTTCTCTGACTTTTATTCTCCCATCTCCCACTCTGCTCATCACACCAACTTTCATCCTTTGCTTTGAATATACAACCTTGTTCCTGCTTAGGATACTTTGTGAGTGCTTTTCTTATTGGTCAGTACTTCGTTTTGGTGTCCTCTGTTCAGAGAACACTTTTTTTTCCTAATCTCCCATTCTGAAGCCCCCTCCAACTGTCCCTGAGTTCATCATCCTACAGTAACCAGACAGTTTTATCTATTATTTATTTATTCATTCTTCCTCTCAGTTGCCTCCAATTAGAAAGTAAACTTTAGTAGAGAAGGAATCTTGTCACTTGTACTCAAAACTTTGTCCCAACATCTAAAATAGGGCCTAACATGGTAGCTGTTTAATAAATAATATTTAAGTGAGTGATTTTTTAAATGCTATCATCCTGTATCCAACTCACTGTTCTTTCTTGCTTGGATTATTACAGCAAGCCAGCTCACTATTTGTATCACTTTAATATTCGTCCCTCTAATTCACTCTATACCTAGGATCTTTTAAAACTGCAATCTAATCATGACAGCCTCCTCTCTCTCATAAGCAATACCATACAAGACGTGACCCACACCTACTTTTCCAGCTCATCCCCTGCCACTCTCCCTTTAAGCTCAATGTGCCTCTTCTTCCTCTTTTTTTTTTTTTTTCCTAAATGCACAAATAGTGGAAGATGATTGGAGATGTCTTCACTACATTTTTCAGTCATCAGTATTCAGGAATGCTGATAGTTTTCTACTCTTGCACCCTCACCGTATAGCCTATGCACCCTGCACCAGGATGTTTTTGCAGGCTCCTTTTTAATTTGTAAAGAGAAAGAACAGGAGGCCCAAAGGTGATTACCAGTCAGAGCGGCTCATCATTAAAAAGGTCTGAGACTTGTGGCAAACGGATGACTGTAAGATACAGGTCAGATGGGTTTTGCACTATTCAGGCTCAGGCTGAATTACAAAAATTAAATAGCACTCTAATTAACCACAGTAGTTAGCATATAATTCAGATCGCTGGAACTCCAGCTGACTGTGGATTTTAAAAAATTGCGTAATGTACAAATAAAAAAAACAAAACAAAACAAAACAACAAAATAAAACCCTGCTCTGGTTGGTTTTCCATATACAGGCTTCACGGGTAAGAAAACATTGCAGATTTCTGGAAAAACAGAATTATTCTTACCGTCCAGGAGAAAAAAGGTGAATTCTGTTTTTCAAAGAGAATAAAGGATTAACCTAGTGAGGGATGAAAGAAGTTTTACATTCTGTTGTTAAGCACTGCACACATCCTGATTTGGACATTTTAGGACTATACCAGATGAACGCAAAGGATAGGAGATAAGATGAAAACAAAATTGTAGGCAAGTTTTTTATCTGAATCGGCTTCCCTGATTGCTTTCTGAAGGTGTAGGGTAACCGTTCTCCACCAAGTAGAATGCAACCTAGATGAACGTAAGATTTTCTAAATAAAGAAAATGACGGGGCTTCCCTGGTGGTGCAGTGGTTGAGAATCTGCCTGCCAGTGCAGGGGACATGGGTTCGAGCCCTGGTCTGGGAAGATCCCACATGCCGCGGAACAACTAGGCCCGTGAGCCACAATTACTGAGCCTGCGCTCCTGGAGCCTGTGCTCTGCAACAAGAGAGGCCACGATAGTGAGAGGCCCGCACACCACAATGAAGAGTGGCCCCCACTTGCTGCAACTAGAGAAAGCCCTCACACAGAAATGAAGACCCAACACAGCCATAAATAAATAAATAAATAAAAAATTTTAAAAAAATCTGGTGAGAATAGCATTTAAAAAACAAAACAAAAAAAAGAGAATGACGACATCAGCCAAAATTACTTAAATTCCTGATAAAGAGATGCAAAACATGTTAGGAAACTTCTAAGAGGGACTTCAGATATGAGAAGCCAAATACTACAGAAATTTTCAGATCACAGCCTCTGCATATCAAACAAAAAATAAAATGAAGCCTGATTTTACTGTTGCACCAAAGAAGCACTGGGAAATCACTATGAAATATGGGCAAATATCAAAGCTGAGGGGCTTCCCTGGTGGTGCAGTGGTTGAGAGTCCGCCTGCTGATGCAGGGGACACGGGTTCGTGCCCTGATCCGGGAAGATCCCACATACCGTGGAGCGGCTGGGCCCATGAGCCATGGCCGCTGAGCCTGCACGTCCGGAGCCTGTGCTCTGCAACAGGAGAGGCCACAACAGTGAGAGGCCTGTGTACCGCAAAAAAAAAAAAAAAAAAAGCTGAGACATGGAGCAGGCAAGTGGTTCCTTTAGAAATTAAAGATAATACCAACAAAGGGAAAATATAACAAAAATCCTGTGTTTTCAAATACCTAAATTTCAAAAGTTAATTAAACTATTTGAATTTAAGGGTTAATTTTATACTTATTACAATAAGTCACTTCACTTTTTAATTGTCTCTTAAACATAATGAGGCTAATAATAATTGCTAACATTTATTGAACTTTTACTATGTGTCACGTACTATGTTCGACACATTCATTATCCCATTTAAGCTCACAGCTTTGCAGCAGTGAGAATTATTATCTGTATTTTACAGATGAGGAAACTGTGGTTCACAAACTCATAGTAAATTAGCCCAAGAACTCATAGATAGTAAATGGATGAGTTATGAATCTAGGGGTAACTGGTTCCAACATCCATGTTTTTAACCACTACGGTATGTTACCTCCCTAATTTAAATTCTACCTTTTCCATAGAAATGAAATGAACAGCTGTTTAACTAAAATTTGACCATATGAATCACACTCATAAAGGACCATGGTCACTCATAATGTAGTGTTTGCTCATAATTTTATACGACATTAAACTTTGGAGAACTGGCTTGGGTGTTTTTCTTTTTGTCCATTTCAGAATACTGTTTGTCATGATGCTAAGAGAAAAATCAGTTCTGTATTTTGTTCACTTCTCTGCAGAGTTTGTCCTACAGTGATCTAGTCACTGCTGAAATCTAGGCCTTAGTCCTTATTTTTTAAAAAAGAGTAATTCATGGGCCTTACAGACTGACATTCTTCACACTGTATTTTTCTTTATAGCCAAGATGAGTGAAGGTATTTTATGCTCAATTAAAGAAAGCTATTTGAAGGTTAAAATATTAAAGGAAATTTCCTTGGAAGTTTTTTACCCTCTATATTCTTGTGCCTATTGAGTCATTTGTGAGATCAAAACTTTTTTTCAGAATAAATGTATCTTAAAAGTAAGTACTTTTCTGGGGGGTCCTGCATCAAAAATACATCTACTTGTGGAACAACACCTAGAGAACATCTACTGAACACTGGCAAAATACCTCAGACCTCCCAAAAGGCAAGAAAATCCCCACATACCTGCGTAGGGCAAAAGAAAAAATGAAAACCCAGAGACAAAAGAATAGGGATGGGACCTGCACCTCTGGGAGAGAGCTGTGAAGGAGGAAAAGTTTCCACACACTACGAAGGCCCTCCACTGGTGGAGATGGGGGTGGCAGGGGGGAAGCTTTGGAGCCACGGAGGAGAGCGCAGCAACAGGGGTGTGGAGGGCAAAGTGAAGAGATTCCCACAAAGAGGATCAGTGCCAACCAGCACTTGCCAGCCCCAGAGGCTTGTCTGCTCACCCACCAGGACAGGTGGGGGCTGGGAGCTGAGGCTCAGGATTCGGAGGTCAAACCCCAGGGAGACCACTGGGGTTGGCTGCGTGAACACACCCTGAAGGGGGCTAGTGTGTCACAGCTAGCCGGGAGGGAGTCTGGGAAAAAGTCTGGAACTGCCTAAGAGGCAGGAAACCATTGTTTCGGTGTACACGAGGAGAGGGGATTGAGAACACCACCTAAACAAGCTCCAGAGACAGGTGCGAGCCATGGCTCTCAGCTTGGACACCAGAGATGGGCATGAAACACTAACGCTGCTGCTGCAGCCACCAAGAATGCTGTGTGCAAGCACAGGTCACTATCCACACCCCAACCCCGGGAGCCTGTACAACCCGCCACTGCCAGGGTCCCATGATCCAGGGGCAACTTCCCCGGGAGAACACATAGCATGCCTCAGGCTGCTGCAGCATCATGCTGGCCTCTGCTGCCGCAGGCTCTCCCTGCATTCCAATTATAACCACAGTACCCCTCCCTCCCCCCACAGGAGTGAGCAAGAGCCCCCTAATCAGCTGCTGCTATAACCCTCTCCTGTCTGGGTGGGGAACAGATGCCTGAGGGTGACCTACACACAGAGGTGGGTCCAAATCCAAAGCTGAACCCCAAGAGCTGTGCAAACAAAGAAGAGAAAGGGAAATTTCTCCCAGCAGCCTCAGGGGCAGTGGATTAAATCCCCACAGTCAACTTGATGTACCCTGCATCTGTGGAATACCTGAATAGACAACAAATCATCCCAAAAATTGAGGCAGTGGACTTTGGGAACAACTGTAGACTTGGAGTTTGCTGTCTGCAACTGACTTGTTTCTGATTTTTATGTTTATCATAGTATAGTTTTTAGTGCTTGTTATTATTGGTGGATTTCTTTATTCGTTTCATTGCTATCTTTTTTAAATTATGATTACTTTTTTATTTTAATAATTAAAAAATATTATTATTATTATTATTCTTTCTTTTTTTCTCCCTTTTTCTTCTGAGCCGTGTGGCTGTCACGGTCTTGGTGCTCCGGCCTGGTGTCAGGCCTAAGCCTCTGAGGTGGGAGAGCCGAGTTCAGGACACTGGACCACCAGAGACCTCCTGGCCCCACGTAATATGAATTGTAAGAGCTCTCCCAGAGATCTCTGTCTCAAAGCTAAGACCCAACTCCAGCCAATGGCCAGCAAACTCCAGTGCTGGATTCCCCATGCCAAACAACTAGCAAGACAGGAACACAACCCCACCCGTTAGCAGAGAGGCTGCCTAAAATCATAGTAAGGTCACAGACACCCCAAAACACACCACAAGATACGGTCCTGCCCAGCAGAAAGACATGATCCAGCCTCATCCACCAGAACACAGGCACCAGCCCCATCCACCAGGAAGCCTACACAACCCACTGAACCAACCTTACCCACTGGGAGCAGACACCAAAAACAACAGGAACTACGAACCTGTGGCCTGCAAAAAGGAGACCCCAAAACAAACACAGTAAGTTAAGAAAAATGAGAAGACAGAGAAATATACAGCAGATGAAGAAGCAAGGTAAAAACCCATTAGACCAAACAAGTGAAGAGGAAATAGGCAGTCTACCTGAAAAAGAATTCAAAGTAATGATAGTAAAGGTAATCCAAAATCTTGGAAATAGAATGGAGAAAATACAAGAAACATTTAATAAGGACCTAGAAGAACTAAAGTGCAAACAAACAATGATGAACAACACAATAAATGAAATTAAAAATTCTCTAGAAGGAATCAATAGCAGAGTGACTGAGCCAGAAGAATGGATAAGAGACCTGGAAGATAAAATAGTAGAAATAACTACAGCAGAGCAGAAAAAAAAAAAAAAAAGAATGAAAACAATTGAGGACAGTCTCAGAGACCTCTGGGACAACATTAAATGCACCAACATTCGAATTGTAGGGGTCCCAGAAGAAGAGAAAAAGAAAGGGACTGAGAAAATATTTGCAGAGATTATAGAAAAAGTTCCCTAACATGGGAAAGGAAATAGTCAAGTCCAGGAAGCGCAGAGTCCCATACAGGATAAATCCAAGGAGAAACACACCAAGACACATATTAATCAAACTATCAAAAATTAAATACAAAGAGAAAATATTAAAAGCAGCAAGGGAAAAGCAACAAACAACATATGGGAATCCCCATAATGTTTACAGCTGATCCTTCAGCAGAAACCCTGCAAGCCAGAAGGCAGTGGCAGGACATATTTAAAGTGATGAAAGGGGAAAACCTACAACCAAGATTACTCTACCCAGCAAGGATCTCATTCAGATTTGACAGAGAAATGAAAACCTTTATAGACAAGCAAAAGTTAAGAGAATTCAGCACCACCAAACCAGCTTTACAACAATGCTAAAGGAACTTCTCTAGCCGGAAAACACAAGAAGAAGAGAAACACCTACAAAAACAAACCCAAACAATTAAGAAAATGGTAATAGGAAGATAAATATCGATAATTACCTTAAATATAAATGGATTAAATGCTCCAACCAAAAGACATAGACTGGCTGAATGGATACAAAAACAAGACCTGTATATATGCTGTCTACAAGAGACCCATTTCAGACCTAGTGACACATACAGACTGAAAATGAGGGGATGGAAGAGATATTCCATGGAAATGGAAATCAAAAGAAAGCTGGAGTAGCAATTCTCATATCAGACAAAATAGACTTTAAAGTAAAGACTATTACAAGAGACAAAGAAGGACACTACATAATGATCAAGGGATCAATCCAAGAAGAAGATATAATCATTGTAAATATTTATGCACCCAACATAGGAACACCTCAATACATAAGGCAGATGCTAACGGCGATAAAAGGGGAAATCGATATTAACACAATCATAGTAGGGGAATTTAACACCCCACTTTCACCAATGAAAATGAAAATCATTGAAAATGAAAATAAGTGAGGAAACACAAGCTTTAAGTGACACATTAAACAAGATGGACTTAATTGATATTTATAGGACATTCCATCCAAAAGGAACAGAATACAGTTACTTCTCAAGTAGTCATGCAACATTCTCCAGGACAGATCATATCTTGCGTCACAAAACAAGCCTCGGTAAAGTTAAGAAAATTGAAATTGTATCAAGTATCTTTTCCAACCACAGTGCTAAGGGACTACATATCAACTACAGGAAAAAACCTGTAAACAATACAAACACATGGAGGCTAAACAATACATTACTAAAGAACCAAGAGGTCACTGAATAAATCAAAGAGGAAATCAAAAAATACCTAGAGACAAACTACAGTGTAAACACGAAGATCCAAAACCTATGGGATACAGCAAAAGCAGTTCTAAGAGGGAAGTTTATACAATCCTACTTCAAGAAACAAGAAACATCTTAAATCCACAACCTAACTTTACACCTAAAGCAGTTAGAGAAGGAAGAACAAAAAAACCCCGAAGTTAGCAGGAAAGAAATCATAAAGGTCAGATCAGAAATAAATGCAAAGGAGTGAAGGAAACAATAGCAAAGATCAATAAAACTAAAAGCTGGTTCTTTGAGGAGATAAACAAAATTGATAAACCATTAGCCAGACTCATCAAGAGAAAAAGGGAGAAGACTCAAATCAACAGAATGAGAAATGAAAAAGGAAAAATAATATCTGACACTGCAGAAATACAAAAGATCATGAGATATTACTACAAGCAACTATATGCCAATAAAATGGACAAATTCTTAGAAAAGCACAACCTTCCTAGACTGAACCAGGCAGAAAAAGAAAATATAAACAGACCAGTCACAAGCAGTGAAATTGAGACTCTGATTAAAAATCTTCCAACAAACAAAAGCCCAGGACCAGATGGCTTCACAGGTGAATTCTATCAAACATTTAGAGAAGAGCTAACACCTATCCTTCTCAAACTCTTCCAAAAAATTGCAGAGGGAGGAACACTCCCAAACTCATTCTATGAGGCCACCATCACACTGATACCAAAGCCAGACAAAGATGTCACAAAAAAAGAAAACTACAGCCATTATCATTGATGAACATAGATGCAAAAATCCTCAACAAATAACTAGCAAACAGAATCCAGCAGCACATTAAAAGGATCATACACCATGATCAAGTGGGGTTTATCCCAGGAATGCAAGGATTCTTCAGTATATGCAACTCAATCAATGTGATACACCATATTAACAAACTGAAGGATACAACCATGTGATCATCTAATAGATTCAGAAAAAGCTTTTGACACAATTCAACAGTGATTTATGATTAAAAAAAAAAAACTTCCCAGGAAGTAGGCATAGAGGGAACTTACCTCAACATAGTAAAGGCCATATATGACAAACCCACAGCCAACATCGTTCTCAATGGTGAAAAACTGAAACCATTTCTTCTAAGATCAGGAACAAGGCAAGGTTGCCCACTCTCACCACTCTTATTCAACATAGTTTTGGAAGTTTTAGCCGCAGCAATCAGAGAAGAAAAAGAAGAAAAAATAATCCAAATCAGAAAAGAAGAAGTAAAGCTGTCACTGTTTGCAGATGATACTATACATAGAGAATCCTAAAGATGCTACCAGAAAACTACTAGAGCTAATCAATGAATTTGGTAAAGTAGCAGCATACAAAATTAATGCACAGAAATCTCTTGCATTCCTATACACTAATGATGAATAATCTGAAAGAGAAATTAAGGAAACACTCCCATTTACCATTGCAACAAAAAGAATAAAATACCTACGAATAAACCTACCTAAGGAGACAAAAGACCTGTATGCAGAAAACTATAAGACACTGTTGAAAGAAATTAAGGATGATACAGATAGACGGAGAAATATACCATGTTCTTGGATTGGAAGAATCAACATTGTGAAAATGACTATACTACCCAAAGCCATCTACAGATTCAATGCAATCCCTATCAAAGTACCGATGACATTTTTCACAGAACTAGAACAAAGATTGTACAATTTGTATGGAAACTCAAAAGACCTCGAATAGCCAAAGCAGCCTTGTGAAAGAAAAATGGAGCTGGAGGAATCAGGCTCCCTGGCTTCAGACTATACTACAGAGCTACAGTAATCAAGACAGTATGGTACTGGCACAAAAAAACAGAAATATAGATGAATGGAACAGAATAGAAAGCCCAGGGATAAACCCACACACATATGGTCACCTTATCTTTGATAAAGGAGGCAAGAATATATAATGGAGAAAAGACAGCCTCTTCAATAAGTGGTGCTTAAAAGCTGGACAGCTACATGTGAAAGAATGAAATTAGAACACTCCCTAACACCATACACAAAAATAAACTCAAAACGGATTAAAGACCTAAATGTAAGGCCAGACACTATAAAACTCTTAGAGGAAATCATAGGAAGAACACTCTTTGACATAAATCACAGCAAGATCTTTTTAACCCACCCCCTAGAGTAATGGAATTAAAATCAAAAGTAAACGTATGGGATCTTATGAAACTTAAAAGGTTTTACGCAGCAAAGGAAACCATGAACAAGACGAAAAGACAACCCTCAGAATGGGAGAAAATATTTGCAAACGAAGCAACTGGCAAAGGATTAATCTCCAAAATTTACAAGTAGTTCATGCAGCTCAATGTCAAAAAAACAAACAACCCAATCCAAAAATGTGCAGAAGACCTAAATAGACATTTCTCCAAAGAAGATATACAGATTGCCAACAAACACATGAAAGGATGCTCAACATCACTAATCATGAAAGAAATGCAACTCGAAACTACAATGAGGTATGACTTCATACCAGTCAGAATGGCCATCATCAAAAAATCTAGAAACAATAAATGCTGGAGAGGGTGTGGAGAAAAGGGAGCCCTCTTGCACTGTTGGTGGGAATGTAAATTGATACAACCACTATGGAGAACAGTATGGAGATTCTTTAAAAAACTTAAAATGGAACTACTATACAACCCAGCAATCCCACTACTGGGCATATACCCTGAGAAAACCATAATTCAAAAAGAGTCATGTTCCACAATGCTCATTACAGCTCTATTTACAATAGCCAGGACATGGAAGCAACCTAAGTTTCCATCAACAGATGAATGGATAAAGAAGATGTGGCACATATATACAATGGAATATTTTTCAGCCATAAAAAGAAATGAAATTTTTATTTGTAGCGAGGTGGATGGACCTAGAGACTGTCATACAGAGTGAAGTAAGTGAGAAAGGGAAAAACAAATACCGTATGCTAACACATATATATGGAATCTAAAAAAAAAGTTCTGAAAAACCTAGGGGCAGGACAGGAATAAAGACACAGACATAGAGAATGGACTTGAGGACACTGGGAGGTGGAAGGGTAGGCTGCGATGAAGTGAAGTGAAGGGTAGGCTGGGATGAAGCATGGACATATATACACTACCAAATGTAACATAGATAGCTAGTGGGAAGCAGCTGCATCGCACAGGGAGTTCAGCTCCATACCTAGAGGGGTGGGATAGGGATGGTGGGAGGGAGATGTAAGAGGGAGGGGATATGGGGTTATATGTATACATATGCTGATTCACTTTGTTATACAGCAGAAACTAACACAACATTGTAAAGTAATTATACTCAATGAAGATGTTAAAAACATACTTTTTTATGAGGGGAAGGGAGAGGGCAAAATGTTTATGGATTTTTTTTTACTTTAATTTTTATTTTAATTTTTTTAATTGAATGGAAGATTCTTTAAATTCTGTAGTGCTTTACAGTTTTCAAGAGTTTCACGTACATGATTTCATATAATCCCATAATAACCCTTTTCTTGCCTCTACCCCCTTCCCTCTCCCCAGTGGTAACCACTGGTTTGTTCTCTATATGTATGAGTCTGCTTCTTGTTTTATTCTCTAGTTTGTTGTATTTTTTATATTCCACATATGTGATATCATACAGTAATTTGTCTGAGTTATTTCACTTAGCATAATGCCCTCCAAGTCCATTATAGATTTCTTTAAAATACCTTTTAAAGAATGGTTCCCAACTTTACACTTATAATGTAGTTCTATACCACTAAAAAATGGATTAGTTGTAATATTATGGCTACTGCCCTGAATTTTCTGTTAGAGATAGCAATATCCATAGTTTCTCTCAACTTAAATGAAAGTCTGCTTATCATTGGATAATTTATTCATTTATGCAGTAAACAAATATTTATTAAGTACTTGCTATATGCAAGGCACCCTTTAATGATAAAGAATATCATTTCCTTTTCTTTATGGAACTAACAGTCTAGTTGTAGCGGTTGGAAAGAGACACAAGCAAGAGGAAAATGTCAAATAATAAGAATTGCTATGAAGAATATAAAGCAGGATGACGTGATAGAATAATACTGATGGGTGAGTGTGGCCATTTTAAAAGGATGGTCAGAGAAGGCCTCATTGAAGATGTGACATTCTATCTGAGACCTTTATGATAAGAGTGAACCATGCTAAGTTCTTGGAGAAGAGCATTCCAGATGGAGAGAAAAGGGCAAAAGCCATAAAATGAAAACGTGTGATGTGCGTGATGAATAGAAAGTCCATGTGTCTAGAGTGTAGAAAATGTCAGAGGAATGCTGACATGCAGGTGAAGATATCATCAGGGGGACAATAGACCTTGGTATGAAGTTGTAATTTTATTTTCATGGCAATTATAAACCATTGGAAGGTGATTTGCAACTTGAAGGATTAATTTGGGGCCATAGGATTTAATCTAAGAACTTTGAATTTCACAGCTAGGACAGTTTCTTCTGGCCTCAAACAACAATAAGATATGGAAAAAGACTGAAGGCCTTGAGCCTTAGTGTTACATTGAAGCTGGAGTTTAAGCCCTCAGATCCAGAGACCACTCATCAAGATGCATGTTACATGTTTAACTTAATCACTCTGCTGGGCACTATTTTAGGCACCAGGGATACAGCTGTGAATAAGAAACGTTACTTGCCTTATATTCTAGGTAATAGAACAGAGGGAACATATTATAACACTGAGCACTTGCTGAGGGTTCTTTTTAATAATCTAGCTTCCCTGTTAGTTTTTCAGCTTCAGGACCTGACTGCATTATTCATCAACTGTGATTGCCCTAGAGCCTATTAAAATGCTTGACACATAGTAGGTGCTCAGTAATTCTTAACTGAATTGAAAATTAGCTTTAATCTCATTGATATGCAGTATTCCATTGTGTGTGTGTATCTTCTCTTTTTTCAAAACCATGTTCTATTTTTTAATATAAACATATTGGAAAATCATTTTTTTTCCATGAAGGGTTTATGTTTTTACAGGGTTTTGCTTTATTAGTCAATATATTATCTTCATTCTGTGACATGCAGTCTACCTTAATCCTGTGAATTTAAATCTCTATGGAATACATCTATTTTGGGCTTCAATTATGTGAAATCAGTTAAATCCCCCAATTTTTTGTAAACAGTATTTGTCATAGCCACCTAAAAATGCCCTATTTTGGTTTTGCACATCATAAAGGAAATCCTGAAATGGAGAATCTTTGTCCTTTCCTATTTCCATCTACCTATCCTATTATTTTAAAAGCTCACTAATTTATGATTATTGTCAAAAGGCAGTTTAAAATACCATCGTATTTTGGTCTTTCTCTGGGTTTTTCCTTCACACTGTGCTCCCGGTCCAAAGAAGTATGGACAGTTCCCCAAAAGTGTCATGGTCTCTTTCATGGTGCCCATTCAACAGCATTGGAATGTCTTTTTCTCTCTTCTTATTGTCCTTCCTATGTACTTTATCTTCAACCTTTTGTCTTTAGCTTAACTGTAGCCATTCCTAAAAGCCTTTGTTTAACTTTCCATACCTGGGTTAGCTGCCTGTGTTTGTCCTATTACCAGCTTTGTCACATGCTATTGTAATTTCCATTACTCTAAGTTTCTTTTCTAGACTGTAAAATCCCCGAGGGCTGGGACTAGATTGCAATCACAATTCTAATGCCACCTCCTAACTCAGTGACTACCAGAGAGTGGACCTTTAACAAAAATCTACTGAGTGAATGAATACATGGATCAATTAGCTGTCATTTTCTAAGGCAGATAATAATTTAATTTGTTCTCATTGTCTGGTGCATTAAAAAGGTCTTTGTTCATACCTGTGACTTTCCCTGTCTCCCGAGTTCTATTTTTATAATTTTCTTTTATTTTGTATAGTTTGGTACTTAGCATGTTACTTCAGAGCAATATAGCTTTTAAGTCTGGGGTAGAAAAGAAAGAGAAGACAATGTAGTGTTCGTACAAATCTGCCCTTAGGACCCATTTCTCAGAAAAAGCAGATAGGAAGGAGTGGTGGTTGAAGATCTAGGAGCTGGTGTCATTAAGGAAGAAAACCTAGCATCCTTTCCACATTCACTTGTATTCATTTGATATTCCAGCTCACAAAAGCTCTGGCTTGACTGTTGACAGTCAACATGTGAGAACTGTGGTTTCTACTCCTTTGTACAGGAAATCTGTGTGGCTGTATGAGAAGGAGTGAGAGATGGTATTTTCGTCTCATGAATAAAAACTGTGTATCTTGATATTGCTGTCAAAGAGCTGAAGTTACTAAACCAATGATATACTCTCGGGGAAATATAGGTGAAAAAGCCTCTGTTTTCTTTCTTTTTTCCCTCTCCCAGCTCTTCACCAGCGTTCAATTCAACCCGAGGAACCAGGAACTGAGGAGGAAGGAAGTAATTGACATTCAAAGCCTCTATTTTTAGACACCTTTACATTTTTCTTTTGCATCTAACTAGCAAGGATTTTTCCAAACAAGCTTTTAATTAGCAGGTGAGTTTAATTGATATGTGGGTTTCTCAGAAGGGGAAGGGACCTCAATGTGGAGGAGGAGGGGGGAGGGCTTCCATCACTCTCACTCACAGTAGAAGACCATTAATTCATTTGCACCTGGATGTTTTAAAGGATCAATTTATTGTAGCCAAGAAAGAAGGCAGAGACTCAAAAGGTTGGAATCTGTCAGAGAAGAAAGAGAGGCACTATAATTGAACATGTTATGTGGCTGATTTAAAACTTGGAAAAATATGGCTACTGGTGTCCAAATAGAGAAACTAACCTATTTGCATAGAGTCAGGTTCTGTCTGAGTGCTGAGAAAAGATTAGTGTCTCAAAATCAATGAAGTTAATTTTTTTTTAAAGTTTTTAGTCGGTAGGAAAGTGGAAAATAAAACACATAGGTAAATCAGTTTCATTGGTCTCAAAAGAGTAGTTTTTAATGTAAGTGAATGTGAGAATGTTTTAAAAGTGAAATCCAGGGTAGTCTTGCTTTTTGTGGTGGTGGGAGAGAACACATATCCTGTGTTCAGTTTTGCAAAGTGGGAAGTTGCAGGAAGCATGGGAGGGTGTATACGTCATGATTCAGAAACCATTAGTTGCATGCAACAGAGGCCAGTACTGACTAATATAAGTAGAAAAACAGAAGAATAAATTAAAAGCTTATTGGCTATGTCACAGAATCAAATGAATGGCTGAATAGTCAAGCCTCATAGAAGGATGGGGGCTACAGAAGCTCTGAAATCTAGGTAAGAAACTAATGGAGGGTCTGATAGGTATCTGATTGGTGAAGCATGATTAAAATCCGCCCCCTCCTCCCCCCCATTGACAAGAGAAGTGAGATGCTTCCATTCAACCAATATCATCTCTGGTGAGGGACAAAGTGTTCAACAAGTACAAAATTCTAGATGCTGATACAACTTTTGACCTACCCTAAAACTTGATATACGTGTATGAACACATATGCACATAATCTATAACCTATACATGCGTATGTAGACATCCATTGTCATATATGATTACCAAAATTGTGATTACCAAATTTTCTTCCAATATTCCAGCACCAATACTCCCTACCTGCTTCAAGATGATTATAGGTGTTGAACTGGCATCTTGAAATTCTGTGCCACATCAGATATTGTTAAAATGCATATTCTCCATTAGTCTGAGCGGAAGTCTGCCTTCCAGAGGGAGAAAATTCTCCTTTGATTCCCCGCAGCTAGCAACCAGAAAAAATGGCTGCACTTTTACCCTTTAAGATGCCTTTTCAGATTATTTGATACTTATTCTTTAAAAAGCCTTAAATAATAGCCTGAACCCTGTTGAGTTCACCATAGAACTATAAGAGACTTATATTTATTGGACAAATGGTAGTTACATAGACCACAGAGTCCTAGAAGAAAAGCTGGCTACATAAACATCTCCTGCCCCTAAATTTCTGCTTCAAAGATGGACCCAAAGTGATTTTTATTGAGTATTACTACAGTAGAAAATAATTGTCTGTGATAGGAAGATACAGTTTATTATTTAAGAATGAACCACCCTCTTCAGGATAAATTTGGGGGATTCATCACACTTATCCTGAAGACTATATTTCCTTTTCTGTATTAGAAGACAGAATAAGTGAGGATGTTTGGAAGACTTTTGCCTGACCTCATGGTTAGTCCGAATGGAAATGCATTACTATCTTTGGCAGAGTATTTAGTTTCATAACTTGGCTAACTTGGCTTACATATAGGCACTTTGTATATTTGTAGGAGAAAAGCCTGAAGAGAATAGCATATGCAGTTACGGTTCTGCCTTGTATGATCTGTGGTCCTCTCTGTGTATCCTCCTCTAGAATGTTAGCTGTGCAAGCTCTCATAGCAAGCAGCTACCTGAGTCTAGCGTGTGCTAACGATAGGAAGGTAATGAAAATAAGAACCTTTGAAAGTTATAATTGGTGATCCACCCTCCCAGAACACATGAAAATTAATTGGCCAGATGTTCCCTACCCAACTGTAATGGGGGTAATGTAGGAGACTGAGTTTTCAACCTTCCCCAGGTGTGCACATTTGAGCAGGGAAAAGTGATTATGAGTGACATGATGACAGATGCAGTGCCCATGTTCCACAGTGCCCTTGTGTATCTGTTATATATTTAGGATTTTTCTCCTGAGGCACTTCAGAGATATGAAAATAGACATGGAACAAAACCAAAAGACCCTTAAAATAGAAAAAAAACCTCAGAAGTTGTGAATTTTGTATTATGTGTATATTAATTGTATTGTTATTTAAGGTTATATTTATACCTGTACCTGTTAGCTCTTGTTATAATTATGTCAGGCACTGTGTTAAGCACTTTGCATTTTGTGATTAACCTTCACAACTTTAGAGGTGGATACTTACATCGCCTCTACTTTTTAGATGCGTCACTGGAGTTCAGAGATTGAATCAATCTTCATAGTTACGCAGGGAGTAAGATAGCAGATCTTTTTTTTTTTTTTTTTTTTTAATTTAAAGAGCAGATCTTGAGGATCTAAGGTCAGAGCCCATGGGCTTACCTACTAAGCTATACATTTCCAAAATAGCAGGTTTGTTCACCTCTGCAAAGCAAAGTCACTTTGATAAGGCCATTACTTGCATTATCTCATTTAATCCTCATAACCACCAGGAGAGGTACAAAATACTATCCCCATTGCACAGAGAAAGATATAGAGGTGATGAGTTTGATGAACTTGACCAAGGTCCCAGGTGACTGCGAAACAGAGAAGGTACTCAAATTTAGTTTTCTCTGACTTCAAAGCCCAGGTGTTAACCACAGTGAAGCAGTGCTACAGAAAAGATACGTCTTTTGCAACTGAAACTATGACATTGTTACTCTGATTTAAGTCTGATTTCCTTCACTGTCCTTATTCACACGTTTACATTTGCAGGAAAAGTGATTATCCTGCCATCTTCTCCTCTGCAGCATTTCCTTGAGCTTCAGTTTTGAATGGAGCCCAAAGTGTCCCCTGATTATTCCATGCAATTGCCCTCAAGGACTATTTAGGAAGAAAATGTTGTTCTCCTAATAAAACAGCATAGCTGTCTCAAAGAGCTTTTAATCCATCTTTTTAAAAGATGTGGACTTTCTAAAATAATGTCGCCCCCATTTGTCTTCTCTGAAAGAAGATATTTCAAACCCAGGAACACCTATCATAATAAACCATTAAGATGACTCCAGCCTTTCAGTGTATTTTTAGAATTTCATATTTCACCAAATGCTGTTATATACAATTCTTGGTAGTGGGATATGATGGGATATGACAGTTATCTCATTTGCGAAGAAAGACCAAATAACTCATTGTCCCACATCCACAAATAAATTATTCTTGTCCCCAAGCATAAGATTCTGTTTTGTTAGTTTCCTCACCTTAATGGATTTTCTCTTCTACATTAATACTTTTTGCAAGACTCTGACCCTTAATATCAGTTTAGCTATTGTGAAAGAAGGAAAATTCCTGGAAACCAGCCTCACTGATCTAAAAATGAAGCATTAACAAAGCAGTCTATACCTCTAGAAGTAAAATGAGGTCTTGAGTGATAATTATTTTGTAGGATTTCATTCAGCATTTTTGTCACATGTCAACCATGTGAAGAGAAAACAAATTTTTCCTACCCTTTGAGTAGATACCATCTGTTTCAGCTCAAGGAGAGCTCAGGGTTCTATTTTTCTTTCTTTCTTCAGTTTCAAAGGGTCCTATATTTGATTCAAACATTACAGTGCTATACTTGATTCTGGAACTTCTAAAAACTAAGTTTGAGGGTCTTAATATGATGCTTTAGTCCATATGGCATTTAAATGTATACATGAATACGTATAAGTGGAATTTTTCCCTAATTAAATTGCATCAGTATGTTGAAAATATGCCTCACTGAGTTTTGCCTGTATTTTCACTTCTTATTCTTCATAGTCATGCATATTTCTTAAGTTTTTTTTATCTTACCTGGTGTGAATTTTAGTCTATGGTGTCCTAGTTGAATTAACCTCCTTGAGTAGAGATAGTTCCTATTCTTCCTTGTTTTCCCAGTTCATTGGACATTTATAAACGCACTCGATAAATCTTTTGCAAATCGAAGTGAAATTAATTTAATGTATTGTTAAGCCTTTTGTCATGAAAATTTCTAAGCATATATTCATAGAATGGCTAAAGGTATACATAAGTGCTTTTATCATAAACAGCCAATATATACTATATAAGTAATATATAGAGAACACTTAAATTTACATTTGTACATACATAAGCTAGCGGAAAATAACTTACTTGATGTAAGCATTATCACATATTTATATGTTTATTTAACTATATACAATTATCCAGTTACAGTAGTTGATAGATGTAGCACGTTTGTGTTCTCTTTGCTAAATGTGTGTGTGTGTGTGTGTAGGTATGTAAACACTCATTGCATCAGGAGGCACTGATGTCTTAGCTCTAATCTTTTATGAGGAGATATATAGGACAGAGGAAAAAAACATCCAAGTTAATAGTCCTAGTATCAGCAGTAACCACAGCTCAGCTGGACTCCCTGGATTTTGATATCATCTGAGTGCAAAGCTAATAATAATTTCAGAAGGCAGATGGCCAGTGACCTCTACTAAGAGCTCCCCAGAAGGGGCTTTTTAGAGCCCACTGCAGTGGAGAGTTTTAGAGTAGTGAGATAGTCCTGCTAACATCCTTTTAATAACATCTTTGAGGGAACTAAATTGCTAACTACTTGACCATTTTGCATTAATTATGGTTACTTTTCAGTAATCAGATGATTAGGACAATTATACAACCAGTGATATTTGAACAGATTCTATAAAATGTGATTGTTTATTTGGACCTATAGTAGCCAATAGAGTTCTGCCATTTACTGCCTTCAATATTTAACATAAAGACTGAGAGGTAGGAAACTGCAGAGATAGGAAACTACAGAGATAGAACTAGATGAAAGTATAAAATTCTTAGGGAGGGTAGCAATGGAGCTGAACACATTTTGCATGTCTTTGAGGTAACAGTTCTTCTGGCAGGGATGTTACATCCCCAATCTTATTTAATTCTCATCCTCAGGGATAGATTGATTATCTCTAGTTTCCAGATGAGGAAAGTAAAATTCAGAGTGTTTAAGTGACTTGCCAATGCATTTACTTCTTTCTTTTTTTAAAATTAATTTATTTATTTATTTTTGGCTGCGTTGGGTCTTTGTTGCTGCGCGCGGGCTTTCTCTAGTTGCGGCGAGTGGGGGCTACCCTTCGTTTTAGTGCGTGGGCTTCTCTTGTTGCAGAGCACAGGCTCTAGGCATGCGGGCTTCGGTAGTTGTGGTACGCAGGCTCAGTAGTTGTGGCTCGCGGGCTCTAGAGTGCAGGCTCAGTAGTTTTGGCACATGGGCTTTGTTGCTCTATGGCATGTCAGATCTTCCTGGAGCAGGGCTCGAACCCATGTCCCCTGCATTGGCAGGCAGATTCTTAACCATTGCGCCACCAGGGAAGTCCCTCAACCACTATTTCAAAACTTGAGGTCATCAAAAACAAGGAAAGTCTAAGCTGTCACAGCCAAGAGAAGCCTAAGGAGACATGATGACTAAAGGTAATATCCTCAGTGGGATCCATGTTGTTTTCCTTTGTATGAATTCCTAGGCACTGAGCCACCATTTGTGTTCCTTTGGGGCCTGCAGAATTTATTCCTCTGGGGTTTTGTTTTGCTGATTAAAATTTGAGATATCATCCAAAATTTCAACGTAAAAGTTCATTGACAATAGTTTCTTTCAACCATGACTTATCTTGGTGTCACAAAGGGCTGTCAGATGTCTGAGGTCCCAATGGAGGAAGGTTTCTCACTCAGGTAAAGGCATATGATAATTCCATACACAGACTGTCCACCTGCCACTCATTTCCTTTCTTCAGGAGGGCCAAGGATGCCCTACTTTCAAGTCATCCTGGGGCTGCATCTGCCCAAAGTCCACAGCTGGCCCCTCTGCATGTGTCCAAACCTTGGTGGGGACACTGCAGCCTGGGTAGAGACCACAGGGGAAAGGCACATTTACTTCTAAGACGCCTCTTTTTCCCCTTCCCAGTTGGATACAAGTGTCCCTGTCTACTGTCTCCCCCTCACCTATACCTCGAATGTAAGCTCCTTGAGGACTGGGACTTTATCTTATTATTGTACTCTAGAGTCTGATACATTCACTGAATGTATTCAACAAATATTTATTAAATGCCCAATATATGCCAGGCCTAAAGAAATAATGAACAAAAACAAACAGCACTCCCTGTCCTCCAAGAGCTGACATTCTAGTGCAGGGAGGCAAACGGTAAGCATAAACCTTATGTAAATATATAAAATGTTAAGTGGAGAAAATGCACTGTGGAAAATTATAAAGCAGGACAAGGGGCTAGGGAGGGAGTGATCAGGGACTTTTTGTGGAGAAAGTGACGTTTGAACCAAGACCTGAGGAGGCGAAGGAGGAAGCCATGAGGACAGATGAAAGGAAGAGCATTATAGGCAGAGGGAACAGCCAGTGCATAGGTATGAGGTTGAAACGGGCCTGACGTGTCTGAGTATAGCAAGGAGGCCAGAGTGGCTGGAAAGGAGTGAATGAGACCAAGAACAGTACGATGTTGGATCAGACAGGTCATGGAAGAGGAGGGTGAAAACTTCTAGGCTGTTGTAGACAATTTACTGTGAGTGAAATGCGAAGCCAATGGGAAGTTTGAACAAAGGGTGTGGTGTGGCCTGACTTACCTTACCTTTCATCAGATGATCACAGATGGCCACGTTGAGAACAGACTGAAAGAGGTCAAGAATGGAAGCAGGGAGAATATTTGGAATGTCTTAAAATAATGCAGGGAAGCATAATCACATATGGCTTAAGCTGAGGGTGGGTGGTAGTGAAGGTGGTGAGTAGTGTGATTCTGGATATATTTTAGAGATAAATCTGACAGCATAGATATGAGGTGTGAATGACAAAGACCAGTCAAAGATGACCTCAAGGATTTTGGCCTGAACAACTAGAAAGATGGAAGTACCTTTTAACAGAGAGTTGGTCTATTGCAAGACAGAATGTTCTGGGGAAAAGATTTGGAGCTGGGTTTTGGGCATGCTAAATTGGAGATGCCTGTAAAACATCCTCCCTGAGATACTGATTAGTCTGGTGATTGGATATCCAAGTCATTTGGAGTCCAAGGCAGAGTTGGAGCTTGAGATATATATATATATATGGTGTCATTACTATAAAAATTGTATCAAAGAGCCATGGGACTGGATGAAATCTCTATGGGGGTTAGTGAGGGCCCAGTAGATACTAGTTCATAGCTGATACATTTAAATTATCTGTATATGAATGAATGGATGTGTACAACAGAGGTGAGATTGGAAAAAGCCTAGTTTATCTGACCTCTGAGCCATTGTGTTTCTTATTTTTTGTGTAGGTCCAAGTTTTTAGTTGGCATCAGGAGAAAGTCTCTGGTTATTTTAAGCAACAATGACAGCAAAAATAATTTATTTAAAAGGTATTGGGGCACTTACAGAATTTTTTTTTTTTGAGAGCTAGGGAAACAGGAGTGAATGCTACATATGAAGAAATGGGCCCACCATTTAAAAGAAGAAAGTTATCAACATATCAGATTTAGCAACAGAGTAAGAATGGTGATGGTAATAATAATATTTGATGTTAAGGAAAAAAGGATCCTTTTTGAGCAAAGCCTAGAATGTGATGGAGCATTTGCTCATTTAATCCTCACACCATTTTTATGAAATATACATTACTCTTCTCACTTTGTGGATGAAGAAACTGAGGGTCAGGGGTGTTAATTAGTTCTGGTAGGTCACACAAATGATGGGCACCGGCATCTGGATTCTGATCCAGATTTCTCTCATTCCCAGCCCACACTTTTCCTATTTTACCAGACTGCCTTTCCAAAGCAATAAGCAGGTACAGCCATTTGGAAGAAGCCTTGCATTCTTTTCAGTACACGGTGATGTCAGCAGGGCTGATGGCTTTTTCCTGCTTAATAGAAAGGAAAGCTGGAGCTAAATGACCTGGCCCAGCTCAACTCCCTCTCAAAGCAGACTTGAGAGTTGGCTTCTAGTCTTCTAAATGCAAGTCCAAGCTCTCTCACCACCACTGTGAACTAAGTTTTGCAAAACTAGTTGTGATCCTAATGACAATATCTCTATGCTTTTGCAAAGGTTTTTACAAGTTATTGATTGCTTTTAATACCAGTATATATGAATGAACTAAACACCTGTATTTATTGATTGTAAAGTTCGGTATTTTGGACAATGTAGCAGTACCTCTTTATGCATTTCTGCTCAACTTAAATCCTAATTGTGATAGCATTTTCCCCTAGTGCCACAGAATTGCTCTGGATTCTAATATTTTTCACTTTTCACCTGATTTTTTTTTTTTTATTTTTGCGGTACGCGGGCCTCTCACTGTTGTGGCCTCTCCCGTTGCGGAGCACAGGCTCCGGACGCGCAGGCTCAGCGGCCATGACTCACAGGCCCAGCCACTCCGCGGCATGTGGGATCTTCCTGGACCGGGGCACGAACCCGTGTCCCCTGCATCTGCAGGTGGACTCTCAACCATTGCGCCACCAGGGAAGCCCGACTTGATTTTTATTTAATTTTTCTCTTAATTTCCACCCCCTCATCATCCTTATTTGGAAATAAGGAACCTCTCTCTTTCCCGAGCTTCTGTCATTCTGATGTGGAGACTCAATCTCTTTTGTCAATACAAAATTTCTCTGCCTGCTTTGTCATTTATTTTTGTATTGGATTGTCTTTCACTTGATTTCTCTGGTCCCTTTTCTTTTGAATCTTTAAAAAATTTATTTCTCCTGACTGAATCATTTCCATTCGGTGGAATGCGATTGTGCCGGCTTTTCCTCCTTCAAAGCGTTATGTTTATCATGAGATTAACATCTTTATTTTTTTGCTCTGAAGTCTCCTGAACATTTTCTCTCAGCCATTTTTATTTTCTTTCTTGTGTCCGTGATTCTGTGCTGTTAAGGTTCTTGATGGCCCGTTCTCTACCTCTCTTTCGGTTTGTCCTGTTTTCAGCTTCTTGGGAGGTTTTATTCTTCCATTTTTTACATGACAGTATCAGAAGTCTTTGCTACCAGATACAGTCAAAGAATTATAAGTCCTCTGCTCTGTTCCGCTCTCTGCACATGTTTATTAGTAAATAGATAGTATTGGAAGAGGTTCCATTCTTATACTACACTTGTCCAGAGTTTCATTTATTTAAAAAGTACTTCAATCAAAAAAAACTATATCTCAACATAAGAGTCAGTTTTATGAAAACGTACTGTTATTCAAGTGCTTTTGGCAATCTACAACAAATATTTTTCAGGGTTATTACTTCACTTGGAGTTATTTAAAGTTTTGATAAATATTTTAATAATAAAAGTACAACAACTACAAGCAAAAGACATTCTGCAGTGGATATTTAACTTGAGTGAACAGTGTTGATAAAATTGGGCCACCAGTTGGGTGTGGTGGACAGAGTTGAGCTTCAAAGTTAAACAGATATGAGTTTGAATCCTGGTTTCAACTTTTCCAAGGGTGTGGCTTTTGGGCAAATTATATTTCTCACCTCAAATGTCTCTTTTTTCTTAAAATCGGGGTAATATATATCTGCTCTGTGAAAAGTTGGAAGACTAAATGTGATACCATGTGTAAGCATTTTAATTCAGGGATTAACATATTGTAAGGTGCTCAATAACTTGTAGCCATTGTTCTTATTATTTTATATAAAATGTCAACATTTCTAGTCTTTTTAAAATTTGAAATCATTTCCATAAGTAGCCATGACCTTTCTCCCATCACTTCAGTTGGAGAACATCTGTCTTCTTCCTATTAAGTGTTCATTATTTTATAATTATAATTTGAATATATACTCGTCCTAATAGGAAAAAAAATACATAACAACCTAAAGATGATTTGATATCTGTAAGTATAAAGCTGATTTTGCCCTAAGGGAAAAAGCTTAAAACTGTTTAACTATTTCTGGATTATATCATGACAAAGCAGTGAAAGTCATAATTAAAGGGAAGTCTGAATACACCCTTTATTAAGTCGCCTTAAGAACTGGTATAAGAAATCTAATGAATCAGGAGTTTACATAACCTCATGGAGTTGTTAATGCTAAAGATAAGACCCAATTCCTTAGTCCTTATAGAATCCCTCTGCAGATGGCCGCCTCATTAATTTTAGTTAAAATTAGGAGTTAAGAGTGTGACACAAATAAGAATCCCATTCTCATAAGTCAGGTTTTATGAATAGAGAACTAAATTCTGACTGTGAAAGTATTGTCTTCCCAGTCAACTCCATCCATGTTCAAAACCTTTATCATCCATCCTGATGTCCTTCTTGAGCATTGTTGTTCTGCTGGATGACTGATACTTGATATATCTTCTCACCTCCATGTCAACAAGTCAAAACATCTCAATCCTTTCTGGCCACTCACCTAAAGCAGTCCCCTAACTATATTTTATCGTGTGTGCCAGTGGTCCCATATCTTACTAAGTCCTTTAAGTCATCCTTGATTCTATCATTCAATCAGTCTCTGCGACTTTGTTTTCTAATCTTTTTGATTTCTACTTTAGATCCTTAACTGACAATCTTACATATGCATTTTATATCCCACTTACTTTGGTACCAGTAAAACTGGTAAGTGCTTTCAGATAAAGCACTTCACAAACAAATCTATTAACATGTATAAAAATTAGAGCTGTTTAATATTAGTATAGAATGGCCTAAAATCAGTGGGGACTCAGAAACACAACATGATTCCCACTTCTTTTCACTACTAGGGATTCATTAAATACTTCTCTTAAAGACGAAATATTTTGGAAGCCCGCAAATACCTACTCATAGACTTTCTTTTGTTCCTTCCTTAGTCTAGCTCTGTAGTTCTAAAAATTTTGTTTGGGTTGTATACATAACCATCATGTGAGATGCATCTCCCCCATGCTATAGGTTATGAAAGATTTAAATGATTTTCATGACGAATTTCGCCTATCTCTGATTTTTGCCCTACACGTTGCTTTCAAATCTAAGCACTGCTTAATTTGGGACTCCACTGTCCCCTTTCTCACCCAATTAAGTGGCCATTTACTAACTACAGAATAAGTTTCAAGTTCTTTAATCTCTTCCCAATTGTTCAGCCTCATCTTTTGTCCTTCCACAGATCCTCAGGGACATCACATTAGGGTTGTTCATTTTTCCCTATTACAGACTGTGCTTCCATGTTGGAAACTCGGCCCAATCCCCTTTATCTGAAATAACTCCCCTCCATTTCCACCTAGAGAATCCCTATCTGTCTAGTAACTTTGAGTTAATCACCCACACCTGGAAATAGGGTCTCCTTCCTCTGAAGTGTACCACTTGGTTTCCAGCACACTCTCGTTGCTTACCTCCACCATGCTCACTGTGGGAAAAAGAGCAATGTGGAAAAACAAGGGGAAAATGACTCATTATCTGACCTTCAGGGACAGCAACTATTAATAGGCAACAGTATGGCTTTTTTGATTTTTTTCTCTTACATATCACCATTGTTCTCATAATTAAAAGGAGAAGAAATAGAAATGCTATCATTATTATGTGTGAGATATGATTTTATGATTTTACAACCATGTATTCTGTAATCTTCCCAAGTACTATAGGAGTATCTTACGCTTATCCTCATTTAATAAAAAAGAAACCCAAAGCTTAGATATGTTAGGCCTGTTTCTCAAGGTCACAGAGCTACAAAGAGGTAGAAAGTGGGTATGAGCCCAGGTTTGCTTCCCTTCAGAGCCTTGAATCTTAACTGCAACCCAGTGTTGCCTCTCTGTACATAGATGCTGCTGTATATAATCGCAACAAAATTAGTTTTTCTTACATATAAAAAACAATTAAAACTTCAAGACAGAATGGAGAAATGAATTTTCTAAAGCTCAAAGTCAAACTCTACATTAAGGAGACTCTAATGAATCATGATCTTAAAAGGACAGACTTACTCATAAGAATAATTATGGGTTCACACCTTTATGGTGCTTAACACACACCAGGCAGTGTTCTAAGTGTTATAGACATTAACTCATTTCACCCTCACAATAACTCCGTGGGAGAAATACTGTAATTGTCACCATTTTACAGATGTGAAAACTGAGGAGCAGATTAATTACATTAATATACACACACATTACACACACACGTTTAAAACTTCTGCCTTCTAACCTTGTGTAGTTATTCATTTTTCTTAATATAACCACAGTGTATTTACCTTAGCCATAATTTGACATTTAATATGTAATCAGCAGCTCAAAAACAGGGTGTGATTCTTGAACCAGTTTTGGTTGTAGAAGCAAGGCACTAACTTTAATTAACTTTAACTAGGACTGCTTATAGCTCCGTGTGAAAAGAGTCACAAAAAGGCCCATTAACTCTGAACATCATTTCTGTGTTTTTGCCTCTGTATGCCCTCAAGATAGTACTTTTTCCCTGTTGTTCTTTGATTTTTGCCTCTTTTTCAATTTTTGAAAATTAGCAAAGGGCATGAGTCTCAAATTAGTCATGTATCCACTGTAGCCTTTTAGTTGATCTAAACATGTTATTTATATGTTTAGAAGTGGTAGAGAATTTTGAGGGAAAATTCTGTTTTCCAGGTTGAAAAACCTTGTTTTTAGGAATCCCTTCATCCAAGTGACGGGTCATTATTTGGTCTCGATTTTTTTCTGAACGTGTGTGAGTATGTGTGTTTTAAAGATACTCTGTAACAGTTCTCGCTCCAAAGCAATTGTCTTAACCCTGCTAACAGCAGGACCTTACTCCACCCTTGCCTGCCTATGGTTAGGGAGAATAGAAACTGCTAACTTTTAGATATTTAATGTGCAACTGTAAGAACCTGCTACATGATTCCACATGCAAACATTTTATGAAAACTAGCATTTAAAATGACTTTTTACTATTTTTGTGACTCTAGACTTTGCGGGAATGCTTCAGTGACAGCTGAAGCCAGGCATTTAGCAGCCATTGTCCTTTTTGTATTCTGTGCCAGGCGCAAGGGCTCCTTTCCTCTTGAAAGTTTTATCATGTACAAGGCTATTAACATTATAAGGATAGGCTGAAGCATGAATAAATCCTGAGACTTACTGATGATGTCATTACATCGGTCAATAAAATACATAGAGGCAAAGGCTTCCCACGCTACCAGGCTCAGCTAACTAAATCAGGATACACGAGCAATTAACTCTTTAATTAAGATGAATGGGTGACATTAGCCCTCCTTAAACTCTGCTCGTCAGCATTTACAAATAGAAAAAGACGGATGCCTCCTTCCCAAGAAATGTAGGTTTTATTTTTCATTCATTGACGCAGTCTCATTCTTCCTACTTTGTAAACAAAGTCACCAAACTATAGGGGGTGGTCGGCAATATTTTAACAGGTTCATTTCATCAGTCATATCTCTTACTGCTTAAGGACCCCATATTGGAATTTATTAGGTTTTTTATGAAGCTAACTTTATCACTATTATTATTGAACACAATTGCTTTGCCTTTTTCCTACTGCCCACAAGGAGGATTCATGTCAGAATCTCTTAGATGAATGCAACACAGCATGGAAACACTATCTCTCCGTTCTTCCAGCAGCTCGTCATTGTTATCTGCTACTTTGCCAATAACTTGGCTCAGGACTGCAAGTCTAGAAATCCGTGTTCCAGTTCTGCTGTTCTGCTCTCTGGTTAGCCTTAGGACCCTAGGCAAGTGTATCTCTGAACCTCCATTTCCTCATCTCTAAAATTTGGTTACTAGAGCAGTTAATTCTGTAATTCTCTTTCAATAATATTTAACACAGTAAAAAGGAAAACAAGGGTATGACTCATTCTAGGAACAAAGTGTCTAATCTAGTACTGTCCAAGAGAAATATAAGGTGATCCACATATGCAACTTAAAATTCTCTAATGGCCACATTAAAAAAGAAAACAATGGGATTAATTTTGCTATTTTATTTAACCCGATAAATACAAAGTATTATTTCAGCATGTGATCATATATGTATACACATATGTATGTATATATTTAAATATGTATATATGTATATACGTATATTTTTACACACATGATTACATGATCTATTTCATATATGACCTGTTTATGTTAATTTTTGTACTAAGTCTTTAAGATCTTAGAGCGCACTTAAATTTGGGATATTTCAAAAGCCACACGTGGCTAGTGGTTACCATATTGGACAGTAAATTCCAATGTTAGAAAAAAAAAGAACAAATACAACTATATCTCTTAAATATTTGTCAATTTTAACTAAATTTTTTAAATAAAAAATTGCCCAAGATAACTCTCCAAAAAAATAATTAAACAACAAAACTTGGATTGTCCATAGGTAGTAGAATTTTTCTAAATAAATATGATTTCTTATAAAGGGAATAATCACTAATGAGCAAATCTATTTATCACTGTGTGGCATAAAATGAGAAGACCTAAGCACAGAAAGAGACACTGTCCTATTAACTTCCCTACTGTAAATGGTAAGTAGTGTGTTCTCTTTGTTTACAAGCGCTTCAGCAACATGGTTAGTGATACTGACAGTCTACCGAATCAGATATTCTAATCAATAGAAAGATACTACCTATACTGTATAGAAATGTACCATTTAAACTAAATCTTTTACTTTGTCATTTGCTTTATTTCTTAACTTCATTTATGTTTTAAATGGAAATATTTGAATTTCAGGGATAATGACATGTCTATTTATATATAGCATACTTTAGCTAATCCCATTTTTTTCTGGTTTAATTGGACTTGATAAATGTTTATCGAGTTAAAAATACATTGAAGTGTAGAAAAATATTTTGTTTATAGAGATCAAAGATGTTGATCTTTGCAGCTTCTTTGTATCTCACATTATCTGGATTTTTTTTTCTTCAGTTTGAGATATTTCCTCGAATAGATAGTAACAACAATGAATATAATGTTAACCAAATTCTGTTTACCTTTACTAAATGCTAGGGACAGTGATAAGAGTATTATATATTTCAAATAATAGAATCTAACTTGGATCTGTATGTATTAAAAAACTAACTCAAAAGCAGACAGATATTCAGGAATACCTAGTGAATGTTTTCCAGACCCTTTTTAAAGTGGAAGAAATATGTTTAAAAATCTTTCTCTATGATGGACCCTTTACCAAGTGAAAAATATACACATTAAAAAATAGTCAAACATAGTTCTTCACCTTATGAGAGAGTTCACCATTCAGTGGATGAAACAGATGCTCAAGTAATTCCAAGACCACATTATAAAATGCTTCTGTAGAAGATTTGGAACAGAAAGGAAGGTTAAGTCTTCCAAGGGACAGTAAAAACACAGGAAAGGTAGCATTCTAGGTGAATTTAAAAGAAATTGAACCTTTCCAGGTATGAATGTTGCAAACCAAGGGGGCACAGAAATGGGACAGCATATAACGAGCTCTTTTTCAAGTAGACTGTGAGCTTAAGAATTAGCACATAGTGGGAAGTGGCAGAATCTAAGAGTGGAAGGATGCATATATGTTTGTCCCATATAGAATTTGGCCTTTGACTTTGCAATGGGAAGTGATTAGAGGTTTTTAAGTAAAGAAGTTAAAAATCAGATTTGACTTTTACAATAATTATAGCATCAAAATGGTGGATGATTTGGGGAAGCAGGGCTCTAATTATAGGCCATTGCAGTATACGAGGGTACGAATAACAAGGGTCCAAGCAAGCTTGGAGGGCTAGATGTGAGGGAGGAAAAGCTTTCAAAATCATTTCTAAGGCAGATTCCACAGGGCCTGTTAAAAGTAGCTGATGAAAGGGAGACATCCAGTATAGCCCAAGAATCTCTAGCCAGGTGAATCCTGGTATTATTAAATATTAAAACTGCCCTGGACTTAATTTAATCATTTTTGCTGGTTTCAAAGACACTTTCAGGATTTAGTAATATTCCCTGTCAATTATTTGAGCAGTAGTTTATTGTAATGCTGTGGAAAATACACTGAAGAGGGAGTAAGAAGAACTATTTAATACACTGCCTCTGCAAATGATGAGTGAGATTCTTCACTCTGAGAAGATCAAAGACAAGTGTAAGGATCAAGCCTATGAAGAGTCTTTGGCTATGGAGAAGTCACTTAACTTCCCTAAGTCTGATTCTTCCTCGTAGTCTGGTATTTACAGGAAAATTAGTAATTAAGTACATGTGCGTTTTAAAAATCAGTCACAGTAAGTATTCCAGAGGGAATACCTTGAAACCATCCTAAATGTTCCAGAAAATGGAAAAGTTACTTAGGAATTTTTCTTTAATTAATTAACTAATTAATTGTTTTTATACAGCAGGTTCTTATTAGTGATCCATTTTATACACATCAGTGTATACATGTCAATCCCAATTGCCCAATTCACCACACCACCACCACTACCCCGCCACTTTCCCCCCTTTGTGTCCATACATTTGTTCTCTACATCTGTGTCTATTTCTGCCCTGCAAACCGGTTCATCTGTACCACTTCTCTAGGTTACACATATATGCGTTAATATACGATATTTGTTTTTCTCTTTCTGACTTACTTCACTCTGTATGACAGTCTCTAGATCCATCCACATCTCTACAAATGATCCAATTTCGTTCCTTTTTATGGCTGAGTAATATTCCATTGCATATATGTACCACATCTTTATCCATTCATCTGTCGATGGGCGTTTAGGTTGCTTCCATGTCCTGGCTATTGTAAATAGTGCTGCAATGAACATTGAGGTGCATGTGTCTTTTTGAATTATGGTTTTCTCTGGGTATATGCCCAGTAGTGGGATTGCGGGGTCATATGGTGCTTCTATTTTTAGTTTTTTAAGGAACCTCCATACTGTACTCCATAGTGGCTGTATCAATTTACATTCCCACCAACAGTGCAAGAGGGTTCCCTTTTTTCCACACCCTGTCCAGCATTTGTTGTTTGTAGATTTTCTGATGATGCCCATTCTAACTGGTGTGAGGTGATACCTCATTGTAGTTTTGATTTGCATTTCTCTAATAATTAGTTATGTTGAGCAGGTTTTCATTTGCTTCTTGGCCATCTGTATGTCTTCTTTAGAGAAATGTCTATTTAGGTCTTCTGCCCATTTTTGGATTGGGTTGTTTGTTTTTTTAATATTGAGCTGCATGAGCTGTTGATATACTTCGGAGATTAAACCTTTGTCCGTTGATTCGTTTGCAAATATTTTCTCCCATTCTGAGGGCTGTCTTTTCATCTTGTTTATTGTTTCCTTTGCTGTGCAAAAGCTTTTTAAGTTTCATTAGGTCCCATTTGTTTATTTTTGTTTTTATTTCCATTACCCTAGGAGGTGGATCAAAAAAGATCTTGCTGTGAGTTATGTCAAAGAGTGTTTTTCTTATGTTTCCCTCTAAGTCGTACATTTAGGTCTCTAATCCATTTTAAGTTTATTTTTGTGTATGGTGTTAGGGAGTGTTCTAATTTCATTCTTTTACATGTAGCTGTCCAGTTTTCCCAGCACCACTCATTGAAGGGACTGTCTTTTCTCCATTGTATATCCTTGCCTCCTTTGTCATAGATTAGTTGACCTTGGTGTGTGGGTTTATCTCTGGGCTTTCTATCTTGTTCCATTGATCTGTATTTCTGTTTTTGTTCCAGTACAATATTGTCTTGATTACTGTAGCTTTGTACTATAGCCTGAAGTCAGGGAGTCTGATTCCTCCAGCTCCGTTTTTTTTCCTGAAGACGGCTTTGGCTATTTGGGGTCTTTTGTGTCTCCATACAAATTTTAAGATTTTTTGTTCTAGTTCTGTAAAACATGCCATTGGTAATATGATAGGGATTGCATTGAATCTGTAAATTGCTTTGGGTACTATAGTCATTTTCACAATATTGATTCTTCCAATCCAAGAACATGGTATATCTCTCCATCTGTTGGTATCATCCTTAATTTCTTTCATCAGTGTCTTATAGTTTTCTACATACAGATCTTTTGTCTCCCTAGGTAGGTTTATTCGTAGGTATTTTATTCTTTTTGTTGCTATGGTAAATGGGAGTGTTTCCTTAATTTCTCTTTCAGATTATTCATCATTAGTGTATAGGAATGCAAGAGATTTCTGTGCATTAATTTTGTATCCTGCAACTTTACCAAATTCATTGATTACCTCTAGTAGGTTTCTGGTGGCATCTTTAGGATTCTCTATGTATAGTATCATGTCATCTGAAAACAGTGACAGTTTTACTTCTTCTTTTCCAATTTGTATTCTTTTATTTCTTTTTCTTCTCTGATTGCCATGGCTAGGACTTCCAAAACTATGTTGAATAATAGTGGTGAGAGTGGACATCCTTGTCTTTTCCTGATCTTAGAGGAAATGCTTTCAGTTTTTCACCACTGAGAATGTTTGCTGTGGGTTCATCATATACGGCCTTTATTATGTTCAGGTAGGTTCCCTCTATGCCCACTTTCTGGAGAGTTTTTATCATAAATGGGTGTTGAATTTTGTCAAAAGCTTTTTCTGCATCTATTGAGATGATCATATGGTTTTTCTTCTTCGATTTGTTAATATGGTGTATCACATTGATTGATTTGCATATATTGAAGAATCCTTGCGTCCCTGAGATAAATCCCACTTGATCATGGTGTATGATCCTTTCAATGTGTTGTTGGTTTCTGTTTGCTAGTGTTTTGTTGGGGATTTTTGCATCTATATTAATCAGTGATATTGGTCTGTAGTTTTCTTTTTTTGTAATACCTTTGTCAGGTTTTGGTATCAGGGTGCCCTCATAGAATGAGTTTGGCAGTGTTCCTTCCTCTTCAGTTTTTTGGAAGAGTTTGAGAAAGTTGGGTGTTAGCTCTTCTCTAAATGTTTGATAGAATTCGCCTGTGAAGCCATCTGGTTCTGGACTTTTGTTTGTTGGAAGATTTTTAGTCACAGTTTCAATTTCATTACTTGTGATTGGTCTGTTCATATTTTCTATTTTTCCCTGGTTCAGTCTTGGAAGGTTATACCTTTCTAAGAATTTGTCCATTTCTTCCAGGTTGTCCATTTTATTGGCATAGAGTTGCTTGTAGTAGTCTCTTAGGATGCTTTGTATTTCTGTGGTGTCTGTTGTAACTTCTCCTTTTTCATTTCTAATTTTATTGATTTGAGTCCTCTCCCTCTTTTTCTTGATGACTCTGGCTAATGGTTTATCAATTTTGTTTATCTTCTCAAAGAAGCAGCTTTTAGTTTTATTGATCTTTGCTCTTGTTTTCTTTGTTTCTATTTCATTTACTTCTGCTCTGATCTTTATGATTTCTTTTCTTCTGCTAACTTTGGGTTTTGTTTGTTCTTCTTTCTCTAGTTCCTTTAGGTGTAAGTTTAGATTGTTTTTTTGAGATTTTTCTTGTTTCTTGAGGTAAGCTTGTATAGCTATAAACGTCCCTCTTAGAAGTGCTTTTGCTGCATCACATAGGTTGTGGATTGTCATATTTTCATTGTCATTTGTCTCTAAGTATTTTTTTATTTCCTCTTCGATTTCTTCAGTGACCTCTTGATTATTTAGTAACATATTGTTTGGCCTCCATGAGTTTGTGTTTCTGTGGTTTTTTTCCCTGTAATTTATTTCTAATGTCATAGTGTTGTGGTCAGAAAAGATGCTTGATATGATTTCAGTTTTCTTAAACTTACTGAGGCTTGATTTGTGACCCAAGATGTGATCCATCCTGGAGAATGTTCCGGGTACACTTGAGAAGAAAGTGTAATCTGCTGTTTTTTGGATGGAATGTCCTATAAATATCAAATCTATCTGGTTTATTTTGTCATTTAAAGCTTGTGTTAATTTTCTGTCTGGATGATCTGTCCATAGGTGTAACTGAGGTGTTAAAGTCTCCCACTATTATTGTGTTACCATCATTTTCCTCTTTTTTAGCATTTGCCTTATGTATTGAGGTGCTCCTATGTTGGGTTAATATATATTTAAAATTGTTATATCTTCTTGGATTGATCCTTTGACCATTATGTAGTGTCCTTCCTTGTCTCTTGTAACATTTATTTTAAAGTCTATTTTAACGGATATGAGTATTGCTACTCAAGCTTTCTTTTGATTTCCATTTGCATGGAATATCATTTCCATCCCCTCAGTTTCAGTCTGTATGTGACCCTAGGTCTGAAGTGGGTCACATGTGGGCAGCATACATATGGGTCTTGTTGTAGTATTCATTCCGCAAGCCTGTATACTCTGGCTGGAGCATTTAATCCATTCACATTTAAAGTAATTATCGATATGTATGTTCCTATTACCATTTTCTTAACTGCTTTGGGTTTGTTTTTGTAGGTCCTTTTCTTCTCTTGTGTTTCCCACTTAGAGAACTTACTTTAGCATTTGTTGTAGAGCTGGTTTGGTGATGCTGAATTCTCTTAGCTTTTCCTTGTCTGTAAGGCTTTTGATTTCTCCTTCGAATCTGTATGAGATCCTTGCTGGTTAGAGTAATCTTGGCTGTAGGTTCTTCCCTTTCATCACTTTAAGTATATCATGCCACTCCCTTCTGGCTTGTAGAGTTTCTGCTGAGAAATCAGCTGTTAATCTTTTTTTTATGCGGTTCACAGGCCTCTCACTGTTGTGGCCTCTCCTGTTGGCAGAGCACAGGTTCCGGATGCGCAGGCTCAGCAGCCATGGCTCACGGGCCTAGCTGCTCCGTGGCATGTGGGATCTTCCCGGACCGGGGCACGAACCCGTGTCCCCTGCATCGGCAGGCGGACTCTCAACCACTGCGCCACCAGGGAAGCCCTCAGCTGTTAATCTTATGGGAGTTTCCTTGTATGTTATTTGTAGTTTTTCCCTTGCTGCTTTCAATAATTTTTCTTTATCTTTAATTTTTGCCAATTTGATTATTATGTGTCTCGGCATGTTTCTCCTTGGGTTTATTCTGTACGTGACTCACTGCGCTTCCTGGACTTGGGTGGCTATTTCCTTTCCCATGTTAGGGAAGTTTTCTACTATAATCTCTTCAAATATTTTCTTGGGTCCTTTCTCTCTTTCTTCTCCTTCTGGGACCCCTATAATGCGAATGTTTTTGCGTTTAGTGTTGTCCCAGAGGTCTCTTAGGCTGTCTTCATTTCTTTTCATTCCTTTTCCTTTATTCTGTTCTGCAGCAGTGAATTCCACCATTCTGTCTTCCAGGTCACTTATCCGTTCTTCTGCCTCAGTTATTCTGCTATTGATTCCTTCTAGTGTATTTTTCTTTGCAGTTATTATATTGTTCATCTCTGTTTGTTTCTTTAATTCTTCTAGATCTTTGTTAAACAATTCTTGCATCTTCTCGATCTTTGCCTCCATTTTTTTTCCAAGGTCCTGGATCATCTTCAGTACTGGATCTATCAGTATTCTGAATTCTTTTTCTGGAAGGTTGCCTATCTCCACTTCATTTAGTTGTTTTTCTGGGGTTTTATCTTGTTCCTTCATCTGGTACATAGCCCTCTGCGTTTTCATGTTGTCCGTCTTTCTGTGAATGTGGTTTTTGTTCCACAGGCTGCAGGATTGTAGTTCTTCTTGCTTCTGCTGTCTGCCACTACTTAGGATTTTAATGAGATTAGGGAGCATAAAAAAAAAAAAAAGCTGTATGCACTTTTTCTCATATCCTTCCTCACAAAAAATGAAATGTTTGGTGATACCAAATGACTGTCTAAAAGTATCCTTTTTTGAATCTTCTCTTCCGAAAATGTAATTAAATGGTCAGGTTAAGCAACTTCACAAGTTTTCAAATGTCTCTTTGTTGTAATGTGTCATCATTATGTTCCTAATGATGTATTCTATTACACTTTGGGTTGGAAGCAACCAGTTATCGGCCACCTGACCCTTTGGAGTTGTGGGAATATAGACCGGAGGCTTCAATTGAGAGTCATTTGCCTTCCAGGAGACTTCTGGCAATTTGGGGTTGTCATGACTGGGGATTCGTGCTGGCATCTAATAGATAGAGACCAGGGATGCTGCAAAAACGTTACAGTGCGTAGGGGAGGCCCTCCCCACCGCCACCCATAAACGATCTGGTCTAAAATGTCAGCAGTGCTAAGGCTGAGAATTTCTGATATACACCGTGTGTGAAACTCCTTCTGAGTTTCAAAGTGGCGCTGTTGTAAGTTGAAGGGAGTTGTTTAATATTTTAAATTAAAACATCATCGAGTGGGGTGATTCATGAAGGAAGCAGTCTGTGACCTTCCAATGGAAGATGGGAATAGAAAGTCCATGTTACCTCATTTTCTATCTCAGTAAGCGTGTGTTTCCCTGCTTGTAGGACCAATTCTCTTTGAGGTCCTTCATATGCCACTTAACATTTTACCTGGTAAATTGCTTTGAAAAAATACCCAAGGTGTAGTTTTAATACCAGGGAAAATGGGCCGCATAGATTGGCGTAGCATTCCACTTGACAGCCATCCCCTCAAGCATGGTCTGTTTATATATCTGTCTATTCGGGAAAGTGAACTTAACTTTAGAGCTAGGGTCACAAGTTTAATGCTTAAGGCCTGATATTCAACACCAAGTCCGGGCTCTTTCACAACAGTTCAAAACTAATTGCTGCCTCAAACTCCCCCAGGGAGCCCCAAAAGCTGCCCCAAGTGCCCTGGGTTATTTCCTAGGACCCCTCTCACCACTATGCACCCAGTACCACAACAAGGGGTGAACTTGTAGCAGAGCAGGGAGCCCCAGGACACTGCCTCTAGGTGTAAAATCAGGGCCTGCAGTAATTCCCAGAGCTTTGGCCCCAAGCCACACCTGCTGTTAAATATGCATCAGTCCAGGTAAAGTAAATGGGTGAAGTGGCCCAGGTGTAGGATGCTCTAGGGCTGATGCCATTGAGCCTGACTGAAGAGTAAACACTCAGGAGTGGTGGGGACAGTGGGGCACAGAAAGCACACGCCACTGTAAATATAAGCAGCCTCGACTAGATCCGGCAGATGGTCGCCATGTGGGAATGCAGGCCCAGAGTTGCCAGCTTTTTCAAGAGAAGCAGTGAAATCTAATGATTTTTAAACATTGGCAATTAATTCAAATGTAAAACACTATTCAACCCCCACTGCAGCCTATATAATCTCTTCTGGGGATAACCCATGGGCCAGCAGTTTGCAAATTCTGCTTTAGAAGGATGGGGAGAGGAATGTCTTGAGTCTCAGTTGCAACATGGAATCATTTCTCCAAGTACAAGCCTCCTCTCCCCAACACTGAAGAGGATTTTGGAAACAGCATTGCAGTTGAATTCAAACTGCTGCTGGTATTTGAGACAACAATGGGCCTGCCTGTTAAAGAGCCAGACAATTGACACTTTGGGTTGTGTCTTTTAAGGCCCCAAGGTCCCATATCCATGTGACCAAAGAAGAGAGAGGCTCCATGTACTCACATGTCAAGTTTGCAGGAAAACGTTCCCTATAGGTGGTTTAAATATGAGCTTCATGTTATGCTCAGGTAGGTATGAAATTCAGGGAATACATTTATGATTTGACCCGAAGAAATGTGTCAAGTAAAAAACATGCTAGGGCTTCCCTGGTGGCGCAGTGGTTGAGAGTCCGCCTGCCGATGGCAGGGGACACGGGTTTGTGCCCCGGTCCAGGAAGATCCCACATGCCGTGGAGCGGCTGGGCCCGTGAGCCATGGCCACTGAGCCTGCACGTCCAGAGCCTGTGCTCCGCAACGGGAGAGGCCACAACAGTGAGAGGCCCGTGTACCGCAAAAAAAAAAAAAAAAAGCTGAATACTCTTTTCTGAGTAGATGTTACTAATGAAAATGCATCAAGAAGCCATTTCAAATGAATCCAGGTACAGGTGACAGAAAATTTCACTTAATGTTCAAGTCTGGAAGAATGAAACATTTCCATAACTCTGCTCCCAAATAACTGATACCCCAAAGAGCCTCCCTGTTTTGCTTTTTATCAATACCTCTACCAACTTTTTTTTTTTTTTTTTTTTTTTGCAGTATGTGGGCCTCTCACTGTTGTGGCCTCTCCCGTTGTGGAGCACAGGCTCCGGACGTGCAGGCTCAGCGGCCATGGCTCACGGGCCCAGCCGCGCTCCGTGGCATGTGGGATCTTCCCAGACCGGGGCACCAACCCGTGTCCCCTGCATTGGCAGGTGGATTCTCAACCACTGCACCACCAGGGAAGCCCTCTACCAACTTTTTTTTTTTTTTTTTTTTTTGCGGTATGCGGGCCTCTCCCGCCGCGGAGCACAGGCCCCGGACGCACAGGCCCAGCGGCCATGGCCCACGGGCCCAGCCGCTCCGCGGCACGTGGGATCCTCCCAGACCGGGGCACGAACCCGCATCCCCTGCATTGGCAGGCGGACTCTCAACCACCGCGCCACCAGGGAAGCCCTACCAACTTTTTGAATATTGGGGGACATTTGGATCACTTAAGCAAGTATTTGCTGTCCCCTCCCTAATTTTAGGGTCCTTATCCCAAAGTAATAATTTGTGCAATAACAGGGTTGAGAACAAATATTTCACGGAAAACACTGAAAAAGAAGAGCATCGAGTTTTCAATATAGGGTCAAATTGTAGAAGTCTCTGTTATGAAGAAGAGACTGTGAGGGGTCAGGTAAACTACCTGGAAGGCAGGCAGCATGCATTGGAGCTAAAAATGAATCATTCCCCCTAACCAGCTATGAAAATCCATAAAAGGTATAAAAGGTGGAGAGAAGGTTCGAATCAACAAGGGCCACATAGTTTACAGCAACCATCACGTCATGAACGTTTACTCCTAGAAGGTTCTTTAGAAGAAATAACCTTCAGCTATTTCCTGTTTCAGCAGAGGAAATCGAAGCCTAGTAAGTGATACCCCAGAAACTCCCAAAGTCACAGAGCTTGTTTTCTGCTCACTGTTCATTGTATTTCCCTCTGCTGCCATTCCTGCTGCCATATTTCTTGTGGCCATTTCATATGATTGGGATAAGAAAATGTGAGAAGAAACCCACGGATGGTGTGTGTGTGTGTGTGCGTGCACGCGTGCGCACGCACGCGTGTGTGCATGTGTGTGCACACATACACATACTGTTTATTGGTAACTCTGTTCATATGTTCAAGGAAAAGGAAATTGCACCCAGGAAGTAAAATGAGATTTTAGTATTCTAGTAATTCTCAACCCTCTCTCATGTTGAATAGGTCAAAAGCTGTTAATATCTCACAGTAACCCATATTGGTTCTGAGGAACTCAAGGTTTTCAAGAGGAAGGAAGGAGCATTTTCTGAGAGCCTGGTATGTGCTTTCTCAACGTACATTATTTAATTGTAATCCCACAGAAGTCTAAGCTTGGGACTCAGAGAAGTGAAGTCGCTTTCATAAAGCTGTCATCACTGGCCCAGCTGGCAGTAGGGTGTAGTGGATAGAGCACCCCTCCTGAGCCCACTGCTTGTGGTGTGAACCCCAGGCTCCAACACTCCCAAGATGGAAAACTTGGACCTACTTAATTCAGTCTCTAAGTGTGAGTTCCCTCACCAGCAAAACAGGAATAATAATTGTTCTCACATCATTCGTAATATGGGAATAAAAACTCATTGTTGTAACTCTTAAGGTTGTTTGGAAGATTCAGTGAAAAAAAATCCACGTAAAACACTTGGCTCATGTTAGGCTATAGGGGAAATATTAGCTATTATTATTTTTACCATTACTCCTGGGGTTTCAGGGTGCGTGCGTTTCTCACTGTAGCAAACATTTCCTCTACACCTCTAATCGTATTTTACCACCTTCCATGTTATACTGATGTGGTAAAATTCTGTAATGAAGATTTCCATTTTTCAAGGATCAACAGACATTTTAGTAATAGTTTATATTCATAATGGGTTTCTAATGAAGAAAGTCTTAACAACACTCAGTTGAAAATTAGGCTGAATGATTGAACCCAGAATACCTGAATCCCGCCTACCCTTTTACTAATCATGGACACCTTGACCACTTTCCTAACGCGATGCATGCAGAGTAAGTCTTTTGTTTATTGATTGGCCAAATATATGCAGGACCAATGTATGCTACTTCATCCTTGGCTCTTCTGAGGGAAGCTGTTACCATGGTAACAAAGGCATCCTTTGACTCCTATTTCTACACAGAGTTATAGAAATGCTTCTTAAAAAATACTTACGACAATATTTAATGTCGAATCTAAAGTAATTTTTCTCATTGTTCGGGGAGCAAAATTGATTTTCTCTGGGCAAAGTTTGTTTGGCTGCCCAAATGTACTGTTTATAGTAATGCGTTCCACCAAATTTCTTTAAAAGCCAGTTAAATGTATTTTGTCTTAACTTCTAATCTAATTTCATCATTTGGAAGTGCCTCTTGCTGCACTGTGCCTGTTTTGATTTGGAAACAGTGCACATTCCATCTTTGCTATGTCAGGGTAAGGTGGAGGGGAACAGAATGGATCATTTGATTTCTTATATCAGAGGTCAGTATGTGTGGGGAGGGAGAGAGAACACATGCTTGGGGATGTTCAGGAGTCTGTGGCTTATTCTAAAACTGAGATTTTCAGGTGGCAGCTGGTGCCTGGTTTATGATTCCAGTGGTTCAAAACCCTTTCTTTCCCAAGAGGCATCTGTTTTAATTTTTTTCAAAATTAAAAATAACATTCCTTGTTCTCATTACCAGAATAATGCATGATCATTTCAGAAGATTCAGAAAATGTAGATAAACAAAAGAAAAATGCCCAGAATCCCACATTCTAGAGATAAACCACTGTTACTATCTGGGTGTATCCTTCCAGAGTTTTATGTGTTTATACATATATTTTATTTCACAAGACCAGACCTATGTATTATTCTGTTACCTGCTTTTTTTCATTTAAGTACTAGTGTGCTAGTACTGCTGACATGTTGAAAGATCACTTCTAAAGCACTGTGTTTAATGGCTGCAAAGTTGTAAGATATTTGAAGATATTGGTAAATTGAATTAATACTCATTAGTTGGATATTTAGGTGGCTATCTAGAGTTTTCCTTAATTTAAGCAAAATAGTAATGAATTTCTGGATATGTTAACCATTATACACACTTTCTATATACATTTAAATGAGAAAAAAATAAAGGTAGATTTGTATGCCTTGCTGGGAAGGAAAGGATGTGAGGGTGGGGTGAGGTTGAAGTGACTCTTCAGTATGTCTCTACTTTCCCTTCATGGAAGGACATCCAGACGCCCCTAAGAGTGTCCATATCGAGGAGTCTTGCAATGAACTTGACATCAGCTCATCCTCTGTGACCCTGAGCCATTCAAATGCTGGACCCTAGCTTCAGTTTCCTAGGATCTTGGGAGGAATTTTAGCTTCTTTCTTTTATTTATTCCACAAACATTTATTGAGAATCAATTGTATCCTAGTACTCTGCTGTTCTCTGTGAATTACACCACCTACCCATACTTCATCTCTGACCCCGCCATGTACACAAGCATTTACGTTACGGGATGTTGTAAAACAGCATGGCCTTTCACTTCTGAGAGTGAGGGGTCTGAATCCCAAGTCTCCTACTTAATAGTCAATTAATATTTCTGAGACTCAGCTTTCTCATCATTAAAGTGGTGAAAATAAAACTTACTTCAGGGCTTCCCTGGTGACGCAGTGGTTGAGAGTCTGCCTGCTAATGCAGGGGACACGGGTTCGAGCCCTGGTCTGGGAGGATCCCACATGTTGCGGAGCAGCTAGGCCTATGAACCACAACTGCTGAGCCTGCGCGTCTGGAGCTTGTGCTCCGCAACAAGAGAGGCCGTGATAGTGAGAGGCCTGTGCACCGCGATGAAGAGTGGCCTCCGCTTGCCACAACTAGAGAAAGCCCTCGCACAGAAACGAAGACCCAACACAGCAAAAATAAATAAGTTAATTAATAAAAGCTCCTACCCCCAACATTAAAAAAAAAAAAGTGCTCTCCTTTAAAAAAAAAAAACAAAAAAAACCTTCAAGTGTTCCCCCACCCCCAGATTTCATTGACTTAATCATGGAAAGGGCTAGGTGTGTGTGTGGCATACAGTAAGGTAATGGCAATGGTGGTGCAAATAGCAATGGGAAATCATGGGAAAGGGAGGTGTTCATACTTCCTAGGGGCATCAGGAAGGCATCTCACTTCCAGTTCTGTGCTTAATAGACTAAGCACAGAGCTGCAAGTTTAAAACTCCATGTCTGAGTGCCAGCTCTCCATGACTCACTGCCTGACCTTGGGTTAACCACTTAATCTCTCTCTGCCTTGGTTTTTCTCTCCATAATATGAGCATAATAACTCTTACCCACCTCACTAGGGCAAGGATGATTAATCAGTGTTTATAAAACTCAATAAATCCTTTGGGTATGAAGTGCAGTGAGATTGGAAAGCATTATTACTATTAGCTGCTTTCTTAATATCAAAACCAGCATGCCAGGGACTGCTGAATGGAGTACCATAGAGTTATACCCTCATCCTATGTCATTGTCAAGAATCTTAGTTTCTTTAGCTGCCCCTGAAGATATCAGTTTTTCTACCACTGTAATGTTCACTCTTCAACAGGGAGCAGTCAATTTCCTGCTTATACCCAAGTGTCCACAGCTACCCACACCTATAAGCAATGTTTATTCCTTTAACAAATACTTATTGAACAGTTGGAAGGTGCTGCAATGGATACTGGAGGTATAAGGATGTATAAAGATCAATATGGCACTTACCTTCAAGGTATTTAGTATCTGGCGAGTGACCTAGATTGGTTACCTGCAGTCCTATTATAGCCCAAGTGCTCTGATGGAAAATATATAGGACCCTGATACGTACATGCACAGTCACCAAAGTCTTCCTGCTACAAGTGATATCTAAATGAAAACTGAGAGAGAGGCAGCCTTATAGCTGTGGAAATATAGGGGAAATGGAAGAGAAAAAGGACAGCATGCTCTAAGAAGGAAAAATAATATCAGTGCCTCACAGTGAGAGTGACAAGCTCTATTAAGGAAATTGAAAGGAATTTCTTAGGATTGAAGCTAAAATAAGGGGAAATGTTGTATAAAAGGGTACTTCCAAGACAATCTAATTCCATCTTTTGGTCAGGCTAGCCTGTTGCCCTCATCATCGGTACCCTTCATTTAATGTACCTCCTAGCCTGGCTACCTGACTCCTCTCCAGCCTGAATAGCTGAAGTGACTGCTTCCTCAACCATCTCCTGGGCCTTTAACCTCTTGTGCTTTTTTTTAAGTAGTGATACTAATAAGCACTTTTTTTGAGGGAGAGGTCTGACTCCTTGCTACTGTCCAATCCCTTGCTGACTTTTCTTGTAGCTATTGCTTTTTCTTTAGTATAGCTGTCAGTTTCAGGGATGACGTTGGTGTGAATTGGGAGCCCACATGTTAAAATTGAAACTCTATACATATAAAATGAAAGGACTAAAAAGAGAGAGAGGCATGTCTGGGAAGAGTTAAGTTGAATGTCACTATGGTATTCCTGTGTATAACTATAAAAAGAATATGCATGATTTAGTTTTCTTTTATGCAATGCATATTGTACATTAATTCTGCAAGCATACAATAGCAAGTCCTGAAAATAGCACCAGTAAGTATATATATCAAAACCTAAATGACATAATGAAATCTTACACAGGAGGTGAGAATCATATTGAAAGAACTAGACCCCAAAAAGGAAGAAGAAAAAAGAAACTTGTCAATAGTGAAAAACTTTAATCAACATCAGAGTTAATCACCTCATTTGGTAACTGACAGTTCAGTGAAGTTTCTGTTTTAAAATCATGGGCAAAGCAGACTGCCAAGTTTTATTTGTCATCCAGTATAAGTTGAGTTATAGTCCGAGATGGTGGAAAACCTTTCTTCTTGGGTTTTACCTTTTTAATCTCAAATGAAAACTGGCACTCCATCTGGATAATGTCCAACGTGACACATTTTGGGAGCCATCAACTACCTATCCTTACAAATCAGGAACACTGATTAAATAATCAAGATTTCTGAAAAGCCTTGAGGGAGCTATACGTTTTTTGCATCGGTAATTGCCATTCTGTTTGTAGCACAAGATGTTTTTGAGCTCTGGATAAGAACTTGTGTTTGACATACTAGCACTGAGTATCTTATTTGTGGGTTAGCAGGAGTTTGACATTCTTTAGAAGTAATATTATAGCAAATATGGAAATTGCGAAATTTAAAAGAAGTCTTAAACTAATGAAATTTGTCACTAAGAAAATGAAACAAGGTTATATGTTTTTGAGGAATAGAATAAAGGTAATGATATTTTGTCAAGCACTCATTTAAATAGAAGCTGTTATTGTTCTTCTGGATAGTATGTAATATACAAATAGCTACATAATTATTAATCCTCTATACAAAAATTAAAAGTCACCTCTCCTTTATAATAAATAGAAATGTAAAGATAGAAAATTCTGCCCGTGACACATAGTCAAACACACCTTTATGGCGATTTAAAATAACCACGGTTCAAATTAGCAAGACACTGATTAGAATAACTGATTTCCCAGAATTGCATGCACGAAGGAGCAATTCTTTCATTAGAGATGTCAAAATTAGTCCAGAAAATATCAATGAACATTATTAATGTTATGTTCAGCTTTGGCCCTAGGCAAAATTGTCAATTTGGTGAAGTTATTCTTTGCCATTTCTCAACATCCCTTTGAAGGACTTTATTTATGCTGGATTCAATCATTTATTCATTCACCAATTTTTTATTGAGAGCCAACTAGATGGCAGGCACAGTTCTCAGTGCTCAAGATATAGCAATTAAAAAATAGTCAAGCACCCTGTGTATATGGAGTTTGCATCTAGAAACTAGGGTGAAATCAGACTAAACTAAAAAACTAAATAAGTTAATAAAGAAGAAAATTCTGAATTATAGTAAATGCAGTGACAGTCATCAATTAGAATGGCACATTAGAGAATATCCAGGGCTACCTTAAGTCGAGTGGTCAGGGAAGACCTCTCTCATGAGCTGAGACCTTTGAGCCAACCATGGGAAAATGTCAGGGAGCACCAGTGCAAAGAGAAGGATTCTAGCGAGTGCAAACCCCAAGGCTATAAAACTGAGATGGGGGCATATTTGGAGTTTGATAGACAGGAAGATATGTGTGACTGGAGTGAAAAGAACAGCGAGACAACAGTGTAAGATAAGGCAAGAGAGTCAGGGACTTTTGGCTCGTGTAGGTTCTTAGAAGTCTTAATTGAAATTGTATTTTCAGTCTGAAGGGAGCTCACTGCAGAGTTTTAGTAGGTACATCTGTCTTCTTCCTTCTTTTTGAGAACTTTTGTTCCCTTGTTTTTGAGAATCTTCTACTATTATAGCTCTCATAGTAGTCCCCTTTCCTAAGCTGTTTTATTATCTCTTCTAATAAAATGTACCTTTCAACTTTCTACTCTTTCAGGTACCTGCCAGGTAATTTTGTAAACTAATCTGGTCAACCAATATGAATTAGAGTATTCATAGTAAATGTGGCTTACAATGATACCTCTCTATGACAGCATCTTTTCTTTACAGCAGTCTGTATTATCTAGATCTCAAGGAGTAAATACTTTGGAAAGTATGGCTATTTACTAGGGAAAAAAAACATACAATTTAAGCAGCTGCTTTTTTCCCTCCTATGCAAAGAATATCCTTGATTGTGTGAAATCTTCAGATCAGTGGGCTGAACATCAGTAAGAATTATCATCCTTGGTTTTTATGATCATTATAATTTATTAAGCATACCTTATGTGACAGGCACTATATTAGATACTTTATATCCATATTTTCATTTGATTCTCATTTCTAATGCTATAAATTCCCAATTTATAGATGAAAAAAGTAAGGCTCAAAGACTTATCTGCCTTGTTCGATATTGTGGACCTGGAATGTGAACAAGGTCTGGAAATATAAAACGAATTTAACAGCTGTTTGCTGAATAAGTGCATGGTTGGTTTAAAAAAAAAAAAACAAATAAAACAAACAAACAAAAACTCAGCCTGCAAGTTAACAGATAGAGCTGTGATTGCATTCAGCCCTTACCGACTTTGAAACCTACCCTCTATATAGCAATGCCTTCCTCATTTAGTACATGATGGGTTTGATTTTCTGATCCACAGCCCAGAGGAAAATGTATTCAAAGGCAAGAAGAAACACACCAGTGAGGCAAAGTCTTCAGTCAGTCACCAGATTCCCTCCCCTCCTTTTTTTCTGGTTCTGGAGGGCAATTTGCTACATCTCCTGGGGAAATCAGGGAGATTAAGTGACTAAAGTCTGATAATTCTGTTATTTTGACAGGACCAAAACTTGCCCATAGGTGTCTGCTGGGAACACACACACACATGCACACACATGCACACATATATACAAATTTATTGCAGATGGGAAAACACAACGTGGAACACAGAAGGATCTAGGCTTTTGCCTCCAGTCAGTGTCTATAACCAAGCAAGCTTGTTTTTGGGTGATGTTCAATAACCTACCAGTTACAAAGAAAATACCCCTGTGATGTCTAAGAATGTGATAAGAGTTATCTTCAAGGGATACAATTTTGTTCTTTGATTTTAGCGAGATCTACACATCTCTGTCAGAAGCTGAATGAGTGCCAGAGTCTTTAAAACAAAAACAAACAAGTGTGTGGCTCTGATTCTTCCTTTTCAGAAATAATACTGAACCCTTGGATAGGCACTGTCCTGAAGAGACAATGCTTCTATTTGTATTATAAACGTGAACTTAAGGATGAGTTAGAAGAGTTCCCCCCCACAAAAAAAAAAATGCTCTTGCAAAGCACTCATTCCATGGGTTACCATGTGGGAAGAAAATGTTCCTTGATCACACATGTTTAGAAAATAAAATGAATTATCTGACCTCTTAGAAGTTTGCAAAGACCATTATTAAAGGATCCAAGAGGTCCTTAAAAACAGATAAACAAGCAGCAACAACAACCTATATAACTGTGTTTACCCAGTGTATCCCAAACTAATTTGTCCAGAAAAAAAAACATGAAAAATCCATGGAATTAATGGTCCATGGAATATTCTTTGGGAAATGCCAGCCAAGGAACTTTAAGGGGTTCGTGATAGGTTAAAAAACAAAGTTCTTGTGTATGGATCTAACTTTCATAACCTTAATGATTGTGGGGTGATTTATAAAATTTAAAGGGGAAACATCTTTGGGGTAATATATGCTATTCATACATGGAACTATTCCTTCTGACTCTGTAACTGTAGATAGTAAATCATGGCAGGTGGGAACACAGGCTGTTGGGTCAACTCCTAAGACTGCCGTTTACAACTTACATGGCTTTGTGTGACTCACTTAAATTCTTTGAACGTGCCCTATAAATAGTACTTAGCTCAAAGGAAATCATGGAGATAATGTAAACAAAGCTCTTAGCATTATGTTGGGCAAATAGTAAGTGCTCAATAAGAGGCAACTGTTTTATCTTTTTTTTTTCTGATGCTTCTCATGAGTTTGTGCAGAAACATTCATACTGTCTTCTAGAGCCCTCTTCTTGTCAGGGTATGCATTTGTAAGAAGGCCAAGTGGGTATTAACTATCTCATATATAGACCTCATTAGTGGAATTCACAAACCAAAACCAAAGTTTTATGGATACAAAATGCAGAATGGTTTCTTGCAGTGTTACCCACTTCTTTAGCTCTAATATTCAGTTAAGTGGCACTTTAAAAAGCTATTAGCACAAAAATCACTCATATTAAAACTAGTCTTAACATTAAAAATCAGTTTTTTATAAAAATCTGAGACTATCCTTTAGGCTGTTACTAAGCTTGGAGTGTCCCCTGAAAAAACAAATGAGTATCGTAAAATAATCTACCAAAGAAATTTGCAGTGTGACATAATGGGTTAATGTTTATGCTAAGTTGCAGGCCAACAACTGCCAAACAGACATTTGCATTTGCCAAATTTGTAAGTCATTGGTAGAACTGCAAACAAGTGCTTCAAGTTATCCACAAAAAAATTTGCTGCTCACACCTCTGTAACCTACATTCATAAAGGAAAAACTCCTCTGCAGGTTTATAAAAAGATTTTGCTACATACACACTTGAGTTAGTAATGACTTATATAGGATTCTATACTGTATTATTGGGTTTATTATTTATCTCGAAGTCAGAACATGACAACAGTTCTTCATAATTTAGAATGACTATATATTTTAAACCTTGTTATTCCTCTCCTCCAATCTAGTGGTGTCCCATCTTATTCAGAAGAAAAGTGAAAGTCCTTGAAATGGGCCCTAAGGCCCTCTGATCTCATCTGACCTCACCACTCCTCTCCACTTGTTCATGCTGCTGCAATCACACCATCCTTCTTGCTGTTCCAGGTGTGGCTCCTGACCTCGGACCTTCATATTTTCTGTTCCTTCTGCCTCACGTGCTCTTCCTCCAGATAAGCACCAGATTGGCCGCCCAGGTCCTTTAGGTCTCTGCTCAAATGTCACTTCCCTCAGAAGCTCCTCACATCCCTCCCCCACTTTATGTTTCTCCATAGCGCTTAGTTCTATCTGATAAATAACACCTGCACAGGAGACAATTTTGAAAGTTTCAGCAATTTTGTAGGTAGTTATTAAAACATTGTAAGCTTGAAATTGACCAGGGTGGGAATATTTACACCATGGTAATTGGCAAATGCTACCAATCAGAGCTTTTATATTTTCTGGTTTACCAGAATACCACAAAACATAATACACGTTTACTTGTTTATGTGTTTACTTTCATCCAGCCCTAGGGTATAAGCTTGAGGAGAGCAAGGGACTTGTTTGTTCACCACTGTCTATCTAGTGTACTGGACAAGGTCTGATACAAAGTAGATGATTAGTAAATAGCTGTTGAATGAATGATTGGTGAGGATATCACATATTAGGATTTTGATGGCCTTTACTATTTGTGAAAAATGAGATTGGTTCTTTTATCCATTCACTAACTTAAACATTCAATAAATATTTTTGAAAGCCCCTGTACCAGGTACTCACTCTGTTCTAAGATTTGGAGACATTTTAGTAGAGAATGGAGAAAAAGTTCCTGCCTTCATGAAGCATTCATTATGGTAGGGGAGAAAATACAGTGAATACAAACAAACCAAAAGAAAAAAAAGAAAAAAAAATCCAATAAAAACAGTAAGTTCAGATATTGGTATCTGTTAGAAAAAAAATGTTTAGATATTGGTAACTGTTACTAAAAACAGACAAACAACAGCAACACCCAGAATGAGGTCATGGGTAGAGAGGGACTGGAGAAGGGGTTGATCTTTTACACAGAGAAGTCAGGTGAAGCCTTTCTGAAAGGTGATGTTTAAACTGGGATATGAATGATGAGATTAAGGCAGCAAACACAGATCTAAGAAAAAGAGCATTCTAAGCAGAGGGCACAGCAAAGTGCAAGGGCCCTGAACTGGGAATGAGCCTGGTGAGCTTGAAGAATAGAATAAGAACCACTAATCTTGAAACATATTGGGTTAGGGAGAGAATGGTGGTGGCTGAGGTCAGAAAGGCAGATGGGGCCATATGGGGCCAGATGACTCAGGGCCGTACAAGCCATAGAAAACCATTAGAAAGTGACATGACTTGATTGAAAGTTTACGAAGATCATTCTGACAATGGAGAATGTGAAGAGAGCAGTTAGAGGCTCCTGTAGTGTTTCAGCACATGTACAATAGAAATATACAATATGGAGGTGAATAGAATGGACCCCAATGGGTCTTGATCATTTTAGAGATGAATTTAACCAAACCTTCCACAAGCATGAAATCTTTGGCTTTTCCATGCTGTTCAAGGGAGATAAAAAGACAGAATATTTTTCAACTTTAAAGGTAATATGTAACCTTGATACCCAAATGAAACAAGAGAAGTATGAGAAAAAAAAATTGCAGCCTAACTCAATTAAGATTCTATATGCAAAAATCCTGAATAGAATATAAGCATGCCAAATAAAGAAATGTGTAAGAAATACTTTGTGACCAGATATTGTGGTGAGAGTAGACAACCTTGTCTTGTTCCTGATCTTAGAGGAAATACTTTCAGTTTTTCACTACTGAGAATGATGTTTGCTCTGGATTTGTCATATATGTTCTTTATTATGTTCAGCTAGGTTCCCTCTATGCCCACTTTGTGGAGGGTTTTTATCATAAATGGCTGCTGAATTTTGTCAAAAGCTTTTTCTACATCTGTTGAGATGATCATATGGTTTTTCTTCTTCAATTTGTTAATATGGTGTATCACATTGATTGATTTGCTTATATTGAAGAATCCTGGCATCCCTGGGATAAATCCCACTTGATCATGATGTATGGTCCTTTCAATGTGTTGTTGTATTCTGTTTGCTAGTATTTTGTTGAGGATTTTTGCACCTATATTCATGAGTGATATTGGTCTGTAATTTTCTTTTTTTGTAGTATCTTTGTCTGGTTTTGGTATCAGGGTGATGGTGGCCTCATAGAATGAGTTTGGGGGTGTTCCTTCCTCTGCAATTTTTGGAAGAGTTTGAGAAGGATGGGTGTAAGCTCTTCTCTAAATATTTGATAGAATTCGCCTGTGAAGCCATCTGGTCCTGGACTTTTGTTTGTTGGAAGATTTTAATCACAGTTTCAATTTCATTACTTGTGATTGGTCTGTTCATATTTTCTATATCTTCCTGATTCAGTCTTGGAAGGTTATACCTTTCTAAGAATTTGTCCATTTCTTCCAGGTTGTCCATTTTATTGGCATAGAGTTGCTTGTAGTAGTCTCTTAGGATGCTTTGTATTTCTGTGGTGTCTGTTGTAACTTCTCCTTTTTCATTTCTAATTTTATTGATTTGAGTCCTCTCCCTCTTTTTCTTGATGAATCTGGCTAATGGCTTATCAATTTTGTTTATCTTCTCAAAGAAGCAGCTTTTAGTTTTATTGATCTTTGCTACTGTTTTCTTTATTTCTATTTCATTTATTTCTGCTCTGATCTTTATGATTTCTTTCCTTCTTCTAACTTTGGGTTTTGTTTGTCTTCTTTTTCTAGTTTCTTTAGGTGTAAGTTTAGATTGTTTTTTTGAGATTTTTCTTGTTTCTTGAGGTAGGCTTGTATTGCTATAAAGTTCCCTCTTAGAACTGCTTTTGCTGCATCCCATAGGTTTTGCATCACCGTATTTTCATTGTCATTTGTCTCTAGGTATTTTTTTTATTTCCCCTTTGATTTCTTCAGTGACCTCTTGGTTATTTAGTAATGTATTGTTTAGCCTCCATGTGTTTGTGGTTTTTACGTTTTTTTACCCTGTAATTGATTTCTAATCTCATAGCGTTGTAGTTAGAAAAGATGCTTGATATGATTTCAATTTTCTTAAATTTACTGAGGCTTGATTTGTGACCCAAGATGTGATCTATCCTGGAAAATGTTCCATGTGCACTTGAGAAGAAAGTGTAATCTGCTGTTTTGGGATGAAATGTCCTATAAATATCAATTAAATCTATCTGGTGTATTGTGTCATTTAAAGTTTATGTTTCCTTGTTAATTTTCTGTTTGGATGATCTGTCCATTGGTGTGAGGTGTTAATTTCCCCCAATGTTATTGTGTTACTGTCAATTTCCTCTTCTGTAGTTCTTAGCAGTTGCCTTATGTATTGAGGTGCTCCTATATTGGGTGCATATATATTTATAATTGTTATATCTTCTTCTTGGATTGATCCCTTGATCATTATGTAGTGTCCTTCCTTGTCTCTTGTAACATTCTTTAAAGTCTATTTTATCTGATATGAGTATTGCTACTCCAGCTTTCTTTTGATTTCAATTTGCATGGAATATCTTTTTCCATCCCCTCACTTTCAGTCTGTATGTGTCCCTAGGTCTGAAGTGGGTCTCTTGTAGACAGCATATATATATTGGCCTTGGTTTTTTTTTTTTTTTTTTCATTTTAAGGTATAATCTTCCAATTGCTTACAATTAATCAGTTGGCCTTGTTTTTGTATCCATTCAGCCAGTCTTCGTCTTTTGGTTAGAGCATTTAATCCATTTACATTTAAGGTAATTATCGATATGTATGTTCCTATGACCATTTTCTTAATTTTCTGGGGTTTGGTATTGTAGGTCTTTTCCTTCTCTTCTGTTTCCTGCCTAGAGAAGTTCCTTTAGCATTTGTTTTAGAGCTGGTTTGGTGGTGCTGAACTCTCTTAGCTTTTGCTTGTCTGTAAATGTTTTAATTTCTCCGTAAAATCTGAATGAGATCCTTGCTGGGCAGAGTAATCTCTGTTGTAGGTTTTTCCCTTTCATCACTTTAAATATGTCCTGCCATTCCCTTCTGGCTTGCAGAGTTTCTGCTGAAAGATCAGCTGTTAACCTTTGGGTGTTCCTTTGTATGTTATTTGTTGCTTTTGCCTTGCTGCTTTTAATATTTTCTCTTTGTATTTAATTTTTGATAGTTTGTTAATATGTGCCTTGACATGTTTCTCCTTGGATTTATCCTGTATGGCACTCTCTTTGCTTCCTGGATTTGATTAACTCTTTCCTTTCTCATATTAGGGAAGTTTTCAACTATAATCTCTTCAAATATTTTCTTTGTCACTTTCTTTTTCTCTTCTTTTTCTGGGTCCCCTATAATTTGAATGTTAGTGTGTTTAATGTTGTCCCAGAGGTCTCTGAGACTGTCCTCAATTCTTTGCATTCTTTTTTCTTTATTCTGCTCTGCAGTAATTATTTCCACTATTTTATCATCCAGGTCACTTATCTCTGTTCTTCTGCCTCAGTTATTCTTCTATTGATTCCTTCCAGACAATTTTTAATTTCATTTATTGTGTTGTTCATCATTGTTTAATTGCTCTTTAGCTCTTCCAGGCCCTTGTTAAATGTTTCTTGTATTTTCTGCATTCTGTTTACAAGCTTTAGGATCATGTTTACTATCATTACTCTGAATTCTTTTTCAGGTAGATTGCCTATTTCTTCTCCATTTGTTTGGTCTGGTGGGTTTTTACCTTGCTCCTTCATGTGCTGTGTGTTTCTCTGTCTTGTCATTTTACTTCACTTACTGTGTTTGGGGTCTCCTTTTCACAGGCTGCTCGTTCATAGTTCCTGTTGTTTTTGGTGTCTGCTCCCAGTTGGTAAGGTTGGTTCAGTGGATTGTGTAGGCTTCCTGGTGGAGGGGACTTGTACCTTTGTTCTGGTAGATGAGGCTGTATTTTGTCTTTCTGGTGGGCAGGGCCGTGTCCGGTGGTGTGTCTTGGAGTGTTTGTGAACTTGTTATGACTTTAGGCAGCCTCTCTGCTAATGGGGGGGGTTGTGTTCCTGTCTTGCTAGTTGTTTGGCATGGGGTGTCCAGCAGTGGAGCTTGCTGGTCGTCGAGTGGAGCTGGGTCTTAGCATTGAGACAGAGATCTCTGGTAGAGCTGTCGCCAATTGATACTACATTGGGCCAGGAGGTCTCTGGTGGACCAGTGTCCTGAACTTGGCTCTCCCACCTTAGTAGTTCAGGCCTGGCACCTGGCCGGAGCACCAAGACCCTTTTGGGAAGCCTGAGGTCTTCTGCCAGCGATCAGTAGGTGTTCTGTAGGAGTTGTTCCACATGTAGATATATTTTTGATGTATTTGTGGGGAGGAAGGTGATCTCCACGTCTTACTCTTCTGTCATCTTGAAGGTCTCCCCTAGAGCAATTCTTGACTCCTCTTTTCTTTAACACTTCACATCCAATACATTTAAGTTTTCAATATTTCTCCACAGTCTGACCATGTTCCATTGTCTACATTGCTACCATCCTGGTTCAAGGCATCATCATCACTTTCCAGCATTATGATGACAGCTTCCTAATTGGTCCCCCTGCTTCTCTCATATTCTTACACAGCAGCCACATGATCCTTTAAAACCTCAGGTCTGATCATAGCTCAGAACTTTACAGTGGTTCTCTCATCTCCACTCCAACTTCTTCCTCCCTCACTCATTCTGGACCAGTCACACACAAGTCTCCTGTCTGCTCCTGAGACATGACCACCTTGCACCTACCTCATGGACTTTTGTTCTAGCTCTTTCCTTTGTCTGAACTGCTTTATTCTTCGAGAAACCATTTGGCTAACTTCCCTGGCAATTTCAAGTCTGATCAAATCTCCCCTCAGTGAGGACTAGTTTGACCACAATATTTTATACTGCAACTTGCACAATTCCCATTACTCTGCTCTATTTTTCTTTCCATTTTACACATCACCTTGCAACACAATATATATTTTACTTATTTTTCACATTCTTTATCTATACCCCTTCAAAAATGTAAGCTCCAAAAGTGCAAGCATTTTTGTTTTATTCACTGATGTTTCTCTAGCACTTAAAAGAGTGCCTAGTAATAGTGAATGTTCAATCAGTGCTTTTTTGAATAAATGAATGAATGACAATCAATAAAAAAGAAAGCTGGAAAGTGGGCAAGTGCTATAAACAGACAATTAGTTGAGTGGAACACTCAAATGACCAGTCAACACAGGAAAAGCTGCTCTACATCGTAATAATTGGCAAAATGAAAAACTAAATGAAGATACCATTTCCTTTTCATCTGACTTGCAAAACAAATTAAATCTGATAACACGAAGTGTTGGTGAGGATTTGTGGAAACAAGCAGTGATACAAAGTCTGGTTTTAATGTAAATTTCAACAATCATTTTGAAGTTCACTTTAGTAATACTGAATAAAATTATACAAACTCTTCAAACCACTGCCATTACTTCTACATACTTTCCCCAGATAAACTCCCACATGGACAAGGAGATGTTGGCAGCACTGTTTATAATACTAAAAAAAGGGAAAACAATATAAATCCTTCAACAGGATAAACCAGTACTACATGTATTAACAAATTGAATGTGGAGTGAAAACTAATTAAAGATATATACAGTCTGTAACCCTATTTGAATTTTTTAAAGACACAAAATACAAGAGAATATATATATATATAACATATGTGTATATATATATATATATATATATATATATATATATACATATGTATATATAATTCAAAAAAACAAAATACAGAAAAAGCATGGGAATGGCTATGTTGACTTCAGGAGGGTGACAGCCTCTGGGGAGGGGGTAAAAGAAGGTTTGGGCGGTAAGGCTTTTAGTGTTATCATTTATTAGTTTCTGTTAAAATATTTTAAGTAAGTATGATGATATTTACTTAATCTCAGTTGTCATAGTCTTTTATATTTTCTGTGATATAATGCTGAACTTAAAATTTTTTTAAATTAAGGTAACATTTTGGGAAGTAAGAGTAAGAAAAGAGAGATAATAAGAGAGATTGTTTGATAACAAGGGAACAGCAAGAAAAACACAAAATTCTGTTTGGAGAGGGAAGATATATTTGTAAGCAGAAGAGAAGGGGCTTTGAAGAAAGGTGAAATAGACAATATAAAAGGTAAAAGAGTAAAATCATGACACATGAAGGATGTCAAAACAAAGGCATACAGGTAGCTGTTAGTTTTGACATGAGGGAGTCATATTCTACAAGCAGAAGGAGAAAGAAAATACTGGTTGAACTTTCAGAGTAATACTGAGATATAGAAGAGAAAGATAAAAATAAATTAAACAAACTTAATGTTTTCAGTAAAGTTGAAGACAATGGTATATCAAGACTAATTCCAGTCAGTAAGGTACTCAAGGGTTTTGGTGATTTGAGAAGACCAGAGAAGATTTGAAACCTCTGCAGGCATTTAATAGTTTGTAACACACAAGTAATAGTTACACACACAAATATTTATAATACACAGATAATAGTTACCAAGCAGCCTTGTAAAAATAATTGTGTTAGGAATTGGGTTTCATGCTGTACCTGATGTTCTAACTTCATCCAGCAGTGTTCAGAAGCCAAGGAGTATAGAAAACGGATTGGGAGAGGGAAAACTGACTCAGGGTTGAAAATCAACAGGACTGTTAAGTCAGAAAAGAAAAGAGGGGGAGCCAGGAATCTATGGTGTTTTTTTTCTTTATTGGAATATAATTGCTTCACAATATTGTGTTATTTCTGGTGTACTATGAAGTGAATCAGCTATATGTATCAAGGCTGAGAAAAGAGGTAAGTGAGATCTTCCAAAATCTGATGGAAAGGGGAAATAGTAAGAAGTTGGAGATGTGCAGATTACCATGAAGACAAAGTAATATTTTCAGCAAGATTCCAGTGACAGAGGAATAAAGAAGGAAGGTGAAGGTACACTGGAATTTTGGAGATTGTCATCTTAGACATTGCGTAGTTGAGGATTAAGTCATATGTTTAAAGCTGGGCAAAATGAGTGAAAATGGTCATTAAAATGTGGAAGAGTACTTTGAAATCCAAGTATTGGATGATATCAAGTGTTATTGTTGAGATAGCCAATGGTGTTGGAAGTGATGAAGTGAGAAGAATGACAAGATAGTTGTTGAATTATTAAGAAGAGAATATTACTATTAATTTAGGAACAAGGGTAAAGTGAATGCTAACTCCCTCTTGCAAGAGCACTGGAATCCCAGCTAACTGCTGAACAATCATTGACAGGAAGACTCTGGAACTCACCAAAAATGATACCCCACATCCAAAGACAAAGGAGAAGCCGCAATGAGATGGTAGGATGGGGACAATCACAATAAAATCAAATCCCGTAACTGCTGGGTGGGTGACTCACAAACTGGAGAACACTTATACCACAGAAGTTCACCCACTGGAGTGAAGCTTCTGAGCCCCACATCAGGCTTCCCAACCTGGAGGTCCGGCAATAGGAGGAAGAATTCCTAGAGAATCAGACTTTGAAGACTAGCGGGATTTGATCATGGGGCTTTGACAGGAATGGGGGAAACAGACACTCCACTCTTGGAGGGCACACACAAAATACTGTATGCATCAAGACCCAGGGGAAAGGAGCAGTGACCCCATTGGAGACTGAACCAGACTTACCTGCTAGTGATGGAGGGTCTCCTGCAGAGGCAGGGGGTGGCTGAGGCTCACTGTGGTGACAGGGACACTGGCAGCAAAAGTTCTGGGAAGTATTCCTTGGTGTGAGCCCTCCTGGAGTCCACCATTAGCCACACCAAAGGGCCTGTAGGCTGCAGTGCTGGGTCGCCTTGGCCAAACAACCAACAGGGAGGGAACTCAGCCCCACCCATAAGCAGACAAGTGGATTAAAGTTTTACTCAGCTCTGTCCACCAGAGCAACACCTAGCTCTACCCACCACCACTCCCTTCCATCAGGAAGTTTGCACAAGCCTCTTAGATAGCCTCATCCACCAGAAGGACAGACAGCATAAGCAAGAAGAATTACAGTCCTGCAGCCTGTGGAATGAAAACCACATTCAAAGAAAGAGAGACAAAATGAAAAGGCAGAGGACTATGTATCCGATGAAGGAACAAGATAAAACCCCAGAAAAACAACTAAATGCAGTGGAGATAGGCAGCCTTCCAGAAAAAGAATTTAGAATAATGATAGTGAAGATGATCTAGGACCTCAGATATAGAATGGAGGCAAATATCAAGAAGATGCAAGAAATGTTTAACAAAGACCTAGAAGAATTAAAGAACAAACAAACAGAGGTGAACAATACAATAACTGAAATGAAAAATGCACTAGAAGGAATCACTAGCAGAAAAACTGAGGCAGAAGAACAAATAAGTAACCTCGAAGACAGAATGGTGGAATTCACTGCCATGGAACAAAATAAAGAAAAAAGAATGAAAAGAAATGAAGACAGCCTAAGAGACCTCTGGGAGAACATTAAATGCACCAACATTTTCATTATAGGGGACCCAGAGGAGAAGAGAGAGAGAAAGGACCCAAGAAAGTATTTGAAGAGATTATAGTTGAAAACGTCCCTAACATGGGAAAGGAAATAGCCACCCAAGTCAAGGAAGTGCAGAGAGTCCCAGGCAGGATAAACCCAAGGAGAAAAACACTGATTCACATAGTAATCAAATTGACAAAAAGTTAAGACAAAAATTATTAAAAGCAACAAGGGAAAAATAACACATAACAAACAAGGGAACTGCCATAAGGTTAATGGTTGATTTCTCAGCAGAAACTCTACAAGCCAGAAGATAGTGGCACGATATATTTAAAGTGATTAAATGGAAGAACCTACAACCAAGATTACTCTACCCAGCAAGTATCTCATTCAGATTTGACAGAGAAATCAAAAGCTTTACAAACATACAAAATCTACGAGAATTCAGCACCACCAAACCAGCTCTACAACAAATGCTAAAGGAACTTCTCTAAGTGGGAAACACAAGAGAAGAGAAGGACCTACAAAAACAAACCCCAAACAATTAAGAAAATGGTAATAGGAACATACATATCGATAATTACCTTAAATGTGAATGGATTAAATGCTCCAGCCAGAGTACACAGGCTCACTGAATGGATACTACCACAAGACCCATATGCATGCTGTCTACATGCGACCCACTTCAGACCTAGGGTCACATACAGACTGAAACTGACGGGATGGAAAAAGATATTCCATGCAAATGGAAATCAAAAGAAAGCTGGGGAAAAAAAAGAAAAGAAAAGAAAGCTGGAGTAACAATACTCATATCAGATAAAATAGACTTTAAAATAAATGTTACAGGAGACGAGGAAGGACACTACATAATGGTCAAGGGATCAATCCAAGAAGAATATATAACAATTTTAATATATATGCACCCAACATAGGAACACCTCACTACATAAGGCAAATGCTAACAGCTATAAAAGAGGAAATTGATGGTAACACAATAATAGTGGGGGACTTTAAAACCTCAGTTACACCAATGGAGAGATCATCCAGACAGAAAATTAATAAGGAAACACAAGCTTTAAATGACACAATAAACCAGATACACTTAATTGATATTTATAGGACATTCCATCCAAAAAAACAGCAGATTACACTTTCTTCTCAAGTGCACCCAGAACATTCTCCAGGATGGATCACATCTTGGGCCACAAATCAAGCCTCAGTAAGTTTAAGAAAATTGAAATCATATCAAGCATCTTTTCTGACTATAACGCTATGAGATTAGAAATCAATTACAGGGAAAAAAACATAGAAACATGCACTCATGGATGCTAAACAATACATTACTAAATAACCAAGAGGTCACTGAAGAAATCAAAGAGGAAATAAAAAAATACCTAGAGACAAATTACAATGAAAACACTACGATCCAAAACCTGTGGGATGCAGCAAAAGCAGTTCTAAGAGGGAACTTTATAGCAATACAGTCCTACCTCAGGAAACAAGAAAAATCTCCAGCAAAGAATTTAACCTTACACCTAAAGGAACTAGAGAAAGAAGAACAAACAAAACCCAAAGTTAGCAGAAGGAAAGAAATCATAAAGATCACAGCAGAAATAAATGAAATAGAGATAAAGAAAACAATAGCAAAGATGAATAAAACTAAAAGCTGTTTCTTCAAGAAGGTAGACAAAATTGATAAAACTTTAGCCAGAGTCATCAAGAAGAACAGGGAGAGGACTCAAATCAATAAAATTAGAAATGAAAAAGGAGAAGTTACAACAGACACCGCAGAAATACAAAGCTCGTTAGAGACTACTACAAGCAACTCTATGCCAACAAAATGGAAAACCTGGAAAAAATGGACACATTCTTAGAAAAGCACAATTATCTGAGACTGAACCAGGAAGAAATAGAAAGTATGAACAGACCAATCATAAGCACTGAAACAGAAACTGAGATTGAAAATCTTCCAAGAAAGAAAAGGCCAGGACCAGATGGCTTCACAGGTGAATTCTATCAAACATTTACAGAAGGGCTTATACCCATCCTTCTCAAACTCTTCCAAAAAATTGCTGAGGAGGGAACACTCCCAAACTCATTCTACGAGGCTGCCATCACCATGATACCAAAACAAGTCAAACATACTACAAAAAAAAGAAAATTCCAGACCAATATCACTCATGAATATAGGTGCAAAAATCCTCAACAAAATACTAGCAAACAGAATCCAACAACACATTAATAGGATCATACACCTGATCAAGTGGGATATATCACAGGGATGCAAGGATTCTTGAATATACGCAGTCAGTCAATGTGATACACCATATTAAGAAACTGAAAAATAAAAGCCGTATGATCATCTCAACAGATGCAGAAAAAGCTTCTGACAAAATTCAACACCCATTTATGATAAAAATTCTCCAGAAAGTGGGCATAGCAGGAACCTACCTCAACATAATAAAGGCCATATATGACAACCCACAGCAAACATCATTCTCAGTGGTGAAAAACTGAAAGCATTTCCTCTAAGATCAGGAACAAGACAAGGATACCCAGTCTCACCACTCTTATTCAACACAGTTTTGGAAGTCCTAGCCACGGCAATCAGACAAGAAAAAGAAACGAGGAATACACATTGGAAAAGAAGAAGTAAAACTGTTCACTGTTTGCAGATGACATGATACTATACATAGAGAATCCTAAAGATGCCACCAGAAAACTACTAGAGCTAATCAATGAATTTGGTAATGTTGCAGGGTACAAAATTAATGCACAGAAAGTACTTGCATTCCTATACACTAATGATGAGAAATCTGAAAGAGAAATTAAGGAAACAATCCCATTCATCATTGCAACAAAAAGAATAAAATAACTAAGAATAAACCTACCTAAGGAGGTTAAAGACCTGTACTCAGAAACCTATAAGACACTGATGAAAGAAATCAAAGATGACACAAACAGATGGAGAGATACACCATGTTCTTGGATTGGAAGAATCAATATTGTGAAAATGACTATACTACCCAAAGCAATCTACAGATTCAATACAATCCCTATCAAACTACCAATGGCGTTTTTCACAGAACTAGAAGAAAAAAATCTTAAAATTTGTATGGAGACAAGAAAGACCCCAAATAGCCAAAGAAATATTGAGGGAAGAAAACAGAGATGGAGGAATCAGACTCCCTGATTTCAAACTATACTACAAAGCTACAGTAATCTAGGCAATATGATACTGCCATGAAAACAGAAATACAGATCAATGGAACAAGATAGAAAGCCCAGAGAGAAACCCACGCACCTATGGTCAACTAATCTATGACAAAGGAGGCAAGGGTATACAATGGAGAAAAGACAGCCTCTTTGGTAAGTGGTGCTGGGAGAACTGGACAGCTACATGTAAAATCATGAAATTACATCACTCCCTAACACTGTACATAAAAATAAACTCAAAATGGATTCAAGATGGAAATTTGAGACTGGACGCCATAAAACCCTTAGAGGAAAACATAGGAAGAACATTCCTTGATATAAATCACAGCAAGATCCTTTTTGGCCTACCTCGTAGAGTAATGGAAATAAAAACAAAAGTAAACAAGTGGGACCTAATAAAACATAAAAGCTTTTGCACAGCAATGGGAACTCTAAAGAAAACAAAAAGGCAACCCTGAGAATGGTAGAAAATATTTGCAAACGAAACAATGGACAAAGGATTAATCTCCAAAATATATAAACAGCTCATGCAGCTCAATATCAATTCTTTTATCTTGCCCTGACATAATAGTGCAAAAATAACAAACAACTCAATCAAAAAATGGGCAGAAGAGCTAAATAGACTTTTCTCCAAAGAAGACATACAGATGGCCAAGAGGCACGTGCAAAGCTACTCAACATCACTGATTATTAGAGAAATGCAAATCAAAAATACAATGAGGTATCACCTCACACTGGTTAGAATGGCCATCATCAGAAAATCTACGAACAACAAATGATGGAGAGAGTGTGGAGAAAAGGGAACCCTCTTGCACTGTTGGTGGGAATGTAAACTGATACAGCCACTATGGAGAACAGTATGGAGGTTCCTTAAAAAACTAAAAATAGAATTAGCATATGACCCAGCAATCCTACTACTGGGCATATACCCAGAGAAAACCATAATTCAAAAAGAGTCATGTACCACCATGTTCATTGCAGCACTATTTACAGTAGCCAGGTCATGGAAGCAACCTAAATGCCCATTGACAGGTGAATGGGTAAAGAAGATGTGGTACATATATACAATGGAATATTACTCAGCTATAAAAAGGAATGAAATTGGGTCATTTGTAGAGATGTGGATGGACCTAGAGACTGTCATACAGAGTGAAGTAAGTCAGAAGGAGAAAAACAAATATCGTATATTAACTCATGCATGTGGAATCTAGAAAAATGGTACAGATCAACCAGTTTTGCAAGGCAGAAATAGAGACACAGATATAGAGAACAAACATGTGGACACCAAGGGGGGAAAGCAGTGGGGTGTGGGGTAGGTGGTTGTGTTGGGATGAATTGGGAGATTGGGACTGACATAGATACACTAATATATATAACAGATGACTAATAAGAACTTGCTGTATAAAATATAAAATAAAATTATAAAAAAATAGAGTGAATGCTGTTTCTTTCTAAATATGTATAATTTTTTAGTCAATATAATGTTATTTGAGATTTAACCATATTGGTAGCATATATATCTAATCCTTCTATTTTAATTTTTCTACACTGTGTATTTGTACAAATATGCTAATATATTATCTACTCTAACTTATGGAAATTTAGGTTGTTTTCAATTTTTTTATCTTGCCCTGACATAATAGTGCAAAAATAAATTTTATTTTAAATGTGTTTCATTATGTACCCATGAGGGAATATCTTTAGGACATTTATGTAGAAGAGAAATTCCTGGCTTGTAGGCATATACATCTTCAACTGGAATATGCAAGGTGCAGGAAGATATATACAGTAAATACCATTTTTATAAATTTTTAAAACACAAAAACTTTATGTACATGCATATCAACTAAAAATATAAAACTTGCTTAGGAAATACCAGGACAAATAATTACTCTAAAGAAGGAGAATTAGTTGTTTATTACTTTTTTAATATGTGTTTAAAATATATCGTAATAAAAAGATAAAAATCATATGTTTTCAAAATGATGTAGTTCGTTGTAGGATGTTTAGAAAGTGCAATGAAAGAAGTAGCTGAAAAGAAAATAACCTTTCATCTCAGTACTCTGAAATAAGAACTATTAATAATTTGGTATTATCTTTTTATTATATATACACATACGTGAATATAAATGACTTACACTTTATATCATGTTTTAAAACATGCTTCTGTTTTACTTAACAATACATCATAAATATATTGTTAAACTTCAGGTTTTAGCTCCAACATGTTAAGACATCAGAAATTATCACTCCCATCCTTAAAAAAAAAAAAAAAAAAAAGCTGAATAAACTGAAAACCATTATTATTATTTTTTGTGTGTTTTGGATCCATTAGTTAACTGAGGTTCCAGGACAAAGTGCCACTGCAAAATCTAGAGAGGAAGGAGAGTTCAGAGAGGCATAGCTAAGCTCTGCATACCGGAGCAGATGGTGCCTAAGCCATAAACTGGTAGGAATGCTTAAATGGTAATTGTAGCGAATTGTTGGAGGCTGTGTGGATTTGCTTGAGAGTGAACAACTTCTTGGGGGGCCCTGGTCTCCGAGGTTCCCCATACATTAGTGAGCTTTACCTCTAGGAACCCCACCAGGTTCTCTTGTCAAAAAGCCAGGAAAGATCCCCCTCATGGCTCTGGCAGAGGAGGGGAAGGGTAAGCATTATGAAGTATGCCTAGTACATTATCCATAATTAAGGTCTGCTCTCCAGAAAATACTTTACCAGAACCTTATCCAAAGTGGGGAAATATCCCATGGAGGGGTGGAGTAAGGATCTAAGAAATACTTTGTGAAGCTCACGGCCCAGGGACACATGACCACTAAATAATTGAGATGTAAGTATATGATTATGAAATGCTTCCCCATGTCCTGTATTTTATCACCATATGAAAACATTTCCAGTATAATGGCAGTGTATTAAAGCTAAAAGAGCTGCAAGACACAGACTTGATCTGAGGAGGAGTTCTTAGAGAAGTTCAGAGACAACATGGGTATCAAAATCCAGGCTTCTGGAGAACTTTGAAGCCTCTAGCACCTATAGCTATAACAGAGGTAAAGCACAGACCAACTCCAAGCCAGATTCATGTAAAACCTTAAACTAAAGGCCTATTTATCTCAGTTCTTATTACTTGCAAGGCATGCTAAAAAGTGAGTAAAAACATGGTCCTAAGTGACAAAACATGAGAACCAGACCTAGATATGGTAAAGATTTTGGCATTATCAGTCAGAGAAATTTAAAATAACTATGATCAATTTGTTAAGAGCTCTAGTAGAAAAAAGTAGACAACATGCAAAAACAGATGGTCAATGTAGTAAGAGAGTTGGATATTCTAAGAAAGAATCAGAAAGAAATGCTAGCAGTAAAAAACACGGTAACACAAATGAAGGATACCTTTGATGGTCTCATCAGTAGACTGGACATGGACAAGGAAAGAATCAATATTTGAAGATAAATTAGAAGAAAGTTTTCAAATTGAAATGAAAAGAGGAAAAAGAATGAAAAAATATAACAGAATAGAAATCCAGGGACTGCTGGTAACTTCAAAATCTGGCATACACACAATTGGAATACCAGGGAGAAGAGAGAGAGAATGAAGCAGAAGAAATATTTGAAGGAATAATGGTCAAGAGTTTTCATAAATCAGTGAGACACTACACCACAGATGAAGGTACCTCAGAGAACATCAAGCAGAATTAACACCAAAATATCTACATTTAGGCATATTGTATTCAAATTGCAGAAAACCAAAGAACAAAGAGAAACTTTTGAAGAATGCCAGGGGTGGGAGAACACCTTCTCTACGGAGGATAAGAATCCAGTGGACCTTTCATCAGAACCATGCAAGGAAGAAGATGGTAGAGTGAAATATTTAAAGTGTTGAAAGAAACCACCAACCTGAAATTCTATATCCAGCAAAAGTATCATTTAAAAATGAAGGATAGGGGCCTCCCTGGTGGCGCAGTGGTTGGGAGTCCGCCTGCCGATGCAGGGGATACGGGTTCGTGCCCCGGTCCAGGAGGATCCCATATGCCGCGGAGTGGCTGGGCCCGTGGGCCATGGCTGCTGGGCCTGCGCATCCGGAGCCTGTGCTCCGCAACGGGAGAGGCCAGAACAGTGAGAGGCCCGCGTACCGCAAAAAAAAAAAAAAAAAAAAAAAATGAAGGATAGGGCTTCCCTGGTGGTGCAGTGGTTGAGAGTCTGCCTGCCAATGCATGGGACACGGGTTTGTGCCCCGGTCCGGGAGGATCCCACATGCCGCGGAGCAGCTGGTCCCGTGAGCCATGGCCACTGAGCCTGTGCGTCTGGAGCCTGTGCTCCGCAATGGGAGAGGCCACAACAGTGAGAGGCCCGCATACTGCAAAAAAAAAAAAAAAAAAAAAAAAAAAAAAAGAAGGATAAATAAAGACTTACTTGAAAAAAAATGAGAGAATTTATCTCCAACAAACCTGCTCTGTAAGAAATGTTAAAAGGAGTTTTTCAAGTAGAAGGAAAATGTATGTTAGAAACTTATATCTATATAAAGAAAAAATGTGTTGGAAAAGGAACAAATTATGGTAACAGTTTATTTTTTAATTTTTAATTAATTTTAAGTGAGAAAATCCAGTCTGAAAAGTTTACAAATTATATGATTCCAACTATATGACATTTTGTGAAAGGTAAAACTCAAACAATAATATAAAGGTCAGTGGTTGCCAGGGATTCAAGGTGTGGAGTTGTGTTGAATAGGTGAAACACAGGGGAATTTTTAGGGCAGTAAAACTGTCCTGTATGACAGCATAGTCATGGGTACATAGCACTGTGCATTAGTCAAAACCCATAGAACTTTATAGCACAAGAAGTGAAATGTATATAAGTTTTTAAAAATTAATTTAATTGTTCAGGGAGTTCCAGGGTGGAAATCAGAATGTGATTTTTAAAAAATCTAAGTGTATTACAAATCTACAAAACATTCTCACAGGAGAAAAGGGGCTGACCTAAGTAACACTGGATATGAGTAGAGTCTGCAAGAATAAAGTCAAAACAAGCTGTACATAAACACTGTACTCTAGTTGATAAAGTTGAGTCACACAGATATATGAGTTAACAATGCTGAAACTGCTATCCATGTATCCTGAAATGGAAAAAATAAGTAAATGAATGACAAATGGTGGTAGCCAGGTTTCTCACTGTTGAAGTGGGAATTTATAGGTAAGCAAAGGGGAAAGTCTAGAATGATCCAGGCGATAATGGATTAGAGTTGGAGACATCAGTATGAACTCATATTTAGCTTAATATAGTTACAGATGGTTAAATATGGAAATATTTATAATTATGTATATATACTCTAGTTAGTATACTCATATATTTCATTGCTCTGTTAAGCATAGAAGCAATGACACCTCAATAGCAGTGAGCACACCTACTACCCAGATTTTTGTTTCTAATACCGTTCTTCAGTGAAGAGAACTAGAGCTCCTTTGTGAAATGACTGATTCTAGGTTTGGGGCAGAAAATATAGAAGATGAGCATCTTATAGTACAAGAGAGTAAGACAGTGCTAAAAACAAAACAAAAAACAAATAGACAAAACAAAGCACAATGATGGGGGTATATTAAAGGGACATAGGAGTGAACTAAAAGAATATTCAATGGCCAAAGCTGAAACTAAGCAATAAAATAAAACATAAATTAGAATATGACCTAAAGTATAAAGTAAATATTCATAATTTTATGCTGGTATAAATAAATTATTGAATAAATAAATAAATGGGAGAGAAGAGACAAATCTCCTGTGCAGAAGAATTCTAAACAATTTATGTAGATAACCTGTTCTCAAGGAGTTGGAACGTAACTCCCCACTCCTAAAGTGTGGGCTGTGTATAATGATTTTCTTCCAAAGAATACAGTCTGAAAAGGGGGGCAAAAAGAGTAATTGTACAGTGAAGAAATCTGACAAACCCTGCTTCAGACAGGTGACCAAATTCAGTGTCAACAGTGATAAGCCATCTTTGTTATGACCTGATAAAAATGGCACATTATTCTGTGTCTCCTCCCCCAAAGCTGTAACTGCAGTCTATTTATTTGCGAAGTTGGGGAAAGTCTTCCTGAGAAAATAGCATTTGAGCTAACCACTAAATGTTGACTGCTCTCTACACAAATTAAATTCCTTTTACAATGGTGGCGTCTAGTCTTTTTCCCCATTTTGCGTGGATGAGACATGCTTATCACAGTGACACACAGTTCCTTCGTGTGCCTCATGACAGGAGTTATTGGAAGTCAGGGACATGGTGGCATGGGAGGCATCAGAAAACACCTCTGAAAATACAAGGCAAGTCACCAACAATGTTCATGAATCCACTTGAGGTGGCTTCATTGAGCTGGTCTACCCTTCACTGACCAGTTTGATAAAATATCCCTTTCACATGACCCTATTCTTGGTACCACCGCAATGCCTGCTGAATCCTCAATGGGGCAAACTGCTTGGTATTCGACTTATTACTCTGTTCTTAGTTTTAAAATCAGTCAAAATGTACAGATTATAAGGAAGCATCTTCATGTCTGAGAGCACAGGTGCCTACCTGTGCTTGGTGGAAGGAAGGGAGGGGAGAAGGAGAGGAAGAATTGAGGGATGTAGAGAGGGAGAGAGGGAGGGAGGGAGGAAGGAAGGAAGGAAGGAAAGAGGGAGGGGAGGAGGGAGAAGTGGAAGAATAAAAAGGCAAAACAAAATAATTCCACCTTGTTTGAATAGGATTCATAATTTAGGTATATGATAAGGCTAATAGATAAGGAGATGACTGCCATTGAAAAGATAGTTCATTCTACTCAGCTCCCAAGGTTGAGCTTACGTGTCGCACTAGAGAGTGGTACCTGGCACACATGGGGTCACTGGGGTCTGTCACAAGGCAGAGGAAGAGGGGAACTGCATGCAAGCACCTTTACTATGGTTTCCAAGGGAAGAAATGGCAAATCAAGGTAAAAAGGCCTAGGACTGGCTAGTGTGAATGATTTCAGGGGGCTCTGGGGCAGAGGGCTTGTACCTCATTGTCTGGTACCTGGCCTTGGGGTGATTACAGTGGGGTTATAGTGGCCAGGAGTGTGAGTGCTTGACATAGGAGATGTTCTGGGGTGTGGACTTAGCTGCTCAAGAAGAGGAATTAACTGGCCTTTAGCCAGGGCCTCAAAACAAGAGCAAGACATCATTTAAAAAACAGTATTACACATCTGAATGCTACCAGATCCAAAGAAGCAATTTATATGCTGTATACTTTCTTAGGGGGTAAGGGCGTGTATTCTCAGGTTTAGCCACTAATTTTCAAATGATTGAACAAACACAAAACCAAAACTAAAAATAGTTAAGTTCATAGAGAATTTGTTTTATCACTTTGCCTATTAAAAGCAGTGAAAGTCCGTTACAACATACCAATTAAAACATCTTTATTTTAAACAGATATGAGTCAGGATTTATCTGAAGGAAAGGTAGTGCTACACTCCATTAATTATATTAATGTTTAATTTAGCACTATTCACAAATTTGAGGCAGTCTATGCAGTTATATTTACCATTAGCATTTTACTTGAAAATCATTAATTTCTGGTCTGTTATCAGTAATGTCAAAGCAGGTTTCATGTAAAGATTCAGGGGAGAGAAAGAGAATGAATTTGTGTGCTCAGAAGACTAATTTGCAGGTGATGTAGAAAATGTCACTGGAAAGCCCAATGATGTAAGCTAGCATCAAGGTCATTAATTTTTGGTTTTACTAATAAAAATGATGCTTTAATGAATTGCAAAAATTAAGGAAACAAGGACAGGTAGTTAAATTCTGTAGTTAAGTATATGACTCTCCATCTGTCCAAATGGCTTGTATTGACATAATTTCTAATATGAATAAAACATTACCAAGATCAATATCTAGTGTTTGTTCCAACCAAAATGTGACAATAATCCATCCATGGTAGCATTTATTTGATCAAAGACTTTATGGTTATTCAATCTATTTAGCAAAAGAGCAATAACATTTTACTGAAAATTAAATTAGGGTTTTAAATGCAAGGCAGTATTCTTTCTAAAAGTATTTTGGCAGGAAGCATTCATTCCAACAGGGACATCTTTAATGATATCTAGCACTTATAAGGCATTCTCATCTTCCAAGTGTTTCAGGAACACCGATTAATTAACTTTCATTATATTGCAACAAGATAGGTGAATAACAGGTTAAGGAGAAAGCCAGTTTTTTTCAGTCCAGACAGGAAGTCAATGTCAAAATTTAAATTATGCTTAGGATTTTGGCTTCAGTCCTTTGTCCCAATCATTAAGTAAACCATACCTACCTCAGTATCGTCAAATGCTATGAAATCACGCCTTTCAAGAAAAAGAAAAAAAAATCACAAAGTCAAGAACTAAAGCTGAAAGGATGATTTCAGTTTTTCAAGACTTCCTCTGTACTTTCCTCTAAAAGAAAATGGTGGGGAGGGGAGAAAGAAAAAAAGAGTAGTGCCTTCTAGTGCTTTCCCTATCTCCCTCTTTATAAAATACCTTTATAGTCTTGATAAGTTCAAACTGTAGTCCCTACAATATGAAGTCTGGTAGTTTTCAAATTATCTTTAAAATAACAGACTATTTTTCTTAAAAGTGTTGGTGAGAAAATACTGAAAATAATCAGATGTGCAAACTGTTTGTTACAGCTCAAGGATGTCTGCATAACAATGTGAGAGAAAAAATTCTTTTCAAATACACTTACACTCAAGGTATCTTTATATAATGGAGACTTAAAAAAATTACTACAGGTTTGAATAATGCATACCTTCTTTTGTCACAAGATTCCATTCTTTAAATAAATAATAAATATCTCCCAGGCTAGCCCTAAAAGAAAGCCACATGAGATTTCAAACTGTGGTTAACAACAACAAAGGCAGTCCCTTTGTAGGAATGATTGGAATACGGGTGTAACTTTATATAGACTAAATGTATGTCCCTTTTCCCAAGTCATAGTTGTAAATGAGAGCAGTGTTAAAACCAAGGAAGTTTCTAGGCTATGTTAGAAAATCTTTGACCATTGGTTCCTTTTCAGGGGTTGGCAAACTATGGCCAGTGTGGGTCAAATCCAGCCACCCACCTGTTTTTGTAAATAAAGTTTTATTGTAACATTGCAATGCCCATTTGTTTACACATTGCCTATAGCCACTTTTGTGCTTCAACACTGGACTTGAGTAGTTGCAGTAGAGACCACATGGCCAGAAAAATTTAAGGTATTTACTCTCTGACCTTTTATGGAAAACATTTGTCAATTATCTGCTCTATTAAAGGTGACAAGTTGAGTCCCTGAGAAAAGTCAGACTATACTCATTGAAACAAGAAGGAGGCTACTAAATATGAAAAGGAAATGAATTTATATTTACATAGGGAGTATCTACTTTCTGAGCCAGGCCATGATCCAAAATTCATTTGTAAGTCACTTATTCCTCACTCTCTCATGTTCATCAACTCATAACATGACTTTCTAAGTTGTAATATAGTTCAAATTGTGTTTATAGGCCAGACTATGGATATTTAAAGTATTGCTTCACCCATCTTTTAAGAACTCCTGTGTGGGGAGTTCCCTGGTGGTCCAGTGGTTAAGACTCTGTGCTTCCACTGCAGGGGGTGTAGGTTTGATCCCTGGTTAGGGAACTAAGATTCTGCATGCTGTGCGGTGAGGCCAAAATAAATTAATATAATTAAATGTTAAAAAAATAAAGTTAAAAAAAAAAACTCCTGTGGGTCCTGAAGTTACCTAGAGAAGATCAAAACAAATCCTGTTCATAGTACTTTATTCTTATGAAGCCAAAAGATTCCATTGGGAGTGAGCAGTGTAACACGTCTAGCTTGTTTTAAAGGAGGTTTGTAGAGGTCCCCAAAATGACTTCTTCACAATGGATAATAGGTAAGGGGACTTACCCATTTTTTCTGGGGGATGTATATTTGGTGTGATGTTCATGTAAAGTAGATTCCTCTTATATTTCTGACCTTCTCAGATTTCCTGGACCCATGATGAAATCTTCAAGCTGTCTAACTTTTAGTGATGATGATAATAATGCTATATAACCCTTTCCAAGTGTGTACTGTGTTCTCTTCATTGTTTTAAGCTTTGATATGTATTGATCAATCTTCATAACAACCTCAAGAAGTAGAATTATTATTACCCTTACTTTACAGAAAAAGAGATAAATAAGTTCTAATAGGTTACACAGCTAATAAGGAATAGAGGAGAAAACAGGTCCCTATCAAAGCCTTAAAGATAAACTAATTTCTCTTAGCCTCATGAATCTCTTCAGAAGCCCTGCTTCTATAGGTTTATTTCAACCCAGACAAGATATATATGCTTAAATTAGCTTTCAGTTAATTATCTATTATTGCCACTAGATAGTAAAACTCGTGGTTTCTGAATTCTACCCTACTTCATTCCAACCCTGCCTCAATTTTATTTTTCATTAAGTTTTGTGAGTTTTTGAACCAGAGGCTAGAAAACAGTGTTTGTTTTTAGTAGTACTTGGGAGGATTGGATTGAGTCACTGGAAGGAGGGGAAAAATGTTTAAAGGCTGTTAGAATTACATCTTTCAAAGAATGAGTATATAGTGAGTTTTTTTGCCATTTACTTCAAAGATAGTTACATTTTAATTGTGGACAGGAGTAATGAATTGCTCACTGTACTAATACAACAAAAGAGAGCAAAAACATTCAAAATGTGATCAGTAGTGTGCGTGGTGAGTTCATTAGCTTTCAGCATCTGCTTGTAAACTTGGAATCAAATAATAGGAGGCATACATATATATTACAAGTTATATATATATACATTCTTAATTAGTGGACCGTATTTGTTAATAAATACTGGTTTCCTATGCTGTTTAACTATATTAGCTATTTTGTCAATCGGTTTTAGTAATATTAATACTGTCTTAAAATTTCCTTTACCTTTCTCATACTCTGATCATTTAGTATTATGCAACATTACTTTTTTAAAATAAATTTATTTGTTTATTTATTTTTGGCTGTGTTGAGTCTTCGTTGCTGGTGCAGGCTTTCTCTAGTTGCAGTGAGCGGGGGCTACTCTTTGTTGTGGTGCGCGGGCTTCTCATTGCAATGGCTTTTCTTGTTGCGGGGCACAGGCTCTAGGCACGTGGGCTTCAGTAGTTGTGGCATGTGGGCTCAGTAGTTGTGGCTCACGGGCCCTAGAGTGCAGGCTCAGTAGTTGTGGCGCACGGGCTTAGTTGTTCTGTGGCATGTGGGATATTCCTGGACCAGGACTCGAACCCATGTCCCCTGCATTGGCAGGTGGATTCCCAACCCCACGCCACCAGGGAAGTCCCAACATTACTTTTTTAATCAACTTACTTTACTAAAGAAAATCTAAATGCTAACTATTTCAGCTTTTGATCTAAATCATATAAACTTTTATTTTATATGAAAAATTGTATTATTTTATGTTATTGTAAAGATTATTTAGACTTCAGCTTCTACTAATAAATCACCAAGAAATTTGGACTAAATTTCTTATGAAGACAGCTAGAAAACTTAAAATGTAAAAATGCCTATTTGAAACCTTTGGAGAACAAATAATGTTGCTAGGCTGGGATCTATAAGATGGTGGAGGGCCTGAGAAGATCCTGTTCTTGGGCTATTTTTCCTGGAGTGCTTTCTGATCATTAAGCTAATCACCTGAGAGACTGAAGATTATGCAGCACTATTAAATAGCTCATGGACCAAACAGGAGGTCAGAGCCCACAAGGGGAAGGAAAAGAGGCTGTTGTCAAACTCTGATCACTTTGGTCTGTGACTCTGTAGGACTGAATCTTTAGAGTAGCAGAAACTAGATAAATTCTCACAGGGACTGCAGATCTCTTTCAAGCTAACCTAAATTGGAAATTGGATAGAAGAATCATAGGTTAATTGTGCCCCTGGGCATCTTATGAAAATAAATATTATTTTTTTATCAAGAGAAAAAATAATATTATCCAAGACTTAAATTTCTACATTTGTTTAATTGTTTAGTACACATTTTAAAAAGGAAGCATACAAAGTTATGAGACAACATAAATAAAAGCCAGCACAAATAACTTACAGCATGAATAAATGCCAACAGAAACAAAAGAGAGTAAAAACAGTTTCATGGAGACTTCAGATATTAAAGTTATGGAATATAGATTTTAAAGTAACCATAATTGCTATGATCAAGAAAACAAAAGAAAATACTAAAATTATAGGAAACAGTAAAAATAAGAAAAAAATAGATATTTGAGAACTGAAAAAATAGAATAACCAAAATTAAACACTCAGTAGGTAACTTTTATCAGTAGATTAAACACAGACAGACTTACTAAACTGGAAGATAAATAAGAAAATGTCCAAAATAAATCATAGACAAAAGTATGGAAAATCACAAGAAAGTATAAAAGACATAAAGGATATGATGAGAAGGTCTACAAATGTCAGGAATGAAAAAAAGAAGTCAAAACTACATATCTACAGATATTAAAAGGATAAAGATAGGACAACTTTATGCCAATCAACATACACATTTACAGAATCAATTTTAAATCTAAGCATATCTGTAATTATTAAAGAAATTTAATTTATACATTAAAATCTTCCAAAAAATAAAATTTCAGGCCCAGGAAATTCTAGCAAACATTTTTGGAAGAAATGATTTTAATCTAGCACAGATTCTTTTAAAACCTAGAAAAAGGAGGAAATACTCATTTTATGAGTTCAGCATAAATAATCTTGATACAAAAATCCTGAAAAGCTCATTATAAGGAAAAGAAATTAATGGCCAATATCACTCATGAACATACATGAAAATATCCTAACCAAATTATTAACAAACCAAATTCAGCAATTTAAAAAAGAATAGTGCATCATGAATAGGCTTATGCTTTGAACGCAAGGTTTATTTAATAGTTGAAAATAACTGTAATACAACATACTAACAGAGAAAGGGAAAACTATCATACAATTATCACAAGAGATACAGAAAATTTTAATAAAATATAACATTCTTTATTGATAAAAAGTTTAGCAAAATGAAAAGAAAAGAGAACTTTCTTAATTTATAAAACTTACAAAAACAAATTCAAAAATTAAAAAATAAACCACATCCAACATTATATTTAATGTAAAATATTGCAAGCTTTCTCTCTGAGATCAAGTGTGAGGCAAGTTTGCCTAACATAACTTCAGTTCAATATTGCACTAAATGTTGTAGCCAATATAATAAATCAAGGGAAAAAAAAGAATCAAGTAACAATTGGAAACCAAGAAATAAAACAGTTCATTTGCAGACAAATCTACATGAAAAGTCCAAAAAAGCTGACTTTAAAACGTTGGAATCATTAAGGTCAATATATAAAATCAACTGTATTGACTGTACTAAACAAGCAATTAGAAAATGAATTTTATAAAACCACACCATTTATGATAGTGTCAGAAAAACAAGCCACCTAGGAACAAATCTAATGAAAGCCATGCATAACTCTCCAAATGAAATAGTATTGAGAGAAGATAAAGATGATCTAAATAAATTGAGTGGAGGTTTTAAAATTTTTCTTCTGCTTGGTATAACTTGACATGTTGATGAACTTGACAAGTTGATGGTAAATGCATATGGAAATGCCAAGGGCCAAGAATAAACAGTATAATCTAGAAAAGAGAAGTCGGAAGAATTATTCCACCCAGTATCAAGACTTTATTTTAAAGCTATGATAATTAAGGCAGAACAGTATTGCTGTAAATGTAGACAAACTGGGCTTCCCTGGTGGCGCAGTGGTTGAGGGTCTGCCTGCCGATGCAGGGGACGCGGGTTCGTGTCCCGGTCCGGGAGGATCCCGCGTGCCGCGGAGCGGCTGGGCCCGTGAGCCATGGCCGCTGAGCCTGCGCGTCCGGAGCCTGTGCTCCGCGGCGGGAGAGGCCACAGCAGTGAGAGGCCTGCGTACCGCAAAAAAAAAAAAAAAAAAAAAATGTAGACAAACTAAGCAATGAAACAAAAATTCCATAAACAGCTTCATCCATGTACTGATTTTTTTTTTGCGGTACGCGAGCCTCTCACTGTTGTGGCCTCTCCCTTTGCGGAGCACAGGCTCCGGACGCGTAGGCTCAGCGGCCATGGCTCACGGGCCCAGCCGCTCCGTGGCATGTGGGATCTTCCCGGACCAGGGCACGAACCTGTATCCCCTGCATCGGCAGGCGGACTCTCAACCACTGCACCACCAGGGAAGCCCTTTTTTATTTTATTTTTTTATTTTTATTTTTTTTGTACTGATTCTTGATTTATGACAAAGTTGGTAATGCAGCATGGGATAAGTACAGTCTTTTCAATAAATGCTGCTTATTCATTTGGAAATCCTCAAAGAAAAAAAGAATGACCCCACTTCATATCATACACAGAAATTAATTCCAGGTGAATTGTAACTTAAATTGTGAAAGATAAAACAAAAACCTTTCTAGAACACAATATTTGGCATAGGGAAATTTTTTTTACGGAATATAATAGTCATAAACATAAAGAAAATTGGTAATTGGACTGCATTTATATTAGCAACATTGATATATTAATGCATAGGATTAATGGGGTGAAAAATTAAACCTCAGAGTGGGAGAATATATTTTCATTACATATTACACACAAAGGGCTTAAATCCAAAATATACAGAGGTCTCCTACACATCATTTAGGAAAAGAGAGAGAGCACAATAGGGGAAAAAAATGGATAAGTACTTGAATAGTCATTTCATAAAAGATGCCTGATACACATATGTTTATTGTGTGAGTCTCATTAGTTATCAGGGCTATGCAGATTAAACCCACAATGTGATGTGACTATACACCCAGCAGAATGCCTAAAAATAAAAAGCCTGAGAGTACGAAATGGTGGCAAGGAAGTGGAGCTCCTGGAACTCTCACACACTGCCGGTCGGTTGGCACACCTTCTTTGGAAAAGCGTGCTTTGAATTCTTAAATAATAAAGAAATATAACACAAAATTAACACATTCATGTGGTCTGACCTCACACTTGTAAGTGTTGGATGCCACTGTAAACGTTGAGAAGTTCCTCTCAACAGCAGTCAAGTAAGTGGATTACATCTTGGAGATCATATGTGTGAACTTTGCATAAGAATGGGAAAACCAGCAAACAAAGTGTTCAAATGTTTTATGAAAACTGCAAGCTGCATGGCATGGCAAAAAAAAAAATTAAATTAAGAAAAATTCTCTATTTCTAAAAAATTAGAATAAAGTGAAAATGATGTGAACTGGAAAAACTGTTAAGTAGGTCAAAAAGTGATTTTAGGGCTTCCCTAGTGGCGAAGTGGTTGAGAGTCCGCCTGCCGATGCAGGGGACGCGGTTTCGTGCCCCGGTCTGGGAAGATCCCACATGCCGCAGAGCGGCTGGGCCCGTGAGCCATGGCCGCTGAGCCTGCGCGTCCGGAGCCTGTGCATCCGGAGCCTGTGCTCCACAACGGGAGAGGCCACAACAGTGAGAGGCCCGCGTACCACAAAAAAAAAAAAGTGACTTTATTGGTGATGAAGACTGATGTTGAAAGTGCCACTCAAGAGTTTGAATAAAATTGTTTCAGAAAATATGAAAATATTATTAAGTTAATAATTTTAAAATATCTGATTCTGCATATATGTTCAAACAAAAACTGTACATGAATGTTTATAGCAGCATTATACATAATAGCTAAGAGGTAGAAACAATGCAGATGTCCATCAACTGACTAATGGATAATTGAAAGTGGTATATGCATACAGTGAAATACTATTGAGCCCTAAAAACGAATGGAGGATGGATATGTGCTACAACAGAGATGAAGATTGAAAACATTATGCTAAGTAAAATAAGCCCAGGGAACTCTACTCAATACTTTGTAATGGCCTATATGGGAAAAGAATGTGAAAAAAAAAAAGAGTGGATATATGTATATGTAGAACTGATTTACTTTGCTGTATACCTGAAACTAACACAACATTGTAAATCAACTATACTCCAATAAAAATTTTTAAAAATAACTCAGTTACAAAAGACCATATATTATTCCTTTCCTATAAAATGACCGGAACAGGGAACCCTGTAGTGAGAGAAAGACTATTACTGGTTGCCTGAGGCTGGAGAAAGTGATGGACTGATAGAGAGGTGACAACCAAAGAGTTTAAGCTTCTTAATGAAACTCTGAATATATTAAAAAGCATTGAATTGTACTCTTTAAATAGGTGATTGGTACAATATGTAAATATATGTAAATAAAATGTTTAAAGACATCTAATCTTGAATAGGTATGTGTAACTAAACTGATAAATATAAGTAGATATTTGATGATTTCAACTGTAGTTCAGAAAGTATACATGTTCACACTAGCCCCAAACATTTCTTTGTAGATCTCCTCTTTGGGAAAATGGAGGCCCTCTCCAACCATATCTTGGTTAGATATAGGAATGAAATAATGGGTCAATGTGAATGTTGAAGAATATCAGTTCATTCCATTCTCAGTTCTTCCTGCCATGATTGTCCATACCAGTTTTGATCTCCATCCCTGGTCAATTACCACTTGGTCCATACCTTTCCCTTGACCATGTTTGTGTGTTGGAAGATGGAGGCAGGAACGGATTAAGACCTTATTGGTTCTAATCAGGGAATTGACCACATTGTCAACAGCTATACATAATTCAAAATAAGAGAAAACAAAATCTAACTCAAAATTTACATAAATGTGGAAATTAAAATAGCTTTCCAACTTTTTTGATTGTAAAACTCTAGATAAGTTCATCAAAACTGCCTTCTCTCTCCTCTTTCCCTTTTTCTTTTTGATCAGATGACATACTCTACAATGATGCCAGTGCCGTAAGTAACGTTTCGTTTGGTGGTCAGTTGGCCGAGCATGGAAAGTGGGTAAAGGCAGATGCTGAGCATCAAGACGTATCTTGCTTTGGTTCTGAGTAGAAAAATTAGCATGTATAGAAATGCAAGAGTGTAACTGTGCTGTAGTTTTAGCATTTGCATAGAGGCACATAGATGACACTTTCCTTTCTTTTCTTTTAGAAATTTGCTTCTGCCATAAATCCTTAGTTTAAATCTTCCTGTCTCTGACAGTGTAAAAGATACCTTAAGTAATGGAGGGGTGGGGAAGTAGGTCAAAGAGTTTGATTTGATATGGGTGAAAAGTAGCAGGAATATATTAAATTGATAAACCTAGTTTTCCTGTATATTTCTATAAAAATGAAAGAGGCTAATAGAAATACACAATCAGCATACACATGCAAGCATAAACCATGTCCGCCTGTGTTCTCCTAATGATTGAATCATTAGTGGTGCCGTATTGTTATCGGTGTCTTCGACACTGCCTTAGGCATGACAGTCAAAATGTGACTACTACACTCATTGACAGTTTGACAGTTTCCACCTGAATCAGAATCCTAAGACAAGCTTGCCATTTTAGAAGGTAACTACCGCTGCAAAATTAAATCTAAAATAATTTACAAATATATCATACTATATTTTAAGCAGTCACTCTATTAGCATGTTTTAGGCCTTGTTAAAAAGGTTTTTATCTAGTTATTGTTATTTTATTTTCTCACAGTATGTTGAGACCCTTCTCTGCACTACTAAAATTAAAAAGAAATTTTAGTAACATGAAAATGCTAAGATGGCAACATTCACTAAAAATGGGGAAATCTTAAAATTTATTGTTTTAAATGTAACACCTAAAAAAGGAGACAATTGAAAAAAATCAAAATAAATTGAGGGATTTTATCTGTTTTATCCATAAGTTTAAGATCATGGAATGATTTTATGATTCTGGAGGCTTTTCAATATTATTCCTCCAGTAACTAACCTGCATTTACTCAGAATATCAATCAGCTGCATTTTTGTAGTGCATAAAACACTCTCTAATTAAGCTTTATTTAATTTGTTTTAACTCGGAGTGTAAAGGAGATGACACAATGTGAATTACTCATTATAGCAACCTCCCCTCAAGACTACAAATGGGTACGAAGTAATGTCTGTGTGTGTTTTTATACTGTAACATCACTTACAGAAGGAGTTCCTCAGAAAGATAACAATAGTAATGACACTTAGCATTTATATAAGCGTTCTCTCTCTTCACAACACTTTGTAAACCTTAACTGAATAATAGTACTTGCTGGAATGAGGTTGCAACACCAGTGAATTAGCATGTCCCTTGCTGTAATGTTAGAGCTCAGAAACATCACTTCACTGTGTCTGTACCTGTGGGAATGATTGCCCCCTCATGATGGATTAAAACCAGATACAATTGATTGACTGATCTCTGCCTGCACTGTGAAAGAACCTTCATAACCTTTGGATGTTTATACTGATTAACTCAAGCAAAGGCATCTTTATTTGTGGTCTCAGACCAGCCCCCCATTGACATAGCCAAGTGGAGAGTTTAGGGTAATTCTTTGGACAATTCAGTCCCAAATCTCCACTCACTCTGAGTCAGTGAGGTAGTTGCCTCATTACTCTATACCAGGGTTTCTCAGACTCAGCGGTCTTGACATTTGGGGCTGGAAAATTCTTTGTTGTTAGGGCCGTCCTGTGTATGGCAGGATGTTTAGCAGCATCTTTGGCCTCTATCCACCAGATGCCAGTAGCACCTACCCACCCCACCCGCTAGTTGTGAAAACCAAAACTGTCTCCAGACATCGACAGATGTTCCCTGAGGCTCAAAACTGTCCCTAGTTCAGAACCATTGCTCTGTGCTTTGCTGGTGGCCAACATCCTTATTCTGCATCTCAGCACTACATATTTGTCTCCAGCAGCACCTCCTTTGGCAGTGAGCTTTGGGTACATTATTCCAGTCTGAGTCTCACTAACCAGGAAACTCCAGTGTGTTGGTTTCGGAAACCTTCATTTCAGGTCAGTTTGGATGACATGCGGCCTTCCTACCTCCCCCAGTCAGCCCAGAGTCTGGAATCCTCCCACCCTGTACAGAACAGTACAGAACAGCGGTGTAAACATACCCTGAAAATCAGTTTAGCATTACAGGTTATGAAAAACTTACTTCACAGGGTTCTGAGATAAGTTGACAGAGGCTAGTTTGAAAGCTCAGCCTTACACATTTTGCTTCTTAGCTGGGCTTCGAAAATTGTGACGACTGTAGTTGTAAGGAAGATACTGCCTCAAGGCCCCATCATAACAGCTTCTATCTGCCAGATGTCTGCAGTTTTTTTTGTTGTTTTTTTTTTTTTTTAGCGGTACACGGGCCTCTCACTGTTGTGGCCTCTCCCGTTGCGGAGCACAGGCTCCGGACGCGCAGGCTCAGCGGCCATGGCTCACGGGCCCAGCCGCTCCGTGGCATGTGGGATTTTCCCGGACCGGGGCACGAACCCGTGTCCCCTGCATCGGCAGGCGGACTCTCAACCACTGTGCCTCCAGGGAAGCCCTCTGCAGTTATTTTTGATTCTGTATTCAGTAAGTTTTATATGGATCTAATTCCCAGAAAAACTCTCCAGTCTGTTTACACGGACAGGATAAACTGGCTGTGTTTTCTTTGTATTCCTAGTGTGAGCTGGTAATTATCCATCTACTGCTGGGATATTTCATGTAACTGGTGGACATTTTAGACACCATGTGCATCCTTAATCTCCCTAGGATTCTCTAGCAACAAAACTATTTGATATGAAAACCTTTGATATTACAAGTTGTGTTTAACATTTCAAGCCACATTTACATCAGTTCAGTTCAGTGAGCTGCTACGCACACAGGACGATGTATCATGGAGAGAAGGAAACCTATAGATGCACTCAGTAGCCTGAAGGTATATTACGCCACATAAGAAGAGTGAACTGCTGAAGGAGTATCTAAAAATTTATTAGCACAGAGTACATTAGTGAGGCAGTTGAGCACCATCCCGGGAGATTTTTCCAAATAAATAAATAAATGAGAAGATGTGTGGCCAGTAAAAATGATGATGAAGTTCTTGATGTATAGATTACATATACTACGACTGTGGCCTAATCTGTTGTGAACTAATTATCCAAGCGTGAATGTACCAAATCCTCTATCTATTTAAATACTACAGTTTAAAATCTCAGTCTTTTTTATTTTCTGCAAATCACTAAAGGCTTTGACAATTTCCATGCAGGCTAGAACTAGGCAAGCCCTCAAACAGTTACTGTAGATCAAGGAGGTACTAATGGCTGTAGCTGAAACACCTGCTAACCTGCTCTTGTAAGCATTTATCCACTATTTGCCTGCGGCAGAAATAAATGAATAAATAAACTTTTGCTAGTCATATTACATGAGTTAATGCATTATAGCATTATGTAAAGCAGCAAAGCACATTCTTCTGGGGCTTTTTAAAAATCATTATTTGTGGCAGGTTAGAACATATCTGCTGGCTTCTCTGCTCCATTTTCCTCACTCAGGTTTCTGTCAGAGCCCTCGCAACTACAGGGCTGGTTAGCCTTTGCTCTCTGAAGAGCACCATTGAGACAAACAGACTGCTGAATCCTCAGAGTTTGAAAATGGCATTGCAAACATGATGAATGTATTAAACACCTCAGCTGTCGATGAGCAGAATCAATAACAGTGGGTACCAAGCTTACGTTATATCTACTTACACAAGGTTTGCACATATTTGAAAAGGAGATCTTTTGACAAGTTGGCACCAGCTGTTTCGAGAAATAACCCAGCTGTATATCCCCAACACACCTGGCTCTCCTTTTATAATTTAAGGAGAAAGGATATAAAGCAATGACCAGAAAGGGCAGACCACTGCTAGAAGCCTTATTAGCAGGTATATTTTCATTCCTATGTTTAAAAAGGCTAAATTATCAATTAAAAATAAAAACGTAGAGTTGGTTGCTCTGATCTTTTAAAGCTATAAGGATACAATACTTTAGTCAGTAAAATATATAAAATACATCTCTGCAAGACAGTATCATGAAACACAATGATTATAATGAATAGCATCACTGAACATAGTATGAATAAGAATGTGTTGTGCTTCAAAATATACTGTCCATAGACCTGCCTAGATCTAAACTTCCAAGGTTAAATCTATGTTTGCATTTTCTATAGGATTTGCTCTAATTTTTAAAGATCTCTTTGCTTTTCTGATTCGGAAATCTTATACTGAAAATTGTGCATATTAGGACATAATGTGAGAGTATGCTTCCAGAGAGAGATGTCACCTAAAACAAAGGAAGAAGAGAGTTTAACCCTCATCATTTTTAGCATCCTCTTTAAACATTTGGTATTTTACTGCCTGTGGGAGAAATGTTCCTAATTTAACTTCTTCAGTTGTTGTTGCTTAATTTTCTTATACTGCAACAGGAATACTATGGTAGAAATTAAAAATGGAAAACATCCTTGGCATTATACAACTTTGCATAAAATTAGCGATGTGCCATATTTCCTTGCAAGACAATTGCCTAAATCATTTACATTTAATGCATTAAATTTTGGAATATATCTATGGAAATGATATTAAGAAAACAATACCATTTACAGTAGCATTAAGAAGAATAAAATAATTATTATGGAGTGTAAGACATGTACACTGAAAACTACAAAAATTTTGGAACAAATTAAAGAAGATGTAAATAAATGGGAAGACATCCAATGACCAATGAATCAGAAGATTTAATATTGTTAAGATGGCAATATTCCTCAAATTGATCTACAGATTCAACACAATCCCTATCAAAATCCCAGTGAGCTTTTTTTTTTTTTTTTTTTTTTTGTGGTACGCGGGCCTCTCACTGCTGTGGCCTCTCCCGTTGCGGAGCACAGGCTCCGGATGCACAGGCTCAGCAGCCATGGCTCACGGGCCCAGCCGCTCCGCGGCACATGGGATCCTCCCAGACCGGGGCACGAACCCGTATCCCCTGCATCGGCAGGCGGACTCCCAACCACTGCGCCACCAGGGAGGCCCCCAGTGAGCTTTTTTGCAAAATTTGACAAACTAATTCAAAAATTCATGTAGAAATGCAAGGGAGAATATCCAAAACAATTTTATAAAAGAAGAATAAAGTTGGAAAACTCACACTTCCCGATTTCAAAACTTACTAAAAAGCTGTAATACTCAAAACAGTGTAGTTCTGGCATGAGGATAGACATATAGATCAATGGAAGAGAATTGAGATTCCAGAAATAAAACCTTACATTTATGGCCAATTGATTTTCTACAAAGGTAGCAAATCAGTTTTATGGGGAAAGACTGGTCTTTTTAACAGATGGTGTTGGACAACTGGATAGCCACATACAAAAGATTGAATTTGGACCCCTACCTCACACCATACACAAAAAATTAACTCAAAATTAATTATAGACCTAAATGTAAGAGCTAAAACTTTTAAAATCCTGGAAGAACACATTGGAGTAAATCTTTGTGACCTTGGGCTAGGCAATTTTTCACTTTTTTAGATTTGACAAGCAGCAAATAGATAAAGTAGACATCATTAAAATGAAATACTTTTATGCTTCAGAATACACAGTAGAGAAAGTGAAAAAGCAACCCACAGAATGAGAGAAATATTTGCAAATCATATGTCTAGTGACTTGTATCTTAGATATATAAGGAACTTTAAAAAATCAATAAAAAGAAAAATAATCCCATTAAAAAATGAACAGAGGATCAGAATAGGTATTTCTTCAAAGACTATGTACAAATGACAAATAAGCACATTAAAAGATACTCAACATCAATAGTCACTAGGGAAATGCAAATCAAAAACATAACGAGGGCTTCCCTGGTGGCACAGTGGTTGAGAGTCCGCCTGCCAATGCAGGGGACACGGGTTTGTGCCCTGGTCTGGGAGGATCCCACATGCCACGGAGCGGCTGGGCCCGTGAGCCATGGCCGCTGAGCCTGCTCATCCGGAGCCTGTGCTCCGCAACGGGAGAGGCCACAGCAGTGAGAGGCCTGCGTACCACAAAAAAAAAAACAAAAAAAAACAGCAAAACAAAAAACATAATGAGATATACCACTCCACACCCTCTAGGATTGATACATTAAAAAAGACAGACAATAATAAATGTTGAGGATGTAGAGAAATTGGAAGTCTTGTACATTGCTGGTGGGAACCTAAATTGGTGCAATGACCTTAGAAAACAGTTCCTCAAAAAGCTAAACATAGAGTTATCATATGTCCCAAGTTATCATATACCCAGGATAAATGAAAACACACATCTACCCAAAACTTTTACATAAATGTACAAAACTTGTGCATGTGTGTTCACAGCAACATTATTCATTGTAGCCAAAAGGTGTAAACAATCCAGATATCTATCAACTGATGGATGGATAAATGTGGTATATCCATTCAATGAAATATTATTCAACAGTAAAAATAAATGAAATACTGATACATGTTATAACACAGATGACCTTGAAAATATTATGGTAATGAAAAAACTAATCATAAAAGACTATGTATCATATAATTCCATATAGATATAATGTGTAATAATGAAGGATAACTAGACATAAAGCCTCTGTGTTTTCTTCAGCTTTTTTGTCAGTAACAAGTCATAGTGTTTTTCAATATCCAGAAGATAATATGCATGATATCTAATAGTGTTACCAAAGGAAAGAGTCATTACCATTTGGGAAATTTCTCTGAATTTTTTATTTTTATTGAAGGGGAGAGGTCTATGATTTGTGGCAAAACACTAAGATTACTGGATGTTATGTGTAAAAATAACTTCTATGAAGTAAAAAGTTGCTAAGTTCAGTCACTGATTTCAGCACAACTATGTGATGAACCCCTGCAATGTATCTAGTACTATTTTAGGCCAAGGGTCTTCAATGGTGAACAAGCTTCTATGAAAACAGACACTAAACAAGTAAACAAATTAATAAAATGCTTGCAGATGGTAATAACTGTTATGAAGAAAACAAAAGAGGGTAATGAGATAGAGTATCTGGGGGATACTAAATGAGGGAAATGATACTAAATGAGGGAAAAGATCTGCAGAATCCAAGGAAAGAGAGCTCCAGGCAAGTGCAAAAGGCAAAGATCCGCAGGTAAAGAGGAATGAGTTTGATGTCACCAGGAGCAGCAGGGAGCCTGTGTCTGTGGTGATTCACAGGGAATGGGAGGAGGTCAGATGAATAGGCAAGACCAAACCATCTGAGGTCTGGTAAGACCACCCGGGAGTCTGGAATTTATTCAGAGTACAACAGCAAGTTGTTGGGGGAGGGGGGTTTAAGGTGGGGAAGTGCCAGGATCAGATAGGATTTTTAAAATTATATTGACTGTGTAGAAGAGTGTAGAGGCAGGGGCCTGTGTAGCTTCTCTTCAGGCCAAGGTCAGTGGTGCCATGGACGTGGACGGCAGCCACGGAGATAGTGAAAAGAGCTCAGATCCCAGTTACTTAAGACATTTCTTTTTCTGTTTGATTTTATTTTGTGGGTTGTAAGAATATGGAACATTTTGTTTAGAGTTTAAAAGTGAATTGTGACTGATTATCTGGTCTTGCCAAAATGAAAGGCACACAAAGGCATCTGTTTCTGGGCAGCTCTAGCCACCTCTACTTCAATTCTTAGGGTGTAATCAATAAACATAACAGAGGCTATTCATTCCACCAGGATGGATTCCAACAAAAGGGCTCTATTCACACTGGTAACAGGTGGACTTCACCCATTCCACCACAGTATGTATTATGACTAGCATCTTCAGTCACCTACCTGCTTTACTGCTTAGTGGTGATGAAATGCTCTGTTTGCATAAGAATGACTCTCAGTCGGGCTGTTTACACTTGTGGTGGCCAAGACGATGTCCTTCCAGTAGAGGGTGAGTCCCTGTGTATGATGACAGATCATTCACACATTTGAAAGATTATGAAATTTAGTGTCTGCTAAAGGTTTGGATTGGGTTTTAAAGGTGTTCTCCCAAAAAGATAGTATTTTCAGTGCAACCTTTTAAATTGGTGTTAATAGGTTTGGTGAATTTTAGTGGACACGTGGTACTGGTGACATTTAAACAAAGTGGGTTTTTTTGAGGCATGGTTATTATCTTTTGCCCAAACTCTTCCATGGTGAGGAGCCATCTACCTTTCCTTGGATTTGAATTCACCAGGCCAATGGAAGTATGGATACCTACAAGCCCTTATAAATAGTGAACATTCATTCACTTGAGCTTTTTCAGTAGAAGGCTGGTGTTCTGGGTTTATTTTAGAGCAATTAAATATGATTTATTTTCCATCATTTATTGACTTATTCATCCAGCAAATGATTATTGACTGCTTACTGCTATGTTATACAATGTGAGGCAGACAAAGCAGGCTAATTAATAATAATAATGGCTAGCATTTGTCAAATAGATACTAAGATCCAGCACTCAGTGCTTCATATGTTTATTTCACTTATTAAAAATACCTGACGATGCAGCTGCTATTGTTATTTACAATTTATGGAGAAGAAAACTGAGGCATGAAGAGTTTTAAAAATAAGCCCATGCTAGTACATGATAGATCTGGAAGGTGAATTCAGGAATTCTGCCTCAACAGCCCTTGCTTCAGTGCTAACATATTCAAACTGCCCAGAGATGGCTAACATCCTGTCCTCAAGAAGTTTGTATGCTGATAGGGGAGAGGCCACTTAAGCAGACAAGGATAGTTCATAGTTAATTCAAATATAAAAACAGGTAAAAACAGAAAGCTATAGGTATTGAAAGAAAAAAGTCACTTCTATCCAAAAGCAGTGGTTCTCAACTTTGGCGGAAGGTTGTAATCGCCTGAGGAGTTTAAAAAATATATATTGATGCCTTGGTCCCAGCCCCAGAGATTTTGACTTAATCGACCTGGCATGCCCTTAGGCAGCTGGAGTTTTGAACGTTCCCGAGGTGATTCTCATGTGCAGCCAAGTTGAAAACCCTGGGCTAGAGGGACGAGGGAAGAAGTGAGGAAGGGGAGAGGATCAGAGTTGATTTGTCAAGAAGAAGCAACTATTTTAAAGTCAAGAATGTCAGGGGTGCAAATGGGAGTGGAAGGTCATGCTGTGATATGGAAGAGGTCCTCGCTACTCAAATTGTGGTCCTGGGACCAACAGCACTGGCATCACTGTGGCGTTGGTTGGCAAATGTGGGATCCCAGGTTGTCCCAGACCCCATGAATCAGAATCTGCATCCCCAGGTGATTTGTGTGTACATTATAGTTTGAGAAGTGCCAGCACAGAACAAAAAAATCAAGATGGGAAACTACAGAGCATATTTAGTGGTTGGCAAATGGTACCAAGGGCCAGTAGGTGGTGTAGAGAGTGGAGCACGTGCATTGGCCTGCTTTGATTGATAAAATAAGCAGCTACAATTTTACTCTCTATGGTTGGAAGTTGAAAAACTTCCAAGCAAAAGTGGTGTGTACAGGGACGGTTTAGGATAATAACCTGGTGATAAATTGCAGAACAGATAGGAGAAGGGAAGAGCCACAGGTGTAGAGGTGCTTTGAGAGGCCTCTGTGTGAATTCTCTATTCACAAACACCCAAAGAGTGAAACTCATACCAGGGTGCAATTCAGTAGGCAAGTTCTTATCTTCAAAACACGTTGTTTTACTTTCAGGAATTCTTCTTTTCCAGCAGTCTGACTTTAGAGCTACATTATGTATCTGAATAGAGATAGAGACTGCATGGCAGCCAGTGTGTATAGAACAACTTTGCCATTTCATCCATAAAACACTTTCCCCCCAATAGTAGAAGACTAAATAGAGGAACAAGAACAGAATTCTAATGATATAAGAAAAACATTTCTGTTTTTCCAGTAGCAATATGATAACTATTGTACTATAAATTTTTTATGTCATCATGGAACAGGATATTGATAAACTGTTCTGACTGTGAGAGGGGTTACTATGAATTCTTGGGAAATGATATCTTCAGATATTACACCAGCTGAAAATACTTAATCTTGAACCCATATTGTATGTAATTTTTTAATTTGATAGTTATGACATTCTTTAAGATCAATAGCAATTACAGTGCCTAAGGATCATCATTAAAAGGGCAGCAACCATTTGATGCATGAAAATGAGCTTATTTATAGAATTTTTGTTTGGCCAAGTGCTGGGCACATGCACTGACATTATATTCTTTTAATCTAAGAGAAAACTTTTTTTTTTTTTTTTTTTTTTTTTTTTTTGCGGTACACAGGCCTCTCACTGTTGTGGCCTCTCCCGTTGCGGAGCACAGGCTCCGGACGCGCAGGCTCAGCGGCCATGGCTCACGGGCCTAGCCGCTCTGCGGCATGTGGGATCTTCCCGGACCAGGGCACGAACCCATCTCCCCTGCATCAGCAGGCGGACTCTCAACCACTGCGCCACCAGGGAAGCCCTAAGGGAAAACTTTTTATGATACAATGTCTAATACATTGTTTTGCACATAATAGTTCATTTGTTAAAGTAAGAAATGCAAAAGTTTGATATGAAAGCATATTGTATAATGAATAGACTTTAGAAATCAACTTTATAAGGATAAAATTTATGTAAAATAAACTGCAGTTGTTTAAAGTGTATAGACTTTAAAATTGAAAATAACTGGATACTGAATAATCAAATGCATTACAAGTATCTTTGAAGTTATCTGTTAATAATCAATATAATACCACAATGATCACAAGGTAATAACTCTTAGTGTGGTTCATATTTTTAAATTTAAACTTGCAGGTAGAAATTTCCAAAGTTTACCCATGTCTTAAAACTTGATACTGCAATTTGTCTGTGTTGCCACCAGATGATGGTGTTTGCTTTATTCATGATCACTTGATCTCAGCCACTGTTACCTTTATAAAACAGGTGAGGTGGACTGATATTCAAACTATGAACACCCAAATCTTTTTTCGTTTGTCCAAAACAAAACAAAGAAAAACACTAACAAATTGCTTTTTTGTTGGCAGGCATTCACAGTATAAATAAGAATAAGACATGGACTCAAGCCCTCAAATTATTCAATATACTAGTAAGGTGTTATAGAATACAATTACTATGATAGAGGAAATTATACAGTAAAAGAATTATTAAATATAATAAAAGAGGTAATAAAGCAGCACAGAGGGGAGAATGCTGAATTCTTCCTAGTGAAATCTGGGAATATTTCATAATAATATTTTTCTATTAATCAAAGCTTTGAGGGGTGAATAGTTCAGCAAATGTGGAGAAGAAAATGAGAATATGGATAGGGTAGGAAGCAAGACATGCCATGGCACAGAGCATAATTATTTGTAAAAAGACAGTGAGTCTGTGATCAAAATATGGGGTCCATGGCTGAAGTGGGGAAAGATAGTACCTGATAGTAGGTTTAAAATAGATGGTCAAGGGCAAGGCATACCCTACTGTTGGGTTTAAGTCTCATTTTTTAGGCAGTAGGGAACAATTGAAGATGTTTAAGAAAAAGATGTCATGATAAAATCTAAAAGATAAAGAGATTTTAAGAAATAAATTTATGGATGTGATTTTGTCTTATTAGGAAGAAACACAGCTCGTAAGAAGATTCTTGGGGAGGAAACATTCTCAACAAGAACTTTCCAGTGGTCTCTCATTTCCTCTGCTTTTTCCCCTGCTAGATTATCGAATCAATTTGTACTGCAGTCTCTTACCACTTGCCCTAACGTTCAGGGAATGGAGTGACTCGTAGTTCCTTGTTAAAGCCTCTCTCTCGCTTCCTCCTCGGGACCTTCTCTCTGGCTGACCTGTGGTTGGGATGTATTTTTGGCCTTCTTTCCCCTCTTCTCTTTTTTCCTTCCAATGACCATGGCTGTGCCCTGGGCTGTTAGAGCTCTTTATAAAGGTTTGGAACCCATTTGGGATGAGGTTGGGGGTAGGAATGGGATAATTACTTTTCCTAGTCTAAATCCTTTAATGGCTGCTTTGTTTATTGCTTGCCTTTACCTTGAGTGTTTAGTCTTTGTCTTAAAATAGAAGTGAGGGCACTGTGCCCTACATCTGTTTTGTTCTAAGAATAGTTGGTTTGCTCATATGGGGTGCTAAATGCTGCCTAAGTCTGGGTACCCTAGGATAAGGGCTACTTCTCTGTTTTCCATAGAAACTGCTTTTCGGAGCTGGCTTTTCTCTCCACTAGGCTTTGCCAAAAGACCAAAGGCTCACAGTTTGGTCACTGATAATACTAATGCTCTCCGACAATGAGTTGGCAACCTTTCCTATTAGAATATCTTTGAAGTGTTTCAGGTTGGGGCTGGAGGCTAGAATTTGGGCCGGCAGGAAAGGATGCAGGCTTTTTCATCTGAGAACCAAAACTACCCTCCCAACTCCTTATTTCTCAAACTTCGTTGCACTGTGGAAGGCGTTCTGCCCCCCTCAGTCACCTTGCCATCATTACAGGGCACTTCCAAGTGCTTTTGGAAGCCTGGCAGTGAATGTTGTCTCCTTCCCAGAGAAATAAGTTTGTGAAGATGCAGCGAGTACAGCATTCTTATTAGAGCTCACCTTCTCACCGGCTTCTGGGCAGAGCGCTCACCTGCCCTTAATCCGTTACTTCTCTGAGCGTGTTTGTTGACGGCTGGGAACTGTACAAAGGCTTTAGGGAAGAAAAAAGAAAGAAAAATAGAAAGTTGAATTCCCAACCATTCAATATCCCCTCCTTGAGCTAGGGCACGGTATACGGTGCTTCTTAGGGTGCGAAGCATGTGAGGGGGCCACAGCAGCAAAGGTTCCTGAAGCCTCTTGAAAGCACGTATAAGTGAGAGCAGCTTCTGAACTGGTTTTTGCTGCCCCTTAACAGAATTGTGCGCTGAAGAAAGATCTTTCTTGATGTTGCCGCCACCCCTCCGTTCCTTCTTGCCGCCTTCCCGGGCCCACCTTGAACAGCTTATTTTAGGCACCATCTTTTCTCCTGGAGGGAGCCTACACCACCTCCAGTACCACTGCTAACACTTAGGTAGTGTTCCATGCCCTCTCCATAGAATAACTCATTTTCTACTCACAACAACCCTGATGAAGTGTTAGTCGCCATTTCTTTGATGGAAAAACTGAGGCTTAAAGAGGTGGCATAACTTGCCTGAGAGGACTGAGCTGGTGGAACAAGAGGGTCAGATGTGCTCTGATGCATCACTCAATCATCTCTCTGTCTTTAGCATCTTTATATCTCACATCTGAAAGAAGCCTTATTAATGACACAACCATTAATGAAAACCCTGCTGCCAGTAAGCCCAGTGAATTGTGCACATCTGTCTTACTGGATTCTAGTCCCTGTGCTGGATACCTGTTTTCAGAATAAACTTGTCCCTTTCAGAGGTTATACATCTTGTTCATCTCATCAACCTTTTCCTTATGGGGGGACACAGCTGAACCAACGGTTTCAGTGACATCACTCTGCTCTGCTCACCATTTTTGGTACCTGGAAGCCGTTGCAAATCATAGCATCTATTAATCTTTCAAAAGATGTTCACAGATATTGGAAACAAATGTGGAGAACTGTTGTGCTGCCTGGGAATTTGTTGTTAGGTCTTTCAACAGGTCAGGGGGAGGAAGAAGAGGAGATGGAGGGAGAGAGAATGTTAGAATTACTACTTTTTGTGCAGCACCTACTACAATCTGGCATTGCTAGGTGCTTTCCCCGTATGTCACAGATAATGCTCCCAACAAATCTAGGTGGGAAGTGTTTTCGTTTGACTCTGTTTTATCCATATGATGATTGAGGTTCAGAGGTGTCAAGTAATAAGGACCAGGGTGACACAGCTAGTAAGGGGCTGAGATCATGTGAAACTATCATCCGAAGCCCTTGCTCTTTCACTCTATTAAGATGCTTTTAAAGAAAGCATATGACAGTTGCTTTTAGCCAAAGGGAAATTGGAGGTTCATGACCCAGGACTTCATTCTCACCGTGGTGCCGTGTCATTTGATGGTAATGAGGATTTTAGGGGCCTCTTCTGTGGGCAGAATGTCAGGTGATCCTTGGAGTATTTAAATATAGATCTTCACTTTGGAAATGAAGCTAAATCACCTTTGCCATGTGAATTAGTTTCACCAATAGGGCATGTTGGCCTCATTTCCTTTCTATGTGTTAATTTATTAGTGGGTCATCAGATCTTGTAAGGGTAGGATTTTGTTGGAATTTCTGTCTTTTACTGCCTCTCATGTTCCTCTTCTTGCCCTCTCCCCTCTGTCCTTCCTTCTAGCATCATGGACAAGTGCTGAGGTGTGTCACAAGCTGTTCGTGACCTTGGGTGAGCCACTTAACCTTTCTAATCCTCAGTTTCCCTGTCTATAAAATGTGTATAGCAATAGTACCTCAGACAGTTGTTTTGAGGAGAATGTTAATTAACGTGTTTATGCAAGGTACTTGAACAAGACCTAGGACACAGTAAGCTTAAATTCATCATTGTTACTCCTTAAATAAATAGGTATTAATCCAGACATGGTGCAAGGCAACTGGGACTCTTTGCTGGGGCGCAAATGGAATTTCCCTGGTAGAGGATGTCACTAGTTTTCATCGTGATGCTCCTCTCCATTCTCTTGTATGATTATATTTCAAATATAGTTTAAAAATGGATTTTCAGAGTCTTTTTTTTTTCTTATTCCCTGCTCTCTGGCATCCCATCTCTTTGTCTCTTTTCTCTCAGAGTACTTGGCACCGTGCCTCTGTGAGGGTACATGGGCTCAGGGAGCGATCTGGGAGAAAAACAAACCTAGTAATGTGGAAAACCAAGGTACATAGGAAAAATAACAATTATGTAGCCCTCACCAGATGTTTTTCATCTTGAAAGTGCTTTGAAAACATTAACTAATTAATTAATCAAAGAGAATTTCTACCAATCAGTGAAAATGCTCTTTACAATGTATTAAGCCTCTTGAAAGGTATGATTTATTCAGCGATGTTTCTATTTAGTCTTAAGGGAATCATCAGTTTCCTTTTTTGGAGACATTTCAGGAGATTTGGGGAAATCTCTGCACACCCCTCTGATTCTGTGCATCCCAGCCAGCATGAGCAAGTAAACACATATCCACACTCACCCCCATACACACAAACACAAAATATTCCTTTATCATGATGCCCCTTGACATTAAATATGGTAAAATATTACATAAGATTCTCTAATCTACTCTGATTATCAACTTTTTATTGACCTGCCAGCAAAGTCAAGACAAAAAATTCCTGTTGAGTGTCGAGTATCAAGGTCACCTGTTACATCCATCTACTTTCCTGTCTCCTCTACTGGCCTGGGAGCCTCTCAAGAGCTGGGACTTTATCGCCATATCCTTAGAGCCTAGCTACTCATTGAAACTCCCCAGCATTAGCCCTATTCTCTAGCCTACAAAACGCCACTTCATCTCTTTGTGACATAGCAGGAGATTAGTAATAATAATCTTATGTTCATTCATTCAACAAATATTGAGCATCCGCCATTCATGTATTTATATATTCCTATAGCATACACTTTATTCAGTGCAAGTCTCTGTGTGACTCATGGTGATGGATTCAAAAATGATCCAGACAGGGTTACTGCATTCAAGAAGTTTGTTGTCCAGGAGGAAAGAGAAGGCAAGAACATGAATAACTTTAATGTAAGGGGATAATGGTATTCACCTACCGTGAGTTACCTTCAGGAAAAAGGGAGAGGATTTCTGGCTGGGGCAATCAGGGAAGACTTTTGGAAATAGTTGATGACACCTGAATGGGATATTTGAAGAGGAAGTGGCTTGTGGAAATTGTAAAGGAGGCGATGGTGCGCCAGACAAAGCGAAAATAAGAGGGGAAATCCATGGACAAAGGAAAGCACAGTTGTATGGGAATCACTGATTTTTGACTAGAGCCTAGGCTGGGGGAGAAGGTTAGGGGACATAATCTAGGAAAGGAGAATTGGTTCTATGTTCAGGAAATGCATGGCAGATGCAGCACTATACTGGGTCAGCCCTGGAAACAGCCATCACTAATCTGTCTCAGCACTCAGAAAAATGTATTATAGATCACGGGAATGTGGTGTCCAAACCCCTCTTCAGACCTCTCTCCAGGAAGTCACTTTTTTTTTTTTTATTGAGATATAGTTGATTTACAATATTGTGTTAGTTTCAGGTGTACAGCAAAGTGATTTGGTTATACATATTATATATGTATATATATACTTTTCTATTCTTTTTCATTATAGTTTATTACAAGATAGTGAATATAGTTCTCTGTGCTATACAGTAAATCCCTATTGTTTATCTGTTTTATATATGGTATTGTTCATCTGTTAATCCCATACTCCCAATTTATCCCTCCCCACCCTTCCCGTTTGGTAACCAATAAGTTTGTTTTCTATGTCTGTGAGTCTGTTTCTGTTTTGTAAATAAGTTCATTCGTACTACTTTTTAGATTCCACATATAAGATTCCATTATATGATATCATATAGTATTTATCTTTCTCTCTCTGACTTACATCACTCAGTATCACATCTAATCAAATGCCTTGAAACACATTTGTTCAGGAGAGGAGAATCGCAAGCCACTCCTGGGCCACACCGTGGAGAGCCTTAAGTGATAGGCTGAGGAATCTAGGCTTTATTTCTCTGGCTTCAAGTAGTAATCAAGTATGGATTCAGAGTCAACACCATTAATATCATTCACTGGACTATAATAATGTAATCCGAAGATATACAGAATTTCTGTTGAAATGTGGGTGTTTGGAGGTTTACCTGAACATTAAATTAAGCCTTTCAAACATTTTATGTAAAGTTTAAATTTGATCTCCTCCTTTATTCTCTGGTTATCAGTTTCTATTTCTTGTTATTATTAAGTTTCTAATGAGAGCTGTTTACCTCTTGTTTTCTAATTCCCTACAGGCTTGTAAATTCAGACCTGTTGTAATACTACATAAAATTAAAATATGTAGGTTCTGAGCAGTTGTTTGAGGAGTTCTCTGAATTTAAATTCAGATTCTATGACAACTGTGCAAGCTACTCAGACATTATTTCTTTTATTTGACTGATTTTTGGCAAGATGAATGATTATTGTACAAGTTACAATCTCTACCATTAAGTTACAGAACCAAGACAGTCATCAGTTATTCTCTTCTATACAAGGTGTAGCCTATGCAAAAATGCAAATACTGGTACATGGGTGAACTACTTGGCACCGAATTAGTCTGGCTGGATAGAATCACATTCTGAGGGTCTTTCCTGACCTTTCTCAAAAGCAAAAATCTACTGAATTTTCAAAAGGATGTTTACAGACATTGGAAACAAATATAGAGAAGTGCAGTGATTTTAAAAAGCTCAGGTTGTCTCTGCTTCTAAATTTCCCATTCTTATGAAAGTAAGACTTTTCCAGAATATTCTCTGTAAGGATTCTAGGAAGTTGAAGAGAATATCTATTAAGAGTGAATGATCTGGGAAATGGTTGACAACCACACTGCACTGCTGTTTAAAAGGAAAGGGAATAAAGGCTTGTCAAAGGGGACTCAGAATCCTTTGCTCCAATGACACTCATTTTGATTAGGTCCTCCCACCAAGCTCGCTTGTGCGCGCTCTCTCTCTCTCTCTCTCTCTCTCTCTCTCTGTGTGTGTGTGTGTATATATATATACATATATATATATATATATATGTATATATATATCAGATTTCTAATTTGCCAAATAAGCTAAATAATGCTCCTTTCGAGGGGCTATCTAAATTGCATTTAGTTTCCTAGGAGGATAGAGATATTACTATACTTAAATTATTGTGCACACCAAGGGCAAATTAGCCACTGCCCTCACCACCACCCCTCCCCACATCCAGCTCCATGTGCAAAAGGGTATCAGGAATTCAAGACGGCAGAATGTAGAGCTCACCACACAGGTGATGGCATCAGACGGACCTGGATTTGCATCCCAGGTCACGTACTCACTAGTTGTATAACTTTTCCCTAAATGGTTTACTCTTTCAGAGCCTCTGTTTCTTAATCTGTAAAATGGGGATCATGACTGTACCTGCCTCAGAGAATTACTATGGGGAATAACACTCCCAATCTCTGTTAAAGTACTCAACAGTAGAATTATTAGGAGATAGGGTAGAACATGCATGGAATGGAGGTGTTTTTCCGTATCTAAGCATCTCATTCTTATAGTATGAATTCTTACAGGCTAGGAATTTGCAAAGAGCTACACACCAATATCCCCTTTAGAGGTAATACTCCAAAATGGAAAGGTGTTTAACAAAAGCTTCCTATTCGTAATCAAAGCCTCCCCTTGTCACTGAGCAAGCCCAGCAGTCTGCTAGAAGCAGAACCGTACAAAATGCAATTTTTACTTTCCTGTGGTTCGGAGCCACTGCTGGTGCTGAAAATGAGTGGGGAGGCAGTGAGGCATTGAGTTCAAGGTCAGGCCTGAAAAGGCAGAGGAATGAGACCTAAAAAAAGGTAGAACCCAGAGGAGTGGTGACAGGTGGGAAGGGAGGTGCCAAAGGTTCGCTTGCTTCCCTGCAGCATTTCCTGTGAGGGCTCCCCAGGTCCCTGTGCCCTTCCCCAGCCAGGAACCTCTGAAAAACTTGGATACTCTGTCTGCCACTCATGACACTCTGTACCACAAGTCTGTCGTGAAAGAGTCCTGGGTGTAAAACCTGGCTCTGCATGGTGACACTGGCTGTGACCTGGATCAGGTAACTTTCAGTCTCTGATTCTCAGATACCTTGTAAGATTTAATGGGAAAGAAAAGCACCAGCAGTGGCTCTTCCTCTTGGTAGACCCAGATATATCCTCAGACCCAATAGCCTGGTTAAGCTGCAGACCCCATAATGACCCCCCAATCCCGACCTCCCCTGAAACTCTCAAGTCAGACCTAGGTTCAAATCCCAGCTCTGGGGCTTACTCGCTGTAAGACCTTGGGCAAGTTGCTTGATATTGTGTGTGTGTGACAGTGAAAGAGAGAGAGAGACAGCGAGTGAGTTTAAAGTTTACTAGGTGCTATTGGATAAAATGGAAAATAAAAATAGATATCTCAGTTTTCCCCTGGAGTTTATAGTTTAGCAGATTTCTTTTTGTTGGGGAGCCTTGGTTTCCTCATCTGTAAAATGGGAATAACAGCATTTAGCCAGAAGAATCGTTGTTAAAGTTAAAATTTAAAAAGTTCTGAGCAAGGTGACTGTCATGTGGTGGGTGCTCAGTAGTGGATTACTGATGTCCTATTGCATGCAGTTTCTACAATATTGAATTATCTCTGTATTCCCCCACGATGCCATCCCCAGAAATCTGTCTGCTGTATTTCCCATGAGCCACTTTTGCGTAGTCTGATTGGTTACTGGATAACATGAACCAAGCAGCAGAGCCTGAGGGCTAGTCACGTGGGCTTAAGCACCAGATGAACCTGTTCGGGTCCTTCTCTGCCACTTATCCAAATGTGTGGCCTTGGGAAAGCTACTTAACCTCTCTTAGCCTCATGTTACTCATCTTTGAAATGGAGGTAAGAACAGTTCCTACCCTAAGAATCATTACCCCTAAGAGTTTGTGTGTGTGTGTGTGTGTGTGTGTGTGTGTGTGTGTGCGCGCGCGTACCCATAAGAGAGGGAGTAAGTTTAACGTCTATCAGGTATTCTGAGATTAATAATATGGTCTAGAGAGTTGTGTGCATTGGGAAGACTATACTAACTAAATCACAGCACTAATGGAAAATTGGAAATATGGCAACTTTTAAAAAGAAAAGTGAAATGATGCCTTGAAAGCCTATACTAAGGGGGATTTGACTCAGCCAGAGAGATCACAGTTGGCTTCCCTGAAGAAGTGACACTGGAGTAGAAAACTGAAGGACAGATAGGAGTTTGCTAGATGAATAGGGAGGGAAGGACATTCATTCCTAGCAAGCTTTCAGCATCTGCATCACAAGCATATGATTGCCATCTTCTCGTCAGACTGTAACCACAAAGAGCTCTGGGATGTGTCTTTGTCATCTTCTGTCACCTGTAAGTTCCTTGAAGGAAGTAAGTGCTTAGTAAATATTTCTTGAATGAGTGAATGTTAATAGGAAATCAATATGTGTTTGTTGAATGAAATACAAAGTAGCTGCTCTACCCTCATCTCATGGCTTTATTCAGGATGCACTTAAGGAAGACACATAATTTAGTAAAAAAACAAAACAAAAAAACCCCGACATGGACCTTGCAGGCAAACAGACCACGCCCTCCTTATTTTGGCCCTATCACCTTGAGGAAGTCACAGGACATCTCTGTGTTAGTCTCCTCATGTGTAAAATGGGAATAAGAGTAGCTTCTTTACAGGGTTATTTTAAAGGTTATGATGGTAAGTCTGCAACGCCTAATTAAAAGGGTGACTCAGAGTACACAGTCAAGAGATGAGTGTTGTGAATATTATTAGTATTAGAACATTGGCAAATTGCAGGCATGCAGTTTTTCAAAGACTTGCAGATTGCTGAAGACAGGCTAGGTACCGCTTGAAGGCCAGAGGGTATTATCATCCGGACATCCCGCAGACCTTTACGTTGCTGGAAATGTCTAGAGTTCATCAATGCACTGCAATCTCTTTCCAGTTCCTGAGTCAAATTGCAGGTTCAGATTCCCAGATGCATTGGTTATCATTGACTAGCAGCAGTTGGTAAAATATCCTGGGGCCTCAGTTTCCTTCTAGGGTTAATCATATAGTGTTTGCACAAGATAAAATAAGTTAATTCATGGGCATCTCATAGCACAAAGCCTGCCCAGGATAAGTAAGCAATACCTGTTGGCTGTTACTATTTCGATGGCCAGGCCCTGCTGGATTCTCTGTCAACTACTCTGTAACTGAATCAGCCTTTCCTGGGCTGGGAATTGCTTCCTTTTGTAATTCCCTTTACGGAAGGAAGAAAAGCAACTCCCCGCTGAGGTCTGGAAGCCTAGCTTCCCGGGCATCGCACCCTCCTGAGCAGGTTCAGGGCCACTGAGGAGTCTAGGTGAGGCAGGTCAGCAGGGGCTAAAGGCTCTGGAAACTGCCTTCCCTCTGGAAACCACGGAGCTCGGCCCTACCCCTCTCTGCGTTCCTAACCCTGGAAGGCGCGATCTGCGGTTGGTTGCAGCCGAACAGTGGGGCACGCTCGCAGCCCAAAGCAAGCTCGGGTCATCCGCGGGGCACTCGGGCTTGCTGTGCTCCCCTGCGTGCAGGGACCTGGCTGCAGCTGCGGTGCCTCGAGTTTCGAAGAGCTGGAACCTCGGTGCGTGCAGCCAGGGAACCGAGCCTCCCCCCCGCCAACCCCAGAACAGAACTGAACTCTGCACCAACCGCGTCTCGCGCACTCGGTGTCTGGTCTTGGAAATGCCTGGTTGGGGGAATCTCTCTGAAGACAAAGGGGTGCAGGAGCCCCTAGCGCCCCTCTTTCGCTGCCGTAATCCCCTCCCTGGTCCCATACCCCGCAGCCACAGCAGCTGCAGCCCCAGCGCCACCACCCAAGCCCCGGCGGCCTCGGCCTGTGCGCGCGCTCGGGGCCGGGGATTGGCTCGCACTCCCCATTCAGGGGCTGCGCAGGCTGGCGGGAGGTGCGCGGCGCTCCGTGTGTCTCTGTGTGTTTGTGTCTGTGTGTGTGTGCGCGCGCGCGTGCGTGTGGACATGTGTGTGTGCGCGCGTGTGTGTCTGTGCGGCGCGCGGGCGGGCGCGTGTCTGTGCGCGCGGGGGCTCCAGTGCGGGAGCCACTGGGTGTGCGTGCGTGTGTTATGGGTTTGATTCCAGAGCAGGTTGCACACTGGTCCTGGGTGGCTCGCAGGCTCAGGTCGTGCTTGGGCGTCCTCCTAATCGTTTGCGAAGTAGCAGCCGCCGCAGCATCCGCAGCATCCGCAGCAGGAGCCGCGGCACATCGGCAGCAGCTCAGCGGCACAGCCGGCAGAACTGTGCAGAAGCGAGCACCGTTTGGGGAGTCCGGGGGGCGGGTAAGAGGGAGGAGGGGGAAAGCCTGTCTTGGTCTTTGGGATTATTTTTCCCTTTCTTTCCTTCTCTCTCTTTCTTGAGGGTGTGTGTTACTCCCTCGAAGTGAAGGAATTTTGCTCCAAAGCGAGCTGGGACCGAAGACTCTAGGCTAAGTTATCTCTATGTAGATGGTGTCAGGGAGCGAAGCTACTGACCGAGCCGCTGGTAAATGTTTTTCACTTCTTACTCTTTAATGCTTAAGGCTTTTTCCCCCCTCTTTCCTTTCTTCCTTTCTGTTGCTCGTCATTCTGCAATCGCTCCTGAATCAGCCTGCAGTTCCCTTTTCTCTCTCTCCTTGCGTTTGTGCAGTTTGCAACTTGTTTCGTGGTTTTCTATGTATTTTTTTCCCTCCTTCATCCTCAGATGAAGGCTGGAACATTTAAATTCGGCACTTCGGGAGGTCATCATTAGTTGCATGAGTTTCAAGGGGGAGGGGAAAGATTGGTAGAGCAGACTGTTATTTCCCTGCAGAAGGACTGCCGGTTTCTCTCTAATGTTCATCGCAATTATAGGGATTTTTTTTTAGGATGCATTTTAACGTTGCATTGATGTTTAAGGTTATCGTTCTTCAGGATTACAATGCATTTTGACTCAGTTTTGACAGCATGACAGAAGCCAGTGATTCCAGAACTACTGTATGGTACATGCTGGCTAAAATATTCAAAATTAGAGGAAGAATCATTTGCATTCCAAAAGAGAATTTCTTTAAAATGCTGTTTTGCCTCACATTGCTGCAGACTTGCAGGAGGTAATAATAGACACCACTACTCATGTTGCTTGCAAAGATAATAAACATATAAGTGGTTTAGTGCATCCCATACTGTCCTGTTCTCCAGTGTTTGAGCTTTTGCTTAAATTTACTTAATAATAAATTTAGGGCTATGGACAAGGAGGGAGATTGCTAGTATTGTTTTATTTAAAATTGCGAGACATGTTCAGCAATTTCTAATCCCCAAACCAGCCCTTTCTTAGATCTTACTTGAAGTGGCATCTGGTCAATTGGGGAGGGGGAGGGCAGTTTCTGCCATCCACATGGAACAAAATTATTTTAAATAGCCAGCATAATGCATGCAAATTGAACTCTTAACTCTTTTTTTAAAAATAGAACTGACTCTAACTCTTGCTTCCAGGATGTTTTAAATATTATTTAAAAATTAACGTACCACAGTTCTTTCATGTATTCGTATTTAAGTTCTTTGGAGGGTCCTTAGCAGTTAACCATGTTTCGTTTGTTTTGCTCTTTTTCCCCCTAACTTTTCAGTTCCAGTTCAATAGAAACACTGAAGGGTCAGTAAGTAAAGGCAAATCAGCAGTTTAAAAAGAAATCAGTTGATAGTTGTGAAAATTTCTGCTAAGCCATGGGAAAATAAGCTAAAATAATGACAGCTTAAATGTAGGGAGGGAAGTCGGGGGTAGAACGGATTGCAATTTCAGTATGTGTGTTACCATCCTGAGGAGCTCTGAACTCTAGATTCAGATGAGGTTATCCAGTTCAGGGATACTCTGAGGCACACACATTTTGCAGAGGGAAAATATTGTTATTTAAGGAAGCCTGCTTCTCTGTGCTTGCCACATCAGAGACCAGCAATTACCTAGGTGCAAAGAGTATGTCTGCAATAATACCGCTCAACTGTGTTTTAATGTAAACTTAGCTGATGTTGGAAGAGCAGCATAAAACAGTTTAGGACTTGGAACAAAACAAACTGTAAATTAACTCAAGTCAGACCCTCTTTTCTATAGAAGAAAGCCTACTCCAAGACACCATGCAAATTCACCTGTTCTGGGCTGCCTGTGTTGACGAAAGCTTTTCTTGAAATTGTGGACAGGATTCCTAAGATCTAAAGCTTATTTCTTCTCTTGTAGTCTGCTGATGGTAATAAGACGTTTTATTTAGAATGAAAGCTCAGCTTACTCCTGGGTCCCTTGAGATGGCAATATTGCTATTTAAAATATTTTTACAGACCCTTGCCATTTACCATTTTGATCAAGTTGGAGGGAAAAACCCAGCTTCCATTTATTTGGATCACAGTTGTCTTTGAAGCATTTGTTTGCCTGGTTATGAAGGAAAAATGAATTTGTATAGTAAATTATGATCCTAAGAACCCAAGTCTTCTAAAGCATGGCTTTCTCATTCTAAGACCAAAACCAGAAAGCAGTATACTCCATGCTGAGCAGCTGCATTATTTCTCTGGCATATTCCACAAACAGGGGCACAAACAGATAACTGACCAGGCTAAGGACTGATTTCACGTGGCCCATGAAGCAAGATTTCTAATTGTTATATAATATATTCAGAGCATGAATTTATTTATGAAACAGCACGATTAGCTTCAGTTTCAGCATCTTCACTAGTTATGAAGACCAAGAGTCCATTGATTTAAAGAACACATTCCTTCCTGCTGTGGTTGGTTTTTACCCACCCACCCCTTTCTACGTCTAGTTTCCTGGCAACTTCGGAAAAGCTCTGAGAGTTTGTGTTAAAATATTAAACATAGCTATGTTTTGGGTGTATTGCCTGGTGAGATTGCTAATCAGTCAGCTGGATTTGTAATTACTCTTATATGGTTCTGTGTGGTATAGTGTTTGTGGCTTGTTGGTGGTTTTCTTATTATTGTTATTGATGTTAAGTTTTCCATTAAATCTTAACTAAGCTCGTTTTTCCTTTCTGTGCCTGGTGTTGATCTCAGATTAATGTGTCAAAATAATACCATCCTCTTGCTAAGCTTGTTGGTAAATTAGGTAGTTTACGTTCAATTGGTGTTTGTGTTGAATTTCAGCATTTCCAAAGGCATGGCATCTGACATCTTGGGGAGAAGGTAACTTTTTTAGGAGGACAGGCTGTGTAGCAAGAGACTGTTGGGTCATGGAACTTGACAATGACAATACATTTGCCTGTATTGTTAAGGCTCCTATTCTCATTTTGATAAGAGTAGAGTTTTATCTGCATGTGTGGGGTGTTTATTATGCTAGAGTTACTGAATGTTTCTTGAAAGTAATGACTTTTTTTTTCATTGTGAATTGAAAGGAACTCTGCACTCCTTGTGTGTTTTTGAGGAAAACCTGTATTGGTGAGCTTTTCCATTGTTTTCTATTCTGTGTAGACTAATTTTGAAAAGTGATTTCTGGTGAAATATGGTCAAGGTCATTGCCAAGGGCCTTTTTATCTCTCTCCACTTAAAAACTCAAACTTAAACTGCAAGTCCGATTTAAAGTGACAAAACTTATATCAGACTACTATCTCAAATGGGACTATGTGAAAAGCATGTGCTTTTGTCTCTCGTTACTTTGTGTGAAGCAACAGTTTTATTCTTTGACTTACTGGTTCCTAGTAGCCCTGATATACTCACAGGAAGAAACCTTCCATTCTGTACTCATAGTACATACAACAGATTCTCAGCCTTCAGGGAAGATTGTAAGGACATTTTCGGGGGGCGGTGGGAGGGATGGCTGTCTTTTCATATGTTCTTAATGGAAAGAGGAACGTAACAATATTTCATAAAATGTGATGTCGATCTAATTAGATAATACCCCATTTTAAATTTTGTGAAACAAACAGTAATTTTATAAGAGTCATGTGCAGTGAGAGCAAATAGTAGCTTTGTCAAAGTATTTCTTTCTACTTCTGCTTTCGCTTTTGCTTTGTAAACGGAATATCCACAATGTTCAGGACTTTGTACTACCAGTAAATTGTGTGCATATATATATATATGTGTGTGTGTGTGTGTGTGTGTATGTGTATATATATGATTGTTTTCTCTACCTAACAAAGATAAACCATTACTTAACATATTATTTTAGCTCCGCTAAAAGTATCCTGTTCATATTTCTAGAAGATTTTATGAAGTTGAAGAGATATAAAATCTTTTCCCAAAAATTCATGTTACTCACTGCCCCAAGTCTACTTAATATATTGCATTTTCCAATGTGATTTTGAACTTGAAATATTGCAGCCTTTTTGTATGAATTCCTCATGGCAAAAAAAATGAAGCACCTTGAGAAATAGTTTGCACATAAAGTTCCCTCATTTTTGCTGAAAGACTTTAATTGGTCTCCCTCTTCTAAGTGTATGTAGCATTACCAACCTTTCAGACAAAAAGAATTATCAGGAAAAAAGTATGGTTATGTGCTTTTCAGCAGTAGTGTGGGTAAAAAGAGAGCAGGTGTTTTAACTCTTTGCATGTAAATTTAATGAATAGAAATTGAGATTAAATAATGCAGCTAATACGTTAAAATAAAATCGAGTTTCCCCAGCAAAGATTTTTTTCCCCTAGACAATATGAATTGATCTTTGACTCTGATGGAACGATTGAGAGCGTTCCTCATCTCATCACCAGAATATTGGTGGTGGGTACCAAAGATCCTGCATCCATTTTGGGAAAGTATGCATGCGTGGTTTGGGAGGAAAGAGATGGTTTCTTTAAAAGTTTAGACTTCTTATGCTTTAACTGCAGTTCTTTCAGAGGAGGCTCTGCTCTCCTTGATACTTGTTTAGATCACCTATGAAGACTCCTCATTATTTCTCCCGTTCCTGATTTGGTTCTGCCACAGGTTATTCTAATATTAATATGATGCCAGATTAACCAGCTTAGTTGTTCTTATCATTGTGTTAGTTTGTGACTTCTGGAATATGATGCAGATCTATAAAAGTTTAGGACCCGGCCTTATGAAAGATAGTCTATTTAATTGTTCTGGTGACTAAATTATTTAGCTGTATAGGCTTAAGCCTGTTAAAAAATATTAGAAATTTTGTATGATCCATTTCTATCATTATGGCCCTGGTAAAGTACTTATTTTATAATCTATAAAAGGGAGTTATGGACCTTGTAAAATAAAGAATTTATTTATGAATTTGGTTCAAAAGAATAAGTCATTTTTGTTTGTTTGTTTAGTGACCTCAGTCTTCAGTTTACCTATTAGGAGGCAAAAACTAAAGTTGGAGAATATAATTCACTTGGTGAAGATAAAATTGATACTAACAATAATATACTGATTTCACATCTTTAGAGAGGACAATTCCATGGAGGATTCTTTTGGAAAAGGCTGATGTTTAAATGTCATTTTTATTATTGCTTAGGATTTAACTGATACTCAATGTCTTGACATTTCTCCTCCTTTAATTAGAGGAATAAGAGTATATGTGGAAAAAGAAATACATCATTAAATAGAAATGATTAGGTTCTTAGATTATTTCTAAGAATGAAATTGCACTATTAGAGAAGATAGCTATGTCCACATTTATGGCTAATTCAAACAGTAAATAGCTACATAGCTAAAATTATAGTTATTATTAGGGAACTTACTGCAACAGACTTTGTGATCTTAACTGTGATAATTTTTCTAAACCATTTCAAATGTAAGAGTATATGGTTACATACTATACAGTTCAGTAGATATTACCTATTACCTAGAAGGAACATAGGCAAATTAAAGCTGCATGAAAGTGTATTTCAGGCTTTTATTTTTTTTTTATTCCTTCAATAAGCAGTTTTTAGGTTCCCAAGACAGGCCAGGTACTGTGCTCTGCTAAGAGCTAAATCTTATGCTAAGAGTAATTTGATGCCAAAGTGATGCCTAAGAAAGTAAATGAGAATAGAAGTAGGTTTTGTTTTTTTTTTTTTACTACAAGATAAAGCTTTGCTCTTTGTGTCACTTGAGAGTATATTAGAAAAGTGATTTAATTTAATTTTTTTTTAGGATTTGCTCAGGCAATAATTGTATACAAATATCTTCTCATTCTCTGCCTTCTATATGCCCAACTCATGTCTATTCATGTAGTCTGGTGCGATATGACCTCTGGAATTGGAGACCTCAGTCAAAATGTGGCTCTACCTGAATGGATTTAATGGAGGCATGAGGGCAAGGCAGTGTGAGTTTGTGGGAAGAGGATGCAGACCAGAAGGAAATGTACTCTGTAGTTGGCTACCATTTCCTTATGGTAATAATCATGCCACCAGTTTTAGTTTTAGCCTCACCTAAACTTTTGGAGAAGATACAAACTGCTTCTCTAACCTTAAGAATAATAATATAATTATTATAGAAATGTTTCACAGTGGTTAGGGCTCTGCAATTCATGTGACCTAGCATCTAATTTTTCTCCTCTCTAATTCTGTTTATATATCCCCGCATATAATCAGACTCAGTCAGATGAAACCAATTACTAAGGGGAAAAAAATCAAATTTATTTATTATATTTATTGGATGTGTCTGTTGCTTAATTATCCATTGGCACATTTACATGTGGCCATGGAGAGGGCCGTGGATGAGTGTGGAAAAATGATCAATGATCACTCTCACAGTCCAGAGGAGGCTGCCAAGAAAACAAGAAAAAAATAAAGAACACAAACAAACAGAAAAACCCTACAACCCTACCCTTTCTCGTTGCTATCAACGTGGGAGACCTGAAAACTGAAAAGCAAGTATCACCCAGAAAAATGCGTTTGGCTTGACATAGGAGAGTCTGGAAAAGGTTGGGAGTTGTTTTCAGACGTCTTCATAACCACTAGATATAATGTCAGGAAGAAATGTAAGGAGTTCCATACGCTTTGAAACAAATAATGATTTAGATGTTCAAAAGTGTGTGTTGGAAAATGAACTCATTATCCTGTGAAGCAGACGACCAAACCCACCCCTTGGCTGTGAGTTGGACTGTGGAAAGATGGGGGAGGGGTGGTGGGGAGGGTGAGAGGATCTGCAAGGGGCGTTTGCAAAGTGACTGACCGTTAGGTGTAACTGCAGTGATCTGATGCTAAGACAGCACTGTTAAAGCAGTGAATTAAAATACATTTTGTTTCTGACTTCAATGGTAAAGACATACACAGACTTGTATTTTTGGTCTCATGTGTTTTGGTTAAAAAAAGTCCTCCCCTCAAACAAAAATGTTTTCTCTTCTGTTTCACCTACTCCCCCACCCCAGATTAATGGGATCGATCTCAAGCATGGCTTATTTCTTATTTTTTTCCCCACTTGCTCTCATCATCCTTTTTTTGGAAATATATCAGTGTGGAAGTTATTCTTCAAAATAGATCACAACTGAAATAACCACCGTTTAAAGTAAATGTGGCAAGGCTAAATTGTAACAGAAGCATCATCTTATGTATGGAATTCTTCAGTTCCGGGGACCACTAAATTATCTGTTCTAGCCACACTGTTAAGGTAGAACGTGCATATGAACTTCAGCGAGAAAAGCAGATCACTTTTGAATTTGAGGCATTTGAAGATTGTCTTCAAGGGAACACGGACTGAAGTGTGATTGTAGGAATTGTACCACACCATTAATGCATCCTTTAGAGAAGACAATGAGTAGATTATGATTTATTGCTAATTGCCATTTATTTGGAGATGCTGGTGTTGAAGAAACTATTTCAGCATTGTAGATTATGCTTTTGTTACATTTGGCTGCAGAGAAATTAAAATGGCGACATAAGTCTTGAGAATTGAGAGGGAAAGGTGGCTTTATACCTGTTGACTTAGCAAGAAAATATTAGCGATGAGGTACATTTTGCATTTATTCTAATCTGTATTTTAAAAGTTATTCTGTAAAAAAAAGGTTATTACAGAGTAAAAGTTGCTCTCAGCTGAATTCACTGAAGAATCCAAACAGTAAATAAAGAATCTGAACTCTCCTTCCTATGACAGTGATTTTTCACTAAGGACTCTCTCTCTAGGTATATAAGGGGCACTAGTTCTTTTTATATGATTTGTGTATGTTCCCATAGACTGAAGTCTATTCCTGGGCAATTTTCAAGTTAAAATTGTGTTACGGCTACCCTGAAGGTTGTCATTTCTTGGTTTTTTCTTGTCGGTCAATTCATAACTGTTTATTAATCCCCCATGGGGTATATACAGAATCATATACTATTTGGGTGTGTATACGTGTGTATGATTGGTTTCTGGTCTAGAAGCTTACAGTCTGTAGGCAAAAGTACCATTGTATGCGTGTGTGCATGTGTGTGTATAAAATAATACTTTAATTACAGAAGTTAGTAGTAGTTTTTTGTTTTGCTTTGTTTTGTTTTTAATAGCATTGTCCTGGAACTCCAAATGCATTTACTCTGAGAAAAGCATAGCTTCAAGCGAGGTCAGGGATATAACTTCTCAGCTTTCTTTCTTTTAAGTTCAGATATAGCAGACATGTTTAAGTAAAGAAGAAAGCCAGAGGGCTAGTATTAAACTGGGGATTCTTGCCAGGTTAACATCTAGGTTTCAGAGTAAGGGCGGATCCTGATGCCGGTTATTTTTAGGACGTTCCTGTTACCTGTGTCAGTCCAATCAGTGAAAGGCTGAATGACTTGATGCCCCAGAGCTGTCAGTTTACATTTTTTTATGACCAATGAGTCAATTTATGATTTACCTTTTTTTTTTTAAATGAAGGGTTTTGAAAAATGATAGGAATTGTGAAGGAAAGAAAATTTCCAAGTGTTCCCATGGATGAAAAATGTTCTCTAAAGGAATATTTTCCCTGTTGTACTTGAAAGCATATGGTGAATATGTAGGTTCAGGGATGTACTTTTCAAAACTTATTCACTTTCTTAAGTTTATCTTTTATCAGTCATTTGTAGGAACGATAATATTCTTGAAAAGTACCTGGTGAATAGCTCTGAAAGTGGATGGCAAAGGAAGAGTGCACAGAGGCACTGACCCTTTTCACAGCCCAGGTAATAGCTTGCTGGACTTCGGCAGTCAACTTTGACTTTTGGTAGCCCTGGTCAGGCTCTTGATTAATGCTCATTTTTGCTGTGATTTTCAAGATGTGCATATCTCATTTCCAGCAAATTGTAGCTAAACCATTAAATTTCTTTTCCATCTTCTGTTCCTTGTGGATCTGAATCAGAGAAGCAATGGCTGAGAAAAATAGGAAGGGATCTTCATTTAAACTTTAACTCTTGGCTCTTTTCCTGTTGGATCCATGAATTTCTGAGAATTTCTGGGATCACTTCTCATCTGCTGCAGGAGAAGGATAGAAAGTTTCCTAGTCTTTGTGATAAGAATGTGTTCTTTACAACTCACAATATTGCAGGATCTCTTAATTTCCCAACAGTTTCTAAAAATAACCAACACAGAATAAAAGCACAACTTGATTTATTATTATTATTATTATTATTTATTTATTTATTTTTGCGGTACGCGGGCCTCTCACTGTTGTGGCCTCTCCCGTTGTGGAGCACAGGCTCCGGACGCGCAGGCTCAGCGGCCATGGCTCACGGGCCCAGCCGCTCCGCGGCATGTGGGTTCCTCCCGGACCTGGGCACGAACCCGTGTCCCCTGCATCGGCAGGCGGACTCTCAACCACTGCGCCACCAGGGAAGCCCCTGATTTATTATTTTTGATTGTGGGGTTGGGTTATGTTCTTACTTGTAAGTTAGAGAGACTAATTATGGCGAACGTAAACAGAAAGGGAATGTGTTAGAAAGATATTGGGAATCACGGAGTCCCCGGGAAAGATTTGGAACCAGGCACTTGAGCTTCTGCCACTGAATACTGTGTGCCCAGCTGTAGCCCTCCGCATCCCTGACACTGGGCTCTGCCATTGCCTTTAGTATCAGCTAGCGCTGCAGCCCTGGAGGCTGCAGTGGTACAGTAAATGACTATTTGTACCAGGCCTGGAAGGAACCACTGTCCTTTCTTCTGGGGATCCCGGGCTCTCGATTCAAAGTTCTAATCTGGTGCATCCATCCAGTTGGCTGCATTTTGATCACGTGTCACATCCCTGTAACTAGAAAGTCTGGGAAATCAATAGTCTGGCCCTTTTGTATTCTATAATGAGGCAAAAAGACTTAGACTTTGAGCAAGATGTAAATGGTGGAATTCCCTCAAAATAAAAGGGGAGAGGCAGTCAACAAAACTGATAAACAAAAAGCCCCCAGCAAGTATTTACCATAAGTGACCTGTAGGATCTTAGGGGATGGACAACAGCAAGGGCTTCAGTGCATGAACTTGGAAGGCTAATAGTGAGAACTGCTGTCTTGCTTAAAATGGATTGGAGGACATACCTGATTGTAAAGTTATTAAGCAAAATGCTTTTGATTTTAGCACACACCAATCTCAAATATGTTCGTCATGAAGAATTCTTTTAGTTATCACCAAGAACCATATTAAAATGTTATTCATGTGAATTCTGCTTCATGTTGAAATTAAAGATAATCCACCTAGAATGGGCTGAAGTTTGCCTATGCGTAAATATGTAAAGTCGATAAATGGTATGAAAAAAGTGAAGATTTGTTTAAAGTACTGTAAGGAAGACATCTGGATGGCTGAGTAATTGCCTGCAAGGAAATTAGTAGGAATTTGGTATAAAAGATCAGACCAACTTTCTACTTATAAATTGCTAATAAGAGCAGTTGTGGTACTTGAAAGAAATAAAACCACATTTCTTTTTTTCTGTGGTTTAGACTCTCTGAGGTTCAAACACATCTTCCTCACTAAATTATTAGCAAACATAGTGAGATGTAGGACCCACACAAGTAATCCATGTATCTAGTAAAACTTTTGCATCTGAAGGCTCAGTCCTTTATTCTTCAATTCCAAATTAATATATTTATCCTTCCATCACTGTCTCTCAAGGATTTTGAGAATTAATTAGAAACAAAATCACTTTCAGTCCTTGGATGTTACATTCTGTGCTGAAAAACTATGAGATACTGAAGTGTTATTAATAATGACAAAGGTTCAGCCAATAAAATAATCTGACTGAATTCTCACATGGTTGGTATTTTCTAATATAAATTACTGTAGGATTAGATAGTTAAATATTGAATATTGTCTCATTTAATGCAGTTGCATGAAATATTAATGATAATGATGGTTCTCCAGTTTGGGGAATAGGGAGGTTTTTTTTTTTTTTAAACTGACTAATAGCTTTGGCTGGTAACATAATATGTTTCACAAGATGATAATGATGATATTTAAATGAAGGTATAGCAGGAAATAAATGGCCACTGAATTGATAAATTTCAAACAGGTCAAACATCACAAAATTTTTTTAGTCTTTGTATTAAATAGTTTTCTCTCTATTCTAATGTCACCACTGTGATCATTGTGGTTGGCCTTGAGAATTTGTTAAAAGAGCAGATTTAGTCTATTAGGCCCTTGAAGAGGAGTATTGTTGATGTTGTTTCGTTGGCATGAGGTGTAAAAGTCTGAAAAGTGGATTGGGCTTGGAAGGAAGGCTGGCCTTTTTGAATGTAACAGTTGAAATAGGATTGTTCGTGAAGATTAAACAAAAAAAAAAAAAAAAAAAAAGAAGGCAAAGGAAAAATAAGGAAAGAACGAAATAGAGAAAGAAAGAGAACTCGTGACCAAATAGTGCAACTGGTAAAACTTAGGTCTACTTAGAATTCAGTATTTAATGAATAGAGCAAAAAACTTTTAAATTAAGACTTTTTATTGTTCAATTAAAAAAATTCCCTGTTTTGAATATTCTTCATGTTCTGGAGCCTGTGCACTTATATCTCAAATTAGGGAAATACAAGCCAGTGATAAATAGGGTGACTATTATTGAAATATTTTGTCATGAATACAGAATAAGAACATAAACCAGTGCATCAAATTGGTTTAAATCGGTTGTTTTCTCCACTCCCCCCCCCCCAGGGGAGAACTTTAATGTTTTGTGGGATGATTTTATTTGAAATTGCAGTTATTCTTGTTTCAGACCTAGTAATTTAACAGTTGAAAAAGCTTCCTTTTTTGTTCTGTGTAGTTAATGTATGTGGTGTGAGTGAATACATTTTATTTTAAAAAAGTGTTTTGGGGTAGCATTCTTTTCGCACAAACTTATTCCTTGATAAAGGAGCTGGCTGTAATTTGCAGAAATGACTGTTTCTTTTTCTTTAGTTGTTGGATAATTGCTCTTTGTATACACTGTGGAAATGTGCATATAGACCAGTGACAAAGCCTAGCAGATGCACTTGCAATTATCTGGAATTTAAGTAAATTTTGCATCTGATACACACAAAGCAAAGGCTTTGTCCAAGCAGGCTCACATACTGGCATGTAGATTGCTGTGAATACAGTGAGTAGATTTTTAATGGAAAACAAATGGGCCTGTTAGTAAGTCTTGTCTTTTACTTGAAAAGACACCCGCTTTAGGCATGGCCTACAACTTATTCATATTCATAGTTGTTTCAGTTCTAAATATGACCTTTGAAAATGAACAAAAATTTTAGATGTTTAGAACAAAATGTGTTTTTATTGGAGTCACATTCATAGTTTTTTGGAAAAGGAATGGTGAAATAAATATTTGTTTCATATTTCAATGTTACTTTTTTTCCCCTGCTAAGGACAGCATTCACTTATTAAGACTCTAAAAATGTAAAAGGGGATTTCATGGTATAAATAAATCATGCTATAGATAAAAGATAATTACAATGTTACTTTAACGACCTCAATTCACAAGGGGGACCCTACGAAGGAATGTATAATGGGTCCAAACTCGACTTCTTATTGTAAACAAAAGAGATCTAACCAGAGGAATAGTTTTCTGCAAAAGCCTCTTTTCCGAGTTTTGTTTGAGATTAATCCTTTCCACTGTGTATTTTTTGTTGTTGTCAGATTTACGTAAGTGAGATATTTTTGAAGACTTAATCTTTTGCTCTGTAGTTATTCTTAGAAAATATTAAATGTATGGATGGAGCTTCTTGGACTCTCTTAAATGCCTTTAGGTCTTTTGGCCGGGTGGGAGTAGGGTGGTTGGTTAAATTATTTCTACTTTCAATGGGAGAGTTATAAATAATTGGTCCAGTTGACTTCTTTTTCCTAGTTTAAAGGTGCTCCGTGCTATTCTGGCCCTTGAATGAAGCAAATTTCAAAAGTAACTCAGGCAACATAAAGGAGTGCCTATCTTGCCCATTTTCTCCTTTCTTCTCAATCTAAAATGGAATCTAATAATAACTGGAGATCTTTTCTAATTCTTTTAAGAATCAGAAGCCTCCAGGGGGTCTAAGGGTTGAGTAATTGTTTGAAAAAAAAAAAGTGGATAAAGTAGATTTGGGAAGAAATTTTTGAGAAGAAAAGGGAGAGCCTGACAGAAGTATTTTGGGCTCTGAATTAGGGCAAGACAGATGTGCTGTTACTGGAATATCGTGCCTTCAAAATATGCCTCCACCTTAACCATTTTTCCAAAAACAAAACTTCTCCAACTAAGGACTTCTTATAGAATTTTCAAAATTCCAGATTATTCTCTGTGTTCCACAATCTCTCCAGTGCCGGTAATGACCTCTCCACTCACCCCTCCCCTCCCCCACTGCTGTTTACATTTCTTAAAGGATCACAGGCTATTTTTAGGCTTGGAGAGGAACCAGGTACTTTCTTTGGTATTTAAGCAGCTTGCTATTTTGAAATTCCCTTAGAGAACTGTGGGCATTTTTTATTTCTGTGTCTTGAAGCATCTCTTTCCCTCTCTGAAGGAGAAGCTGCTTATATAATACCCAGAAGCAGACCCCTGGGAACCGCCGAGCTATTGTATGGATATTTTGCAGAAAAAGAAAAGCAAGTGCTCCTGTGTCATGCACGCCTCCCACGGGGGTCTCAATTTGAGATATTTGCAGAATAGCAGATTCTCAGAAGGATAAATATATACAAATCAGTTTTTCAAATGGAGTGGGATCGGTGGGAAGCAGCACCTAGGAGAGTGAGAGCCCAATAGCTCAGACTGAGAGTCTTCAGCGGTTCCAGAGCCAGTACCCAACTGTCTACAGAGCTTGCCAGAGAGACAGATGCTGCGTGTGGAAGACAGTTTTCCTCAGTTAGATATTTTGTTCTTGTCGATGGCCAACCATGACTCCTGGGGGAAATCGGAGAGCGAGAGGAGAAAAGAAGAGTAAATTAATCATTTTATTAATCCTTATTGAAAATTCAGTCATGTAACTAAATGTCAACCTGGTGAACTTTCCATGAAACCAGAAGGGTTGTAAAGACAGTTGCGGGGTCTGAAAGTTATGCCAGGTGTAAAGCCATCTAATTTAACCTGCAGATGAAATGACTGACACAATTTCAGATGCATACCTGGAGAAAATAGTAGTGTAGGAATTATCAAATAATCCAGACTCAAAGCTTGCTTTTGAAGGATTGAAAGGACTTGAATTATTTTTCTCTGAGAGATGATAGGTTTGTTCTCTGTTCTCTCTTTCTATATCTGTGTCTGTTTATGAAAATAGGTGTATATGTGAAAGATAATCTTTTCTTCACTGTTCTTCTCTTTCTCTCCCTCTCTCTCCATATGTGTGTGATATGCATGTGTGTGTATGTATACACATATCACACCTACAAAGATGTGTAACATTAAGCCCAGATTACTGCTGCACCCTAAAATACCAGCTTTCATCCACATTTATCCTGTACTTCCAGATCTCCTGGCTCTAGCACATGCAGTTGATTAGATTAAAGCAGAACGTCTGTTATCTGAAAGATAGTAAAGTTCAGTTTTTGTAACTTATGACTATAGCCAGATTGTGAGTTTCTTTCAAATTTCTAGAAAGCGGTTAATATGGTAGATAATACTCTTAGTTTCCTCTCTTTTCTTTCTTTCTTTCTTTTTTTTTTTTTTTTAAAGATTGCTCATTTCTTTTGAAAACAAACAAAAGAAGAGTTTGGTACAGTTTCCCAGATTCTCACTTGTTTGGGGCTGAGGACTTCAGGGTCCCTTTGAGCCAGGTTTATTTCATAGCTCTACCCTGTAGGTCTCCAAAACTAGAAGAAGTTACACGTTTGAGTGCCTAACGGTAGCCCCTATGCCAGACTTTTGATCTATCATTTTTCTGATAGAGTCTCAGAAGTTTTCATTTTCCAATCTGCATGTCCTTTCTGAGTTGGGATGGCAGATGGCCAAAAGGTGTGTGTTTGGGGAAAAAGCGGGCTCTTATTCCCCCCCCCCCACACACACACACCAATCAGCTATTTGGAGGGTACTCTAGGAACTGAAAATCACAGCTGTGGAGCCAATTTAGAGAGAATATTTCACAATTGACTTGGGGAAGATGTAGCCTGCCTTCTTGAGCCACTGCGCTTGTCTGGCCAATATGGAGCTGTCTGAGATGAGGCTCTTCACTCAAGGTTTACATGTCTCCACTGTATCTCATGTCAAATCAAGCACTAGGAGATGAGCTTGTCAATCTGCAGCACTCTCTGGGGAACTCGGGGTCTTGAAAACCCTGGGTCACATTGATCCTTGAGTAAAGGTTGTTGCATGTCTTTTGAGATTTATCAAAATAATGATGCCAGTTTTCATTTGACTGTTTCAGACCCTTATTTGTGAATGCACCTAAAAGGTGAATGATTCTTGTCCACATGCCAGAGGTTGCTGTCTTTCACATTGCCTTGCACATAGTATGTGCTTGATAAATGTCTGTTGAGTGAAAGCATTGTGGATTTCTTTTCCTTTGGGAGCATGGAAGAATCTACCATGTGATTTTAATTTTTTTAAAACAATGGCTAGTTGAATGAGTTATCTTGGTTTCATGGATATATATTAGAAGTAACATTGTTCATGTTCTATTCTTTCATAAATAAGGAAATTGTCACAAATAAGACTGAAGGACAGATTCAGGTATTGAACAATAAGTGTGTGGCAGAATTAGAATTCTTAGAGTCCTGTATTAGGAGTCCATCAAATGTTTAGTATGACTGAAGATATTTTAAATAATTATGTTTACATTTTATCCTTCACATTTTTTAAGAGATGCTATAGTAGTTGCTATATAAGAATGATAAAAGTAGTAATCTTTTTGGTATGAGAAAATGCATCATTATCACTTTCCATGTACAAAGAGGCCAGGTATATAGTGTCTTACTGGAAATTGGGAAATGAGCTAATAAAATGGGTTTAATGTAGGGGTCAGCAAACTATAACCTGGGGGCCAAATTTGACCTAGTACCTGTTTTATATGCCCGTCAATGAAAAAAAAAACTAATCAATGGCCAATCTAAGAAAGAAATGGAAAATTTTATTCAAGCCAAACTGAGGATTATAACCTGGGAGACAGTCTCTCAGAGAGCTCTGAGAACTGTTCCAAAGAGGTAAAGGGGGAGGTCAGTATATATGTGATTTTGGCAAGGGGGGTACATGCAATGAAGTACACATCTCAGTAGAAGTTTGCTGCTAGCCACACGGAAGAGACATCTTAGTTAATGGCTTTAGTGCTTTTGTAAGTATGGGAAGATGCAAGAATCTAGGTTCATAAAAAATTTCTCCCAAAAATATCTACCTGAAGTCCTGTTCTGCTGGTTTACCAGAACCGAGCACAGAGTGCCTCATCCTAATCTTTGCCCTGAATTCCTTTCAGAGAGTATTGTAGGTCAGTGACCGCAGTGGCTAATGACTTGATTCTTGCAGAACTGGACGGTGGGCAATGTTCTTTATTTTATAATCTCTTCCCTTTTGGTCTTGATTTCAACCAGTTTGGGAGGCATGTCACGACCAATTTGTTACAGGGCACTAGGAATGCTTATTCCCAAGTCAGACAAGGATTTCATTGATAGGCCACTCAGTGTGCTATTCCTGGAGTAGGGCTTGTTAACAGTAACCAGAAGTCTCTGGACCTCCTGTCTCACTGGTCTGTTACGGTCCAGGAAATGGTTCCCTCTTGTTGCTTCTTCCCATATCTAGAGTTACCCTATCACAGTAATTGATCTTATAGAGCTATGTCTGAGGGTTCAGTCACACATTTGATAATGCAGGAAACAATAATCTTGTAAAAAAAAAGGCAGAAGACAAGTTAAACAGCTAGTACTATTAATAAGGTCATGAGTAAGTCTTTAAGCAAAGACCATTAGCAGGTGCAGCCCAGCATCTCCCCAGGTTGTCTGACCAGTCTGTTCTGCACCAATCGCTGTCTTTAAGGGAAATGATATATTGGTATTGTACATAAAGTCCACTGAAGATGTCTGCACATACAAGACAAGTGGTGGGTCCTCGTGACCCCCTTACAGGGTTGAGAAAGGGATGTTAGCTTCTAAAAAGTTATGTAGCTGATGCCAGAAGGAGAAAAATTGATCTTTAAAGTTGAGCAGGCATTTGTGCCATTGGAGAGGTCTGGTTAACACATAATGCAGATGCACAATGCACATTAGAGGGGCGGGAGGAGGCCAAAGGGCAGAGAAAACGTTTTAGTGTGAAATTTTTCTTGTCTTGCCTTAAAATGCAAATTTTTATTTCATCCTGACCATAAGCCAAGAATGTTTTTCTATTTTCAAATGGCTGGGAAAAATATCAAAAGAAGGGTACTATTTCATGATACTTAAAAATTATGTACAATTAAAATGTCTGTGTCCATAAATAAAGTTTTATTGAAACACAGCCATGCCCATTCCATTGCATGTTTTTGATGGCTGCTTTTGCAACAGCAGTGTTGATTAGTATGGCCCACGATGCTAAAACATTTCCTATTTGTCCTTCTACAGAAAAACTGTGCTGGCCCTTATGTTGTTTGAGGTTTACAGTGGTTCAAAGGCAATGCAACAAAACTGGTACATTTATGTTGAACTAAAACATAAAGTGAAGTATGAGTCTAAATGAACAAGGCAGAAAATGGAGGCAGAAAGAAGGCAGACCAAGTATCACATGAAAAGCTGCAGAGGCCAGAGAGAGTGTGATGGATTTGGGGAAAAGAGACGTCTTCATTCACTTCATCTGAAGCAGAGCGTCAGTGACGGAGAGTGCTGGAAATTATAGGAGTCAGATCATTCATGAGCCACTGATTTATTTAGCAAACGTTTATTGAGATTCTGCTAAGTACCTGGCACTGATCTCAGAACAGGGGTAGTAAAAGCACATGTAGTTTAGGGCTTCCCTGGTGGCGCAGTGGTTGAGAGTCCGCCTGCTGATGCAGGGGACACGGGTTCGTGCCCCAGTCCAGGAAGATCCCACGTGCCGTGGAGCGGCTAGGCCCATGAGCCATGGCTGCTGGGCCTGCGCGTCCGGAGCCTGTGCTCCGCAACAGGAGAGGCCACAACAGTGAGAGGCCCGCGTACCGCAAAAAAAAAAAAAAAAAAAAAACACATGTAGTTTATGGTTTAGTGGGATGAGATAGACAAAAAGATAAGTAAACAAATAAAAGGTCAAAATAATTTCAGAAAATTATAAGGACTTGGAAGACAAGAGAGAGTGATATTTATGCACATAAGTGTACATCTATGTGCATACATGCACCAGTTAATTTAGATAGGGTAGACAGAAAAGGCTTTTCTGAAGCAATGGTATTTGAGCTGAGACCTCAATAACAGGAAAGAATTGGGCACTTGGAAAGGTATGGGATTTTCTCAGGCAAAACGAACAGTAAGTGCCAAGGCCCTGAAGCGGGAGTGAAAATGGAGTGTTGGTGAGATGGAGAGAAGACCAGATGTGGTTATAAGGAGGTCAAGGAGAAAGAGAGTGGGCCATGATGAGATCTGGTCAGTGACCAGATTCTGAAAGATTCTGTAGGCCTCGGTAAAGAACTTTTAGATTTTATTCTCAATGCAGTAAGAATTTATTGGAGTATTTTGAGCAGAGGAGTGCTATAATCATATTAATATTTTAAAAAGATCACCCTCTCTTGAATGTTACTGTATCTAAATGGTACCTCAATGAATCTGACTTAAAGTGAATAGCTATCAGACTTCTAGCTCTAATAATTCGTAGGAAAGAGAGGGAAAGAGAAATATGTTTCAAAGACACTAGAGGGTTATAATCAGCACAATTCTCAATTTATCCTGAAACTCACAGGCACCGATGAACTCAGGTGCATGTTGTCATGGTAGTAAGATGCAATAGACATGGGATATGGTTTTTATTTTGTTTTTAAATTTATTTTTTTAATTTATTTATTTTTGGCTGTGTTGGGTCTTTGTTTCTGTGTGAGGGCTTTCTCTAGCTGCGGTGAGCGGGGGCCACTCTTCATCGCGGTGCGTGGACCTCTCACTGTTGCGGCCTCTCTTGTTGCGGAGCACAGGCTCCAGACGCGCAGGCTCAGTACAGTAGTTGTGGCTCACGGGCCCCCTTGCTCCGCGGCATGTGGGATCTTCCCAGACCAGGGCTCAAACCCATGTCCCCTGCATTGGCAGGCAGATTCTCAACCACTGCACCACCAGGGAAGCCCCGGGATATGTTTTTGAGGTGGAGTTGGCAGCTCTTGTTTTGGCTGCAAAAAGTGAGGGGAAGAGAAGAAAAGAGGATGACTTCTGAGGTTCTGGTTTGCGCATTAGAGTCAATGATGGCATCATTTATGGAGAAAGAATATCTTTAGGGGGTAAATGCGGAAACCACACCTAAAAGGAAGGGGGATCCACTGAAGGTAGATTGACTGGTGGCAAGATCAAGAGTAGACTAGGTGGTTGAGTCTTGGAGTCAGGGAGTTGGAGGTGAAAGACCACGGTGGTGATTCTGATGAGATGCTGAGCACATTGACTCAATTAATGAAAGTTTGAATGGAGAGAAGGCAAGGGATCTAGAGCATATTTTGGAAGAGGAATCAACGTGACTTAATTGGAGGTGGGAAGGAAGGGAGAAGGAAGACTCTATAGTGCCTTCAGGTTGATGGTGAGCATATACTAAATGATGGGCAGCTTCAGTCAGGGCAGAACAAGTGTTGGAGGACGACATTAGAAGTCCAGCTTTGACCACCTGGTTTTGAGATGCCTTTAACAGGGATGTCCTGTAGAATTAGATATATGAGTCTGAAGCTTAAGGGAGAGAGATGAACAAGAGCCTTCAGTAGTGTCAGTGTGAGCAAAATTGCCCAGAGAACTGGTAAGAAGAAGAGAAAAAAGAGCTGGACATAGGGTGTTGGGAAACACCAGTGTTTCCAGCTTAGACTGAGGAGAACGGAATGTGGGGGAAGATTGAAAGGTGCAAGAGAGGAGGACCATGGGAGAGGAATGTTGTAAAACGAAGGCAGAAAAGAGTTTTAAGAAGCAGGGCACTATAATCAGTGTCAGACACTGCAGAGATGTCCATTAGATTTGGACTGGAAAGTCTGCATCACATTTAGCTGTTAAGAAGCCGCTGTTAAATTTTTTAGCAAGATCACAGTCAGTGGAAGGCAGAGCTACATTGGTTTAAGCAGTTAATGGGAGTTCAGAAAATGGAAACCAAGATACTTTATCCAGCCAAAAATTAGGTGAAAGCCAAGTAGAAATTAGGAAGATCAAAAAGAAAAGAAAAAAAAATGTGCTATCAAGCACCAAACATCTATTTGAATTGTTAGAACTTTCCCTCTATTGCCTTTAGTAATCATGAGTTTTACTTTAATTTGCTTTATGGAATTAGACTGTTCATTTGAAGGTTTTATGGTATAAGTCACAGTTTACAGTTTATAATTGGGCACACATTGGAAAGAAATTTGTAGCCAGACCTTTATAATTCAAAAGTAACCTCTATCTACTAAATTCATATGTATATTTGTTGCTTAAAGAAAAGCCTACCAAAAATGTAGTGGATGAAGAATTCTATGTGCCAAAGATACTAGATGTTTGGGCCATGATATAGAGTTGCTTTTTGAGTATATCATATATTTGTTCTGGTCTGATTGCTTAATTAAGAGCCATTTATTTAATAAAATGGAGAGGTAGATTGGAAAATTTAAAACAATATTTTTATACACATACGAATACCTTGCATAGAGCTAGTTTTTGGAATGAATAAATGGTTAAATTTATTATAAATGTTCATGTATAAATAAGTGATTATGTGTATAGATAAGCTTATTGGAACTTTTAGTTCTATTCATAGAAAGTTATTCTTTTCAAAACTTAATCAGGTGGTTTAAAACCTTCTATAATTTACTCATGTAAAAGCTCTCTGATCATTGGACTTTCTGGAGGAAAAGTAAGTTGTTCTTTGTGTGTTTTGTTTAAACTTTGTGCAGTTGTTGTTATTTCCTGGATTTCTATTTGCCTGACACAGAATGACAGTTTAGTCAATTAGCCAATACATTGGTTGATGGGTTAGTTAGTGAATTAACCAATTAATTAACTGATTAGATATTTTAATATATAGTGTTAATTAATTGGTTTGTCATCCTGTGGGGCTTTTGAGATAGAAATGTAGGCTGGTGCAAAAGCTACCTCAAAGATTCTGAAATCCAGAAGTTCCACATTTCTAAATTAAGATCCAATTTAATTTGATGAGAAGCTCTGAAGTTTGATTTGGATCGGTGTACGTTTTCAAGGAGGAAAGTTTGGCCTTGCGGTCTTCATGCATAAGCCTTGGTTAAAGGTACTGAAGTTTGGTATGAAAAGGAAATTACCTCCTAAGACTAACAGCATCATGAGTTACTCTCATTTTCAAGCTTATGGAAAAATTGTTCTCAAGGCATTCATACGTATTTCACATATCTTATTCTCCAGAGTGTAGGCAGTAATCTTAGATCTTGAATCTTGATTTCTTTACAGACCAGTACTGACCTGATTTGTGGGGTTGGAGGAGTTACGATGACATGCATAACTGCCGTTACACTTTATTGCATGAAAAGAGCATTGTCCAAGACCTACCCAAAGTGGAATTATAAAAAAATACGAACAGTAAGAACCAAAACAGGCTAAATGTTCCTTATTTTTGTACAGTCTTTGACTATTAGATTAGAGTCAATCAAATTTTAGGCTTTTTAAAAGCAGGCTGCAGGAACAACCCCCCCACCCAATCATGTTTTATTACAAATGTTCCTTTCCATGTTATCCGTGAGAACAGCCTACTGGATCAAAAGAAATAATGTTGTGTCCATGGCAGTGGCTGTTTTATACAGCAAAGCACATAGTACAAGCTTGTTGATAGCTAGAATTTGACTACTCTTTTAGTTCTCCCTCTCTCTCCTTTCTTTAGTAGACAAATCTCATTGGAGTCTCCAAATGCTTATTTTATTTTGCTTTCTGATGCTCCTGCCTTTACTTATTCAGTGAGTTCCTTACAGAAAGTTGCTTGCCTGAGTTGATTTAATTCATATCACATGAAAACTCTTCTTGTACTTTTATGAAATTGATTCTATTATTCACAATATTATTTTACCATTCTTATAACAATAAAATGACAGGGGATATTTTTGGACAGACTGTATGGTTCATATGAAAAAGAACTAGGGAAAAAATGGTCTTTTTCATAAAAATATCACTGGAGTAGCTAGCCATTTCAGAGCTGTAAATCACTTAGGAGAACATTTAGTTTAACCTCCTAAAGGGGAAAATTTGGGCCTAAAGCAGTGAAACAAGTTGTGAAAGCATCCATAAAACCTGTTGTATTGCCTAAATGAAACTAATCATAAGACATTAAATTGAATGTTAACTCTATATTTTTAAAAAAGAAAGTTAACACTATATTTAAAAATCTCATCTTGTGAAAAGAATTATAAGCAGTCTGGAATGAAGTAAATTATAACCAAAATTTCTTAATAATCAATGAATAGTAATAATAGTTAATAATAATGTCTTTTAATTATTCCAGGTAAGAGTTTCCTCTTAAGAAGTATTAGACACTTGAGAGGTTATTTTGCAAGGATATGGATTTTTCTTCCCCTTTAAAGTTCCTCCACATAAAAAATAATTAAATGCAATTAATATATGTAAAGTTCTTTTTTTTTTGGTGACATTTTTTCATAAAACCCTCTAGGACTCATTTGCAAAGCTGCTTTGAAGTTAATTTCAGGCAGATCTTCCTGATTTGTAGTTGTAGTGAATTATTGTTAAACTGAAAGAAAAATACCTGAAAAACCCAAATCATCCAAACTTACCATTTATTTTATCTTTTGTTTAAATTGGTTTACTTTAAACCAGGCAAGTGATACTAAGTAGTTCAAGTCTCTCATAAATTAAACAGATGTGATAAAAATCTTTCTATGAGTTAATATAGGATACAGCAGAATTGCTGTTTAATAATCCAGATGTCTTCACCCCAAAACAGTTATTAAGATACCTATCACCTCATTAAAATATCCCTACAAATAAAAACCTCTTCCTGAGTGTTCTTTTCCTTTTAAACTGTCATTTGCATAATTGGGGGAAAGGTATTTTCATTATGCAAATGATTTCCAAAGCTCAAATCAGAGGAGTTGCTTAATTGTCAGTGAATAGGTCAGTTTATACCTCCTCATTCATATTTGAAGTTTTAGTTGAAACCACTAATGGCACAAGTGACAAGCTTCTGTCTTGCAGCATAATTTAATTGATTGTGACCAGGATGTCCGGTTTACTTTAAACTTTCTATGAGTGTGTATTTGTGATTGACAACCACCCTTTGTTGCCTGGTTAGAAAGGTAGAACTTCTTTTATGTCTTAAAATTATAAGGTCATTTTGAAGATATGTGTAATTCAGGGCAAGGCAGTTGACAACCCTGCCAGTGTCTCATTTCTAGAAATACAGTAAAATTCAGTAAATAAATACTTTGATGATGTTGGAAGAGGGACTCATACTGTACAGTAGAATGTAAAACGCTTTACATAACACATGTACTCTTTTCAGATGGTTCATTATTAACAAGGAGTGTGTCTAATGAGCATTTTAGCTTCTTACTTAGAAAATATACTCAACTCTCAGTTATAGGCTTTTGGACTCTAGTTTGTGGATTATCTGTAACAAAATGTTAATCCCAGCCATGATTCTGAGTCAATTCCTTTGCTCAGGAATTGTAATTCATTTTTAATATTAGCCTTAGGGGTAGAAACGTGATTAGAAATGCAGAATAATGCTTCCATTCGAAACCAATTAAAACAACTTCTGATTCTCCAACTTAATGGATAATTCACAGCACTGCATTTCTCCATTAGGATAGATTGAATTTGATGTATTGAAGGATGATTTAAGACTTAGTCACTGAAATATATTTCAAGAAAACATTTAATTTTAGTTTTTACTGATGAGGAAAATTCTTAGTTTTGTGCGTCATTTGAAATATACGAAATTGCATTATGTCTTGGCAAATGAAAAGTTCAGTTTCTGTTTTTGATCTGTTGCAAAAATGATGTTTCATGTAAACTGTACTATATTTGTTTTAAGCTAGCTATTCGTTGCCCTGCAATAAAGTATCATTTACAGTATATAGAGAAACCATCACTTACGAAAGTTATTTATTTGTGGCAGTATTGTATAATCTGGTACTTTTTTTATTTCAGGCAGGGATAAAAAACACAGTTGAAAAGAAGATGGTTAATGGCATATTCTGTAAAGTCTTATTGTATTTGCTAGATTCATTGGCTTTACTTTTTAGAGATCTTAGTGTTTAAAACCAAAGATGGGAAGTGTTATTACTCTTTGAATAAGCACATGGCTTATTATTTGGTTATGAGTAGGTACCTTAGTAGGGAAATAAAACTTGATATATAAAAAGATTTTTAATAGTCTTCCAAGCTTGCAGACTGTGTTCCTTTCAGGCAGTATGCTCCACTGGGTTAGAAGGGACTTGTGTTGTTGAATGTCAAAGAAAAGCTTTTCTTCCACTCTGCAGCCCACTTATACGAAAGGAATGTGGGAAGGGAGCCTGTCAGATGTACTTTAAAATTAAGTAAAAAGAATTCTGTTAAACCATATTACTCATCTAGACCTTATTTCTTAACTTACCTTTCTTTCCAGCTGTTTTCCTAGGATGATTGGAATACTGAGTCAGGAAAACTACATTCATTCATTCATTTTAAAAAATTAAAAGGTATATATGTCCATGCCACTCTCTCACTTCATCCCAGCTTACCCTTTCCACTCCGCATGTCCTCAAGGGAATTCCCTGGTGGTCCAGTGGTTAGGACTCGGTGCTTTCACTGCTGGGGCCCAGGTTCAATCCCTGGTCAGGGAACTAAGATCCCACAAGCCGCAAAGCGCAACCAAAAAAAAAAAGTCCATTCTCTACCAAATGTAAAATAGATAGCTAGTGGGAAGCAGCCGCATAGCACAGGGAGATCAGCTCGGTGCTCTGTGACCATCTAGAGGGGTGGGATGGGGAGGGTGGGAGAGAGACGCAAGAGGGAGGAGATATGGGGATGTATGTATATGTATAGCTGGTTCACTTTGTTATATAGCAGAAACTAACACACCATTGTAAAGCAATTATACTCCAATAAAGATGTTTAAAAAAAAATAAGTTGCAAAGGGATTCATAAGCAGATAATGACAAATAAATCGAGAAATATTAAACATGAAAAAAATGAAAAGGCCAAGAAAATGTCCACAGTGCAGATCATTAAGAAAAAAATAAAACAAAAAAAAATCTTTTTAAACAAAAGTTCTAGAAAGGAAGTTGGTTTTGGTTTTGTTTTCCTTTCAACTGGAACTCTGTGAGTCTCTTTGCTGCCTCAGTGTTTGCACAGCAATGTGATATGGATTCAAGGGCTTTCTTCTGTAGTGTCTTTTACTGCTTCCACATGCAGTGTGTATAATTTCATAGAAAGATCTGTTGAATGTTGGGAATGGTCTGTGGAGGGTAGAAAACGTCTAAAAGATGTAAAGAAAATTTGTCACCCGCTCCCTGGGTATCAAATATATTCATTTTATTAGTTTGTCAGTCAAGAGAATGCCAGTTTTTTATTGAAACCTGTAGGACATTCGCTAGGAGCACTGTTGATTTTTAACAATACTTATAGAATGTTACTCTGTTTCCACCATTTTGGACTTTTAAAATGTGGGGTTTTTTTGACTTCTAAGAAGGCAGATGAGAAGATAATGTGTAGTATACCAAACTTTTACCTTAGTGCTATGTTTCTGATATGCTTAATTTAAAAGAAATTAATCTTTCCTTCTTTTGATCTATATGGATGTGCTTGCTGACAATGAATGCTCATTCTTATCTGAACTGCTGAAGTCTTTAATGAATTGTAGTAGGATGTAATAGAGCGGATGCAAACGCAAACCATTGAGCCTAGACTAGCTTTTTTAATCCTAAAGGACCTGAAGTCTTGGGTTCCCTCCCAACTTTACTGTCCTTTGAGCCAACCTGGGAGTCCTGGAATTGTGCATTCAGATCCCAGATATGTTATGGCCAGGCTAGCTAGGTTAATATACTTACTAAGATTTTTACAAAAATGTAAGAGTAACCAGATGCCCTATTCTTTTTAGAAAACTTTTGGTCAGTTCAGTAGTAGAAGAGAATGTGCATACCCTTTTCCATTCTTAATCTGTCAAAATTGCTAAGTAGACTGGAGCTTGTTTCTTTACAAGTATTTCCTTGTCCTTTTTCTTTTTAAAGCATATTGTTTTATTGTGTGATTTTACTTGATGAAAATGCTGAAGCATGGCATTGCCTGAAAGTAAAACAATGCAGAAAAGTAAAAAGAAGAAACTTTAAAAATCAGCCATATTCCCAGAACCTACATCTAACTGATATCAACATTTAGGTGGTATGTGTTCTTCCAGAGAAATGCATTTTTATTTACTTGTATGTACTTGTGCACATACTGGAGCATAGGTACCTGATATATTTAACTTTATGTAATAAGTCATTTATTTATACAGCACTCCATATTCCTTATTTTAACCTCATATTCTATTATGCTTTTTTGGTCAATAAAAAATTTCAAAAATATAATTTCATGTCTGTGCAGTGCAGGATTCTGTTTAATACATTTTAATTCATTTATTCATTCTCCTGCCATTGATTCCTTGCAGTTTTATAAATAATGGAAGTGCTTGCATTTTGAATATCATTATTGCCCTGCTTTAACATACATATTTCCATTTCTTTCTGCCTTATTCCTCCGTTGCCCAGAATGACTGTGTCTGTTTGTCTGTTAATTTCAGGATCACATATATAGATTTAAGTCCCAAAGGCATTTCCCAGCTTTCAGTTAAAAGGATAAGCCTGTTGACTCTGAGAAAAGATTTTAAACCTGAGCATTTCCAATTTAAGGAAAAACGCTCACAGAAGTTAATTTTGGTGGAACATATTTAATCTTTTACCTTATTTGGCTGCTAATTTATGAATGCAGTGCATGCATAGGCAAAACAAAAGTACAAAATATATATGTATCCAGTTCTCTGTATATATGTTGCTAGTTATTTCTGTTCATTCTTTCTTCAATCTACCCCTCCCATACCATCCTATGGTAACTTTTATGTTAATATTTTGATGCTTGTCAGTCCACACTTTAGTGTAGGCTTATATAAATAAATAATTAAATAAGATGCCCCACTCCCAGAAAAAAACATTCCGGTGCCTTATCATTCCCATTATTTTCTAACGTACTCCACTTAAGCATGGTTAAATGTATACAACTAATTCATTTTTTTTACTGCACGTAATACAATGATTCTGCTTATATGAGTTACCTCAAATGGTCAGGTTCATGAAGACAGAAAGTAAAATAGTGGTTGTCCAGGGCTGGGGAGAGGAAGGAATGAGGAGTTGCTGTTTTATAGATGCAGAATTCTGAGTTTGGGAAGATGGAAAAGTTGTGGAGATGGATGGTGGTGATAGTTGCACGAGAATGTGAATGTATTTAATGCCACTGAACCATACAGTTAAAAATAGTTAAAATGGTAAATTGTATGTTTTGCATATTTTACCAAAAAAATTAATAAATAAACATACATAAACGAGCACTTGAAAAAAATAGCACGTAATACACCATCGTGCCCCAGGTGAGGTTCAATCTTTCCACCTTTCTTGGGGGCCCACTGGCTCCTGGTGTGTTTTACTTCTGCCAGCCAGTACCTGCTTCTCTCTGAAGGGCTTGGCTCCAGCTGCCAGAGCTGCTTTATACCCCCTTGGGAATAGCCCAGAACCAGCAACTGACAGTTGCAGGGGGCTACCTGTGACAACACTGAACGCAACCCCAGCAGTCTCCAGAGCTTTTCTATGTGACTGAGCCAGTTACCTGCTGTGAGACACTGCTTAAAATTGAACAGTGGCCTCCCTCCCCTCCCTGTCCCCCTCCCCTAGCTGTTTTCCCCAGGAGCACTTCCTAATGAATCATTTTTGTACAAATCTCATCTCAGAGCCTATTTCTGGGGAACTCAGTCTAAGACATAGAGTGTGTATATGTTTTCTTCCCTGACAGTGGACATTTAAGTAGTTTATACTTTTGGCTCTTACAGCCTTTTCTTCATCATTCAGACTTGTATACAGATCTTTACATATGGCTGTTTTCCTTTGTTGTAGGATAGATGCATTCTAACATTGAGATAGCTGAGTAAAAGAGTTGATGTAGTTTTTAAATTTTAATAAACAGAGCCGGAAGAAAATCCAGAAAATGATGGCAGAAATTCATACCCCTTCCAGCAACAGATGAGTGTGCCTGCCTGTTTTCCTACACGTTAACCACATTGGGTGTTAACAATTTTTAAAAATTTTCTTCATCTAATGAGTCAGAAATGGTTTTGGTTATAATTTTTATTTACCTGATTCCTAGAGTAGTTGGGCCTCCTTTCATATATATTTCATTTTTCATGTCAGTTTGGTTTGCCATTACTTTTGCTATTCACGTTATCTTCGTGAATTGGCAGTCTATTCCACGTTGGGTGTGCTGTCTTTTTCTTATCAATTTGTAGAATATCTTTGCATTGGGATATCTTAATTCTTTGTCTCCATGTATTTTGAAACTATGTTCTTCCAGCTGTCATTTGTTTGGACTTTGTTTTAAAAATTGTTTAGAAGGAGAGGCACATAAAAATACTGAGGATGTTTCCTTAGATACAGAAATCCATTGCCTAAATATCATTTAGTTTAAATATTCGGTTTGGGAACCGTGCCTGCCCATTTGCTTCCCAGGGTATTGATGTACACATTTGTGAATCATATGCATCGTTCCTATTTGGGTCAGTGTGCACAACAACTTGAGTAAATGCAGACCATCCTATTTATAGGCGTATGCTTTAGGAATTCCCATAACAAAGCTTTTAGCATGAGTCCTGCAGGCTGTCCCACTTACAGCTTTGTGCTTCACATCAACACGTGAGAGGAGGAAAGGGATCAGAGGCCTGGCTGTCCAAGTGTGTGGTTATCAGGCACTTGTGAGGAAATGAGCTTCCATCAGAAAACGTGAGAGGATCAACTCCACTGTGCCATACGTTTCAACTCATTTACACCCTTCCACAGAGACATGAGCTCCCAAGTTAAATTTTAGGCTCGAATTATCTGTTGTGATAGTTTATATTGATTAAATGATCAGCTGCACATGGGCACAGGCCCAGACACGCACCCGCCCTACCCTGTTCCATCCCCTCCCTTGGTTAGCCTGAGCAAAGAAATAGAAACGTTCTTTCTTGCACTTGGGACTCCTTTTCGCCTTTCAACTTTTATTTCCTTTCTAACCCATTTATTAATTTTTCCATATTACTGTGCCTCTCTGCTTATTTTTAATGATTAGAAGTATAAAAATATTTACTTTTCAAAACAAATCGATGTCTACATAATTAACAGACATTTTTGCCAAGTACACATTTTTCCTTTGGAATAAAGTGTTAAAAATACAAAATAATACATAAGCAAAGAATATTTAAACTAAATGATATTTAGGCAATGGATTTCTGTATCTAGTTTGTACCCCTCAATGATAGTATAATTAAGTGACATAGTCCCAGGTTTATGGAGATAATCTTTTAAATCTCCAAATTCCTCAAAGCTTCTTTGGCCTTGGGGTTGTTGAACTTGCTTTTTTATTGATCTTCGCATTTCAACTTACGCACCTAAAGTTTTCTCCCCGCATCACAGGAGAGGAACAACCCTGTGATATACGTGTACATTTCCTAATTAAAGCTTAAATCTAGTTCCCAGCAATGGCGCTTCTGAAATGTTAGAACCACAGAGTGAAATATTTTTAACTTTTTCCATCCATCACATTGTTTTTTAGGTTTCTAGTAATGTCAGCCAGAAAAATACCTGAATTAGGAGCATTTCTTCATAGAGACTGCTACTACATTTCTTAAATGGGTAAGTTAGTATTAAAGATATCACTGGAATTTATCCCAAAATGTAAGTGAATTTTTTATTGGTTTTAGGGTACAGTTCTTAGTTGTTCAGTTAAGATATGAACCATAGGAAGTAAAGAATGTGGCACAAGTGGGTGTCAGAACAGCAGTAAAATTTTACAAAGGAATTCTGTCTTTTAAGACGTCAAACCCTTTGCCCAGAGATACTGTCTGTTTGATATTTTAATGGACAGCTTCTTGGATATGTGAACTAGGATGGCAGTGCTAGGTGAGAACATATGGAGTGTTACTTTTTGGCAACTGATTCATTATTTCGAACATGAATAAAAATCTCCTGCTTGGATACCTAATAGAGTTGGCTCTTCTGCTTTATGGCTATTTGGGCAAACCTCTAGTTCCTCCTTTAAAAATTTAATCATGGTATTTTATATTCCTCCCCAAAGAAGTACTATATTTGTTTTAAATAGGAAGAAATGTTTTGATTCTATTTCTTCACTCTTTTTCCTTTTGTGTAACACAACTTTTATGAAACTAGGGCTATCTTTTTAACATGAAAACAACGAAGGCCACAGCTTTTTGGATGAACGATGTTAAAGTGATACAATAGCAAATGATAAACAAATGTTAGGCTTTAGTCTGTGCCTGGTGTTTTGCCCAGCACTTTACTAAACATTACACCATTTATTCCTCATAACACCCATGTGCACAGGTAGTATAGTTATCCTTGTTTTATAGATGTGAAGAGAAAGACTTTAATAGGTCAGGTAACCTGGTCAGACTAATAACGTACCTTGGCTAATAAGGTAAAATTCCTTATTTGGAGTTTAGGACTTTTGGAACTATAAATTCTTTAGAAAGACGATGTTAATGCCTTTTGGTTCTTGCACTAACTTAAGCTAACTGCTCATTACTACATCCTCTGCTTTTCTTGTGCAAGGAAATGGTTAACACCGTTGACCTGGAGCAGGAACCATTGTAAATGACAAAAAATGGTGAAATCCATAAACTTCTAAGCAATGAGTTATACCTTTGTAATTCCTTTGTACTATTAGTCCTGTTTAATAAACCTTGTCTTCATCACAAAAAGGCAAACTTAAACCTAGCTATGGGTCATAATGTCTTTTTTTTTTTTTTTTTTTTTGCGGTACGTGGGCCTCTCACTGTTGTGACCTCTCCCGTTGCGGAGCACAGGCTCCGGATGCGCAGGCTCAGCGCCATGGCTCACGGGCCCAGTTGCTCCGCGGCATGTGGGATCTTCCCGGACCAGGGCACGAACCCGCGTCCCCTGCATCGGCAGGCAGACTCTCAACCACTGCGCCACCAGGGAAACCCCGGGTCATAATGTCTACAGTTCCCAGTGTGAATGCTTAAATGTTTGGGTTTTATTTATAGGAGCCTGAACATGTACAGTGTTTCAGTATTTACGGAAAGGTGCTCACTGTGGGTTTGAAAATGGAGTCTTACATGTCAATAATAGTAAGTCTTCGTGTTCTTTGGGCACTTGATGAGGGAGGCTGAGAATCTTGCTCAGAGGGGATCTGGAGCCACAGCAGTTAAGCCAGGATAAGGCAAGGGTGAGAGGGAGTCCTTCTTGTTTGTCATATATATTTGCCGTGGCAGCCAAGTTTGGGAGTCCCTCTTCTCCCTGTTAATAGGAGAATTTGAGGCCAGATATGAAGTTGGAGGTTTTGTCCCTCCTATTAGGAATCGAGTTACTTGATTTCTTTGGTGAACTCACTTGGCAGGTGACGTATATTATGGTTTCATTTCCTATCTGAGAAACTAATATTAGTAGTATAGATTTATGTCACAGGCTATGATGTGTTATTAGATTACCTTTGTCTTTGTTGTGGAATCAAGGTTATTGTAAAGTGCATCATTCTATTGGCTGTGAATTAGCTAAGGCATATTGTCATGGTTGATGGCCATGAAAGCTTTCAGCTTAATCCTCTCTTCTGACTGTTGGTCCTCTTCTGTTGCTATCAAGATTCATCTCCTTATGGGGTTGTGGCCTCTCAGTAATCATTAAAATCAGAATACAGAAGACAAAAACAATTTGGCTTACAGGACCTTCACAGATTTTATTGGCCTTTTACCATTTCTTTCTCTATAGAAGTCTTGCAGTGCCCCAGATCAAACACACTTGGAATGAAAATCTTTCACAAAGATAATCACTAAACTTCTGAGTATGTCCATTGATTCCATTTTCCTTACACACTAAACTCTAGTGCCTGCATCCAGCCATCTTTTAACACATATTTATCAAGTGCTTCCAATACATCAGGCATGCCATTGGTTCTGGAGATACCATGGTGACTAAGGCTGACAAGATCCCCTTGCTCTCAGAGCTCATATTCTCATGAGGAGAAGAGAGATAATATCCTATAAACAACCGGTATCAAGACAATTTCAGATGGTAGTAATTCAATAGAGATAACAAATGCATAGTGTACATAGAGAGTGATGGGGCTGGGAAAGGGGTTTATTGCAGTCAGGGGAAAACTCTCAGAGGAGGTGACATGACCTGAAATCTGAGTGATGAGAAGGAATCAGATGTAAAAATTCTGGAGGAAGAGATTCCAAGCAGAGGGAATCTAGGGCTGCTGTGGAAGGTTGTGTAGTATGTGCACTGAACAAAGGCACCTGGCCAAGGGAGAAGTAGGGGCTGAAATTTCATGCTTCTCTTACAAAGTTATGCTATCAGGCAAGGGGCTACATCTTCCCAGAGAACATCAGGACTTTTTAAAATTTTAACCACAAAGACCGTTCCTCTTGCCAAGCCATGTACCTGAGGGGACCATGTCCACCAGAGGGTATGTATATGAGTTTTGTTTTGCTTTGTTTTGACCAAAGACCACTTTATAGGCTATAGTTCTGAGTGAATTAGGTGTGAAAAGTTGACTTCTTAGAGCTTAATTAGATTGTAAGATTACTATTGATATATCATTGCAACGGATATATAATAAAGCTTTCAAATATGATACATTCATCAGGGAATGTTGAAAAGCTTCTTGTGAGAACATAGCAGGTTGGCAAACGGAAGTACCTAGTATTGCAAAACACTGATACCATCAGCAAAATCTGAAGTAGAACAAGTATGTTGTCATTGACTGAATGAATCGGGATTCAAATGCATTATATAAGTTTATTTTGTGAAAAGCACGTATTAGATTGTAGGACTTAGGAATTATTTACTGGCGTTTGATGCCATCTCAGAAAACCAATCATTTCCCCCCCAAATGATCATGAGCTTTATAGGAGGAAGACCCTGACAGATATTTTTGGACTTAACGTTTCTGAACATCACAGAATTTGAATTTGACAATGGTTTTTGGAGAAAGGTAGAATAAAGCATGGGGTCTTTTAGGCTTAACAGTAGAGGAGAAGATTGTCGTGATCTGCTCTTCACTCTAGGGAAAAGAAATGGAAAAAAAAAAAGACAACAAACACTGAACTCAGTGAGTCTTCATTGTCTCACTCTTCCTTCCCCCTTCCCCTAACTGTATTATAAAAGATCTGGCCCAATAAGGGAGTCTGCTTAAGGATTAGTTTCCTATTCACATAAGGAAGGTGATAGCTTGGGCAGGCCTGTGTTCTGAATTTTCATGGATACCCCTCCCTTCCATCCCCCCAGGGTGAGCAGAGGTAAGAAACAAATGGGCCAAACAGACTAAACAGTACAATAACCCTACAGAACCCTGTTACATAAAGAGAAAGAACCCAGATTAGATACTTCAATGTGAACAGATGTGGCTGGTTAATTCAGCTGCCCTGACCAAGCGATTAAGGGAATTAAACCTGGCCTGTTTCATTACGCTGAGTATCCTTATACCTACTCTTCTTTCGAGATACAGTGCTGCTTGGAGTCTAAGAGTTATCATCCAAGACCAGGGTGAAACCAAACATTATCAATCCCAGATGTGACATTTCACCTTCTCCCTTAAATAAATGCATTTGTGAACGTAGGAAGCTTCTGCAGAGTCTGTCTAAATTAATCCCTTTTTAAAAGGGTACACAAAAACTGTTACAGCTTTGCTTTGTGATTTAGCTGTCTATTAGAAGGGTCTAAAATTTATATAAACCATCATTATACAAACCTGTTATCTAGCTTTAATGAAAGGCTTTCTTGCATGTAGTTTACACTCTATATATGAAGCGTGTAGATGGTTTAAACGTTTTTCCAGCACATACTAGGCTCTCAGTGAATGTCTTTAATTAGTGAATGTAAGAATGACAGGACTAATCTTTTGGTTTCCTATGATATTTTGAAACTCTAAATATTTTTGGTTTTTTAAGTGGTTGGGAAAAACAGAATCTTTTCTTCAAAATGCCACACTTTTCTAAAATGTGATGGAAATATAGGGAACACAGTTAATTCTTTTTAGTTAGATCCTTGCCGAGGACAACATTTATGATCATTTTGTAGATTTACGTAAGGGTAGTAAACATTCTTAGCACAATGATATTTTAGCACGCAGGTGTTTGGTTGAGATTCCAACCTAGAAATCACTTTTTAAGCATAGGTATTTCTTCAAAGAGCATACGAAATGTCATAACCATAGCATACTAATACATTTTATGTTATGTTTACCATTTATTCATACACTTCCCAGGATTGCTGGATGGTCTTCTTTGTAAATTCTTTGAATTCTTTGTAAAATAAGCTTGGAAAACTGTTTATCCATTACTTAGGAAATTGTTATTATGTAAGATAATACATGATTTCTGTAAAGTATTTGCACCTTGTAGTTTGTTTGTTTGTTTGACATCTTGCCATCTGTGTTTTCATGGTAAGGATACCAGCGTGTACCATTGTGCACCTATTCCAAGTTGGTAAATCAAATCATTATGCTACAAGGACAAGATGTCAGGTTTTTGGTTTTTTCCCCCTCTGATTTGAATAGACTCACTGCTTCTATAGTCTGCGATGTTGAGTCATCATGGTACTAACTCCAAATATATCAAGCCATTTCCCTTTCTGTCTCTCTTGTACCAATTTACTTTTCCCTCTTCTGCCCTGAGTAATCCTCAGAGTCTCACAAAGTGAGGGAAATTCTAGTGTTGGAATAGAGATGGAGGCCTCCTGTCTGCTGTCCTTATCTGAAAAATCATTAGTGTGCACTGTTAATCATACTGACAAATGCCATTTCTCATGGTAGTCTCTTTAATTTCTGTTTGTTTGTTTGTTTGTTTTTGCATGCATTAGAAAGGAGCTAGGACCCAAAACAAAAGAATTCCTAATTATGTGGGTAAAATACAAAATGAAAACATGAATGCACTTTACATTTGTAAGAATAGTTTTTCTCCTCTCTGATTTGTGGGTTGAAGGAAAAAGGTTGATAAACCTGAGCTATTTCTTGTTTAATGAAACTTAAGTCATGAAACTAGGGTGGATCCATTCACTATGGCTGCTAACTCCCTCCTGGTTATTGGAACTGTCCTTGAAAGAAAGGATAAAGGAAAATGCTTTCATTCTTACTAATATCATCACTCATCTTAATGAGGTTAAGATAGATTTCCCTATGAGAGCAAGACACTTTTGTTTATGCCAAAGCCCACCTGATTACTCCCTAATGAGAAAATGGGATTTGGTGATACCTGGATTACAGAAGATTATTTGTCTTGCGTGTTCCTTAGAGATTTGTCAGCTGCTAACAGTGATGCCTCAGATTAAGGTACCTACTCACGCCCCAAATTTAGAGCCTCTCAGCTTCTTGCCCTTCCTGTCTTGACTATAAGAGGTGGCAAAACTAAATAAATATATATATATATATATATATATATATATATATATATATGTTATGAGTATTTCCTTCAGCAATTTGATTGACTAGTAGGTATTTTCCCTTTCTGGTCTTATTACAAATAAAAATTCTTCACCTTGAATATTATACGTGGGATTTTTCTTGTCTCCTGAGATGAATCAATATATTTCAAGTAGGTTACTTTTGTCAAAATAAACAGACCAATTTCCAACCCAGTGTTCTTGTGCTCCTTTGGCCATATAACTAAAAAACACCAGGGGAAATCTGAATTATTTATATGGAAGCACTGTGATATAATTATTTATATTTCAATAGAAAATTATATTATTTTTACTCTAAATGTTGTGTGTGCAACCCCATCATATTTTACACAGTGTTTGTAAATGTATGTCCATTTTCTAGACATTTTGTCCAGTGGGAATTGATATTCATTGAAATCAGTGAAAATAACTAACATCCATTGAATACTTACTGTGTGCCAAACACTTGCTATATTAGCCCATATAATCCTCAGAACAGCACTGCGAGATAGGTATATTCTCATTCTGAAATTTAGAGAAGTATCTTAAGTATTCAGATGCTTTCAGTTATAAGGAATAGTCTGATAGAAACTGATGAAAGCAATAAGGAAATGTTGTCTTATATAACTGGAAATCTAGAAATATATCAGGCAGGATCCGGTTAGAGTTCTGGCTTAATTTTTTTTTTTTTTTTGCGGTACGCGGGCCTCTCACTGTTGTGGCCTCTCCCGTTGCAGAGCACAGGCTCTGGACGCGCAGGGTCAGCGGCCATGGCTCACAGGCCTAGCCGCTCCGTGGCATGTGGGATCTTCCCGGACCGGGGCACGAACCCGTGTCCCCTGCACTGGCAGGCAGACTCTCAACCACTGCGCCACCAGGGAAGCCCTCCTGCCCATTCTTGAGCCGATCACTGGCGAAACAGAAGTGGATTACTATGATAAAGTTTATACATATCAGAGCTCGGGCCTGAAGGTGAAGGTGGGGGTCATAAGGAGGATGGGATAACTGAACACGGTTGAGATTCCTTGGAGAAGAGGGAAAGCATGCATGGGTTCTAGGTAAAAAGCATTTGTACACAACAGAGGGACCAGGTGATCTATAAGGCCTTATAACTACTTACTGGTGGTCCCTAGTGGTAAATCTAGGTCTTTTTCATTTCAGAAGCCCAGGCTTCTTTATTGTCTCTTGTGATGAATATCCGGTCTTATTTAGGAGAATATATTTTCAATAAGACTTTAAAAGTAATCTGAGTAACCTTGGACATGTCATTTTCTCTTGGCCTCAGTTTCCCTATGCATATAAAGTAAGAGTGAATTGAAATATTTTAGGTTTTGGCACAATTACTCTGCCACTATAGCATGAAAGCAGGCATGGGCGACATGTAAATGAATGGGGGCATAGCTGTGTTCCAAAACACATTATTTACGGTAACAGGTGGTGACCCATGGATTCTAGTTTGACAGTCCCTGGACTGGATGAGTTCTAATGCCTCTCTACTCTAAAATGTAGGCTTCCGATTATATACATCAGTAGCAGTTTTAATATACATTTTGAATCAGAAACTTTTATTCTAGCTGAACTTCTATATTTAATATAACAGATTTAAGAGATATTAAAATTCATAATTGCTAAGACTTTACATTATATATTTCCTAGTACAAAATTTTAAAATTTATCCTCTATAATTTGAATATCTGCAGGAAATTTGTCTTATTTGGAGTTGTCATAGCATTCTAGAAACATTTTCTCCCAGATCATGTTGACACTTGTGAAAGCAACATTCCTGTCTTTACTGGCATGTTAACCTGATGGAGATGACAAATCCATGTCAATAAAGGTAGGATAAAGGCCTAGGAAAAGAGAAAATGCGGGAGAGACCCTCAGCTGTTTATCGACATGTGATTATCAGGTGTCAATCTTTTATAAAAAACAAAGTTGCTCATGGAAAATAACATTGAATAGTCTTTTACAGTTCCTAGTCTTCTTCATAATGTATTCTTCTCTTAATTATAAAATGTGCAAGTAGATAAAGGGTATATAAAGCCACTCAATCACCTTCATTAACATTAAATGAACTACATTGCATATAAAAAGACTTGTTCAGTCAATTTCCCCTGAAATAATATATCACAATTCTTGTTACTCCCAGAGTAAAATAAATTGGCTTTAGTGTTTCGTTTTAGTGGGTCAGTGTTACACTCATAGCAAGGAGACCGGTGCTTGACAGACAACAATAAAACTATCAAAGAACTTGATAGCTGAAAAGCCATCTTACCTGTTTCTTTTTTTCCCCTAAATTCCACTTAAAAATATATATATATATGTATATATACACACACACACAAACCAGGCATCATCTTTGAGTCATAGAATGAATAGACTAGTGAAGGTTCATTATGATCATAGTGTATGCCCTTTGCTTCTACTAAGAACAATAACTCATGAGAAATAGAGATTTTAATTTTAAGAATGCATATACGTAATCACTCATTCATTTGTCTACATGTGTAAAATTGCAAATAACATGTGAGGAGATGAGATTTCTGCCTCAATCTAATCTGTGTATCTTGATTCACTCTCACTGCCATGGAAATATTTGGGGAAAAATATCTAGAGTGTCTAAAGAAAAAAAAAGTGAAAGAAAACTTAAGGATGAGCAGAACTTTTGAAGAGGGCAACCAGGTGGCAGAGGTCTGGAAGACTGTACCACAGTCTAGTTGATCGGGAAGAAAAGGCAATTCCATTCTTGCAGCTCCAATTCCCACATTTGTAAAATGAGACAATACCTTTCAGAGGCCTGTTAAAATCAAATGAGTTAGTATATGTGAAAATGTTTTGTAATCTAATGTGGTTGTATTGAAATGAAGGATTTAAAAATCTTTCCCAAAGTAGATTCCTTCTGAGGTCTGGTCTGCACACATAGATGCAAGCTCTGTCTTACTATTTTCTATTTGTGTTGCTAATTCTTCTCTTCACTTTGATTTACCTTGTCCACAGATTACAGACTTAGATTAAGGCATATTCTCTTTTACTTATTCATCCATCCATCCATCCATCCATCCACCTATCCACCCATCCATTTATTCACTCAACATTCATTTTCTATTATTTAGAGGGGATTGAGGTGAGTCTCCAAAAGAGTAGCAATGATTCAACAGCCTGAATGGATGTTTTCTCCAGAGGGAAGGGCCTTCTGGAGAAATTGATGTAGGCAAGGTCAGAGAAGAATATGAGTGGCTAAGTCATTTGCTGTGGTTAGATGCCTGAGTGGGCATCACCATGGCCTGGTAAAGTTGGTTGGGGAGAGATTGTGAAAGACTCTCCTGAGCTATCTGCACCTCTTCCTGGAAGGAACAAACAGCACAGTTCTAGAAATTTAGAATGCTTCCATGAAGATTCTGGGGCTCTCAAGCCCTCAAAATTAGAATAAATTAATTTGACAAGCTTTGTTTCCTTCTAAAAAAAAAAGAAAAGGAAAAAAGAATTCTATTCAGGGCCAAGAGCAAGAAGGTAATCTACCAAATTCTAGTCCTTTGGGGGTGGGAGGTGGTGTAGGTCAGGGGAAAAGAAAAGAATGATAAAAAATGGAGGAAGAATAATAAAATATGGGAGAGTGTCAAAAAGATTTTTCCCATTTCTAAACTTTACATAGATCCAGCTCTATGCCCTGAAATTAGAAATATTCACCTAGTATTAAAGTTCTTTATCTTCTGGCCCATCCTGTCATGTCACCACATATAATACATTTTCTATGGGAAAATTATTCCAAGTGAAATTTACTCACAAACACTTTTGAGACATAGCATGTCAGTGAGCAGATAGTCAGCCTTGAGCTCAGGAAGAATTCTCCTCTGTACACTGAAACACCTGAAAGTCAACATTCTATATGCCTGATGACTCAAGTTACTGGAAATCGTTTTGGAAGCTACAGAATAGCATTAAGAATGCTAGGAAGGGGCTTCCCTGGTGGTGCAGTGGTTAAGAACCCTCCTGCCAATGCAGGGGACACAGGTTTGAGCCCTGGTCCAGGAAGATCCCACATGCTGCAGAGAAGCTAAGGCCGTGAGCCACAACTACTGAGCCTGTGCTCTAGAGCCCATGAGCCACAACTACTGAGCCTGCACTCTAGAGGCTGTGAGCCACAATTACTGAGCCTGCATGCCACAACTACTGAAGCCCACGCACCTAGAGCCCGTGCTCCGCAACAAGAGAAGCCACCGCAATGAGAAGCCCACACATCGCAACGAAGAGCAGCCCCCACTCGACGCAACTAAAGATAGCCCGTGTGCAGCAACGGAGGCCCAATGCAGCCATAAATAAATAAATTTCTTAAAAAAAAAAGAATGCTAGGAAGAAACTTGGAAATACTTTTTCCTCTTTTTGTTTCATAGCTGAAGAAAGAGGTTCACAGATGTGCAGTCCCTGGGTGTATTTGGTCTGCCCAGACATTCTCTATCCAGAAACTGTGAGCAAGCTTTGCCTCACAGGGTAGAACAAAGGAAATCTTAAGGAATCTCTCCAAAATGGGCGAAAGATTACATTAGTCATTTCATCCCTTTGGATTTTATATTCTTATCTGTAAAATAAAGACTGTGGGCCAGATGAATTATAAGAGCCTCTTTATTGGCTAATTGATCCTTCCTTTTGGAGATGTGGGTGTTTGCTGGTTTGAGTTGGAGGCAAAGTGAATTACCTCTCCTGTCTGTCTGCTCTTACCAGAGTTTGCCCATGGCTGATTTTGTAGGGAAGCACTGAAGACAGTGATGAAAGTTCGTATATATCCTGTGTCTGCAGCATGTTTTATTCATTGCATAAAGAGGTCTTTTTTGAAAGGAGTATTAAAGTGATAGAGAATACCCTTAAAAGAAGACCTAAATTTCCTCCCCCTCTAAACACGCATAACCTTTCACATAAAATAAGGCAGACAGGTGAGTTGTCATGAAGTAAGTCAGGAAAAAGAAATGACTTATTTCTTTAATTTGGGGGATGGAATGATGAATCTGAGTTAAATTTACTCAAATGATTGCTGCAGAACCAAAATACAGTAGTACAGGAAATTAATTGTGGTAAAAATTTAAAATGCTATAAAGAACTGTGTTAATTTAATTTCCCGTTAACTTTGTGGAATGTACAGAACATAAAATTCACAGAATGACTCATAAAGCTGGTGGTATACTTTACTCTTCTGACTGTGAGGCTGTAGTCTCACCTTCATTTTGTTGTACTTTTTTTTTTTTAAAGAGACTATCTTGAAAGAACTTTTTTTTTTTTTTTTTTTTTTGGTCTCTGCATGCAAAAAGGGCATCACAAATTACACCATATGTTACTCTTTTGGATCTGGCAAATTTTTGTTCATGAACCTAAACCTGAATTAAATTTCTCTGTCTCAGCTTTCTGTAAAACTGATAGATGTTTGCCTATATTTGTCTGTCTTTGAGGGGTTCCTGCTCATCGATTTGAGCTCTTTTTTGAAAGATTGTAGAAGAAATAGCAAGGCTCTGGAGCTAGAACACCTGGAGTAGAATTCTGGTTCTGCTGCGTACTAACAGTGTGGCCCTGGGCAAGGTACTTAACTTCTTTGTGCCTCAGTGCTTCATCTGGAAAATGGGAATGATGAGAGAACCACAATTCACAGAAACTAACCACAATTCATAGAAACTAGAGGATTAAATAATTTAAAGCATATAAAGTGCTCAGAACAAGATCTGATGCACAATATATGCTTAGAGGATGCTAGTTCTTATTATTGTTTTTGTTATTTTGTCTTGATTAAATTACCCAAATTACAATGGAAGTTCACATAAGTTTATGTTCTTCAGCACCTATGTACAGGGTCTTCATATCACATTTTATCTGCCCTTGAACTTACCTCTGTGTATCTACTATCAAAAAAAAAAGAGGAAGTTTTTGCATCCAAGGGACTTTAATATCTACTTGTTAAAACAAGACTCACCCCCCAATTTTCAAAACCCAGAAACAGAGTAATTGAATAACAAACTCTAATATAATGGTTCAAATTGAATACCCAGATGAAAAATCCATTGGAATTCATCAAGGCAGGGTTTTTTAAAGTTGGGCAGCCCAGTGTTGAATCTAGCTTGCAAATATGGTTCACATGTATGATTGCCAGATATGAGGATTGTCAGAGGATACACAGTGAAATCTGAATTCCCAAGTAAACAACCAATTGTTTTTAGTATAAGTATATCCTATGCAACACTTAGGACATTCTTTTTTTTTTGCGGTACGCGGGCCTCTCACTGTTGTGGCCTCTCTCGTTGCGGAGCACAGGCTCCAAACGCGCAGGCTCAGCGGCCATGGCTCACGGGCCCAGCCGCTCCGTGGCATGTGGGATCCTCCCGGACCGGGGCACGAACCCGCGTGCCCTGCATCGGCAGGCAGACTCTCAACCACTGCGCCACCAGGGAAGCCCACTTAGGACATTCTTAAACTAAAATATTATTCATTGTTTATCTAAAATTCAAAATAAAATGGATTGCTATAGTTTTATTTGCTGATTCTGGCAACTCAGTTCACACTGGTGTCTTTATAAAAGTAGGTATTCATTGCCTACTTCTAAATTTTGGAAGATTTTACATAGAAATACGAATTCTTATCTTCTTTTGAAAAATTAGGACGTTAGGCAAGACTGGACCCGGGTGGCAATGACAAGCCAGACTTCAGGCTTCGCCTCCCTTTCCGTGGGGCATGTCATCTCCCATCAACACTGTCTCCCAACCCTCACTGTCCTTCTTCATTCTTTTGTCTCTGATTCCCATCACTTTCTTCTGGAGACCTTCGGTTTTGAGATCTTTGCTATAACAGCTAGGTAAGAATTTGGAATTTTAATATATTTTGCTCATTTCAGTATGAATGCTTTTAATAATGGTTCAGTTATACACTAAATTAGTAAAGACTGAAACATGATCTATTTACTGTAAGGGACTGTAGATAAATTTACCAAGGCCTTATCTAGCTGAATGAAAACTCTTCCCTCTGAGCTGTCATGTGCTAATACAGTGTCTGGGACTTACTACCCACTGGCCCTCTTAAATGCTTCAGCCCCCTTCTGAGAATTTTAGCTTCTAAGATTCTGGCAGCTTGTACATAGATGAGGAATAATAATTTTCACATTCTGCACTACTGGGGCCAATCCAAGGACAGTAACAGGAATTCCTACTGTCCCTTGCAACTAAACTTCATCAGCAGTTTCCAGCTAACTGTGTTTTAATGCATGGCATTCTGAAGTGGTTAAAATGTCATGAAGGGTATTAACATTAGTAATTTCTTAAATTGTGCTTGGCTTAATATGTGAAGAGTATTCCTCACATTATACCTGTCACACATGAGAAAGTCATACACCTGGATGAATGTCATCCTTTTATTGGTTTGTGTGGACACAAGCCATGAGAGAATTATTTGAACGTCTTTTGAGATTCAGAGAAATTAGGTGTGATGTTCGTACTGTGATTTCACTGTGTTAGTGTAAAAGTGTAGCTAATTTTCAAAGGTGAAATACATCTAACAAAAGTGCTATTCTTTTGTCTCTATAACCCTGAAGGGTGACTGTTTATATTTACATTGTTGACCAGAATGGCAGTTGAATCAGGCAGTCAATGAATTAAAAGGGTCTCTTTGCAAAACCACTCTCTTTTATCTTCTCGGTTTTAATTACCCCCAAGACAACGTGTTTGCTGAGAATGTACCTATATGTCCAAAATAGAAATTGCAACATGAGAGTGTCTATATTATGATCAGGGAATAAAAATGAGCCACATAGTATAAGTCTACAAGTCCAGATTCAGCTGCATTTTTCTGTTCTACTGGTGAGACAGAACACAGAATTCCCTTAGTGACTTGTCATCTGGTCAACACTTCTCTTCTGAAAGCAAATTATTCAAGAAGGCTTGCTAATGGGAAGTACCGTTAGCAAATAAATACATATTTATTTATTGGAATTTTTAAAAATTCACAAGCCTGGAATTTCACTCAAGGAAAACAGGCTTAATTTAAACTAATATATCCACGTTTCAATTTGAGGTAATAGGCTATTCAAATAAATGAACAAGCAATGAAATTAGCCTTAAGAACAGAGATTTATCAGAATTGACTATCAATCAATTCTCTCCTTCTTCTGGATTCAGTTATTAGCTCTAAGACTTGGAAAAAAATTACCTCAAAATTTTGGTAAACTATTTGAAAATTGAAGCATCATGGTTATAATTTGTTGCTACATATTATGTGTGCATTCTCTTTTTCATTAAATAGTTATTGAGGTTCCCCTATTTGCCAGTCAGTGTTCTAGGCACTGGAGATAGAACAGTGGCTCATAGGGACTGGTCTCTTCTCCTGGAGCTCCCGTTCTAGGAGAGACCCGAGGTAAGCAGTAAACAAAGGATGTCAGACAGTGTCAAGGGTCATGAAGAAAATAAAATGAAGATGGGAGTGAGAGGCAGGGCTGGCAAGACTACTTGAAATCATGGAATCAGGTTTGAACATGGAAACATGCGTAACAGAATGAACATAGCCATCCATGTAAGGATCTATGCTATAAGCTTTGTAGGCAGAAGCAACAGCAAATATAAAAGGCTTAAAGTGAGATTAGCTTGGCTATTTCAAGGAGCTGAAGGAAAGCCATTGTGAATGGATGCTAGTGAACCCTGGGGTAGAATTGTGAAGATGAGGCTGAGAGGTGAGTGGGCTGGACCAGACAGGGACATCCATTCATATACTCCTTTCAGCCCAGGACTTCCAGATTCACCTTTCTACAACATCTGATAGCACTTGGTTATGTCCTCTTTGAAAATCCTTTGGCATCTTCCCACTATCTGCACGAGGAAGTTCAGTCATTTTAGCATGGCACCTCATTCCTGACTGCCAGTACTCAATAGCCATATGTGGCTAGTGGCTGCTTTATTGGACAGTGAAGCTCTACAATATAACTCTAACCTGTTGTCCAGCGTGTCACAGTCGTGGTTAAAAAACTCGACGTTTGGTCTTCCCCGGTGGTGCAATGGTTAAGAATCCGCCTGCCAGTGCAGGGGACACGGGTTCGAGCCCTGGTCCGGGAAGATCCCACATGCCTCGGGGCAACTGGGCCCGTGCGTCACAACTACTGAGCCTGTCCTCTAGAGTCCATGAGCCACAGCTACTGAGCCTGCGCGTCTGGAGCCTGTGCTCTGCAACAAGAGAGGCCACGACAGTGAGAGGCCCGTGCACCGCGATGAAGAGTGGCACCCGCTTGCCGCAACTGGAGGAAGCCCTCGCACAGAAACGAAGACCCGGCACAGACAAAAATAAATTAAAAAAAAAAAAAAAAAACCAAAAAGCTCGACTTTTGTAGTCAGATATTAATTAATTCAATCCCAGCTGTGTGCTGTGGGATTATAGATTGGTGAATACCTGCCTGCCTTAATTCCCACATCTATAAAAGATGAATAATATTGTTACCCTATTATCATTAGAATTGAAGATGAAAACATAGGTCAAGTATCTAGTTCTACACCACAGACTTTCAATTGATTAGATTTTTCTTCTATCCCTTACCATTCCACCTATCCCATACTTAATCCTTTAACTGTGTTGAATCTCTATGATAAAAATAATAATTAGAAGGACAAAGACTTTCATGTCTGTACACCTTTGGTTATGATCATCTTTCTCAACTTCCTTCATCTCTATCCTTTCTTTTCTCCTTTTCCTCCAGTGTCATTTTGTCCATGAAAATCCTGACCAAACAAGTTGATATGCATATATTAATATAGATTTGAAGATACTTTACTTCTGACACTGATTTGAATAGTTCTGACACTGATTTGAATATTTTTCCCACCAGGCTGTATAGTCTTTATCTGAGGAGTTATCCATTGGGGGCACACAGACCAAATTTGATCCACAGTCCTGTTTTATTTTGCCTAATATAGTGTTTGTTCAAACAGGATTTAAAAATTGGTTGCTAGCATTTAAGAATCAACTAAATTTGCATAGAACCTAGATTTGCAGCTTCTCATGAAAAAAGAAAAAAAGGAGACAGAAGAAGTGTTGGCAATGCAAGGCCTGCATTTCCATATCATGACAGTCTACTGAGCCAGATTGAAGCTTTCCCTTTAGACAACAGTATTTTCCAGGTATCCAGTTTCCACCATTCCTTCTTGTATTTTTTTAAATTTAATTAATTTATTATACAGCAGGTTCTTATTAGTTATCTATTTTATACGTATTAGTGTATACACGTCAATCCCAATCTCCCAACTCATCCCACCACCCCACCTCACCCCTGCTTTCCCCCCTTGGTGTCCATACATTTTTTCTCTACATTTGTGTTTCTATTTCTACCTTGCAAACCAGTTCATCTGTACCATTTTTCTAGATTTCAGATATATGCGTTAATATACAGTATTTGTTTTTCTCTTTCTGACTTACTTCACTCTGTATGACAGTCTCTAGATCCATCCACGTCTCTGCAAATGACCCAGTTTCATTCCTTTTTATGGCTGAGTAATATTCCATTGTATATATGTACCATATCTTCTTTATCCATTCATCTGCAAATGGGCATTTAGGTTGCTTCCATGACCTGGCTATTGTAAATAGTGCTACAGTGAACATTGGGGTGCATGTGTCTTTTTGAATTATGGTTTTCTCTGGGTATATGCCCAGTAGTGGGATTGCTGGGTCACCTTCTTGTCTTTTGACTGTAAAGCTAAATGCCAGCTGCTATTTATCATCTCTCTTATACTTGCAATTTTTTTTTTTACCTGTTACCATTACTTCACTGGCTACAGCATGCTAATGAATTTATGACTTCTCTGTTTCAATGTTAAATCTGCCCTCTTCAACTCCACACCCTTCCAAAAGCAGCTAGAGACTTTAACATATACAGACATTGTATCATTTTCTTCTGATTGCCAGTGCTCACTCTATACTTTTGGAGATAGGACTTGAGTATTATATTTGATGTGAGATGTGTGGGTGTCCTGGAATGTGTGTAGGTGAAAAGCTTCCACTTTTGGTAAAACCCCCCACCAAGTGATCTTCAAGCCTAAAGTACAGCCACGTTGTCATCAATTCTCAACAGGATTTTTTGGAGAATGGCAGTAACATAGTGAATGAGCTGCTTGAGGCAGAGCCCACTGATGGTTTTTCCAGATTAGTCAACATTTTCATGATGGTGTAATTGTATCTAAGATCCTAGCAAAGCCCTCAGGAAGCAGAAGAACAGATAACGTTTTTCAACCTCTGTCATTGAAATGAGACCACTAAAGTAGGAATTTATGTTGTTTAGTTCTTAAGTCTCTTCAAAGACTTCTGGAGGAATTTCAAATTTCCATAGCTCCATTTAAGATATGACTTTATCCTATATAATCTAGAGTCATATTCAGATGGGGGTTGGGGATCATTTTGAGGGGATGTGAATTACTAAGGTATTATTATTATTATTATTGTTAGAAATGCCTTCAGAGGTCATCAAGCTCAAGTTTGTCATTTAATGCTTTAGTAAGTGAGGTCTAGGGAATGTTCACTGGCTAAGTCCAGTTCCCCCAGCTAGATAGTGATGAAGTCCCTGTTTGAATTCAAATATCCTCTTACTTGGTAAAGCCCTGGAGATGCTTATTTATTAGCACTTACTTTAGATGCAAAATTATGTTAGGATCATAAATATAATTCTACTTGCTTGTTAAAAATGGTGAATATTAAATGTTACTTAGAAAAACTGTGCTATTAGTATAGATCATCTTGTGCTTTTATTTTCTTTTTTAGAAAAAGTACTTCTACTTCAGAAAAAAATCAAGCTAAAATATATATATATTTATTGGGGTGTTTTTTCTCCTGATTATAATGCATGATTATGTACATTCAACTTGAATGATTCAGGAACATATAAGGAGGAATGTAAGTGTCATCCAAAATCTTACATTCAAATATTATCACTGTTAATTCTTTGGTGCATACTGTCCCAGACATCTCTTTATTCATACCATATATAATTTTACATAAATGGAATCATGTATTTACATTTTAAGTATCTTTATTTTTTGCCCTCTTGGCAATAGAAACTTACCGTCATGCCCATGAACACAGAGCCATATAATTTATTGTGGTGGCATAAGAATCTAATAAAATAAATATATTATAATTTGTTTTACTAATATGACATATAAGTTGTTTCTAACCTTTTTACTACAGACATTAAAATGAACATCTTTATTCATGTACTTTTAGTCAACTCTAATCTTTTAAAAAGAATCCCTAGTATTAGAATTAATGAATCTGAGGGTATACATACACATTATATATTTTGATGCATATTGTGAAATTTCTTTCACAGAATTATCAACAAATATTTTGTGTTGATTTACTTGTGTATTCAGCAACATGTGTTTTATCGTATTTTTACTCTTTGCCAATCTAAGTGAAAAAATGTATCTCTTTGGTTTTCATATCTTTGCTTACTATTTATTTTGTAAATTTTTTCTGCCAATTTTTATAAGCAGATGTTTGCATTTTCCTTTTAAATGTGAAAGAACTCACTATATTAGATTTATCAAATATATATGTATATAACAAATATATATAGTAAGTAGTCATATTTTTTAACCTTTTCTTTCATGTATTTTTTTTCCTGAAAAAAACAATGTCAGATTTAGTGGGTCCATTTATTAAAGTAACAAAAGACTATAAGTCAATTTCATCTTTGAGGTGGTCAATAGGTATCCCAAGATGTCTAAGCTTTGCCACTAATGAGTCAATGTGATTCGAGGCTTGTATTCTCATTCTTTCTAATCTCAGTTTCCTAACTTAATACATGAGAGAGTTGTATGAGAGAAATTATTCATAAGGACTCTTTCAGGTCTAACATTCTTTGAACCTGTGTTACATTTTATTGGACTTTTCTACATTATCACTGAAACTTTGAAAAACATTAATTTCTTAATAACAGGACATAAAAAAAAATTGTAACTCAACAATCTAGTTTCATCATTAATCAGAGTTGTGCTTTATTTTAGTCTTTTTATCCAAGCCAGCCTAGTCACATATATTGTATGGATACCACATACACTAGATATTTGCAGTCATAGAATCAGTACCCCAATAAATATATCTCTTTGCTCTACTGTAACTTACAGTGTGAGAAGCTGAAATGCTTTCTTTTTCCTTCATATTCCATCTACTAATACAGACCCTTGACCTTTGTGGATTCTCAAGGTCATAAATATAGCAAGCATACCATTTTCTTCACAAAATGTAATTAAGAACAACTAGAATTCTTAAACAATCCCCTTTGTGCTCTGATGAGTCAAAAGATAATAGTATAAACAGTGCTTCGGTTTATCTGAAACATTTTGGAAGCGTGGAAGGGGCATACTCAACATCTCCGTATTGTTGGATGCTGGCCCATACCCTTCCATTCTCTACACTCAGCACTAGGAGAGTAAACTGGTGATTAAAAACTCCTAAACAGGGCTTCCCTGGTGGCGCAGTGGTTGAGAGTCTGCCTGCCGATGCAGGGGACACGGGTTCGTGCCCCGGTCCGGGAAGATCCCACATGCCGCGGAGCGGCTGGGCCCGTGAGCCATGGCCGCTGAGCCTGCGCGTCCGGAGCCTGTGCTCCGCAACAGGAGAGGCCACAACAGTGAGAAGCCCACGTACCGCAAAAAAAAAAACAAAAAAAAGCCCTCCTAAACATGGCTCCATTGCTTCCTAGGTACATGGGCATGTCACTTTGCAACCTCTCTAAATCATCCTCGTCTCTAAAATCAGAATTACATCAATTCCTTCCTCAATGGGGTTGTTGTCAGAGATAACCCAGATATTAATGATGGCTGACATTTATCCAGTGCTGTGTGCCAGGGACTGTGGACTAGATCTGTTATTCTCACAACCTAACCTACACAATACTTGGCCCTCAACGAATGTTGCTTTATTAATTTCATAACCATCTTCCACAGGTGAAAATAATGAAACATTTTGTTCAGTTTATATAACAGTTTCCAGTTACAAGGAATGGAAAGCAGGGGCTGGTTAGAGCCCTGGCTGGACCTTGCTAATTACCAGGCTCACTCTGTCCTGGGGACTCCCCTCCAGCTAGTGTTTCAAATCCTTACGGTTGGTGGCACAATTACTAACAGCCGCATGGATGTTCCTATGATGTGGGCAAAAACAACCAGTGATTTCTTAGAAACAAACAAGTTAAATCTATGACTGTTAGGGATCAACCAAGCACCCTGGCTAATCTTGAACAATTTCCTAGTTCCTCTGTTCAGTAGTCACTGCAAGCCCATTCCTTTTCAGTTGTTCTACATTGTGTTTTCTTTCCTGGGCTCTTTCATTCTTCACTGGTCACAATTCACACATCACACATCTTCCGGGGTAGTAGATGCAGGCTAGGGGCCCATTTGGTTGGTGGAATTAAAAAAAAATATATATATATATATATTTTTTTTTTTTTAATATATAAATATGTATAAATTAGTTATGAACACTTGAGTGTTAAGAATTGCAAATAAAATAAAATCTAGATTTCTGGCTTTCCTTGGAAAAAAAGAAAGGTAGATATGGCAGCCCTGGGCTTTTATTCCCAATTAATTGCAAATGGCTGGTGACCCTCTTAGATGGGTCACATTCTTCGTCCTGCACTATCCCCAATGCTTTCTCTCCTTTCATTTCCCCACCTTCATCTTTACTGCGTGCCCGCTTGTGGACTCTGCCCTATGAGGATTCCGTTTGTCCTCCTAACTCCTATTTGCTTGCTTCTTTCTTCTGACCTTTCTCCTTCCTTCCCCACTTTCAGGAGTCAGCTCTGTGTTTGCATCTTTGCTGCTTCTTCTGGCTTCTGTCTCCATAGTAACAGGAACAGAGCAGGGAAGTGAGAAATTCTGGATACTACCAGCAGGGGATGAGAGTCCTGAAAAGGAAGGGGAAGGAGAGTCTGCACAAAGGAAGAGGTGGCAACTCTGTCCCATGTTTCAACACAGCTGATGCCTGCCAGGCACCCTTTATTTACCACTCCTCACCTCCTTTCATGGGACATCACTTCCTGCAGGGGTTCCTTGGAATGTTCTAGTGTGATAGAGCTGAAGGGCCTTAGTCCAGGGTCATCTAGTCCTGTGCCTCACCACGTCCAGGCTTTGCCTAAGGAGCCTCCTTAGCATCACCTCTCACAATTTGGATTCAGTAGAACCAGAATGGGACCTGGGAACATGTAGTTGTTTGAAGTGATCCAGGTCTTGTAAGGAGCTGGTCCACAGAAAGACATCTAGAAACTGCTAAAAGCTTCATTTTGAGTATAGGAAATCTAAGACCCAGACAAGGGGCAAAACTGTCTAAGAGGCTTATCCTACAGACAGACTAGTGCTTACGTGCAGGATCCAAGATCTCTCCTTCATGTCGACATTCTCTGGAAGTACCAGAGAGTATTTGTTTTCCAGTTTAATATCCAATTTAGACTGGCTTTCGTGTGAGCCAAAAGTAAAGAGAATTTTAATATTGGAATGTTCACATTAGAAACAAATTAGATTTTTGGGCTTTCCTTGAGAAATGGCAACCCTGCATGCCCATACAACATGACTTAAGTTAGGAAACTCGAAGTCATCCGAGTGCTCGAGTTGGTAGGTGATTCCAAAATAGGATAACCTCATAGGTATGCATACATATATATACTTAGGCTTATAACAGGAATAGAATGAACAGCTTGTTAGGATAGAAAAGTTTTTTCCTCCACGCGTCTCCTTTTATCCTGTTGTGTATTTTGAATTCTTTAAAAGCCTCCTGAGTTGTTCAGTTCTCCTTCCTGCTGAAGAGACCTTCGTATAGGTTCGTTTGGTCGGTTCCCACTGCAAGCAGTGGGCCACTCTGCAATCTTGCTTTGCCATCGTTAGAGATAGACAGCCACGATTGCTGGATTAAAACACCTACCTATGTGAACATGGAATTCAATGTTTTGTCAGAATTCCACTGAGAGTCAAGAAAAGGATATTAATTTTAAGTAAATAAGTACACTTTTATTCACAGTCTGGGGAATATTATAAGATTACAGGTATAGCTAATTTCAAGAAATTTATGAGCTTTTGTAGAATACATACTCAAAGGTAAAACCACCAAAAAAACTGCATGCATGTAATTGAGCAACAAATGAGCCACAATAGAGATGCCTAGTGGCACAATTTGCAAGTCTGGCCTTAGAATTCAGGTTGAATGATGTCCCTAGGATTCATTGGGATATATATTTTTGCTGCCTTTGCTATTGGGTTTCTGTATTGTCCAGGGTGGATCACAAAACAGTTATGATCATTAGTAGGAGAGTTTTTTGAAGGGGGTGAGAAACCTAGAAAGTAAAATCTTGGAAACCAACTAAATGCCCTTGTGTTTTATTAGCTAGCACTTTTTATAGCTCATAATAAAGTCAGCTCAGAAGGTCACTTCTTGAACACGGCTATGAATATTGTAGTGTATGAATTCTCAAATTGTTTATAAGCAGGCGGGGTAAGGATTTTTAATAAATACTTGGCCAAGAGAACTATTCTGATATATATGTATATGAATCATGCAATGAAAAGTTGAATTGGATTCCTCTTCCTCTCTCTCCCTCCCATTACCTCACCCCAGGGCAGCAAGTCCCATCCACATTGAAGCTGTGGTTACTATATTCTTGTTTTTCCTCCTGCATTGATTATCTGTGGAAATCATGGGGATTACAGTACTGTTTACATACTTTATTTCTAACTTAGCTGAAAGATTTTGTCACCTTTATTTCCTGCCATCTTATATCTATTTCTTAATGTTTTTCTGTGGTGAATGCAAGGCTCCTACAGATAAAATTCTCACCTGAATTGCTTTATTTTTCAGCTCAAAAATTAAGGTGTAATTATTGCAAGCAATACCAAGTAGGTGCATGTAGGCAGGGCGGTGGGAAAACTTCAGTGAAAGACAGAAGTTAGAAGGAGAAAGCACATAGGCTCGCTTGCTAGAATAATTTTCTCAGTGTCACATGACAGATTGACAAGCGTTAGATCAAAGGGATAGGATCCAGTTTAGTAATATCTGCAGGAAAAGCGTTAACCTTAAAATCAATCGTACATTGTGATTAAGCACATATATAATTCACATCTCTTTATTCTTGCTAGTTTTTGCGAAAATTCACTTCATGAAATGATGCATTCAGTCCAATAAAATGGAACTAACATCCAACATTGCTAATGTGTACCTGATATTCTTCTACTTGATTTATGGAACAGGGTGAACAGAATAAAGCAGTTTGGCCCAAGTTCAGTTTCCATCCACTTGAATTCCATCTTTAGAGCTGTAGATTTGTACATCATGTTGTCTCTGAGACTCGTTTTCCTTAGTTACGAAGTTAATTGTGACAAGCTGATTGTTGTCTTTAACCCTGATGGGTAGCCTTTGAAAGGTGTGTTTGCAATTTTACTGGATATTTCTTTCTGTTGAAGGTGCAGTTTGAAAAGTGAAAGCCAGCTAGTCAGTTTCAGTTTATTTTATAGAGATTTTGTAGTTTCCTCTTTCCTGTCTTTTTTATGAAAATATATTACGGACTTTCTGTGCCTAATACTAAAAAGAGATGACAATGAAACTTTAAAATGGCATCATTTAAAAGAAGGTAAGCGTATGAACATAAGTACCTTAACCATATTATTCTGAATAATGCTGATACTCATTAGGGGAAGCCTTTTTGTTTTTAGCAAATGTAAGTAAACACACTGCAAACACCAAACTGTCATTCAACATTTGTAACGCAATACAATTTTGGGGGGTGGGGTGGTGGAATATGGTGTTCAGATTTCTTTTTTTTTGGATGTGATACGATACTACAAAATAAAATTCTTACATTGTTGCAGGGTCTATCTTTTTTTAAAAAATGATTTTTCCCACTTTAAATAAAAATTCAAGAAAAAAGAGAAAAATCTTTTGCATGACCCATTTTTCATGCATATTTGGTAAGTCAGAATGCATGTTTTTCTGACCATACGTGCACCTTGACTTTCCTAAATCCTTAAGATAATTAGGAAAATAGGCATTTGTCTATGTCGAAAAGCCCCAGTGATAAAATGCTATATTGGAGTTGGGCACTTCACACATCTTGAGTGGCGGGGTGGCAGGGGTGATGGCGGTTGGGCATTTCAGGAAAAGTGAGAGAAACCTCTGACCTACATGGAAAAGCCTAGAGGAGATGTTAGGAATAAGAGAATGACACTGGATATTCCTATGTGCTTTCCTACTTTCCAGACCAGCCCAAATAACGCCCCCCAAACCATTGATGAGTCTTGTCGCCTAATGCAATCTGGAGGGTTCAGCAGCAAAGACTAGGTCATCCTTTCAGGGTTGCACTTCACTTAGATATGTTAGAATTAGGTGATGTGACAATTGGTTGTCCCAAATTGATATCCCAGCACTGAACTCCTTCCTCTCAGAATAAGGAAGAAAAGATAACAAAAAGAGAGGAAGGTGTCCATGTGAAATTATTTTAAAATAGTGGTTCAGGCTAATGAGTTGAATTATGATTATTATTGTCTTCCAGCAGTTGTTCCAAGTGACTGTTGAACTGTGTTGATAATTTCTGAGTCTCTTTGAGGCTGAAAGCCATGAGTTGGCTATTTACACTACTTCACTTGATTTCAGGTTGACCACTCTGGTCACATCTTACGGGCATAGGGACCCTTAGCTGCCATAGAAATTAGTGCTGTCTTCTAAGGCTCCAAAATTCCTTCTCAAAAGGGAAAACATTCTTCTGGAGTAGGTTAAAAACCTTTGTGTTGGTGATTTTCTATTATAAATGAAAGTGTTTTTATATATCTTGGTTTGTGGGCCACGTTATATTTTGTAATAAATAATACCACAAACCTACATACATATTATAATGGTTTAGGCTGGGTGGGAGTACATTAAACCATCAGTTTCTCATAAGCTGACTCTGTATTCAGGTGCCCAGATGCAATTTGAAATTGAATAGCAATTTAATTCTTGTTCTTCATTCTTTCCATTCCTGAAATGTCACCACAGACTCTACTTTATTTGAATCATATACACACAGAGATATTACTATGCATAGTAGTTCTTTAACTGCAGCGTATTTCATTAGGTTGCATGCATTAATTCTACTCCATTGGAAAAAGAAAAAAGAAAACTGGAAGTAACTACATGGCAGTTAACTTCATATGAATTTTCATGAGTAAATATAGGCACTGGCTTGATGCTATTAGATGAGTGATCCTCGAAAGTTCATTATTCCAGGCCTAATATGACCAAATGTGTAATTACAGAGTTGGCAATGTAACCACTCTGAAGAATTTGTAACCACTTTGAAGAGTTTCATGCGTCTGCTGATTTAAAACTTTTGCCTAAATTTAGATTCTTTGCTGTTAGACATTGGTAATGATGTCATCTACCACCATTCTCTATGTTACATCTACTTTCTTCCGCTCTTTTTTTTTCTACGGTACGTGGGCCCCTCACTGTTGTGGCCTCTCCCGTTGCGGAGCACAGGCTCCGGACGCGCAGGCCCAGCGGCTCACGGGCCCAGCCGCTCCATGGCATGTGGGATCTTCCCAGACCGGGGCACGAACCCGCGTCCCCTGCATCAGCAGGCGGACTCTCAACCACTGCGCCACCAGGGAAGCCCTCTTCCACTCTTGGTGGTATTTTCACAATCTCATAACTGTCAGCCAGGTTACGTTTATTCATTTATTCAGTGATTATTCATGGAGGGAGCTATTATTGAGGCTAAGGCCACAGTAGTAAAGGAAGCAAGGAGACTGCCTTCACAGAGCTTGTATTGGGAGCAGAGTGTGGGATGGCAGGAAGAAGCCAGGAAACAATGAAGTGACTCTAAGCTAGTTTTAGACAGTGATAAGTCCCGCAAAGAAAATTAAACAGGATGAGAATGAGATTCTGCCTTGGTAGGAAGGTCAGCTTTAAGTATGCTGGTCAGAGAAGGCCTTCTGAGGAGGGGATATCTGCCCTGACTCCCTCCTGGGGAAGGTCCAGGGGGAGGAGTGTTCTAGGATGAGGGAAGAACCATTGCAAGGGACCACAGGCAGACCAAGATGGAAGGTTTGTTTTAAAGTTTGGAGCTATTATGTATGCACATGAATAAAGTCAGAAAGAGATGAAACTCAGCAGGTAAGTGGGGATCAGACTATTTCAGGCTGTATTTCTTCTTCATTGTGACTCATCTGCTTTGTTGGGAATAATTGTTCAGCATTTCTAAGATAGCTTACTTATAAACAAATTACACCCTTCAAAATCTTAGTTTTTTAAAATTCTTTAGAGCAATAATACAGTGATCACATTTCATGTAATCTTAATTTCTCCTCTATTTTAATTATATTATGGGTTTTCACATTATATCAATAAAATGTCTTTGCTTTGAATTCTTATATTCTATTTAGAGACATAAACACGTTTTTTTTTCCCAGAGTTGAGGTATATTTCATGAAGTTTTTCTTCCCCTACCTATTATTATTTTACATCTTTGAATGGGAAGGTCAAATGATGTTGGTGATTATTTTCCTGAGGCACTGAATGCAGGATTTATTTAATTGTCTACATAATCAGTTGAATTTGTTTTGAGCCGTCCTGTTTTCCAAGGGCCTCATCCTGTTAAATATGTGCACTTTCTCAAATTCTTTTTTATTTGCTCCTGTGTTCCTAACCTCCAAAGCCTTCTTATTATCTCTCACCAGTCTTTGCCCCTCATAGCAATTTAATACTACCTGTAGGTTTAATTAACTTGTTGTTTATTTCTCTGGCCTGGACCATTAATGAAGATGTTAAGTAAAACCAGTCAGACCCTCCTACACTGAATATGCTTTGTCATTTAAATTCTATTTTGCTCTGGGACCTTCAATTCAATTTTCAACAAAGTACTCCTCCCTTAATCTGAATCCGGTTTGGAAAGCAGATTGTGTGAATCTTGAGTGTCTATTTAAAAAAAAAAAAAAAATAGGTGCATGATGAATGTATATAAAGATCTATTGGTTTCTTCAGCCCTGGTAAGGACATTTTGCATTGCATTTTGAGGAAGGTTTTAGCAAACCACCTCACAGACTTTGCTATCTTCCTCTTGTTAGAAGAGCAAGTCCTCCATACCATTGCTCTATAAGCTTTAAGTTATGTTATGATAATTTGATTTCTTGAGGCACTTCAGTGGTCATATGAGGAGAAAAATTTTCTTGGCTGATCTCAGGTCCTAGACATCACTTGTATTTATTCCTACTGTTTTCACTCAGTTCTATGATTTGGAGCTTTTTGTTTTTAAGGTCTTCATTTAGACCCCCGTTCAAATATATTCAAAAATAATAATGGTTTACGGATTCATTGCCAGTTGTTTCCAGTTTGCAGCAGGAAGTTACATTAGGATTATCTCTGTTTTACATCTTAGGCCCTGATTACTTTCATTCCAACACAGGATCCTAGCCCAACCATGCAAAACTTGCAGAAGTGCCCAAGAACTGGTTTTGCCACCTTCTCACCACCAACCACCTTCTTGTTAAAGCAGCTGGAGGAGCTGAAAGGGGAACTGGAAATGGAGGGTGAGATTTCTTGGAAGGAGCTGTAGGGTCTTGTGAAGGGGTGAGGAGTGGACCTCTTGGGCCCACCGAGCAAGGCTCCAGAGACTGATTGACTCAGGTGCCCTGCTAACACTTAGGCACAGAGTATGGTGCTGGGACCATTCCTAGAGAAGAGGAGATGAGAAAACGTGGCCTAGATTAGGGAGCAGGGAGAGGGGCTGCTTTGGGAATGGTCTGTGCTCCTGGGTTCTATTGTAGGGAAAGATGTGTAAGTGTCTTCTGTGGGCTTTGGGGGAGAAACTTTCCTAGAGGAGGTTTCTTAGAAGGCAAGACAGGCCCAGGAGAAGGAGACTGGAGATGTATCGTGAAATGAAGACTGAGGGGCATTCCTTATAGCAGCCAATGGAGACCCTTAGGGGGTCTGTGATGAAGATGTCCTCGTGATGGCAGAAGGTGGGGGAGGAGCCCTTGAACAGTCAGGCATTAAACGTCTTTCATGACCCAACGACTCCAAGGCCAGGTTACATCAGCGCTAGTCAAGTAAGTGGTAGTCAAGTAAAAGGTACCCTGTACCTTTTATCCCTTCTCTGCTTCCCCGCTCCAGTTCTGGAGGGATCAGAATTCAAGGGAGACAAGCTAGGAATTGGGAAAGAGGAGAAACTCGAAGCAGTAAACAGAAATTCAGGGGACTGCGAGGGCCCTTCTCCATGACCGTGTAGTTTAGGCTTGAAATAGGACTGAAGGAGAAGAGAGGGAATAAGTTAGCTTTAAATGAACTTTGGAGTTTTAACTAGTACCTAGGACTGGACATCTTAACTATAGATTTTTTTAAACTGAAAAGCATTTTAGTTAACTAAAAGTCACTTAAAGACTTTCATTATCTCAGAGTGGTTAGAAGAGTCCTGGGGTTGGGCTAGATTGTCCTTAAAGGAGAGAGAAAATCCACTGCCACAAGAATGAGCTTGAATGAGTTTCATGACCAAGCCTAACTTTTTGCACCTGTGCCTTGTGTAGCTCTGCGCTTTCAACCTAACCTTTACCTTTTTGCTTTTAGAGATTACTAAGAATATAAATGAAGTGATGGGACTTTCTTTCAGGTTAACAGCTCAGAAGCTCCTTGGATTCAGCATCCTCAGCCTTTATTTGATATCTACATTTTGTCTCTTTGGTCTGTAGAAATGAAGCCCAAATCTGGCTGCGGAGAAATTCAGTAGGAAAGGTAGGCATCAGGAAAAGGTGACAGAGTGATGATGGATCTGAGATCCTTCCCATATGAAGAACAGATATAAGGGCAAGGGACATATTTAGTGTGTAAAAAATTGAGAGAGTCTGGCACCTATCTTCATATATCATGGATGAAGGACTGTGTTTAATTCTGTATGTCTTCATAGAATCAAACTTGGGAGCATTCTAGGGAGAGAGATGATATGCTAACCAAATTACAACTTTAAAATGTTCAGAGCTGTCTTTAAATCCTGGAACCAGGTGTGCCTAAGAGAGTACACTACTGTTTCTAGGTATTTGCAAGCAGAGACTGACTGGCTAAATGCAAGGGATGCTGCAGGAGACCCCTGCATTGGGGAGAATCTCCGATTTCGTAGCGTAAGATCCCTTGCCAGTGCTGAGGTTCTGGGTGTTGGTAGCGTGTCCTTGAAGAGGCACTGCTCAGGAACCCAGACCATCACAGCTCTGCAGTTACCACTGTAATACACACCTGAGGCACCTTTGCACACGGCGCCTGCACTAATATGTTTGTTCTATCACGCCCAATATGGCTACTGCCCATACTGCAGTTGTGTAGCTGGATTTTGTTTTTCTTTCTGGTTGTGGTAGCTAGCAAATGGAAACAACACAGAAGACAGATGCAGTATTAACTGCAAAAATAGAAGGTTGAAGCCACATCACATTTTAATTTAGTCTTACCAAAAACATCTGTGCATCTATAATGTGTGAAGCCTTATGTCAGTTTTAGTACTGGTTTCACTTTAAAGACTTAGTTTTCCAAAGTTATAAATATATCTCTAATCAAAATAACTAAAGGTTCTGAAATGAAGGCTCAGTGTACAGAGGTTGCTCTTTCATTGTCATAAAAAAAAGAGAAAAGCACAAGTCCTCACCTGCTCAGTTAATGCTTCACCAACATACATCCTGAGGGGAGTCGAGTTTGAAGGCCTGGCTGCATTCTGTATGTCTCTTCTGGGATTTAGTTTCCAAACTGAGACTCTAATAATCTGCTTCTGCTATTTACAATAGGAGTTCATCTGTCAGCATAAAGACATAGCCTTCTCTCTGGCAGCAGAAATAGGGCTTCTAGGATCCATTCATTCATCCATAAGTATTTTTAAAGATGCAAACATGCTGTTATTTTCACTACGTTAAAACACACACACACACAGATCTCTTCATCTTACACTCCTATCTAGCTAACACCCTGTTTATCTGCTTTTCAGCAGAACTTTCCAGGAGCTTTCTATTCTTGTGGTCTTCAGTTCTTCTTAAAGCACCCTTTCTTGAAATTAGTACCTTGCAGATCGCAAATATCTTAGTTTTGGGCTTCCCTGGTGGCGCAGTGGTTGAGAGTCCGCCTGCCGATGCAGGGGACACGGGTTCGTGCCCTGGTCCGGGAAGATCCCACATGCCGCGGAGCGGCTGGGCCCGTGAGCCATGGCCGCTAAGCCTGCGCATCTGGAGCCTGTGCTCCACAACGGGAGAGGCCACAACAGTGAGAGGCCCGCGTACCGCAAAAAAACAACAACAAAAAATATTCTTACAGTTTTAAGATCATTCCCAATATATATTACTATCCCAGACATTTCACTTGCCAAAACCAGGGAACAGACATGGTTACCAGAGGAGATAAGCTTTGACATGAATCTTGAAGTTGAAGTTAAAAATTTAGACAAGTTAGAAGTTGGCTGGCAGAAGCCTGAACATGAAGTCCCCAGGACAGACACATGGCCAGGTGGGTCTAGATGCTGAGAGAATAAAAGGCAGTCTCCTTGTGGAATTAGGGTCAGGAACACAGAAGGCAATAAAAGTGTTGGCTGAACAGAGGTGAGATGCCAGACTTCCTGTGAGAAGAAACACTAGCAGAGACCTAAAAGAAGTATTTGAGACACTAAATCTCTAATTATATCTATTTTCCTTGCGTCTGAATCTGGTTCTGGAAAATTCTTCATTTCCAGCACTTACTTTTCCTTGTAGAGGCCTTTACCGTGCAAAGGAAAAAAAATCTATACAATGTATTTTAATAAATGCTGAAAATTACATGAATAATATTTCCTCCACTGGCAGTTACTAATCTTACTTTACTGTAGCTCGAAGACCATAAATACATTGAGTTTTAATGAATCTTTGAGATAAATTATTGATGATCATGAATTTCCTCACACTGAAGCCAACTTAGAGCTATACCCCTGCAGTTTTATGAAAGTAAATTGTGTCTGTATATTATAAGTCTATTAAGAGAATCATGATTTCCTGCTGATGAGAGCAGCGGGTAGTATCATTTAGCAACATGGTGGTCAGTTTTCAGTAACCCTTAAGTTATTAGGTACCAATTAGATGCATTTTCTTTTTCATGACACATCAGGCCTTTGGTGAAAGGAGGGCAGAGCACAATAACTGAATAGCCGCGTGCACATAGATAGTAAACCATGTAAACATCATGCATTTCCTCAGCAACTGGCATTGAATTTGTGACAAGTCAGCCTTTACTGAGTGCAATTCCCTCGGTGTAGTCAACATTTACCTGGCCCTGTTCACTAATATCAGTGCAGATATGGATCTCATTCAGGATACGGAAATAATACATAAGGGATGTCTTAAGGAATGCCTTTGGTTGGGAAGATACCCCCAGCAGGCCATAATTTATGCAATCAGCCTTAACTAAAGATTTCAGAAATCCATAACCACCACCAATGCATATGGAAGCAGAGTTCCTGAAACAGATTCTGATACTTTGGACTTGAGCAAGGGAACCACGTGTAGGCTGATGTTCTTGGCTGTGAACAAATTCATCTTCACTCTTCCTACCAAGTGTCTAATTACCAAATAGGCAAATTGTGAAAGTGTTCCGAGTCCTAAGAAAGCAGGGACACCAAAACGTTTCTAACAATCAGCATTAAAAAACAAACAAACTTGAACTTTGTAACCAAAGCAATCTGGAAAAACTCCATTTTAATTTCAGCACGTGCATGAAATTATGTGTTTTATGATTTTGGTTTTTTTTTTTTAATTACAAACTCAGGAGGAAGTATCAAAATATTTTCAGGTTTTAGTGCCCTTTCAGCTGACCTTGTTCTGCACTGAAATGGAAGCAAAGCCCCTCTCTGAGAGTGCACATGTGTTCCAGACTGTGTGCTGGTCCAGCAGTGTCTTTGTGACCCAGAAGGTAATTAGTCTGAGCCCAGAAGGATGATTGGATTACCCTTATCTGCACGTGAGCTTGCAGCGTGACAACCTTTATTAATGGTCATAAAATTATCTGATCCCTTTTTAACACCAGCCTTAGCATTTGTCTCTCTGACCTCACGCAGGAGGTATTCCCACAGGTTGACCAATGTGCTGGGCGAAGATGAATTCCTTTTTATTGGTTTGAAATTTATTGTCCGTTAATTTCATCGATCAAAGGGAATAAAAGATCAAAGAAAGGGTAGCCCATTACATGAAGATACAAATCATTATTACTTTCTTTAATATTTTTGACATTAACATTAATCACTATGAACTATGGCAGTGCTCCTTTGGATATAATATGCAACTTCAAATACATTTTATTTGAACACCACATTATTGCTCACCATGTTACTTAAGCAAGTTTTCTTTTAGCAGAGTTTTTTTTTTCCTCATTTGCAACCAAATGGGGGGAAAAGCATCATGTCTGTATCTCTAGAGGCTGTAATCACACATCTGTGTACCTGTATCTGCTTTTGCAGCAAAATACTTAATATTTAATAGCCGTGACTGAGCTGTGTTCTTTCCTCAATAGACTACACCAACTTGAAAGGCATATAAATATTCAGGTTCTGTGGAATCAAAGACGAATTTGATATTTTGGGGGGGAAACTTAGAGCTGTGAATGATAATAAGATTGTGTACTTGATTTGAAAATGTGAGGGAAAAGATAGAAAGACGTCTTTGATGCATCTATAAAGACATACATTTCCTAGCCTAAGGACTGTTTTCCAAGACAGTTTTGTGGGGATTTTTTAGAGCTAAGTATGAAATATTCAATTATATGCGTACTTTTGGGAAGATTGTTGGGAGCAATTTGTTATTTCTTCTTATTCAATACACATCTTTGATTATTTACAACAAAGAGGATTTTTTTTGTTTTTTTGGTCCTTTTTTTTTTCTTTAGTCCCTTCTTTTGAATGTCTGCCTGTGTGGTCAGTTATGATCTCATACAACAAAATAGATATTTGAAAGCTGGAGAGATTTTCGAGATTATTCTATTCAGCTCACTTTACAGGTGGAATGTTTGGATGAAGCAGAGATAAAAGATTTGTCTAAGGATTCACAGCTGGCCAGTGAAACCGCAGGCTCTGGAACTACACATTCTGACTTCCAATTCATTGATCTCCAAAATAAATCTCATTTGTTCTATGGCTAAATTGCTTCAAAGGCATACTAATTATTTTCAAAATAATTGAGGTTGCCTGTTTGTTTGCTTAAGCTTAAAACTGAAGGTTCTTGTCCATCAAATGTCAAGTGGAGTTCAACAGTCATTTACTCAGCATCTCCTGTGTGATAGGCCCTGAGCCAGGTACTGGAAAAAGCAAAATGCTTGAAAAGGGAGCTCTTGATTTCAAAGTCTTAGTGAGGCAGACAGGCTCAGGTAAAAATCAAATTACAATATACTGTAAGGTGTAAATGCTAGAAACTTCATGCTGTTTGTGCATGCATTCAAGGGAGGGAAGCCTTATCTGTGGGCAAGATCAAAAACTGTTTCAGGAAGAAGATAATTCTTGTCTGTGTGAGGTATTGAAAATAAAATAGGTGTTTTCCTGGCAAAAAAAGGGAGGGGGGCTTCCCTGTCGGCGCAGTGGTTGAGAGTCCGCCTGCCAATGCGGGGGACGCGGGTTCGTGCCCCGGTCCGGGAAGATCCCACATGCCACGGAGCAGCTGGGCCCGTGAACCATGGCCGCTGAGTCTGCGCGTGCTGAGCCTGTGCTCCGCAGCGGAAAGGAAGGGGGGAATTCAAGGTGGAAAAGGAAAACTGAATGTGCAATTATCCAGAGATGTGAAAAATTACAATGTGTTCAGAACACTCAGCTGTGCAGGAGATATGGGGACAAGGGTGCACGTGGTGGGAGATGGGGCTGAAGAGGAAGACAGCAGCCAGCTCCCTCACCGTCTGGCTAAGGAAGTTGGCGAAGCCAGAGCCAGGTTTATGCAGATGTAAAGCATCGGCATCCTTTAGGTCTGATTTGTGTTTTAGAAATACTGTTTGGAGGACAGTAAAGAGGACTGGTTAAAGGGGGCAGGGGTAGGACTGGAGACAGAGGACATAGGCCATCTCCTTGGCCCAGGAAAGATTGACAAGGGCCTGAAGTATGACAAAGTGTGATTGTTTGTTAGAGAGGATTTGGTAGACTGAGGACTTGTGAGGGAGGAAGAAAAGGCTGTCCTGGAGATTGAAGTGTCAAGTGTAACTTCCAGAGTTTTGGCATCTATTTTTGACGTGTGATATAAAGGGACTTTGAGGTGAGGAAGAGGGGTAAGAACACAGTGAGCTCAGTTTTGAGTTTGAGGTCACATCATTCATCCATGTGGTCATTGTGACTACTACCCAGTGGGATGTACAGTTCTAGTTTTTGGATGAGAAATCCAAGTCAGTGGTATAGGTGAAGGGATCACCAGTGTGTACAAGTCACTTAAGCTTGTGAGAGATTGTGAGCATCCCGAGAGTGCAGAGAGAGGTAGCAGAAAAGAAGGACACAGATGGAACTCTCAGTGCCACCAGTATTTCTGAGACATTTAAATGAAGAGCCACAGGTGTAGAAGCTGGCTAAGCAATGGAGAGCGGGTAGACTGAGATTTTAGAAAATGAGGGCAGAATGTTTCAATGAACCAGAAGCCTAAGGTCATGGTAAGATGTGTGCTGAAAAGTGTCCACTTGACTTGTCCACTAGTGCAATACTGGTGACTTCAGCAGAGGCAGTTCCGGGCATGGTGGGGCAGAGATCTATTCCAGAGGCAAGAGAGGATATGGGCAAAACCAAGTACAGTTGACCCTGGAAAAAATGATGAGGTTAGGGATGCCAACACCCTCACAATTAAAAATCAGAATATCACTTTAGAGTTGGCCTTCCAAATCCACCGTGCCGCATCCTGGTATTCAACCAACTGCAAATCATGTAATACAGTAGTATTTATTGAAAAAATATCTGTTTATAAGTGGACCCACCCATGCCGTTCACACCCATGTTGTTCAAGGGTCAACCGTACAGACAGTGACAAAGTGGTGATGGTCAGAGAAAGTCCAGGGGTCAAGGAATAGAATTGGGGTGGACAGGTTGGAGCAGTTTTAGAGACTGATGGGGAAGAAGACTCTAGAATGGGAGAGACTGGACCTAGAGGTGAGGGGGCAAATTAAAGGAGAAGGTTACTGGATACCGTGGTCCCAGCACAGAGGGAAAGCCGCCTTTGACAAGGAGGAGGGAGAGTTCACACTTTGAAACTACAGAGGAGGAGAGTGTGATGTAGACTTGCTTGAGGGAGAAGACATGACGTGGAGAACCCTCCCAAACTGCATTATTTGGAGTATAAATCCTGACTTACTGGCTGTGTGTCCTTTGCAAGTTTTATTATCTCTCTTTTCTTCAGTTTTCTCATCTGTAAAATCGTGACACTAATTATCTAAACCTTATTGAGTTATGTGGATTAAAAGAGATAAAGCCTATACAATTCTCAGTTCACTACCTAACACAATGTAAATGCTTGAAAATGGTGGCTCTGATGAAGGGCCAGCTGAAGAGCTTTCATCCCTACATCCTTCCTGACTTTTTTCATTCCCTTCTGCAGAGGTAGCTTCTCTCCATTCCCTTTTCCTTCCTCCACCTTACAGCCCTACCCTGGCATCTTCCTCGTCCAATACAGAGGTCACTCTTTAGAGTCGGAAGTCAATTTATTATGAATGGCCTCTTGTTCTTCTGTATTTAAGATTGTACATGGTTCAAAGGGAAAGCACAACTAGTCTATCATTATCAAGCTGTCTCTTTTTTTCCTAGTTCATTCACTCAGTTTGTTTGCAGGAAGCAACTGTAAGCCAGGCAGAGTATGTATCACAGTGTAAAGACAGACCTGCCCATTTCAGGGGAGCAAAGAGAATTGCTGGAGGCAATTCTCCAGAATCTGGAGGCAAAACAGTAGTTACTTGCCCAGACACTGAGCTCTGGACACAAGGAATTCAGTCTGCGCTTTCCAACACTGATGGTTGCTTGGCTCTTCATTTGTGCCTTGAGGAGAATGAGTGATGACAGGGGGATGAGCGGAGAGAGTAACCTATACTCATCTTCTCTGATCAGTTTCTCTTAGACTGAAAGATCAGTTGTATTCAATATGATGCTCAACCACATTTCTTAGTCCCTGTCTCAAAATTTGTCAAATGTTCCTTAAGACATCCCAATATAGCCACTTGTGAGCACACAGAGCAAAAAGGTAAGTAATCAAGAACTCACTGGAAAAAAAAGGCAAAAGGGTCTCCTTCCAAATCATAGTTACGTTGAGAATAACCATGTGTGAACCCGTCACTTGTCTCCCTGCCCAGTCTCCTATACACGAACACTCCAAGAGGTATAATGAGAATTTTTTCCCAAATATTTTGTTTATTTCCATGGTGAAAAAGAATCGTGTGATTTATTAGTCCATTGAAAACCCATTAAAGAGCTACTTGCCTTGATTAAATGGCACCATTTTAAAGGTTAATCAGTGTCATTTTTTTTATATTTAAAACTTAAAGGTACAGTGCTTCTTATGTACTGAAAATTACCACCAAAAAATGGAATGAGAGCAGTTGTTGAAATGCATACTTACTAAAAGTGTGGAATAAATAGCGTGAATCATTTCTTGGTCAGAGCCTATGGGTCAGTACACTACTAATAATACACATTTTTCTCACTTCTAGTAACTCCAAGGTCAGTATGAGTGTCCCTATTTATAGTTTTCTCCATGCATCTCTGTACTAAGCAGGCTGAAGAAGTTCCCCTTTTTCTCTGTCCTTTGATTTCCAACAAACTGTGTTGGTAGATCTCTTGCCACCAACGTGGAAAACTGTGCCCTAGACTAATGGAGAAATACTCTGGTTTTCTTTATGTAGCTTTTTATTACAATTTGCTTTACTCTCATGTATTTTCTTAATTTTTATATTATATTTAATATCTAAATATTCTTCTCGTATGTAGGGTTGAATCATCACAGATAAAAGTCATCTTTGACCTTCCTCCCACATCTGGTCCCCTCCCAGATTCTCTAATCAGCTTGACATAGGTAATCATTCTACTTTTTTTAACATCAAAACATCATTCTGTAGGTGTTCATCTGTACCTGGCATATTTCAACCTCTGTTATGTCCTAGAGATAGCTTATTTTGCTTTCTTAATTTATCTTGTGAGACTTACAAAAAAAATGTTCAAATGAGTTTTGGAACTATTGAAAAGGAGAAACCCTTCACATGTAAATCAATTATGAGTAGGTATTAGAAGGTAAATCCTTTAACTATTTAAGGAAGCTTCTTGGCTTTATTAGGTGATAAGAGAGAGGCTAGTTTATATTATCTCTTGAGATCTTGACAATCTCCCATCCTGAGATTCTGTTTTGAAGACTTTTCCCCATTTGTCTATATAGAGTGTGGTTTCCTTGCTGATGACTCTCATCATAGTAAGTCTTTAGTTGTGAGAACTAAGTGGTGATGTTCCTTATGTGATTGCCTGGTTTTTGCTTTCCAGTGAATTCCTGCATCAGGGAACAAGCATCCTCTTTTAATATGATGCAAGCACACTAGTGTTGGTTAACTTATCTGTGCTTCATCGCTAGAGAGAGAAAGAAGAAAGACCCTATAGCAAAAGCCTGTACACAGCATGCTCTTTTTTGTGTAAAACATGTTGAAGAAGCAATACCACTTTGATAGTGCTATGCTCAGTGGCTTTGCCACAGATAGAAGAATTCAATAAGAAAAAAAATCTAGATGAATTTAATCTGCATTCATGAATAATTATTTGGCTATGATTTCCTTATTTACCAAGTAATTATGATTTTAAAATCTGTTTGGGTTAGCATTTAGCATTTCTCCATCCAAGGGAATCATAACATTGATGGAATATCTATCAGCCCATTCTTATGAGCTAAAGTAATTTAAAAATTCTTTATTATTCTCTGTATGATAGTAACCTATAATAAATTTGGAATGAGTTGCTCAAATATTGACTATCAAAGCAATGTACTTCTGCTTCACTGAATAAAGGTGGGGGGGGGAAGAATTTGAAGGACTTTAGGCTTTAATGACACTCATGATTTCAGAATCACCCATACACTGGAAAAGAAATGAATGAGGTTTAGTCACACCACACATACACAGGACCAACCACACATACACAGGACCAACCACACAATTACATGCAATGTGATGCCAATATTCATCAGACCTACAGAAATGAAGTTAGAATCTGAACTTCAGAAGCGTGAAATTTTAGGGCTGTTATATGGTAAGTTATGATTCAGTACTTTCTTTTGATTAAGTTAAATCAGGAAATTCACCCTTTTAAAAATGTGCCCCATCTCATTACTCTATATAAACGAGCAGCCATTATAAAATTATTGCTGCTAAACAAAAACACCTATTTGGGTTATTTTCTATCTTGAGTTACTTTCTAAATTAGGTATAATACTACAAGAAATTTAAAAAAAAATCTTCCAACAAAGTGAGGGCATTGGACAAGAATATGTCTCAGGTCTGACTGCTACCATTGTATAGTAATTCTAAGATAGCTATCATGCCAACAAAGATTCTTTGATTTGTTTCCCTTTGAAAATGTTATTTGTAGCTATTTAAAATTTGCAAGTGAGGATGGTGGAGCAGAGATAGGGGTTCTCAGCAGGTACTGGGAGAACAGTGTACTTTTTTTTTTATAAGAACCACAATGTTGAAACTACGTAATTACATAGTAACTGTTGACCTTGTAATTACACTGTAAGTACCTGTAGTGACAAGATAAATGCATGGTTATTTCAGTCTTTTAAGCTATAGGGCTATCATGCGACCCTAACAATGTAAGCTACATAGTAATTTATTTGTAGAGTAAATAGTGCTTACCCACAAGTAATACCCACACATGTGCAGTGCTTGCTACACAGAGCCATAGAAACATGGTAAATCCATGCCCTCTAGATACTTTTATTAAAATGACACACAAGCCGCATGCATGTATATCACTAGGATTACTTAATTTATTTGTGGACCATTTGGAGGTCTTCAGCACTACCTTTTCCCCTAAAATGTCCCTGTCTCTACATAAATAGAGTGAGCTCTTTTTATTGATAATTCTTTTTTTTGTTACAATAGCATATAATTTTATGGTTTGTTGACCAAGAGTCCTCTTACTTTTACAGGTTTCCTTCACTTAAAATAAAGGCACTTTCACAAAAAAATGCACATGCATCAAACAATGTTTTAACAAGTTTTAAGTGATCATCTTTATATGACTGTGCAGTAGAAATAGTAGTTGTGAAGAATTTTCTAAATCATACATGCTTTTGTAATGTAAACAATAATCGTTTGTGCTACAGTTTATTGAATGCATATTAAGCCCTAGGACATCATGAGAATTTTGCCATGCCTAACCAAGTTCGGATTTTAACATACTGAACGTTTTTTGGCAATTTGATAAGAACTAAGAAGATAGATGACTTCTTTTTCAGTCATTTATTCATTCAAAATGTTTGTTTTCAGTCTCTCCATTGTACCAGATACTGTGCTATGTAGTCTTTAGAGACTAAGTATGATGTGAGAGAAAATTGAACCACTTATTTCAAATCTATTGTATAAAAATTGTAGTGAGCATAAAATACGATGGGAATCAGTGGATGTTATCCAGTCATAAGGGCAAAGGAGGGCTTGTGATGGAGGAGAAGGGTGTTCCGGCTGAGGGGACAGCATGGTACAAATACCCAGAGACCAAGGAGAAATGACAGGGGAAATTAGAAGCCTCTGTGTCTGGGTCTTGGAGTTTGAGAGTCTGAGCTTGTGGAGAAAAGACCCCAAAAGACAGGCTCTGTTCCTTGAACAACCTTATAGTGGGGAGTCAGGATTTCCTCATGGGGTCAGAGAACATTAAAGAAGGTAAACAGAAGAATGTAAAGAGAACATAACACCTAGAACATCAGAGGCCCTCCCCTATTCCGTCTGCATAGTTCTTCACTCTGGAGTGTTTAGTGTCACCACCCTTAGTGAATATTATACATTTGTCCAGGTCCAGTGTAAATGCAAGGTGGGTCAACTGATGGCACTGGAAGAAAGAGTCTGGAACTATTAACTGGCCAAGGTCTAGTCAAGATGCTTATCATTGGACCCTGAATTTGATGTATGGCACACTAGTGTTTATAAGTTCTGTGGGTGGGAGTTTGTCAGCCTGAAGGTGGTTTCAGCTTATGAGACATACTTCAGTCTTCCCTTGTCTAAAGCATTGAATCATTCAATAAATAAGCCACTGGCATTTTTTCCCCTGTGGCCTCTCTGTTGATCCTCTAACCAACACTCAGTTTTCACATGTCATATTTGTTCCTTTTTTTGACAAGGGTTTGTGAGTGAACCTCCCTAGGAGAGACTATATATGTGCACCACTCCGAAGGGCTTATGGAAAGCTAAATTGGGACTGTTTTTCTTAGCACATCAGTGTATGATCATGAGAAAAGAAAAAAAAAAAAAGCAAAAGGCAAACTTTTGTTTGGATTCAAATGTTATCTTTGCCTGTGCCGCATTTATTTTTACTTCCTCTCTGACAAGGAATGTTAACTTTCCAGGAAAACTCAACTTCTCTAAGAGAACAGCCAACACAAACAATTTTTGTTAAGGTGTGATTTTCCTTGAGGCTGTGATTTTATCGTTTGGAGCGAATGGTGGGTTAGAAGAAAAGAAAGCTTGGAGTGTACATTTCCTTTACTGGGACATCAGCTGGAATCATGCTTTGGATACTGTGACTCTAGTTTTCCAGTCCTTTGCCTCTCAGGAGACCCTGATGTGAAACAAAATGGAAAACTCTATTCACATTTTCTTTGGGTCAGATCTCCAGGGGATCTGAGGAAGGTGAAAGAAACTTCTGCTTGCTCATGACATACTCTAGACAGACATGTTCCCTGAACATATTTGCATGGTCAGCTTTTGATATTGGGGCAAGGTGGATTTTCTGAAATGAAAGCAGCATTTTCCTTTCTTAAAAGGCAAAAAAAAAAAAAAAAAAAACCCACTCTATTTGTATAGGATGTTCTCAGAACAGTTTTTTATATAAAATATTCAGCTATACAAAGATCTGAATTCCTTAATTTTTGCCCATGTCTCTTCTGTATTGCAGATCAAAGATAATATATATGTATTTCTATTTTTTCAATTCATTTAAAGCTTAAGTAGATTTCTCTATTCCTTCTATGTGTTATTAAGAGAGACCCGTATTCACTTGCAGGATTTTCTTGGTGCTTTTGAATTTGAATGAATATCTTCTGCTTATAATATTTATATGTTTTACAATTTGTAGCATAAACAGTTGGCAGGTAAAGCCATTCATGTCCTCCTTTTATTATGATATAAGATTAAGCTCATTTATATATGGTGTTTCACAGTTTAACCCCATCTTACTAGTTCTTTTATAATCATAAACTGTATCAATGATTGTTATTTAGAAAATAGGTAAAGTAGAAAGGGTGGAGAACAGCTCAAGAATATAATCTCACTAATATTTATAATTATGTGACATCCTGAATTCTACCTAATACTTGAGCTTTACTTTTTCCTTGAACTTTTACTATTAATGATATTCAGGCTGAAAAAAAAAAAAGGGTTGAAATGCCAACATCATATTGGAAGACAAATTTACATTTCATTCCCAACACTGTAATTTAATAAAAGTTTTATGGGGCTATGGGTACTTAATTATGCTTGAAGCAGAGCTGAAATTTAACTTTGTTCCACATACAGAGAGGATTTGGTGGTGCTTTATTTTAAAAAGATCCTTTGAAAGAGTGTTGTACTATGTGATACACCAAATAGGCTGCTTTTAAAAGACACTTTGGAAAATAATGAATTACTTAAATTGTATTTCATTTCTGTTGCAGAGAATAAACTCTTATAATTCACTTAAAGTGATTTAATATATGAGGCTACTGGATTATCATGCCTTAAAATATTCATTCCTCTTAGAACTGCAACTCTGTTGATGTTACTATGATATAGACTGTGTATGCAGCTTTTACAATTGTAAGCCAAGACATGAATTTTCTGAAATTTTTTTAAGTCAACATTATTTAATTCTTGGGGGCACCCTTGGAGATAGATTTTATCCCTCCTTCCCTCTTCTAATATCTAATCAACAGTCCTATTGATTAGATCCTTTTAAAACTCAGTGAGAATCATGTTATCCTCTTCTGCTTAAAATTGTTCAAAGCCTTCTTCCCCAGTGTTGACAAAATCTAGTCCAAACTGCCACTTACAGTTCTCCAGTCTGGCTTCTCCCTACTTTTATTTGCATCCCTCATATCCCGGCCAAACTCCAGTCCTCAGAACAGGACCCTCTCTGCACTCCTGTTGCTTCATGCTGTTCCCTCTAGTAGGATTCTTCCGCTTCTCCCATTTCCACCTGGTGATTTTTTTCGTCTTTTCAGACTTGGCCCATATGCTGCTTCTCTCTCAGACAGAAGTTTTTTTCCAACATTGGCTTCCTGTACTATATTCTTTATTTTCCTTTACATTTAGACTTACAAAAGAATTTTTTTTCTTATACATATGACATCTCCGTGTTAACTTCCAAGATCCTTGTCAGAAGACTACACATCTCACGCATGCCTTGAAGCACTTGTACAGTGTCTTCTACGTAGTAGCTACTTCATCATTGTTTGTGGAATGAATACATTCAATTTCGGAGCAGATGTTTGTAGGTGTTAAAAGCGACTGAGTGGCCACACCTCTTTTCCTTTGAATAAATTTTACTTAAGGTCTCCATTTAAACTGATAATAATGTCAAAACTACCACTATAAACTATTACCCTTATCTACGCATGAAGTCTTCCACCATTAGAAATTCCTGATTGGTTGCAAGTGTCAATTTTTCCATCCACTTTACAACAGAGTATCTTTTATGTTGACCACCTCATCATTTTGTAGGGTTGCATGACTAACATAGGTATTCCCAGGCATAGCTATTTTGAGAGTGAGGGATTTTTTTAATTAATAAACTTTATTTTTAAGAGCAATTTTAGGTTCACAACAAAATTGAAAGAGTTCCCATAAATCCCTTGTCCTTATGTGCACACAGTCCCCTTCGCTAACAACTTACCACACCCGAATGGTGTATTTTTTACAAGCCATGAACCTAAATTGACATTTCATTACCACTCAAAGTCCATAGTTTACATTAGGGTTCACTTTTGGTATTAGACTTTCTGTGCATTTCCACAAATGTATAATGACACGTATGCACCACTATTATATCATATAGAATAGTTTCACTGCCTTAAAAGTACTCTATGTTCTGCCTATTCAGCTTTTTCTCCTCACTAACTGCCGGCAACCACTAATGTTTTTACTGTCTCCATAATTTTGCCTTTTCCAGAATGCCTTATAGTTGGAACCATACAGTTTGAAGCTTTTTCAGATTGGCTTCTTTCACTTAGTAATATGGATATAAGAATCCTCCATATCTTCTCATGGCTTGATAGCTCATATGTTTTTAGTGCTGAGTAAAATTTCATCGTTAGGATGTACCACAGTTTATCCACTCATCTACTGAAGAACAGCTTGGTTGCTTCCAAGTTTTGGCAATTATAAATAAAGCAGATATAAACATTCATGTGCAGGTTTCTGTGTGGACATAAGTTTTTGGTTCATTGGGGTAGATACCATGGAGTGTGAATGTCAGATCTTATGGTAAGCATGTATTTAGTTTTGTAAGAAACTGACAAACTGTCTTCCAAAGTGGTTGTATCATCTTGCATTCACACCAGCAAATGAATTACATTTCCTGTTGCTCCACATTCTCACCAGCATTTGATATTGTCAGTGTTTTGGATTCGGGCCATTCTAGTAGGTGCATAGTGGTATTGTTTTCATTTGCAATTCCCTAATGACATGTGATATGGAATATCTTTTCATATGCTTACTTGCTGTCTGTATATAGTCTTTGGTGACATATCTGTTCAGGCCTTTTGCCCTTTTTAAAAAACAGATTTGTTAATTTTGTTATTGTTGAGTTTTAAGACTTCTTTGTATATTTTGAATAACAGCCTTTTATCAGATGTGTGTTTTGCAAATACCTTCTCCCAGTCTGTGACTTGTCTTATCATTCTCTTCACATTTCTTTCACAGAGCAGGAGTTTTTAATTTTTTTTTTTTTTGCGGTACGCGGGCCTCTCACTGCTGTGGCCTCTCCCATTGCGGAGCACAGGCTCCGGACGCGCAGGCTCAGCGGCCATGGCTCACAGGCCCAGCCACTCCACGGCATGTGGGATCTTCCCGGACCGGGGCACGAACCCGTGTCCCCTGCATCGGCAGGCGGACTCTCAACCACTGCGCCACCAGGGAAGCCTAGGAGTTTTAATTTTAATGAAGTCCAGCTTATCAGTTATTTCTTTCGTGGATCATGCCTTTGGTGTTGTATCTAAAAATTCACACCCATATCCAAGGTCATCTAGGTTTACTCTATGTTACCTTATAGGAACTTTATAGTTTTATGTTTACCTTTAGGTCTGTGTTAATTTTGAGTTAATCTTTGAAGGGAGTAAGATCTGAGTCTAGATGTATTTTTGCATGTCATGTCCAGTTGTTCTAGCACCAGTTGTTGAAGAGACTATCTTTGCTCCATTATTATCCCTTCATGAATAGTGTGAACTTTATAACAAAATATCCCTAATTCCTCCCTCCAGTTTCTTATATCATTGCTATTATTCATTTCACTTATATATAGCTTACCTAAGGATCTAGAATTCTAGATTGGTAGGGTTTTTTCCTCTCAAAACATTGAGTGTTTCACTCCCTTATCTTCATGCTTGCATGATTTCTGCAGAGAAGTTGGATGTAATTCTTATTTTGCTCCTCTGTAGGTAAGGTGTTTTTTTTCCTCTAGCTTCTTTCAAGATTTTTTCTTTATCTTTGATTTTCTGAAGTTTGAACATTATCTAATTTTAGTTTGTTAGGCATTTATTCTGTTTGGTGTTCTCTCATTTTCCTGGATCTGTGGTTTGGTATCAACACTAATTTTGGGGAAATTCTCAGTTATTGTTGCTTCAAGTATTGCTTTTGTTGCCTTCTCTCTTTTTCTGTTACTCCCATTATACATGTTACACGTTTTGTAGTTGTCCCACAGTTTTTGTATATTTTGTCCTTTATTTTTTTCCCAGTCATTTTTCTCTTTGTTTTCAGTTTGGAAGTTTCCACTGTCATATCCTCTAGTTTAGAGATTCTTTCCTCTGTCTTATCCAGTCTACTAATAGGCCTATCAAAGGCATTCTTTATTTATGTTAGTGATTTTGACTTATTTCTTTTTGATTCTTTCTTAGAATTTCCATTTCTCTATTACATTATCCTATTCTTGTATGCTGTCCACATTTTCCATTAGAACCCTCAGCCTATATTAATCATAGTTTAAAAAAATTATAGTCTAATAATTCTGCTATTCCTGACTCTGGTTCTGTTGCTTGTTAAGTCCTTTCAGACTATGCTTCCTGCCTTTTAGTATGCCTTATAATTTTTCTTTTTTTGTTGTTGCTGTTGAAAGGCAGACATGCAGTACTGGATAGAAGAAATTGTGTTAAATAGATCTTTAGTAGTGTGGTAGTAAGGTATGGGGGGAGGGTAAGTGTTCTATAGTCCTATGACTAGGTCTCAGTAAACTTGGATTGTGAGCTTTACCAGTGCTTCTCAGTGTTCCCCTGCGTAGGTGGGACAGGATGAATGGAGAGCACTGAAGCTGTGTATTTCCCTTCCCTCACATGAAAACCTCAGAAGGTTGGATTTGGGTATTTCCCTTCCCCTACATGAATGACTATATAGAACTGGAATTAGACATTTCCCTTCCCACAGATGGGTGAGTGTCTGATGAATCCCTGCCAGCTTAAACTCTGGTAATATAGTTTCTCCTGAGGTCAGGCCTTGTTAAGAAGTATAGAATGTTCTAGCATATTTCAAAATGATTTCTTTTCCTCTCCCTTGCCAAAAGCACAAGGGAATTTTTCTCCGATATTCACTGTGAGAACCTGATAGAGCTCCTGGAGGTAAAACTCACAAAAATTTGGGAGACTCACTATGACTGGGGTGCCCCTGGAGTTTTTAACTCTCAGACTTGTCCAAATTGAGCCTCCAGCAATTTGTTAATTATAGTTCAGATTTTCTTATCCTGCCACTGGTTCCCATGGAGGTTTCTGGTTGTGGGTTTCTGCTCTGGTAATTTGCGATTCTCTGTATCTGCCTATCTCTCCAATTTTTAAGGGCAGCCTTTGACCTCACTTCTCTGTCATATCAAACCAGAGTTGTGACTTTTCGGTTTGTTCAGCTTTTTACTTGTTAGAACAGAGTGGCAACTTCTAATCGTCTCACACGCCAGATAGGAACTAGAATTTGAGAGTCAGTTTTTACTTTTTGTTGACTCTTTCACTGTTTGAGTCCCTACCTCTGAAAAGGATAGCAACATTTTGGTTAAAATATTTTATCTTCAGAATTTCACAAGACTTCCCAGTCATCACAAGAATTTTTAACCATGGATTAATAAAAACAACACAGTAAATAAAGATAAAGATAAGAAATAGAAGAATTTAGATTACAGTAATCACTTGAGCTCCCTATTTGAGTCATGTGATAATTTCTTTTAGAAAAACATGGGGATCTTGACATTGAGATGTATCTGTAGATAGATTATAAGGTATCGGCTATTTGAGAGTACAGACTTGGATATATAATAGGCATTCTACAAATGTATTCTACAAACACTTGTTGACTCATCAACTGATTGATATAATCTATACTAAATGTCAATCTGAGATAGTTATTGCAGTGGTGCAATACATGATGACTTTTACAAACTCTGATAATTAAAATGTGTCAAAAGTAACAAAGCTCTAAATAGCTATTGTTATTAGGTGTGTTTTTTCCCTTAAGAAGAACAGAATTTTGCATTTTACTTCCTAAAACTTTTAAAACTATGTAGTCCTACAGTTCTCAAACTGGGCTGAGGCAACTATGTGAACCTTAGCCAACTTACTTGGAACCCATGAGATATTTTAAATATTTAAACACAGCAACATCTGTCTAAACCACTATTGTTAAGTTGTTTGGGCCTAATTGCTTAATAACTGGAACTGTTATATAATTCTTTGCCCTAGGGGCATCATGAAAATATTACTGAGACACTAAGGGTACCATGAACTGAGAAAGTTTGGGGACCTCTGATACAACCCTTCATAAGAATATGAATATATGGTGGAGGTGGGGACAAAGAATAAAATACGAGTATATGGTATACATCAGGAAAGTTAAGATTGAAATTGACTCATCATTACTAAAGCATATAAAGTGATATGAAAATAAGTGTATGAACCTCACTTTAGTAGAGTAATAATGGATAATTTGGAGTATAAGTAGTAATTCCAGATAAGTTGGTTTCAGAAGGTACAATTTGTGTCAGCTCTTTAGAAATCATAGTACAGTTGACCCTTGAACAATGAGAAGATTAGGGTCACCAACCCTCCGCACAGTGGAAAATATGTATATAACTTTACATATCTGTGGCCCTGCATATCTGTGGTTGCACATCTGCTGATTCAACCAACTGCAAATTGTTTAGCACTGTAGTATGTATTAATGGAAAAAATCAGCATATAAGTGGAGCCACGCAGTTCAAACCCATGTTGTTCAAGTGTCAACTGTACATTGGCCAATAGAGAGGATGTTAACAAGGGTAATTATGTTCCCACATACCCATATAAACCTGTTTATCTCATTACATAGCTACTGCCAATTACAACAATACTGGATTATATCTGACAGTTTTCTTGCCAAATGTTTCTACTTCTCTGTGGACAAGACTGAATGAAAGATCCTACTTTGTGGTGGGTTTTCTAAACAGTATCCATACACACGAACATGCATACATATATCTCACCCCAAGGGAATTCATAATTAAAGGTAAACGCCAGTCACACATGAGATTTGATAATCATTGAATGGTAGTTAAGGATAGTTAATGCTTCAAGTTTTTCTTTTTTTCTTCAATACAAAATTATTATATCTTTGTCAGATCTTTAGAAGTATTCAAAAATATGTTACATACTAAAATTTTTATTATACACACCTGATTTTAATTTAGAATTCTTTTTTTTAATTAATTAATTTGTTTATTTAGTTTTGGGTGCGTTGGGTCTTCATTGCCACGTGCGGGCTTTCTCTAGTTGCGGCGAGCAGGGGCTATTCTTCGTTGTGGTGTGCGGGCTTCTCATTGCGGTGGCTTCTCTTGTCGCGGAGCATGGACTCTAGGGCGCACAGGCTTCAGTAGTTGTGGCACACAGGCTCAGCAGTTATGGCTCACGGGCTCTAGAGCGCAGGCTCAGTAGTTGTGGCGCACAGGCTTAGTTGCTCTGCAACATGTGGGATCTTCCCGGACCAGGGCTCGAACCCGTGTCCCCTGCGTTGGCAGGTGGATTCTTAACCCCTGAGCCACCAGGGAAGCCCTAGAATTCTTTTACTACCTTTGTCTTGGAATGAGAGTGTCAACCAGTGTTGCCCCCACCCCCCAGAAAATGAGTTCACAAGGAAATATGTCAATTGACATACCAATATGAGCTACATATATAATTTAAAATTTTACAGTGCCCACACTAAAACCAAGTAAAAAATTAATTTTAGTAATGTATTTTATGAAACATATCTAATATATTATCAACATGTAACAAATAAAAATTATTCAGAAGATATTTCATATCTGTTTTCTTATTGAGTCTTTAAAATCTAGTGTGTAGTTTTTACATTCAGTGCACCTCATTTTGGACTAGCCACATTTTAAATGCTTAGTGGCTACCTTATTGGACAGTACAGGTACAGACTGTAGTAGAATCACCTATTGTTGCTTATTAAAAATTCAGATTCCTGAATCTTCCCTGACACTTGCTGAATCAGAATCTCTGAGGGAGAGTCTAGTGATCTGAAATTAAAAAAAAAACTCCAGCTGATTCTTCTGCATGTTAACATTTAAGAACCATTTTACTTCTAAGAGTGGTGAATGATTAATCTCTTCCCACCTCCTCTCTCTCTCTCTCTCTCTCTCTCTCACTCTCTCACACACACACACACATGCACACACACACACTGTTAATCTTGGTTAATTACTATCTTCCTGGTAGAAGGAGTAAATTCTCTTTCTTCTATCACCCCTTCCATAAATATATGGTGCTGAAAAACAGGTGTGCTTTCCACAATGATAAGAAAAGACAAGTAGGGCTTCCCTGGTGGTGCAGTGGTTAAGAATCCGCCTGCCGGTGCAGGGACACGGGTTCAAGCCCTGGTCCGAGAAGATCCCACACACCACAGAGCAACTAAGCCCGTGCACCACAAATACTGAGCCTGTGCTCTAGAGCCCGCGAGCCACAACTACTGAGGCCACATGCCACAACTACTGAAGCCCGCGTGCCTAGATCCCGTGCTCTGCAACAAGAGAAGCCACTGCAATGAGAAGCCCACACACCGCAACGAAGAGTAGCCCCCTCTCGCCGCAACTAGAAAAAGCCCGTGAGCAGCAGCGAAGAGCCAATGCAGCCAAAGATAAAATAAAATAAAATAAATAAATTTTAAAAAAAGACAAGTAATGTGACACTTTATAAATAAAAGGAATGCTAACAAATATTAATATCTTAAGTCAGTCTGAATAATTTAATAATTCATGAGTCCATTTTATATTTTCAAAATGTAAGTCATACATTTTTTGTTATAAGAATACATGACAGTCATTAGATAACTTCATTGGACTGCTTTTATATTTTAACTCCGAAGAATTCAGTTATGAGAGAATAGGCATCATAGCACAGTGCTGGCTAAGAACCTGGGATGTGGGATCAGATAGATCTAGGTCCAAGGTCCAGCTCTATGGTGTGTCCTTGGACAATATGTTTAATATTTCTGTGCTTAGGTGTTCTTGTCTGTAAAATGGGAATGACGAGTGTTCTGATAGCATAGGTATGATCGTAACAATGAATGGGATAAAATGAAGTAAGGCTCAGTACTTAATATGGTGTGGTTCTTGTATGGTTAGCACACCATCTTTTCTTGCCAGTCAATGAGAAATTAAACCCTAACGTTCCTTATGCACATATTTATTTTTTTGAACTATATTTGTTGGCAGAACTAATTCACCTGTTTTTATTGAAAGAGTTCAAATTTTGAGAATGTCTGCTAGGCAAGAGCAACATTTTGGCCACACATAGCTGCCACTGATCCTGGAGCTGAGCAATTCTGTTCTAGATAATTGGTGGCTACTCAAAGGGATTTACAATGAACACAGATAATTTAACAGGCACGAGTTATTAGATTCCTCCCTTTTTTCGAGTTAAAGCATTTTCAGTCAGTTTTATACTTAAGGGTTGAGAAAACTTTACTCACTACTTCCTGAATGAGTTTGGGACACTCAGAGAATTGGTAAGGGTGGCTTACCAATTCCCAGAAGTGACAAATGGCAGTGAAAGTGAAAGAAAAGAGTTAAAAATATTAATATCTCAAAAGGATCGTTTAAGCCCTTTTCTGGAGGCAGGTAACTTTTTACACACCTCCTATTGGTGAAGCAAGTACAAACTGAATTATTGTGTTAAATGTGTTTACATTTGCCCCGAAATATTAGTAATACAGAGAGTGTGTTTCAGTTAAAAGGAACCCTGGAGCAAAAATGTGTTACAGTCAGGGGTAGAAGCAGAGTGTATCATTATCTCATAGGTACAGCAGTCAAGATAATGAACAGCTAAGAAGACTGGACAATGGTAGGTGAAGGATGTCTTGTCATGGAACTGTCGATAGAATCTGAGCTCCCTTTCCTTTAGAAGGTGCCATCCAATTGCGGGGATGTGCTGAGCAGCTGGAGGAAAAAAATAAAATAAAAGTAGCCTGATAGTACTTAGTAATTTTTTTTTGCGGTACGCGGGCCTCTCCCTGTGTGGCCTCTCCCGTTGCGGAGCACAGGCTCCGGACGCACAGGCTCAGCGGCCATGGCTCACAGGCCCAGCCGCTCCAAGGCATGTGGGATCTTCCCGGACCGGGGCACGAACCCGTGTCCCCTGTATCGGCAGGCGGACTCTCAACCACTGCGCCACCAGGGAAGCCCCAGTACTTAGTAATTTTAAGCCTGATTTAATATTTTGACATGATTACCAAAAGCCTTAAATCAATGATTTCAGTGTTTAATTCCTCTTATTCTATGAGTTGATGGTCTGGGTTTATCAAGTTCATCAAGACTATTGCCTTGACCTTGAAACAGAAATTCCTCAAGGATTCTTCCTTTGAGAGTTTTTTTTGTTCTTGTTGTTCTTTAGTATGGAGTGGAAGATTTGAATAAGGTTTGGAATTCTGTCCCTGGTGAGGGGCATTAGGATACTTTATAAGTTATAATGAGAGATGGGCTGAAGATGTATTGGGTTGGCATAAACATGGATTGCTACTGAACTGAGTCCAAGAGTAAGCATCCTCAGTGGATAAAAGCTAGATAACATATGGGCCAAAAGAATCCATCAGGTTGGATTTCAAATGAAAAATTCACTAATGCTATAAATCCAAGAAGGTATATTATAGAAAAAAACCTATGTCTGGTGATAGATGGGATCAAGGAACAGTAAATATAACTGTTTTTGGTTTATTTATTCATTCATTCAGCATGTATTGGATACCCACTTCATGCCAGGTGTTGTTCTACATGTTCTAGGTCCTGGGACAGGGGAATGATAGGCAAGTTCTCTGCTCCCATGTAGGGAGACGGGTAAGAGGTGGATAAACAAATGAACACAGTGATTTCACATCGCAATAAATGAGATGAGGAAAATAGAACAGAGCATTATGGGAGAGCAACTGGGGGTCCAGGACAGCTGCTCAATAACAATCTCTCTGGAGAGAAAGTATTTTCAATCCAGAGGGAGAGGAAGCTAGAAGAGGGGAGATCTAAATAGATTCGAGTCTAAACAGAGGAAGGATGCAGGAATAAGCTGCCGTGTTTCTGGCTTCCTCTTTAGTGCTTAAATTCAACTTTCTTCCCCTAAACAATCAGAGCCCTACCTAGGCATAGCTGTTAAGGTCTTTTTGGTAAGTCTAGTGGTTTCTTCCTTCCCAAATCTTCTAGAAATGTCCAAATTGACAGATACATTATAAATTGCTGGAAAGTTGCTCAGGGCTTTTTCACTCACTTTAATTCTTGTATAAGATTCTTTCTGCCCTCGTAATACTAGACAGTCTTCTCCCTCTTCCTAGAGCCACCCACTGAGCCATCCAAAAATAAAACCTTGTGTCTTACAGATTCTATGTATACCAAGCACCCAGTGCCAGGTACACAGTAGATACTATGTAAATATTTTCTGCATAAAAGAAAGAATGGGCAAGAAAGTCTCAAAAAGTCAAGCTGTTAGTTCCTGAATATACTTCCAGGAGTTGTCAAGCTCAAGGTCTAGGATCGATTTCAAAAGAGCAAGGAAATTTTAAAATTCCTGGGTTCACCTTTAGAGACTGTTATTCAGTGGATCCGGAGTGATACCTGTGCATCTGATTTTTTTTTTCTTTTCTTTTTTTCCAAGTTCTCCAGTTGAATTCTTATCAGTTAGCAGTTTCGTGAGTGCTATCAGACTTAGGGAGGGAGACGGGGGAGAAACAAAGATTTACTCTTTCCAGGCTTCCTGGACTTTTGTTGTTGTTTTAGTAAGTGGTGTATTTGAACTGGAGCCAACGATCAAGATTGTTCTTACTGTGTTTAAGAATATAGCAGATAAAGGTAAATTTTGTTGTTTAAATTCAAAATTCAGAAAGCAAATGGGGCAAGATACAGGTCTTCTCTTTTGAAATATGCTCAAACTCTGCCTGTCTGTACTAGCCCCCAACCCTACAATGAAATCAGTTCTTTTAATAGGCAGAAAGTTACACAAATTGAACCGTATTCAGTTGTTTCGATATTCACATACTGAAAGTTTTGGATAGTTAGGATTTTAGATTAGAATTCAACTTTTCCCCCTATTAAGTGCCAGCCAGGCGAGTTGCATTAATGACTGTGGTTATGTTTGAATGTAAATGGGGGACATCTGGCGATATCAGGCGATCAAACGCTGGGAGTCTGCATGATGATTCTCATCTGTTTGTCACCCAGCAGGTGTAATGGATGGCAGGCATGTGGGCTCTTTGCCCAAGTTAATGTACAGACCTAATCTATCGAGGAGAGAATTTTCCTTTGCAATTTTAAAGTGTCACAGCTCAAGATAGGTGTCTGGGGAGGGTGTTGGGGGGAGGCGGGGTGGATATTTCCTATTGCACCCATTTCTTTAGTAAAATCGCCGCTTTCTAGCCTACAGGCATTTCCCTTGTCCCGTTTCAACAAACTTCCACAGCCCAATTTGTTATTCAAAAATTTATGGAAAATGTATGTTAAAGTGAAAAGGGTATATTGTACAGAAGAGGGAAGCAGCTTGTAAGCATATCATTATGTGTGAGCGATGGGGCCCACAGATGGCACTTCTCCTCAGAACCGAGAGTGGTGCCAAAAGCTGAACTCTAAACACGTTTAAATCACATATCTTTCCTTAAAAATGGAGTATTTTGGAAGGAAAAGCAGATGTATTTAAGTACACAAGTGGTATTCTTTTGTTCCTCATATAATAGAGCCCTTTACAAAAGTCGTTGCCTTCTAAGTGTGCAGTAAGCCTTTGATTCCTCAAATTCGCCAGAGGATTTAGTGGCAGTGCATGGCTCAGTTCTTAATAGGATTAACCACTGAGGTAGCACCTTACTAGGAGAACGACTCTTCAAGTCTCCTCACAGCTACTGAAAATTAAAGGATTTGTTTTGATGACTGTGTTCAATGCTAACAGCAAACCTTTGTTTTGTACATTAGAAATAGTAACAAAAAATTATCATGACATACGGGCTTCTTATTTTAATTGAAAATAAATTTAGTTCTTAGACTGTGCCAATCTTTAATTAAGGGGAGGGTAGGCAAAGAGACGAAGGCATTTATATGCTACTTAATATGATTTTCTGGGAATATATATATATTTTTAATCAGTTTTTGTTTTTAAATTTATTTATTTTTTATTAAAAAAAATTTTGGGGGGCTGCGTTGGGTCTCCATTGCTGCACGCAGACTCTCTCTAGTTGCGGCGAGCGGGGGCTACTCTTTGTTGCGGTGCGTGGGCTTCTCACTGAGGTGGCTTCTCTTGCCACGGAGCACAGGCTCTAGGTGCGAGGGCTTCAGTAGTTGTGGCACGCCAGCTCAGTAGTTGTGTTTCGCGGGCTCTAGAAAGCAGGCTCAGTAGTTGTGGTGCACGGGCTTAGTTCCTCCGTGCATGTGGGATCTTCCCAAACCAGAGCTTGAACCTGTGTCCCCTGCTTTAGCAGGTGGATTCTTAACCACTGCACCACCAGGGCAGCCCTATATTTTTTAATACAGTAATCCTGCTGATTTCTTGTTTGGGGTGTGTTTATATTTATTCTTCTCGGAGAATTTATATTTTAATGGGTACAGTTCATGTTGGTGAGATGAACATGGTAAATGACCAGTTCATTTTCATCTCTTCTTCTGGAAGAATGGCATATTCTTTCCACTAGCACCTTATATAATGAGTGTTTTAGCTCTGAAATTAATGGTGACTGGGTATCCTTAATTTTTATTGACGCCATTAGATCTGACAGCAATGTGATTAAAATAGGCATTATTTGTATTAAAAATTTTAGAACATTTTAACATTCTAATTTAACATTTTAATATTCTCACAGCTTCATCTGTTTAGTGATTGTACTTTTAGAAAATATAAAAGTATAATTATATCTATATGACATTTCGGATATGGGATTTTTAATTTTCAAAATATTGCGAACACATTATTTCCAAATTTCTCTATCTCCTTTTTCCTCTCTTATTCTGAAACAGTGAACATAGAGTAAATCTCTTCCAATTGTAGAGGCCTATAATGAGTTGATGTGTATGTGTGTATGAGAGAAAATGTGTGTGTGTGTGTGTGTGTGTGTGTGTGTGTGTGTTTGTACCCATGTATGAGTAGTGTGCCTGAAGGGGAGAAACATGAAATTTTTTTTTAAATGCAATTTCATTATTTTCATCTAACTACAAGTAAAACATAGTGATGGCTGATAAAATGTTGGTAAATAGAAGTCCACTGGCAGCTATTCTTAATGCAAAAATATGAATCAATTATGATTTTTAGTAAACTGATCATTTCCAACTGAGTGCAGTTAAAGCAAATTTAAAGGTGCTTCAGAAGTTTTTGTTCACAGCCTGGCTAGCTGTATTGATTGTGTTTATTTTTGTGAAAAATTTCCTACTCTGTCTTTACTGTGAAAAATTATCATAGACCAGCGCTGGTCAGTGTTCATGTATTTGGAAACGAAATTCCTTAAGCTTTCTTCTTTGGCTTCTTTTGTAGCTTTATAGCATTTGGAGGAATGCTGTGCCTATTTGTATTCTACAGGTATTCTGTATTCCAGGTCAGGCTCTCACCAAGGATGACTGTGTGTTGATGTAAAGTTTTAGGTGGTAGGCCGACTTGATAGCTTGTTGGCTTACTCACTTGAATAACCCTCCCTGGGTGGTGAGAATGCAGGGCCACGAGTGAGCAGAAAAGGAGTTCAGCTGTCTCCATATCAGGGAATTAATACTATGAACAGCTAGGTAACCCTTTGAGGGTGTCGTGGGAGATAGTTGAGGGGATCAGATTAACAAATTAAATAGTTTGCTCATAAACAAGGGTTAAATATGTTGATTACTTTATAATGAAACCACCTGAGTAGTCTGAGACATCAGGTGAAAAGAGATGGCTACCATACACAAAGATCAAACTCTTTTTATGATTTCAAAAGCATTCTTATTCCGTGGGTTAGTTGTCCATCCATCTATCCCTATTTAAAAATAGATGATAATTTTATAAATATGTGTTTATTTCAATGCAAATCCAATGCCCCAGAATGTTTCCGCGTAAATCAATTCTAAGCAATGTCTTTTGTCAAGTTTTTATTTTTCCTTAAAGATTTCAGAATTTCTCTGAAGGACCCACATACATTCCTCAACATAAAAGAAGTAATCATGAAGGGATTCACAGGGACCTACAGGTTTCTGCTTGAACCAATTTGTCTCCGAACACAGTATATTGTATCCTAAAGCTATTCAGAAAATAAAAACAGTCCTTATATGATCGAGTCCTCTTTTGATTGCACTCTGGGCCTCCATATGAATGCTCTTTTAAATACTTTAGCAAAAGCAAATGAACCCCAACTATCTATGAATTAATTATAATTAGTGCCTGATTTAATGTTTTCTTTTGCATTCCTTTTTATATGTATCCCTCTGAAACAAACATTATTCTAGGCTGCAGTACACAATTATTAGTTCAGGTTGAAGTGATTCTGTATAAAATTGACCTCATATTTATTCATTCAAAAAATGAGCAGGGAGAGAGTGAATATTTTATAAAACTCCAGTAATGTCTCTATCAAAAAACTCTGAAGCAAAATAAGGTTCGACCCTTTCAAAATTGCTTAAAGAATTGGTATTACACGGGGTATCTTCTTAAACTTTTGTCGATTATTTTTTTCTTTTTATTGAAACTGTTGAACATAAGCTTTGGATCACATATTATGCATTTGAAAGTTGAAAATATGATTGTGTTTTGACTGGTTTGGTGCATCTCTATGATAGAAACCACATATTCTGAGCAAAATTATGCCAGAATTTGACAGGTTATTGTGGAAATCTCTGTGTGGGAGAGAAGATGATTTAAATTAATTGAAATGTTATCCTAAAGCGTGAACATTTCAGAGATTCCATACAGTGAGAAAAGGAAACTTCTTTGGTCAGAAGTGGTTTTGGAGGGAATAAAACATATTATAAAAATAGATATTATTTTAAGCATACCTTCTTGTTATTATGTGTGACATTGGTCAGAGCCACCAATGATTGTGCTCTGCTAATTAACCTCTAACGTTTACTTGACAGTTCTGTAATCTCTTTGTCACAGCCTTCAGGTCCTCAGGGGGGCTTCAGGGACCTCTGGAGGTTTTGAAATGTTTTCTCGGGGCTTTCTCCTCTTCAGATCTAACTTAGCTAGCTTGGAGATATCGATGAATTTCAGATAGCATTTGTGTTGAGGCCGCTCTCTTGCTCCACTGTACAAATTTACCATTAAAAGCAAATAAAATATGAGCTCCCTCTCCCTCCCCTGAAGCCCGAGGAGCCTGCATCACCACCCCAGTGGTACATTTGGCACCTCAGATTGACCTAATGCTCCCCTCATGACAAAAGAAGTGAGATGCATTGAACAACCATAACTGTATTAGAGATTTCTTTGCAAAAAGCAGTGTTATGTTTTAAGTTGTTCATGTTTAATAGCTTTGCTATTTATGTGACTTTTTTTTTTTTTTTTTTTTTTTTTTGTGGTACGCGGGCCTTTCACTGTTGCGGCCTCTCCTGTTGCGGAGCACAGGCTCCGGACGCACAGGCTCAGCAGCCATGGCTCACGGGCCCAGCCGCTCCGCGGCATGTGGGATCTTCCCGGACCGGGGCACGAACCCGCATCCCCTGCATCGGCAGGCGGACTCTCAACCACTGTGCCACCAGGGAAGCCCTATTTATGTGACTTCTGATGTGTCTTTCTAATGCATATGACTAGGTGGCAAGATTTCATGGGTTGGCTTGTGGCTCACACTTTAATGCACCTTCCTCCTTAAGGACACAGGTCCTTAAGCAGCCTTAGTGCCAGGCCACAGGCATGCATACATGAATACAAAGACCTGAGTTCCTTGTTAACTACTGTCATTTTCTTGGGAAGGGCTGTGCAATAGAAATATAATGCAAACCCCATATGTTACTTTAAATGTTCTAATAGACACATGAAAAGTAGTTAAAAGAAGCTGGTGAAATTAATTATGTGAATATATTTTATTTAACTCAATATATTCAACATTATCCTTTCAATGTGTAATAACCAATATAAAAATATTATTGAGTTAGTTTACATTTTTATACTAAATCTGTGAAACCACGTGTGTGTTTTCCATTTACAGCACATGTCATTGCAGACTTGCCACATTTTAAGTGCTCAATAGCCAATAAGTAGCCATATGTGGCTGGTAGCTACTCTGTTGGACAACATAGATCTAGAGCTCAAAGTAATATCTGATATATGATCAATTGGGTATTTGTCAAATGAATGCATGAATGTCATTAGTTGACTGGTTTTAGTATATCTAGATCAATTAATACTTCTCTACCTCATAAAATTATTTTATTGCAGGTCCAAATGCCTCATTATCAAATTTCCTTATTGAGTAGTAGAGAGATCTTCTATTTGGACTTAGAATATTCCATTTTTGAATAAGGCTGAAGTTTCTAAACATTTATGTGAATCATAGAAAGCAAAATGGCTTGAGTATTCTGAAATTCATTTGAACTCATCATTTCATTTTCTTCTGCCATGTGGAATGAAACTCATATGCTCATATTTTTATGTTTATGAAATATTTTTATTCATTAGAAAGAAGTCAATTAATTTGCATTTACTAATCTCCCATTCCTCACATTGTAATATCATTCTCTTTATATCTCAAGGGAAAATTGTTCATATTTCTTCTAAGCCTATAAACTTAATTTCCATTAAGGGAACTGGTAGTTTGAATGAAGATAACAACATCTTGCAAGTTTTACTCCTATTGTCTGGCTTTTTATAGGTTTATCTGTATCATTTCGTTTTGTGGCGTTTGTGTAAAATACGTAGTCTGGTATTTGTTTAATTTTTATGCTGGAAAAGTCTATCTGAAAGATGCAAATTAAGGCATTCCTAAATTACTCCCCAAATGTCAATAATATTTAATTAATTTCAATTACTCATTTTATAATACTTTTAAAAGAATATTTAGAATTCTCAAATTTCCTATAAACATTAAATGAAAAGTTAAAATAATTTGATTGAATCAACAGTGGACCCAGATTAACTTCCATCAGTCATCTAGAAAATGTATTTCTGTTAGAGAAAAGGGTTTGGAATAAAAATAGATAGATGGCATTGTCCTGTGTATGCACAATTTTGTGTATTCCATGTGAATTTATTTATAAAGAGAAGTCTAGGAGGGTGCTTACCAACATGTAAGCAGCAGTTATCACCAGCTGATGTGCTTTTTTTTTTTAATTGGAGTATAGTTGCTTCACACTGCTCTGTCAGTTTGATGTGCTTTTGAACGACTTTTACTGTCTTTGTTTTTATTTAACTGTACCTTTTTTTAACAATGATACTATAAAAGAATATTCAAAAATAAATTTGAAAATATAGATTTCATTGTAGTTACATAAAGTCTGTAAAATCTAACAAAAATTTATATTTTAGAAAAAAAAATTACAGTTTGGGTTGGGTTAGTTTCATTATAATTTAATTAATAAGATATTTAATTTCAATCAATATATGCATTATCTGACATATCAGTTTAGACGGAAACCTAATAAATAACATTTGATAAATGTATTGCTTTAAAGCATGCATCATTTGTTACTGAGTATTTGATAAGTGAACTATACTGGTCAAAAAATCATTTCCATTTATCCAACTGACAAATCTTCATAATGCAAATAATATGAGGTAAATTTGATACTTCAGAAAGCAGATTTTTATGCAATTCTACTTCACTAATAAAAAATAATAATAGCTAACATTTAGTATGTACCAGTCATTAAGTGAATTATCTATGTAATCTTTACAGCAACCCTGTAAGTTAGATATTGTTATTATCCCTATTTTACCCAGGAGGACTCTAAGGAACATAGAGGTTTGAAATTTGTCTTGGAATCCATGGCTATTGTGTCTTTGTCACATGTTAAACCCAAGCAGTTTAACTGTAGAGGCTAGAGATTTATTAATCATTATGCTGTATTAAATATACTATGTACACTGACCATGCCTGTTTTTATTTTACATTCTAGCAACAGGCTTTTAAATTTATAATTAACATGATTTGAAGTAACAAAGCCAATAACATATCTCTTGCCTAAAATTAACAGCTGTCTTGTTGTTATAGAGAATTCCTAACTTCTCTTTAAAATAAATTTGTGATCTAGCTGAAACAAATATTTGACTTAAGTGCAGGCTTATTTACAGGTCCAAAGATGAAGGTCAGTGATCTGTCCAAGGCTGTACAACTAGTCCATGAGAAGGCATACAAGCTCCATGTGTTTCTACTGTTGAGGCTTACTTTTATGACTTGGTACTATTCCTAATTATAAAAATAAGTTTTAGATTCAACCCATTAGTGAATCTTCAAAATATTCTCTCAATTTTATTTAGTAATAAAATTGTTAAATTGTGGCTCTTATTAGCATTAAAAACTAATATTCAAGAGAAATTAAAGGATCAGAACTGCACAAGTGAGTAAACAGACTTGATTATAAGGACACCTAATTATTACAAGGTAGGATATAATTAAGTGCTAAAGTTGTACAATATAAAGACAATAAAGGCTACGGAATTTCTAAGGAGGAAATCAAAGAACTGTATTGCTTTGCTGGGCTGTGATTGCCAGGTTGAAAACTTGGGAAAAAAACAAAATAAAAACAAAGCAAGTTGACACAAGGTATTATAATTCTGTCTAGTCTTGTCAGTTTGTCTTTTAAAGACACATAGTCTTGATCAGACAATTCTAATTCTATCATTTCCTTATAATCAGACTATCAATGTACCAAAATAAGCAAGATAGCAGAGCAAGGAAAGCAGAAATTGCGATGAACATTTGTTGTATGCCTACTGTGTTCTAGAAACATTTTCTTTCCCTATTCAAATTTGTGTTGTAGGAGTTTTGCCCCTGCTCCCATTTTACAGATAAGTAGACTGAGGCTCAGAGGGTCTGAGGAACCTTGCATGAGATTGTACTTATTAGTGATGGAGACACAATTCAAACTCAGGTCTGCTGTGACTTAAGTTCTGTACTCTCCATTGCTCTATGGCAAGCCCTCTTCCTGTCTGGAAGATCAGGAAGCTAGCACCCAGTATTTATTACATCTTACCAGGAGTCTTTGTGGAGGGCTGGAAGGTTTTTCAGAGTGGCCAGGGAAGATAGAGCCATCAGTCTGAAAATAACACTTGCCCTTGGGAGGAAGGTGATTAGGAGTGTGGTATCCAGCTGTGGCCACATATGGACACTGGAGATGGGCTCAGTCAGACTGGCCCCCATCTTGCTCACCAGCACTGCCTGGGAACCTACCTGGGTTTTGACATGTGGATGTCTACGTTAGTACTCAGGGGATGAGAATGACTGGAACAGAGCTGGGAAATTAGAACCATTCATTTTCAACTGTTGTTTCTCTTTGTTGACCTTTCTTTTCATGTTTGCATTATTTGTGAAATTCCTTTGAAAACTTAAGAAATCTCCCTGTGCCTCCATCACTGCCCCAGTCGTACTGCCAGGGGAGAAGGGAATCTAATGAATAGCGAACATCTTAGCAAATTCACTTAATTTGTGGACTTTTTTGAAAGGGGGAGGAGTGTGTGTGAATTTTTAAAAGTTAATCATTGGGAAATGAGCACAAAAATCTCTGTTGATGATTTCGGACCTGTGGCCTTGGAGTCGTGGTAACAACTATGACAACAATGACGCTGACAAGTAATGTAGGGGTGCCGTGTGCCAGGCACTGTGCTAAGTGCTTTGATAGATTTTTGTGTTTAATTTTCACAACATTTCTGTGAAATAGATGCTGTTATATCCAAATTTTAGGTAAGGAGAGCTTAGGTCATTTGTCCAAAGCAAGTTGTGTTAGAGTCAGGGCACTTCCCATATCCTATTGACTATGGCACCAACTAGCAAGTATTTGAATTTAAAAGTTGACAAAATAGTGCTCAAACTGTATGGGTGAGCAAACAGTACATTTTAAGATGAAATAAATCATTTATAAATGTGAAGAGCAGACCTAAAATCTGTATATTGCTAGAAAGATGCCTTTAAACTCTTCTCCCATTCTAATACTTTGCATTTCAGTGTTATAATATTATAAACAGCATCACATTTGAAGTATAACAAATGAGTATGCTATTGTATCTTAATGGGAATGGTGTGCCATAGTCAAAATAACTGAATTAATATGTTTTATACCATATTTTACATTCCTCTTTTGAAATATATTCAAAAGGGTAAGGTATACAATTAAGCTAATTTAGCTCCCAATTCCAGCTTCCCTACATTTTGAAGATATATGGTATTTATTTGCATTTTTATTCTTTTTTTGGTTTGTTTTATGTGCTCATTTTAATCTTATCTATTTTCTTTCTTTTTCTTTTTTTTTAACAGTCACATCCAGCTTTTTATTGCCTAAGCAGTCTGGGACTTGCTTCATCACTTGGCTTTGCTGTGGAGCACTCCTGTAGAGCTCACTGTTGCACATTGAAGATCCACCATTTTGGTGAGTGGAATCATAGCTACAATTTTGTGTTTTGCTGTGCCTCAAGTTCTGTTTGCATTGTTGACCAAAGTGCTTTCATACAGAGCACAAAATAGGGCTTTTCCAGCTCTGTGCAGGAAAGCTGGCTTTTCTTTTTTTTTTTTTTTTTTTTTTTTGCTTTTTTCCTTATGGACAAAAGTAATTAGTACTGTCATTTTCCCTCTGAAATCTGCGATTGTCTCTCTTGCTCCCAACCCAAGAGAATGACTTTACCATTCTTCAGTCATGCATCTGGTTCTTATCTACCTGGATGGACTCCCCCTCCAGCCCCCAATTCCTCATTCCCTAGCCTCTAAGAATAATTTGGCCACCACACTTTTGGTATTTGTTATGTACATATGGAAATAAACGGTGATGGTTTTGATTAGCTGGACCACATAACATCACATTGTCGTGTGTAAAGACCTTTTGGATAGAAAAACTTGTTCCCCTTGATCTGTTTAATGTTGTTAATCTATGCAGGCAGAAAGCAAAAAGGAAGCCGGCAAGTCTTTCTAATGCTCCTAGTAAAATCCTTTCTGCTTTTATTGTCCCTGAACTGGCATCCTCAATATATTTCTACAGCATCTAACATCATATATCAAATGTCTTCCTAAGGCTTTCTTGGACTTCCTACATCCATTTTTCTCTGGTGTTTTGCTTTCTTCGATCTTGCTTTTATATTTTTACAAGTCAAATCCTACCAAGTTTGACCCGTAGATGGGTTCTATAGGGACAATTAATATATTATACAGTTCTCATTTGGGGATGGGACATCTGACTTAGCTAAAACATTAGTTACAGAATAATTTCAGTAATTTGAGTATGTATAGAGATTTTGTGGCCAAGGATGAGGTATGAGAGGAGGTCCAGTAAAGACTCATAAGCGATTAGATGGATAAATGGAAAAGGTATCTGGATTAAATCCTTTTTTCTTTTTCTATATTTTTTATTGCTTGCAGAAGCTTTTTCAATGAAAATGAGGCAGTGAGTATAGGTCTAACGTGGCTGAGGGAGTGGGCATGGGAATAAGGGAGGGGTGATGATGGGAACACCCTCAGGAAGGAGGTGTGTGTAATATAGTGATCAGACAGCTTAGTTCAATCAGTCAGTTTAGAGTCTACTTTCTCTAAAGTATCTTTGTTCGTAGTGTCTTGGAGATCAGATCCAAACTGGGTTGTACAAGGAAAACTTGATTTTGTTAGAGCACAGCTCTGACTTCACGGTTGCTCACACACAGATCGGGCACCATCCTCTCCCAGAATCATCTCCCGGTTCCACTTTCTGTCTTGGAAACTTGGGTCCATCATTGTTTCTATTCTTAAGGAAATATCACCAAGTGTTGGAAATCCATTATAAATGCAGAGTTGTTAATTTTGGAAGCAATAGGAGGGCGTACGGTGAAACAGACCTAAGACTCTGACGTGTCCATGCTAGCCCGTCTGTCCTCTCCCAGAGCAAGTAACAGAGGAGAACACTGCAGAGTTAGAGGAGGTGAGTTTGGTGGGGCAGGACCTAGAAGAATGAATCCTGCGTTGGAGAAGGAGGCCTGTGTTTAGGATTCCTAGAGGATTTTCCTGACCTTGTTAGAGCCAGCAGTTGTCCCCTGTTTTTCCCTTTCTTGCTCATCATCCTAAGTTTATCATCTAAAAAGCTTATAACCTTTTGATTAGGTTTTCTGGAGAAGATGGATCTTTGGTACAGGGTGGTCAGGCAGAGGATAATGAGGAGTAGCATGTAGATGTGGGAAGAGGGAGAAAAGGCTACATGGTCTTAGGAACTTCCTTGATAATGAAAGCAGGTCTCCAAATCTCAGTGATCTGCCTAACGTGCTGGCCTGAAAATTCATTACGCTTTCTCAATGTTCTCGTTAGGTTTTGCTATCATTTTAGTTAGGGCAGTACTTTGGTAATTGACTATTGCAGCCAAAAATGCCTTGAATTTTGGCCAAATAACAAGCCAGTCAGTGAGGCCAGGCTTGGTTTTCAGAAAACTACTATTAACTTTGAGAAGAAGTTCTTCACGATAACTCTCTGGCATCATATTTTATATTCTATTGAACCTGTTCTCAAGAAATACCCACCTACTTGGAAAAGGACTCTGCAAGTCTTCTGCCCTCTGCTGTTCATTCAGAGTGTCATTTGCAGCCCTAATAGAATCAGTGAGAGTAGCTTTCCCAGACAATAGGAGGCTTTATAAATATAAGCTGGTGTTTGCCCAGGTTTTCACTTTCCTCCTAGACCACCAATGGCTTTTTTTCTTTTCAACTTAAGCTTATGCCTGAAGTTTTAAATAATACTCTCTTTGCTCATAAGAGACAGAATAAAGCATACAGCTTTTCTGGCCAGGGATCTACCTTAAACGTTTCCATGTGGCTCCTTTTGCTTCACTGGTAGTACATAAAATGGTTTTTAGTCCATGGTGATGGTGGATTGATAGAAAACACGAGATTTAAATGGAGGTTCTTATAGTTCTAGGACAGTCATATCTGCTTTCAACCAGACTAGGATGAAATGCAAGCTGTGATTTTATCATCACTAAAACATGCTTTTTGGCTATTTTTCACTATTTTAAAAATGACGATGAAAGAGAAAGCAACTTAAAAATCATAGAAAAAACTGTGATACTTTGAAAGATTGCCTTTGATAAGGGCTAAACAGAACGAATGTTTCTTGATTTCCGATATTATTGAAATGAAACTCTAATTTAGGTAGAAAATTTGGGAAAATCAACAGACCTACATGAAGGCTGTGTTTTCAGCTACACATCGGCAGTGGGTGAGGTGTGGTTTTAATTCCCCATCAATAGAAAGCAAGTGACATTTTTCACTTTCCTTCCCATTTAAAGAGTTCATAATAATCAGTATGTACTGAATATATGTGGCCAAGTCTCTTTAAAAAAATAAGATTAACACATTTATTCTCTAGTTTCAAATCCACTTCTATATAAGAACTGAAATTATTAGCACCATTTTGAAAGTATTACACTAAGCTCTTTTTTTTTCCCTTTTCTTTTTTTGCCAGCAGAGAAACACCCTTTAATACTCAACATCTAACCTCTAAGATGAGTGCATTTTGAGATTTTCTTTTTCCCTGCATTACATGCCTGAGTTGCTTCTTAACATTGTGAGACTTACAACAGGTTTTCTTTAAATATTTCACATTCTCTCACATACAGTCATGCAATATTATATATTTCACAAAATATTTTCTTGAAAATTTAAAGAACAAAGTAGAACTTATATAACCAGAACTAATATATGATGCTTGTGGTGTTTTAATATAACAATTATGAATAGATGAAAAGTAGAAAGGAACAGTTAGTAAATGTGTACCATATACCACATTTAAAACATGTTTTCTCCTTAATATAAATTATTTTATTTAACATAAAAACAAAGTCTTATTTAATCCTAAAATCTGCGGTCTAAGAGGTTAAATATTTTGTTCAAGGGAACCAAGTTTTTGGGTCCAATCTGTTACTCCAGATACTGATCCACTGATTGAACATTTTTTGACCAGCGAAAATATGGGATTATTCTAGAGAAAACCATATGTTTTATTATAAAGAATTACATAACTTTCTAAATTATGGATTGTCTTGTTTAAATTCCTGCTGTTGTCACTTATGCTGAAGTGGGACTAATGTACTTAGCATTTTTGCCAACCACCATTGGATGCAGATTTTGGTTTCCATGTCCCTGAATATATCAGTATATATCAGGGAGATATTTGTAACATGGACTAAGAAAATTATAAAATGCTATTTAAATTTTTAAGTAGCTCATTTGGAAAATTGACATGGAATACCTTTGAATGACTTTGTTTACTATTATAAAACATTTACAAAAAGAAGAAAACTATCCTATAGCTGTTTATTGTATCTTCAGAACTATGCAAAACAGGATGAACAAATAGAACAGAATTTGAGTAAAACCAAGCATCTCAACAAGGTGTTGAGTAAATAAAGGAAAATAAGTAAATGAGTTCAATTTGACTGAAAAACTAAAACATAAATATATATTGTTAAAAGGTCAGTTTAAGGGCTTCCCTGGTGGCACAGTGGTTGAGAGTCGCCTGCCGATGCAGGGGACACAGGTTCGTGCCCCGGTCTGTGAAGATCCCACATGCCACGGAGCGGCTAGGCCCGTGAGCCATGGCCACTGAGCCTGCGTGTCCAGAGCCTGTGCTCCACAACAGGAGAGGCCAAAACAGTGAGAGGCCCGGGTAACGCCAAAAAAAAAAAAAAAAAGGTCAGTTTAATATAAATTAAATACCATCATACATAATATAAATTATAAATAAGTCAAAAGATTATAGTCAAGGTCTTTAAATGGATATTTGCATGTGTGTGTGTGTTGTGTTCATGCATATCATACCCAGTTCCATAGAAAATGGGTTGCAAAAGTAAGGCATCTTAATAAAGAATGTAAGAATACAAGATCATAGTCATACAAAGAATAAAATATCAAGAACATAGGGAAAATAAATAAATACAGTTGAGTCTCCTTATTTGTGGTAGTCATGTTCTGTAAAGCTGTCTAAAACACTGAATTAGCAAATGCTGAACCACTGCTCCTAGGGGGAATAGAGGATTAAGTAAGTGCAGCCCTGTGGTCGCAATGTTTTTATCAATCAGCAGATCAATACGTAACCTTGTTTTATGTGTGTTTCTGTTTAAAAACAAAAGAAAAAAGAAAAGAAAAAAAAGACTTCTTATTTAATATATATTGTTGATTGTTAACAGTGAACTCACAGACAACAGCACTATAACTACCCCCTGAACAAAGCTTATCTAGCACATGTCCTTTCTCCATTAGGCACATCACAGCCTTTTTGCACTTACATCACTAGACAGCACTTCAGTACAATGCTTGGGGGTCATTTTATTTTTTATTTTTTTTAATAATAATCTTTTTTTTTTTAAACCCCACACTTTATTTATTTATTTTTGGCTGTGTTGAGTCTTCATTTCTATGTGAGGGCTTTCTCTACTTGTGGCAAGCAGGGGCCACTCTTCATCGTGGTGTGCGGGCCTCTCACTATCGCGACTTCTCTTGTTGCGGAGCACAGGCTCCAAACGCGCGGGCTCAGTAGTTGTGGCTCACGGGCCTAGTTGCTCCGTGGCATGTGGGATCCTCCCAGACCAGGGCCCGAACCCGTGTCCCCTGCATTAGCAGGCAGATTCTCAACCACTGCGCCACCAGGGAAGCCCGGGAGTCATTTTAAATAGCAAAATCACCAGCGATATGCACAAAAACGTAAAAATGTGACACTATGGAGACAATGCAAAAGGCTTATTTATAATATGAGCACTGACACCACAAGGCAGTTTCCTTGTTCCATCTCAGCTGGAAACCTGCATCAGGTGATTCAAAGTTTTCACTGCTCTGTGCCAGGAGTCTTGATTTCAGAGTTACAAATATCTTTAGTTCCTCTGTAAAAAGGAGTTGAAAGTGGATACACCTATGTTCAGTAATTAATGTTTCAATATTTTATCTTATTTGGAAATTATCTAGATATTCATTGAATAGTCATCATTTAACTTATCTCAGTACAGATGGTTCCTGACTTACGATGGTTTGACTTAAGATTTTTCAACTTTATGACGGTGCAAAAGAGATTCACGTTCAGTAGAAACAGTACTTCGAATTTTGATCTTTTTTCGGGCTAGTACATGTAGTACGATGCTTTCTCATGGTGCTGGGGAGCGGCAGTGAACTGCAGCTCCCAGTCAGATATTCAGTCATGAGGGTCAAAAACTGATACACTTAAAACCATTCTATACCCGCGCCAGCATTCTGTTTTTTACTTTCAGTATGATGTTCAATAAATTACACGAGACATTCAACTCTTTATTATAAAATAAGCTTTGTGTTAGATGATTTTGCCCAACTATAGGCTAATGTAAGTGTTCTGAACACATTTAAGGTAGGCTAAGCTAAACTATGATGTTTGGTAGGTTAAGGGTATTAAATGCATTTTCAACTTATATTTTCAATTTACAGTGGGCTTATTGGAATGTAACCCCATCTTAAGACTGTAGAGCATTAAGGTTTCAAGTGACGAAAAAGATTTTGGAAAGTATATTTAAGTTGACATGCCATAAAGCATAATTATTGTTGAAAAGTTTATTTATAAACTTTTATCTTATTTACATCTACTTAATTTACTTATTCTTAACAATTATGTTTAGATTACTAATGAAAATTTCATGAGGCATTAAACAGGTGACCATAGTCTTTTTTTTAAATTTAGTTTATTATTTTATTTAATTTATTTATTGTTTCTGGCTGCTTTGGGTCTTTGTTGCTGCTTTGTTGCTTTTCTCTAGTTGCAGCTAGCGGGGGCCACTTTTCGCTGCAGTGCACAGGCCTCTCATTGTGGCGGCCTCTCTTGCTGTGGAGCACGGGCTCTAGGCACATGGGCTTCAGTAGTTGTGGCCCGTGGGCTCAGCAGCCGTGGCTCGAGGACGCTAGAGCACAGGCTCAGCAGTTGTGGCGCACGGGCTCAGTTGCTCCACGGCATGTGGGATCCTCCTGGGCCAGGGCTCAAACCCGTGTCCCCTGCATTGGCAGGCAGACTCTCAACCACTGAGCCACCAGAGAAGCCCCTGACCATAGTCTTAAGTTATCTTTCTTGCTGATAAATTCTGTAACCGAGATAACATGAGCTTATTTGAATGTTAGTAACCAAGATAGAATAAAAGTAGTATGTTTAATGTTGATAACACTAAAAATATGCCTGTTTTAATTAAGGCAACAAACTTAAACTAGCTTTTATTTTCTGAAGATTATCCTAGATCATGAAACATGAAAAACAGTTTAGTTAGTTTCTATATTTCTGAGAGTATACTTGATTTATATAAACAGTTGTTTGTCTTTGAGACAATTAAATAGAACTATTTACAAATTAAATTTGGTGATATCATCTGGAGGTAGAAAAAAAATCACATATCTATAACATACATACATAGACATATATAAACTTACAGACAAACTCAGAGATCTTACAGCTTTTGTTTTAAAATTTTAGCCATGAGACAAATAAAATAATGCAAAACTCACTAGCTTATAAAAGAACAGTTGAATCCAAATTGTGTTTCTGGCACATAGAATAAGTTAGGGTTATCTGCTCAGATGGCTAAAGCTTTTACTAATATTTGTGGGAAAGACTTTTAAGAATTTTCATTTACCTAATTTCCAAATAGCTTCTTTTTTTTTTCTAATAAGAATTACCTTCCTGAAGTTTGCATTTCAAGAGATGGCTCTGGGTTCCTAGAGAAGACCAGGTAGAGCATTTACGTCTCAGAGAACACAGAGAAAGGATTTAAGTTTCTCAGAAAAGGGATTTTGTTTCCTAAATCCAGACTTTTACAATATCTGTAAGCCTTTCAGATGAATGGGGGAGGCTTTGGGGTTGGTAAAAAGGATAAGTGGGCTTTGAATTTTTTCTATAGTCACATTTCTGTTCTTGTAAACACTATATTTGTAAGACAAACACAAATAAAACTGTTTTTAGTTTCTCAAAGAATTGGGTTGTAACCTGAATGATATCCAGAAGCTGACCCAGCCATCCAACTACATTATGCTCAATTTGCTTCTTTATATCAGGAAGTAGATCTTCAACTAAGATGGAAATCAAAAGATTCCTGTGTTCTAGATTTGGAGCTGGGTGTCTTTAGAATGTTTTAGTAAATTCTTCCACAGCAGCTTCAGAAGGCTTTTCTTTCCCTGTGGATACGTAGTTTCATTTTAGCTTTGGGAAGAAGGCCTGAAAGAAAGTTCCTATAAGGCTCTGAATATCAACTTCCAACTTGACCAACTTCTGAACATAAGGCCACTTAAAAAAAATCCTTTTGAATATCTTGTCAGGTTTCAGCCAGGACAAACAATAAATATTCTTGGCAGTATTGAACAACGCTGTGAGCACAAGAGGAGTCCCCAAAGAGGATGCAAAGGATATTGCCCTCCCAAGATCCAGAGCCATATCTCAAAGATAGACATAAGAAAGAAAAACTCAGTTCCCCTGAGAGCTGGCAACACTCATTAGAACCAAGCCACAGACAGAGTGCAACCCGCATTTCTGTCTGGCCATATTTGGGGGCCCCTCAACCTCCCAGTTGCCAAATCAAGTTCTCTGGACATGAAATGAAATAAACAAGAGGCAATAGGCATCCCTGGGAGAGACAGGATCCATAATCAATGTTTTTTCCTGCTAATCCAAGCTTGGAAAGGAAGGGACTGAAACCACCCAACCCAGATTGGGACTAGAACCCACGGGCCAGGACTGATACCCAGCCAAAACTCAGATTGGGACTTGAATCCTCTGTCTTTTAATTGAGATTACACATCTGGTCTCAGGATTTAATGAAGCTCAGGTCCTTGATGTCTTGTTGCAGATGAGAATTCAGTGAGAGACAAAGTGATAAGTAAGAAGTGGATTTATTTAGAGAGATGCACATTCCATAGACAGAATGTCTCAAAACGCAAGAGTGGCCCCAGGGCATGGGGTCGTCTCAGAAAGTGAGAGGGGCCATGGGAGAAACACACTCCACAGACAGAGTGTGGGCCATCTCAGAAGGCCAGAGGCCCCAAAATATGGGGTGGTTAGTTTTTACGGGCTGGGTAATTTCATAGGCTAATGAGTGGGAAGATTATTCCAACTATTCAGGGAAGGGGTGGGGATTCCTAGAAATCAGGCCACCACCCACTTTTTGGCCTTTTATGTTTGGCCTCTGAACTGTCTGCTGCCTGTGAGTATGTCATTTAGCATGCTGATGTATTATAATGAGTGTATAATGAGGCTCAAGGTCCACTGGAAGTCAGATCTTCTGCCATCTTGGACGTAGTTGGTCCTAACCAGTTTTTGTCATATCCTCAATGGCTGTGTCATTCTTTTAAAGGTTGTGCCCTGCCTCCTTCTGTCCTGTTTCAGGACTCTTTGAAATCTTACCTCCCTCTCTTGACCAGACACCAAAGATACAGGTCTGGGACAGCTGACTTTGGAAAGAATTCTCACCCTTTGCCAGCTTCTGGCAGTTTTCCCAGGATCCCATCTAGGTTCTGGAGTGAGTGTGGTGTCCCATTAAGTTTCATTCTGGTCACCAGAAACTATAGAGGAAGGAATAATAATTTTTCCTCTACCCTTTGTAGTGAGTGCCTACCTGAGACTCCTTTTTCTCTAGGGCACCTCACAAATGGATAAGCTTATGTTAAGGTGGTTGAAAGTTCTCCATAGTGGTCACTGTAATGCAAGATTATCTTTGGTAAGGTTAACCTACTTGTTCAGCCTTAAAACAAAATTTTATTCACCTGAAGCCTCACCCTGGACCCAGTCCAGCTTAAGTCAGACCCAGTCTGGTTCTTAAGTCAGACCCAGTCCAACTGCCTCGGTTTTGAACCCAATCTGGAAAAGAAATGCTCAAATAAAGCCTGAAAGCTCATAATGCAAACGCTGGCATAAGAATTCAGTAAAAAGGAGGAGGAAGCAGAAGGGGAGGAAGAGAGTGGTACTTGACGCCTTCTGCTGTTATGCGTTAGCTGTTTAACCTTGAGAAGCAGGTTTACTCTCTGAGTCTCACTTTCTTTATCTATAAAATGAGATGATGTCGACTCCTGGCTAACATTGTGGCAAATGTTTTGAAGTGGTTGCAGTGAAAGTCTAGCACAGTAGGTGGTATGTAATAGGCCCTCAGTAAGCAGCCCTTGTTGTGATTCTGCTGTGCGCTTATCAAACCCCCAGCCATTATTCACGGCTCATTCTGTGCCATCCATTCTCTGGTGCTTTCCCTTATGCGTGCTGCCCACGATGATAACTACAATGATAACTCTTACCTCTGAATTTCATATCACTTCTTTCATTCTTTTAAAGCACCAACTTATACTTGCAATGTAATTGAACCTTTTAGAAAGCAAAAAAGGCTTACAAACTTTTACCACATTTAACATACTATACTCTCTTAAAAGACACATATATAAAACATTTCACGAATTAGTTTTTTCAATTAAGAATTACATGAAATAAGAAAGGTCGTCTCAGCAGAACCCAAGAAGGTGAATTCCCATCGAGGTAATAGTGGAAAAAACATAATTTAATTGTCACCTCTCAAAGTTTCAGTTTTTTCTGCAAAGTGGCATCAAAGTGGCTTGCCCAGGGTTGCAAAGTCAATGATGAAGCTGGAAACAAGGTCTGTCTGACTTAGAGCTGAAGTTTGATCAGTGACTGCTCTTAAACTTGGCAGGCTTGATCATGTTACTAAACTTCCAAGGGCTCCAGGTTCCCATGTGTATAAGTGCTTCCCTCATGGGCTGTTAGGAAGAGTCAGTTAGTTACTCTGTGTAAAAATGTAAAAATCCATAAAACAGTGCTGGGCTTATAGTAAGCACTTTTATTTTTGTTGTTGTTGTTATTTTAATTATTATGACTATTATCATTAGCAGTAGCAACAACAGTCATCATATTATTATAGCATTATTACCCAAAAAGCAAAATGAGTATCACTGGTGGTACAGGGCACTGAAGTGATTAATAGAACAGTGAAACAGGGAAACAGAACAATGAGGAAGTTATTCCCATTTCAGATTTCTCTCATAAGTCCATTAATTCAAGAAGAGCATCTCAGTTTATATGTACTAAGGTTTTAACAACTCCTTTAAACTTGTTCTTTTCTCTCTTTTAGGAAAAGAAAGATAGCAGGCTCAGACTCAGAGCTTTCATTAGCTAACTGTATGTAGTTTGAAATGAGGAATGTTTTAAAAATTAAATTTATTTTTACAGCTACCTTCTAGCCATAGCAAACAATACTGTTTCTTATGCTTAAGTCTTTTATCATTAACTTTTAAAATAGTGTGCTTAAAAAACAAAAATTTATCCAGATATGTAAAAATAGTAAGAAATAATGCCGATGGTGTGAGAGGGTGGCCATTGGGAAGGTAATGATGGAACTATGATTGGGAAATATTGCAGTATAAGAAGCTGGCAAAAAGTAAACGGAGTGAGCAAACTCCACAGAGGAGCCACTGTAAGCAGAGCGGAGAGCTTACATAGAGCATTCGTGGACTATAAGGTCGGTGAAGGTCTCCTTTTGCTCATTCCACCATGAAGTGATGAAAATGTGTGTCGGGGAGGCAGCACCGGTCTGTAGACAATTATTGGGGAATCTCTTCTCTAAACCACAGCATTCGGGTGAGGACTCTCAGCGACCACTTCTTTTTGTGATTTAAATTCAGGAAACCTTTTTGGAATAGCCAACTTGATTCAGGCTTTTCTCCTTAGGAAACAAAGTTCCTAGAGGGCAGCCACTGTGTCTGGCTTCCTTATTACTAAATCCCCAAAGCCTAACCAGCTGCTTGGGACATTATAGGTGCTCAATAAATAGTGTCTGAATGAATGAGTGAATTCTTTCTGCTGAGGGTCCTTCCCTGAATTCATTCCATATTTGTGTGACTACATCTAAGAACTTTGATGGGATTGGCATAGAGAGAATAAGTGAATTAATTGAAAATGTAGGAGATATATGAGCTTCGGTGAGGTCACCAGTGTCACTATAGTAGTGTTTCGGAGACCCACCACTGTCAGACGAATCATTGGTACCACAGATTGAGATATTAAATTGATCCAGGAGCCCCAAAGTACACACAGATGTCCCTCCTGGGATGAGGATATGACTACAGGGGCTTCAGGAAAGAAACATCACCGACCACTGAGTTTCCTTAAAGGACCCATTCAGTGTTTTTTTTTTTGGCCATGCCATACGGCATGTGGGATCTTAGTTCCCTGACCAGGGATTGGACCTGTGCCCCCTGCATTGTACCACCAGGGAAGTCCCAGGACCCATTCAGTTTTAACTGTTAGGAGTCATCATGGATTGCCAGCAGTGGGGTGGAAAAGCCCATTGGTAGGGCAATGGAGAGCAAAGAGATAGGGCTCCCACAAAACGGCATGACTGTTTTAACAGGACATGAAGCAGGATGATTCATGAGACAAATAATTCTTGACTACAGTCTGTGTGTGTGTGTGTGTGTAAGCGGAGGTTGTCAAGGGAAATGCTTTCAGAAAAGTTGCCTAGTCTACCTCTCTAAAGCTTCCTCCTTACGTCAATCGAATATTGAGGATCATTGATTTAGATGAGGACGTGTGAAATTAGCCATTATAGGATGATTCTGCTTTTGGTGTGCTGTCTCATTCAGGTATAAGAGATGGTAGTGATTTTTTGGTGAGGGTACTGAGAGGAAGGTTATAGGGATTTTGTAATAAGAGACACCATATCACGCTTTCCCAAGTTCATTGCAAAGCAGTGAGTTCTAACTATTTTGTCAAACAAAACCCCTCTGCCTATAGTGACTAATATTTTGAAGATGTATCTATAGGATATCCAGGATTTTGCCTCTAATTACCCATAAGCTCTGTGTTGTGGGATTGCTTTGGAGAGCCATATTAGTTCTTTATGTATACAAAACAGATTGAGAATTTCCCCAAAATGTAGATATAGTTTAGACCAAATGTTGAAATTCAGTAACAACAACAACAATAATAATAAATTCTGGAACTTAATAGTAGCTAACATATGGAGACCATATAGTATCATGGGTTGGCTCTGCTAAGGACTAACCATACATACATTATCTCATTTGATTCCCACAGTGCTCCATGGGACACTCCAGACTCATAACTTCTGTACTCACTAAAGCTTCAGTTCATCACCCAGCCTTACCTGCATATTGTTTTTCAGCTTCTCTCTCCTAAGTTGGACAAGCATTGAAATAGCCCTTTTTTTCACAGTATAATTCATCATTGTTTAATATAAAACAAAAAGACCCAAATTTGTTTACTCTATCACATCAGTATCAGAACCCAAGCTGATGTTATATATTATGAATGGCAGCTTTCTGAGTGAGTAATACTCACTCAGTCAATGTCTTGATCAGACAGTCTAGGGAAAAAAATGATATATTATACATACATTTTGGTTGTATGAGGCTCTTAGTCACAACTTCTTTAACATGAGGGCCATGGTGAATTATTCACCTGATTCAAATATGATAGAATTATTTATTTTCAAATTTATCCATTCCAGATCATGAACTCCAAATTGCTCTTTTGTATCCTTGAAGGCCACCTTAAGTGATAAAGAAATTCCCCTGACCTTGGAGTGACTCCAAGACACAATTCAAAGGCAAGACACAGCAGCATTCAAGAAAAGCTCAACATAAATTTGAATGTGCTCTAAAGAGAGGGCAGTTGTCACCATGGTGATTTTATTCTTTCCTGGACTGAGCTCAAAATGAAACGGGAGGAGTTTTCAAAGCAAAGATGCTGAAATAGGTGAATCAAAGATCTGGATATAATTTTTAACTATCATTAGAAATATGGTACTTAGTTTGAAGTTTGGAGCTTACATTTGGGATCATATACTCAGGATAGTGATTGTTAGGTAGCCTGAGAGATCACCCTTCTATTGTTAAAATATTTATAGATAATTTCAAAGTTATCTTATTATCAATATTCTGCTAAAAGGCATTATACTCACACTAATTTTTCCTCAACTAATAATATTGAATGTTTACTATTCCTGTGCAACACACAAAGTGCTTTGCTTGCATTATTTCATTTAATACTTAACAAATCTATAAGAGAGCTAGTATAATCATTCCCATTTTAAAGATGCAAAAACTAAGGCAAAGGAGACAAAGGCTTTAAAGTTCTTTTTAATTTTGGTTTGGATCTGGTTTTAATTTTTTTCAATGGTGTATTCTTATTAAAAAATCGGGTTTAAAGCCCCATCCTCATGGAGCTTGCCTGCTAGTGGTTTGTGTAAATCACACAGTAAGTTGCAGATGTCAGAGTCAAACCCAGGTTCAAATTCAAAAACCCTATTATAAATAGCTAGAATCAGAGTATCAAGGCATATGTAAATATTATAGGATGTTGAAAGCCTTGTTTAAGGTCAGCCATACCTACAAGTCAAATTTTGGAACAATACAGGAAGGAAGACCGTTGATGTGAGTCTGGAGTGCTCACAGCTACTTTTGTGCCCCACTATCACAATTTCACGAATAAACTACCAAGGATGTAACTTTTTTTCCTATCCTCTATTACCCAGAAGTCTCCCTGGACTTCTAACAATTCCTGTCAACCACAATTGAAGAATGATTCTCTTCCAGTTGGGAAGGGCCTTCTCTTAAACTGAGCACATGAAGCAGAAATTTATCAAAACCATCCCTGGCTGCCATTGTGGTGACAGATGTCCCAGCTATATCTACCTCAAACAATCCTGGAGTGACTCTTTGGAATTCTAACACATGCCAACAGTCATTTCCAAACACCACAGTTTTTTCTCATGCTCTCCCTCTTGCTTTTCATGTGGACTTCATCTGGTAGATCTTTCCCCTGTACTTGTGCTTTCTGACTTTTAAAACTGGGGGGAGCCATTCTTTCCTCTTGGAGAGATCACTGGGACTCTGACAAGATGAATATCGTGGTGAATGTTTATCAGCATTTGGGGTTATTGACCCCTCTCATGGTCCAGAGCTCCTGTGTTGTTCACCTCCTAACCCCAAAGCAAAAGAACCTTCCTTTGTCTCTTTTTCAAATACTTTGGAGAATTCCTAGCCAGTATGTTCATTTCCCTGGAGGAAATGCATGGGAGCCAGCTGCTAAGTGCTGGTGTTTGCATGCACCTGTTTGTTTATTTTTTAAAATGTAATTGGGAATATGCCTAGAAGCCTGAGTCTGTTTCTCTAGTGCACTCGAAGCAGATTTAGGCTCACAGAAGACAATCACAGCCTTGTATTGTGCATCTTGCACAACAATACAACTATTGCATGCACAGGTCTCTAGTTGGCATTTTGCAAAGATGTGATGATTAGGAATGCCTGGAACACAAACTTTTAATGGGTTACCGAGACACGAAAAATTAACCAGGAACATTTGTGAAAAACGCCACGTAGTAATCATAACTCCTGATCACTGATTATAAAGTTCTTTATCAATGGCTTTTAATGCTGGCTGCATTTTAATATCATTTAGGAAACTTTAAAACACACACAAACACACACACACACAGACCCTGGACTCCACCTTTAGTGATAGTGATTTAATTGGTCTGTGGTGGGGCCCACGTATCCATATTTTGCAAAAGCTATATAAGTAATGTTATGTATTTGGTCCTGGGAACCATAATGCCTACCTTTCTCACATTATCTTTGGGCATCTGCCCCCATGCTCATATACTGCAGTCCATTGTCCTGCTTTCTGTTTGAGCATATAGAGCTCATTCCTTCTGTAGGGTCTTTGGTCTCTCTTTTCCCTTCTACAGAAATGCTCTTTACCTAGATCTTTGCATGCCATTCCTCTTGTGCCATTTAGCTCTTAGCTCACAGACCTTCTTAGTGGAATCTATATAAGCAGCACCTTCTGGGGTTGTGCAGTGCATTTTAAGGGAGGCCATAAACTAGGATGCTGCCTTTCCTGATGATCAGCAGTCTTTCCAGTTCTTCTCAAATCAACTAGTTTAATTTTTCCCTTTTCCAAGTTACTAACTGAGACCAATTTGTTTATTGGGTTTATGTTTTTATTTTTATCTCCTATCACTAAAAGTTAGGAATCAAAAGAGCATAGGAACTTTCTCTGACTTGTTCAGCGTTGTATTTCTGGTACCCAGAATAATACCTTGCATAAAGTGGGTACCCGATAAACATTTGTTAAGTGAATGTTCTGTGTGTGATATACAAAGCTGAAAATCTCTGCTATAAGGCAGTAATATTGATATAAGGTAGTTGAAATTTATCAGGAAATTTTAATAGCCAAAGTAAGGTTCCGAGTAGATTTCAAATAAAGAGAGGGTGGTCTCTGACAAGATTTGGGAGGATGATCTTTGTAAGGGGAACAGTATCCCTTAAGAGCTAGAGCAAGTCATGCTCAGAGTAGCACAAGTTAGTTATCTTGGCTGGGATAAACAAGCTATGATTAAAATTACGCCAATCTCATGATATAATGAAATCATCCAAAGCGAAAACAGTATTTGGAAATAGATCACAAGTGGTATCTAATGCAAATGTCTCTAAATAATATGATCATGGCTGTCATGGAGAAAATACAGTGTCCCCAATTATTATAAAAGCTTGATTTTCAATTAATATTCTCAAAAAGCTAATCAGATAACAACAACACTGACTACCATTTATGGAGTGCCTCCTTAGTGCTGGTTATTAGACCAAATACTTATTTATTATATCATTTTAACTCTTATAGCAAACTTAGGAGGTGATTATTATCCACAGTTTACCATCGACAAAACAGAGACTTAGGTCAAGCAATTGACTGACGTCCTACCCCAAGTAAACGATTGAAGTGTGATTTGAACCCAGAGTTGTGGACCTCAAAGCTGCTGCATTCACCCAAAATACTGCACTGCTTGATTTGGACCCAGTTTCATCAGATGTCATCCTGACGATTGTCTGTCTTTCCTACTAATTACATCTCACCAAATCAGAATTTTAATAAAAAGGACAGAAAGTCTTCGAATTATAATTTCTTAGGAACTTTTATTTATTTATTTATTTATTTATCTATTTATTTTTGGCTGCGTTGGGTCTTCGTTGCTGCATGCAGGCTTTTTTTTTTTTTTTTAGTTGTGGCAAGAGGGGCTACTTCTCACTGAGGCGCGTGGGCCTCTCTGCGGTAGCCTCTCCTGCCACAAAGCATGGGCTCCAGGCGCACGGGCTTCAGCAGTTGCGGTGCGCAGGTTTCAGTAGTTGCAGCTCGGGGGCTCCATGGTGCACACTCAGCAGCTATGGTGCACGGGCTCAGCCGCTCCATGGCATGTGGGATCTTCCTGGACCAGGGCTCGAACCTGTGTCTCCCGCATTGGCAGACGGACCCCCAACCACTGTGCCACCAGGGAAGCCCTCTTAGGAAGTTTTAAAGTCCATGATTTGAAGCTTGAAATATGCCTTCTTAAAAGAATGTTATGAATACTGCTCCAATCCCCAGGCCACAGAAGCCAAACATAATTCTGAACATTTTCTTAGACAAGAAAAACAAAATAATTTTATTTTACCTGTTGTTTACATACTAATATTTAATTATGGCAATAGCATATAACATTTAAAAATAGACAAAATTATTTGCCAGTGTTTTAATATACTGTACAAATATTTGAGCAAAAGAGACCCCCGAAATGCCCATTCAATTTTTGGTTTATACTTAAATTGAATGCTGGTAGCTAGTGATGGTTTAATTAAAATAGGTGAAAAGATATATGGGTGATTTTGTATAGATGTCAAAGGAGATTAGGGGCTCTTTCAAAGAATTTAGGTGAATTGCAGTTGTTTTCACTACATGTGATTTCATTTCAAACTGGATTATTTTTTTTCTTTTCTCGTGACGGTATCATTCCTGTTAAAGCATGTTGACATAAGGAGAGGATGAGGGGAGGGTTTGGACAGGATCTGAAAGTCCAAGATAGATGAAAATGCAAGTGCATTACATGTATTAACGAGCATCAGGAATTAAAGACAGAGGAGGGGGGATGAGCGTAGGGAGAAATTTGAAAGAAGAAATATTGCTTGGGTTGGGCCCAGTCACTAAACTGCTCTTAGCTTGAATCGCTTTACTTGTTGTCCAGAGTCTAGAGTACAGGGCTGCCAGTAAGATTGGAGCTGGGTGACAAGAGGGCATGAGCTCTCAGAGCTCAGCAGGCAAGGCTTGTCTGCAAGGCTTAGGTGTTTCTAACTCAAGGGAGGGGCTGCTTTCTCTTTAGTTATAGAGGATTGACAGACTATATAGAAAGGTAATTCCTGTTGAATTCAAGTACCAGTACAAAGAAAGTACCAGTTTCTGATAATCAGCCTCAATTGATATTGAGTGCACAGGTGGGCCTATTTTTCTTTTCTTTTTTTTAATGATTTATTACTGTCAGAGAAGAATGGTAATAAACTATTACAGTATATTTCCTTCAAAAAGTGGAGCTACTGCTGGTTTGTTTTTAAAACAGTTAATTCAAAACTAACAGAATTCTCCTTTTAAAAAAAAAGATGGTAGTTGCTTATTTACTTCGTTTCAAAGGTTTTTTTTTTTTAATTCAGTCTCCCTAGCAACAGAGACATCTGTCTCTATTCTCTTAGTCATTAAAGCCAAAGAAAGTAGCTGCTTCAAAAATAATAAAGGCAATTTCTATGAATTGGGTAACTGTTAATTGTTGCCAAGAAATCTTAGTGAGATAATGAGGCATACAGCAATTGACAAAGATCTTTTCATTGATGCATGAGCTTCTAGCTAGCCCATGGTGGTTAGCTAATATATACAGTACCATCGATGAGGTATTGTGTGATTTGCCATGTAACACAAATAGAGAAGTGATCTTTACTCTTTCTAATTTCTTTCAGAAGTATGCCTTGCTGTGATTTTTCTGATTGCTTAGTAACTAATCATACCTTGGGATTCCAGGGAATATATTTGCCCATTACATTTCATGAAAGTAGAAAGGTTTGAAGCATTCACAATGGAGATCAATGCAACAAACAGTGTAGTAGCTGTTGGCGGTGTTAAAACACAATATACTTATTTGAGTTGTAGATTCTGCAAAACCATTTTAGTGAAAATACTTAAAATTGCACTCGATTCTAAAACGTATATTGGCATTTGTGCTAAAACTGTTTGCAGGCCGCTTATAATGAGACCCCAATCACCCTCTACAATAGCTTCACTAATAAACACAAAACAGTTTTTCAACGCTTTCTGCTTTCCCAGCAGCCAAGGAAGCAAATTATATTAAGTCAGTATTTTTTATTATTGGCCCTATGTTTGGCACATGCCTGGCTGTATGTGAAACTACTGTTAAATGGGTAATAACAGAAGGAGAAACATATAAGCATATAAAGCATATAAAAACAGGTTTTTGTGATTTTTTTTTAAATCAGGAAATATGCTTCCGATAACCAGATGTGGAATAGCTCATCTCATTATTGGCTCCATAAGCCTATTTTAGTTTCTTAAAGGGGGTGGGGGTGATTACAAATGGGAAGTGTAAAAAATGCTGAGTCTAGTTTCAAAATTAGGATGTTTATAAAATTTACACATGCATGGGTAACTATCAAGGCAAATACAATAAATATTAAATGTGTATCAATTTTAGCAGAAATTTGAATAAGAATTTTGCTTTTATTATGGCATGTTGTAATGTAGTACGGGAGAAACAGAGGAACTAAAACATGTTTTGAACCTCACAGTGACATTTGTTTCATGTCAGACTCTAGATATATGTAGTTTGGTACAATATACAGGTAATAAAGGCATTGCTGGTTAGAAATTGGATGAGATCTTGGAATAAAAATGTAGGCACAGTTAGGCAAAAATCTTTTTGGTGTAGAGACATTTCTGTAATTTATGAAGTATTTTCTTTAAAAAAATCCTCTCAATACAGATATTTCTAGTAAATGCTTATGAATATAAATGAATAAAAGACATTATCTTTTGTAAATTACAGTTTTTGTCTGCATAATTTCACACTGTTAAGGTGACAAACTGTTAATTTCCTTTCAAGATGCCTCTAATAGAATAAAAGTAGAAAGAATTTTTTTAACAACCGAGTAGAAATAGACTTGAATAGCTGTTGGTGACTTTTTATCAAAAGTTTAAAAAATTCAGTGTCAAGAAAATCTTGGCACTTGATGCAGCATTTGTAACATACTCTGGAGGATCTCAAAGTTACAGCGCTGGCTTTGTTGATCAGGTTTTACCATATTGTCTCTCAGCATGTCACTTAACAGCTGGTGCAGACCTTGAAATGAATATTGTCTCAAACAAGGGCCATGTATAGGATGTGTCTCTTTCTCTAAATAAAGGATTGGGAAACTGTGGCCTATGGATGAAATTAGTCCCACTGCCTGTTTTGATATGGTCTGTGAACGAAGAATTATTTTTACATTTCTAAATAATTGGAAAAAAATCAAAGAAAGAAAAATATTTTTTAACCTGAAAATTATATAAATTAAAATGTCAGTGTTTAGAAATAAGATTTTATTGGAACATAGCACACCCGTTGATTTACAGATGGTATGTGGCTGCTTAATGCTACAGTGTCAGGGTTGAGGAGTTATGACAGAGATGGTCTGGCCCAGAAAGCCTAAAATACTATCTGACCCTTTCCGGAAAAAGTTTTCTGACACCTGCTTTAGATTTACGTTATAGTATCAGAGAGAATTTTTTTAAATGTGACACATACAGTATTTCCTAATAACTAATAAATGCAGCTAACATGTAAAGGGAACTTTATTGTGTCAGGGATTGTGCTAAATATTTTGCGTGGCTCATCCCCTTAAATTTTTGTAATAGGTCTATGAGGTGGATACTGAAATTTTTCCCATTTTATAGATGAGAAAACAAACTAAAGGAAAAGATTTGCCCAAAGCCACAAAAATGAGAGTAGTGGAGCTTGGATTTAGAGCTAGGTTTGTCTGAGGGCAAAAATCCAACTGCACTTTAGTCATTTCTATGAGTACGAGTGCTTCCAGATCAAAGAGAAAAAGACAAACATTTCACTAGAAAAACAAAGGAAATGAGTAGACATTTCCTCAATGAAGAAATACTAATGCCTTTTTCCCACACAGCTATTAATTTGAGGATGAAGATGAGAAGAATTACTGAAGCCCTTTCTGGTTTTCTGACTTGGAGTCTGAGATTTGGATTTCTTTTCCCCTCAAACCCTGGTTAATAATTCATCAGGGGTCTCCAGAGTTTCTGAAACATGACCTTCAGATCCCCACCCTGGTGTTTCCTGGCTAGAGCTTAATCATGCTAGCTAGAAAATATGGGAGAAGTAAATTCCTCTAGTGGATTCTCTATGAAAGAGAATTCACTGAAAAAGAAAAATAAAATTGTTAACGACAAGGAGAAAGAGTGCTCCAAGAAGGTCTGGCACACAATTCTGTGGTGTTAGGAAAGCCATTTTAACCCAGATTCACTTTAATAACCTAGGATTCCATGGACACAGGTGCTCATGGGGAGGTTCGAAAGGTCTTACACCACTTCTCTGCTTATTTCTTTTTTTCTGGTCCTGTGTTTTTGTGCCAGATTGTCTTTGTATGAGCTAGGATTCCAATTTGTAAACAACCTAAAAAGAGAAGGAATGTACTGGAAGAATGTCAGGTAGCTTTGAGAATCAGCAGGAAGCCAGGAAGGCAAGATTGAGAAAGGAGACAAGAACAGAAGATTTGGCAACAAGAGCCATCGGGTAGACCCAACCAAAGGGTTGGGCTGAATGGGACAACGTCATTAGTATTGATGCTGCTGAATGATGCTACCTGGATCGACTTTTTTTTTTTTTTTTTTTTTTTTTTTTGCGGTACGCGGGCCTCTCACTGTTGTGGCCTCTCCCGTTGCGGAGCACGGGCTCCGGACGCACAGGCTCAGCGGCCATGGCTCACGGGCCCAGCCACTCCGCGGCATGTGGGATCTTCCCAGACCGGGGCACGAACCCGTGTCCCCTGCATCGGCAGGCGGACTCTCAACCACTGCGCCACCAGGGAAGCCCCTGGATCGACTTTTGACCTGTCCCTTAACCTTTGTGTCTTTTGTAAAAATTCACAGTTATAAATAGGAGTAGCCAATTGCCCAAGTCTTAGACTATGTCCATTAGCTCACTAGCCAGGTGTAGGAACACCATGTGGACTTCTTCAGCTTCCAGAGTGAGAGGGAGAAGGTTTGAATACTGTGTAGACCAAATATAAGAGAATTTATCACTATATTTGGTGAAGGACTGGAATGAAAAGATGATTTTCATAGTTCTTGACTTTTGATGACTCAAAGTCATCAAAGTGCTGTGGTATCTTTGGGCAGTGGTTCTTGGAAAGCACAGCCGAGGGATTGCTCACTTGATCCAGTGGATGATGAGAGGTGCCCTGTGACATCTTTCCAAGAGTAGGGAATGGTGACACCTGAGCTGAGCTTCAGAGGGTAAATAAGAATGTGCACATGGCAGGGAGGAGACAATGCACTGCGGCTGGCTAATGGCACATCCCCAGTAATTACAAAAATTAAAATGCTGCTAATTTGATGGCATATTTAAAGTTTTAAGAATCATCTGAAATGGAGACTTCCTGTTTTATGTATTACAGCTTTATTGAGGTATAATCGACATACAATAAACTGCACCTATTTCAGGTGTACAACTTAATGGGTTTTGACATAGGTATACTTCCATGAAACCATCAGCATAATCAATTCCATCACCGCACAGGTTCCCTGTGGCCCTTTGTAATCCATCCCTACCTCCACCCCCATTCCCGGGAAACCACTGTTCTGCTTTCTGTCACTGTATAGGTTTGAATTTTCTAGAATTTAGTATGAATGGAATCATTCAATATATACTATTCTGGAGGATGTGGCATCTGGTTTCTTTCACTCAGTGGGAGGACATTCACCCATGATGTTGTGTGAATCAACAGCTTATACTTTTTCATTGCTCTTTATAATTCCAACCAAAGAAAACAAACAGGAGGCTTCGTCACTTGTCACTAAGTTTTTAGATATGTTTATATAGTCCATTGAGAGTGAATCACAAAAGTTCTGCAGAGCTGATCATTTTGAAATGGTTTCACTAAAGATTGTACTACTTGGATGGGTCACCTGGAGCAGATCTGGGTGAATTCACCACAGGTTGGTTTTCTTATCGCTTTAAGTCAGGAAGCCAAATCTAATCAACAGGCTGGGACAGGCCTTGTAAACCTCAGATTCTGTGATTTAAAATTAGATAAGTTTGTATATTTCTTAGATGGCAAATCAGATTTCCTTGCACAATGAAATATTCTTGGAATTTACTGGTGAAGTTATGTTAGATCTAAATTTAAACCTATGTGTAGATTCAACAAACATTTCATGGGCTTCTAATAATGTGCCAGGTACTGAACTTGGTCACAGAGATGTAGAGATGATAAAGGCATGGTGCCCTGGAAGGACTTCTGACGTAATAGGGGGATAGGCTTCGAAAAGTCACAGTTTACAAACTGCTATTTATTGAGCGTCTGTTATATGCCAGGTCTGAGCTGGACCTTGTGGAAATGGCCACTTCCCTTCAATCAGAGGGCTTACTTTCTAGTGGAAGACACAGATGATAAGTAATTAAACACATAGGTAAGCTGGTTTAGTATAGATTATGAGAAATTTTATGATGGAAAAGAACAGGATAATGAGGTAGTAAATTAGGAAGACCATTTTATGGAAAGAAATCATGGACAGCTTTGCTGAGGAGCACAGGAGTGGGGCAAGAACATTCCAAGAGGCACAGAGAATAGCAAGCACAGAGGCTGATGTGGGTTTCCTGGTGAACGGAACGCAGTGGAGGAGGATTTGGCTGGGCAGAGTGAACCGGTGAAGAGTGCCTTGAAGTGAAGGTAGAGGGATAGGCTGAGGAAGATCCTGTAAGGTTTTATCAGCCACGATCAAGAGTTTGGGGGTTTTATTTTATTAAGTGAACCAGGGAGCCCCTAGAGGAATTTAAAGGAGAAAGCATCTGACTTTTTCCCCCCTATAGTTCAATTTTATTTTAAAAATTAGGTCAAATTAACACAATACAATTAATAAATCAAATTCATACCATAAAATGAACAGATCTTAAGTGTTCAGATTGAGTTTTGACAGTTGAACATAACTAGTGTATAACTACCACCATCCAAAACAAGATACAGGGTATTTCAATTCCAAGAAACTTCCCTTGTGGTCTTTTCTGATTTGCTTTAAAAAGATCAACATTGAAAAAATGCGCAGGGGTTTCACCTGCATGTTGTTATCTGACTTGCCTTCTTATTTACCTCTCCTGAATCATAACACTTTTCAGGAATCGCTGTTCCCTTTTGTTCTGGCCCCAATTAGTTTCTTACCACAGACTACGTGTTCTGATCATTCTCTTTCAGACTTACTCAGGTACTTTATTTTCAAGGTTGCCTCCTGGTGAGACTTTGGTCTTTCCTGTTCTCTACCTGTCCAAATTCTACAAGCCTGACAAGCTTCAGCTCAAATCTTACCCTTTCATAAAGCCTGAAGCCCATAATTAATCCATTCCAGACAGGTCTGTGTACTCTGAACGCTGACAGTGTTTCTCAGCTATTCCACATGGAGTTTTTATTCATACTGTCTAGTGGAGGGGTAAAGAGAACTATATGGTAGTAATGAGAATTAATATACTACATGATTTAGAGAAAATGATCATGATAATAATACAGAGATGAGCGGCAAGTCAGTTCTACCTCAATGAAGCCTTGTAATTTTTAAAGGGAAAGCCTTATGCAACATGTATAGACCTGGCCCCAAACACCCTGCAGTCTTGGTTTGGTAAAACTGCTGAAGCTATTTGGTTTTTTTCTTTATCTTGCAAGGAGTTGTTTTTGTCCGCGATCTACTCAGCCAGTCATGAAGGCTTACACACTCCAGAGAACGCTGGATGCCTTTCTGCCAGGCTCAGACTTCACTGTCTGCTGCCTTGTCATCCATCTAAATGCTAACTAATGCCTTTTTTTGAGAAAGCCAAACGCTCAAGGCATTGGCTTGTCGATGGTGGGTGTTTGCTTGTACTAGTCCTGTGGCCTACTGAGGTAATGGATCTGCAGGATTTGCTTATTTTAAAGATGATTTGATCTGTGTGGGTTGATGTGTCAAAAATTCAGGATGTTATTTGCAAAGAATTGCAGAGAAAATAAGGGCAAATGGGACCTCAGCCAAGATTTTCTTCCTTATCCATGCTGCCATCACAAATATTTAATTGGCATCAAGGTAAATATTCAAAGGTTAATGTAACATACTGTTAATGGATCAAGAAGGTGTGTGGTTCTTCCTGCCTCCCTTTGCTCCTGGAATATAATTACCAGCACAGGGATGGTCAGATGTGGAAGCTTTGTATCATCTTTGGCATTCACCTGCTGGTAGCGTACATAAGAAATGGCGATAGTTATGATCCATTTTGTGTATTTGTGCATTAGTCACAATCCGTTGTTTGCATTTCCATGGGTTTAAGATCCAACATTAGTGAATTAGATAGTACTTTCTGGCAGCAAGACGATGCCGAAGATTTATATGTTTACTCCAAAGTAGAGTTGGATTTATTTCTAATGCAAGTCCCATCTTTGACATTTCTTGGGGGCATAAAAAGACCCGTTCTAAAAGTTCTTTTTCATGGTATGTACTTTTCTTTTTCATGTTTCTCACATAACAAACTTAGAAAAATGCCTGGCATATAATAAATGCTCGATGAGTGCTTCTCTAGGTAACTACTTCTTTTTTCATGGAGAGTCTTCTTTGTGCAAATTGTTTCTAATTTTTGTTTGTGCTGTGGCTGCAGTGACAATAATATTTGAATGATGTTACTTATTGTATAAATAATAATGCCAAATTTTTTCTTCTTTCCTTTTTAAAAATTATCTTAGTCATAGAATTCTATTCCAAGCAAACCAATTATGCTAAAGTATATTACTTTTATGTGGTCATCATCTGGGAAATGAATACAGAGTTACTTTAGGCTATTATTTCTGCTCCAGTGCATTATTTTTCAAACACTTAACAAGAATCACGATAAATAACATTTAAAAGTAGGAGTATTTGATCTGATGTACTCTGTGACATTTAAGTGCAAGTCACACAAATGATGTGTTAACAGAAGAGAGTGGTTATAATCATATAATCACTATGTCTTTGCCTCTTGTTTCTAATTGGGGTTTTCCACTTATGTATTAATGATAAAAGAGAGCTGCTTTTGAATGGTCAGGAAGTCTTAGGCCTTTTTAAAATAAATATTTATAAGAAAGCATTGAAATTTCAGATTTGCGCTTGCTTGCAAGACTGGGCCATACACCCTGAGGTTACTCCAACCTGGCTCTGACTTCTCTCAGAGCTGTCTTCCCTGTTGTTTCTGCCCGTTTTCTTTCTTTCTTTTTTTTTTTTTTTTGCGGTACGCGGGCCTCTCACTGTTGTGGCCTCTCCCGTTGCGGAGCACAGGCTCCGGACGCGCAGGCTCAGCGGCCATGGCTCACGGGCCCAGCCGCCCCGCGGCATGTGGGATCTTCCCGGACCGGGACACGAACCCGTGTCCCCTGCATCGGCAGACAGACTCTCAACCACTGTGCCACCAGGGAAGCCCTGCCTATTTTCTTAGTAAAGAAGAGATTAGCAGCTGTTAAATGCATATTAGAACCCAACTGAGACTTTATTCAAGATGAAAACAGAAAACTTGAGAACACACTGAGAAAAAGGGAACCCCTCACGGAGGGGATGGTCAGTTTAGAAGCATTTTGTCTAAAATGGATTGTTTCTGAGACCCAGTTTCCATGTTCTGGGAGGTTATTCTATCCATAGATATGAACCAAAGTTATGTGATGATTGAAAACAACACTACGTTGATAAGCATGTTTTTTCCTATTCTGTATCAGCTAAGCAAAGTTACTAGTGCTGGTTCTCTAACCATGTCTGTGAAGCTCCTTTGCATTAGCATCACCTGGGGGCGGGGGGGTGGGGGTGGGTGGGTGTTGCATTGCAGACTCCTAGGCCCACAACAACCTATGGAATTAGCATCCCTGCAGTCAGGGCCCAGGGCCCAGGACTCTGCTACTTTAGACCTTTTCTAAAATGTCCGTGTGAGAGATTTTGCTGCCAAAAATATGTGTCTTTTGACTTTATTAATACAAAACTGTTACGAGTGTGGGATGTGGAGCCTGACCAGCTGGCTTTGTACCCCCAGCTCTACCATTCACTTGCTCCAGTTACCTGACCTCTCTGTTTCTTATTTGTAAAGTGGGAGGTACAAGAGTATGACCACTTAGGGTTGTTTTGGGACTTGGGTGAGACAGTCCCTGTGAAGCACTTTGCACAGTGCTTGGCAAATATCAAACATGATGCTAAGTGTTAATTGTAGTTGCTATTATACTAGTATAGTTGTTATTGTTTCATTAATAAAAGTAATAATGATTACATTGAAGCTTACCTGTGACAGATATGTAGAATAACCGTACCAACAGAAGTCTCATATATTTTTGAAGCATAGAAATGACTACCTCTGTAGCTCTCTTGAAAAAGGAACTTAAAAAAATAAATAGAAGTGAATGGATTTTTTGCACTGGGGCTGTTCATTTCAGCAGCTTTCAAGAGAGATGCTATAGTGACAGCCTATAGAAGGCTGCCTCAAGGGTGGGTGACCAGCTCAGAGTGAGCCCTGCTGTCTTGTTCATTGGCTGAACGACATGGCAGATTTCTCCATACTTCCTCACCCTGCAGCGCCTTTACCTTTGCCAATGGCTGCGGCCAAAACCAGCGAGCAGCCTTCCACCCCCTGACACCTGCACGCTGAAGGTCGTCCATTGGGCCATTTAAAACATGCCTGTCACCTTTCCGCCTGTAAAGGTGGCCTTGCATTTTCACTGTGTATGTTTTCAGCCAAGTTCCCACACACTGGGTTTTTGGCATGAGAGGGCTTTAATTACGGCTATTAGACAGACAGTCTGAGCGAATGACAGCGTTTTGCCTCTGGTCGTCTAGCAGAAACTTGAAAGGGGGAAGGCACAGCTAGAGATGGCGTGTGAATGGTTCCTGCAGTTCAGATGCCAGGGGCACCTGGGGGATGCGAGACAGTGCTGCTGTGTCTCCTCTGGGTCCAGGGGAGGCCCACCATTCTCACCTGGAACACACTGGCTGCTGTCTCCGGCTACCATGAGGCAGCTGTGACTGCCCCCAAAGACACCACTCTCCTCCCGCTCCGTTGTTCTCCTTGCTGGTAGATCACTTTTATTTTTCTTGAGGCCACGCTTTGGAGACTGAGAGGGTCTTTCAAAATGCTCTTGCTAAATGCGCTGAAGATCCTGCTCCTTTTGCTTTAATAGTTTAACTCTTTTCCTTGTTTTCCGTGTAAGGAAAGCATCTTTCTTTCTTACTGTCTCCTTTGCTCCTGCCACATTCTCTGAACATACGTGGTGCCTGAGAATCAACTTCTCAGGGTTTTTTTTTTTTTTTTTTTTTTTTGGCAACAAAGTGAGTTTTCCTTTAAAATTATAAACTGCTTCCCTTGTATATCTGTTATAAAAAGCAATCCAGAGAATTAATTCAGGCTATTTTCAGACCTATTTCAAACATTTTGATGACTCAGACTCTGAATCAGAGCAAATAGAACACGATCTAAATACTACAAGGTGACACAAATTCAACACGAGAAGGAAAGGATTAAAAAGGCAGTAATTACAGTTATTCATCTTTAATTAGTTTATATTGAGAGAAGTAATGCTGAAGTTCTGGAGATATATGTTTAGGTATCAGTTGCATCATTTTTCAAATATATGGTCCTAGGAAAATAAAAATAACTGAAATTTATGGACTCTGTAACCAAAATACAGAGTCTCTCTCTCAAAGTTTTAGATGGCTTCTTTATCAGTTAATGAATTCAGGATTTATATCGTATCCCTCACAATGATCAGCAGTGTAATAATTAATCTACCTTGATTCTAGTAACTTTTGGGGGGGCTTTTTTGATATATAGAAAGAGTATATGGTATAATTCCTGCCTACAAGAAGCCTCTAGTCTAATTTAAGGGAGAAGCCTAATATGAAAGTAATGTGAAATTGTTTATTTGCCTGTGCAGTAAATACTTATGAAATATGAACTATGTTCCAGACAGGGTTATACTATTATTTATCTGTGACCAAACTGAGTCTTGAAGAAGTAGTGAGTTTTACACAGTACCGCCTTACTGGGAGATTGTATTTCCCAAAGACAGGGACAATAGTAGTATCTCCCATTCCACATGCCCTTCTGCGGTGTGGCCTTGGACTGGCTACACTCCATCAAAAGGTGGAGTCTATTTCCCATCCCCTGATTGGGGGTCCTCTTAGTGACTCACTTGTAATCGATGGACTTTTGAGACTAGGTCAGAAAAGGTCAGGCAGCTTTCATCTGGCTCTTTTGAAATGGTTTCCCTCTTGGAACCCAGCTGCCATGCTGTGAGACCTCAGGCCACGTGAAGGAGCCCAGTGTGGGTGCTCTGACTCCAGTCTTTGGGTCATCTGCACCCAAGAACCAGACATAAGTGAAGATGATTTCAGACCCCAGACCACAGTCTTCCCAGTGGAGGCCCCCAACATTATGGAAAAGAGGCAGTCCAACCCCCTGCGCCCTGTCCAAAGTCTTGACCCAAAGGATCTGATGTTTTGCATCCACTAAGGTTGATTTACTCTTGCCAACATCTAACGATAAAGTATTGAACAAAACAGAGATCAGGAAAAGAGATGCTACTGATATGTCTGATAATAATAATCAACTAATAAAAGTTCCCATTTATTGCTTGCTGTGTGCCAGATTTTGTGACCTACTGTTTATATAACCCTCACCAAGACCCCAAGTTTGGCATCATTGCACTTCCCACTTTGTAGATGAGGGAACTCAAGCAAAGGGGGGTGAAATGATGCATCTCCACAGTAAGTGAAGGAAGAGGATGTGGAGCCCCTAAGCTTAACTTCTTGGATAGATGATGTATCTAAGGGCTAAGTATGGTTCGATGTAGCTCTGGCACTTGAGTTCAGAGACAATATCATTCTGAGGTGAGGTGGTTTTAGACTTTGTGAGGTTTGGTGGGGAGATAAAGTGTATACTGAGCCTGTTCAGGTGTGTAAGATCTAGATAAGCAGCATAGAAGAGTAGAGGCAGGCATTGAATGTGGAAGTAACCATGGGAACAGAGATCGAAGTGAGAAAAGAATTCATGAGTGTGTGGATGGAGAACAAACCAGTAAGAAGAAAAGCTGAGGAAGAGGATGATACAGGGTGTTGGATGGGCTTCTTTAGAGATACAAGCAACTGAGGTGTTTGATCTGGGAGGAAGATGTCTGGATTAAAAGTTCATTGGAAGGTTAGTCGAGCAACAATATGGAGACTGGGCCAACCTGAGGCGGGTGGGCAACCAGAAGAAAAGAGAACAGCTGAGATGTTATTTAGTTAGCCCAACAGGGTAATAGGCAGGTGGCACAGTGATAAAATGAAGGGTAAAGTTAGGTAAATTTCTAAGAAATAAATAGATTGAATATAAGTGTTGAAAGAATAGGAAGTGGTGAAAATGGTTTTTAGCCAATGAAGCTGGAAGTGTGATAAAAATCTCCTTCACCAAATACTGCCAGAAATAATTAATGCTACAGAAGGCCAATAAAGGCATTAGCATTAGAATTGCAAGACAGGCACTGCAAAAGTTGACAAAGCATACACAATAATAATAGCATAATATGCTATGATTTTATTGCCTTGTATCTGGAAGACTCTTCACTTTTCTGTATTTGACATGCAACTATGATGTTTGATGCTCACTGTAAGACTATGAGTTAGGTATGGAGAACAGGTGGCTGTCTCATATCCCAAGGATGTAACTGAGTTATGTAGAGCTTGAATTCCTAGTTCAAGATCCCATGACAGAAAGAGCTTATCCTGGGACCAAGTCCTTTGACTCATAATCCACTGCTGTTTCTATTTATAAAAACTGCCTTTTTGAGTAGATTTTGGACTTGGGTAGGTAATTTTTTATCTCAGAAGCTGAGGCACACAGATATTCTCAATATTCTATACATTTACAATATCTTGTGGTTTCTGGCTTAGAGGACCAGTCTTGCACATAAGCCCTCATTATATATATGAACTTGGATTAGTGGGTAAGTGAAATTGTGAATAAGGCTTGAGGAGGGTTCTTGAACTCATTCTGTCTACAAATTGAGTTCAGGGAATTTTAAAAGCTATAAATATCTAGTTTTCAAATTTTGGTTACTCAGAGCAGAAACCTCAGAGTCACTTTAGTTCTTAACCCTTTATATGCTGTCCTATTTATTTCCCATCCTAATTATCTCTAGAATCCTTGTATTCTCCTTATTCATATTACTAGTGCCTTTATTTACACCCTCTATGTGTTTCTTGGAGAAACTCAACAGGCTTCTAATTTGTTGTTGTACTTTATTACCTTTACACACCCATGTCAACCAATCTTCATGGAAATCTGACCAGTTCGAATAATCAGTGGTTCTCCCAAGACTTATGTATGAGTTTTCAAGCTCTTTGGCATATAAGTCCCCTCGAGACCCTGTCAACCTCTTCCGTGTCATCCCCTGTAGATCTACCTCATACCTTACATTAAGAGTAATACTGATAGAATAATGGGTTTATACACACACACACACACACACACACATGCACACACACGTGCATGTGCACACACACACACACACTTCTTTCCTCTGTATCATAACACATTTTTCCCTTCCTGGAATACCTTTCTCTACTGTATCCACTGGGAAATTGCTGTTTAGTATTGAAACCCTACTCATGTCAACTTCTCAAACACCTGCTGTTTCCCTCCGGTCTACCAGTGTCAGTCCTTCCTGCCTTTGTACTGCGTGTGGACCCAGCACAAACTCCATGTTTCCTGGATCAGCCTGTATTGTAATTATTTCTTCATGCCTGCTCTGCCTACTAGATTGTAAACCCCTTGAGGACAAGCATGAGTGTCAGTCTCTGCATCCCTTGATAATTTTATAGCACTGACCATACTGTGGGTGCTCATTATATAACTGTTGACATGAAAAAGGGCAAAATATTTTGGCAATAAAAGATTTTTGGCTGGGAAATGTCATTACCATTTTGCCAGAACCATGAATTTATCCAGCACCTGTTTTCATGAAGCACTGTGCCGAGTGCTCTCAGAACAAATTACGCAGATCCGCTTCTTGACCTTGAAGAACTTATTTATAATTTAATACGTATATCAGGCATGAGGGCAAATATGGAAAGTACAGACAATAATTGAATTACCAACATTAAACAGATATACAAATAAGTTAGATTAAATATTTACTTTGCATGTGGGTTACCTTGTAAAGGGTAATTGCATTTTAGCAGCTGGTGAGTGTATGGGAACCATTTGAGTTTTATGTTTAGACAATAGGATCCTATCATAATGATTACAGTGTAAACTTAATTTTGATGTTTTTATGGGTGAAGATGGGCATTAATATTCCCTATGAGGTTAATTTATATTATATTAGAAGAAGAAACCATATACCTTGGATAAAATCCAAATCTAGACACCTCTGGACAAATTAGAGCAAATGGAGCTTGTCTATAGAACTCCACCACTTAAAAAAATGTGGAATCTGAAAAATATCTGTTTTTCATCAAAAGCAGGAAATAAGGTATTTGACAACATGCATTTGTCTACTGAATGTGATGGAATATGTGAAGAAATATGTTTTGTCAATAAAATAAATTGCCAAACAAAATATAATCCTTTCTGCAAATGCATTTAGTCTCCAGGATGAAATAAGCTACTTTCACAAAGCACATTTTTTCCTTTGAATTATTTTAGATTTGCTGTCTATAAAAAACTAGAGAGAAAATGTGTTTTGTCAGAGACTGTATTTCAAGGTATAAAGATAAAATATATTTAATTAGGAAAAAAGTAGGCTCCATCGTGGAGGGTCAGTAAATGTTTATAGTATACTGATGCAGTTTAAATGAGTCTATAATTTTTGGCTTAAGAGGCTAAATTCTCAGTCCAGTGTTGGATGCATTCTTTTTTTTTTCCTTCAGTACTTTATTTTATTAGTTTTTTTCAATATTTTTTAATTGATGTGTAGTTGATTTACAATGTTGTGTTAATTTCTGCTTTACAGCAAAGCGATTCAGTTATACATATATATACATTCTTTTTTAAATATTCTTTTCCATTATGGTTTATCATAGGATATTGAATATAGTTCTCTGTGGATACATTCTTGAAAACATTCAAGTGATACCCTCATGATCCTTGAGCATATTCGTAACACTTTTATTGTACCACGTTATCACCACATCACTGAAAGAGTTAATTATATGACTAATTAGGTTCTTTTTTTTTTTTTTCTCATTTTCCCTCTGCTCTGTGAATTGGTCCTTTGCCCCAACGCTCCTGAGGAATTTTAACTTACATAATTAATTAAAGCAGTTTAACCCTTCCGGTGTGACTCAAACACCCCACCTTGTTTAACATCATTTTAGATCTCTGGTTAACAGCCTGTAGTGCTTATACAGTGGACAAGTTAATGTCAAGTAATTAAGTGTTAAGTTAGGATAAAGTATAATTTTTAGAAAAGGGACCAAAAGAGTGACATGTGTGGAAGCAGCTTTGAGAAGAGTGAAGTGTTATAATACAAATGGAAGACGATGTGAATGGGAAAGTTTTTTGTCTTTTTCTCCTATTCGTTTTTTTATTAAGAACATACTTCCTCACTTGTGGTATCTGCTTAATATTTAAGGATTGAATGAGATAATGTCTATAGAGCTCTTGGCTCCACGCCTGGCACTAGTTCTATATTGATATATCATTTTCCAGTATTAAATAAACATTGTTCCATTTGATTCTCAAACTATCCACTTTCTGGACAAGTATAATTTCCATTTTATGGAAGAGTTACCTGAAATTCAGAGGATCACATAGTGATGGACCCGAAGTTGGGGGATCCATCTCTAACGCTGGGTGAGCAGGATGGTCTAGGGAGAAGGTAACATTTGAACTATATCCTGAAGCATAAGGAGAAAATTAAAAGGCAGAAACTGGGGCTTCCCTGGTGGCGCAGTGATTGAGAATCCGCCTGCCGATGCAGGGGACACAGGTTCGTGCCCCGGTACGGGAAGATCCCACATGCCACGGAGCGGCTGGGCCCGTGAGCCATGGCCGCTGAGCCTGCGCGTCCGGAGCCTGTGCTCCGCAACGGGAGAGGCCACAACAGTGAGAGGCCCGCGTACCGCAAAAAAAAAAAAAAAAAAGGCAGAAACTGCATGGTAATGCTGAACGTAGGTGGCTTGTTGAATGTATTGTTAGTAACTATATTGCCAGGGAGAAGGACTTAATTTATTGGGAAATGAGGCTAGAAAGGTAATCTAGAGTCATAAAATATTGTATGTACTAAGGAATTTTCACTTAATTCTAGAGGGACTGCAAGCAGATGGCTGATATGACTCAACTTATATTTTAGAGAACTAGTTTTGGTGATGAGGGTGAAAGCAGATTCGAGCAGGGAAGAGAGCTGAAGGCAGGGTGTGGATCGGTGGATCACTGTTGTCTTCCAGGTGAGAGACAGTGAACTGGAGCTGGGGCCGTGATGAGAGAGATGATGACGGTAGGAGAGGGACGTCAAAGACATTTCTCAGGTCTCATCAGTGAGAGGTCATACATGGTAGGGAAGGTATAGGTGAATTTGGGAATAACTGCGAAGTTGCTTAGGAAATAAAGCCATTAATATACATAGAAAATGCAAAAATGAATAGTTGATGATGGTAAAGCAAATCTATTTGGTTTTGAGCATAAGTAATGTAACTGCAATATCAATGGGCAGATGTGTTGTTAATGTGGATCCTGAGCCCAAGAGAGAGGCTGGGAGGAAGGAATAAAAATTTGGAGGAGTATTATTATATTTGTTTTTGTGGTTGGTGATGTATGAATGAAATACCTTTATAAGGAGAATTTTAATTAATATTCAAGATAATGTATCAAAATGAAATTTGACAGATATGAAGGCCTAACTCTCTCGTGCTCCTCTCACTTTTACTGGGTAACAATTATTGAGGCTATGTCAGGCTCAAGGTTAAGATGTACATGAATTATCTTAGTTAATTCAAAAACCTTGGAGAAATCTGGAGGAATAGATATTAACATTTCTATTTCCCAATGAGAAAACTGAGGCTTGGAGAGATTAGATTAATTGCCCAATGCAGGACAGGAATTCAGATCCTTGTTTATCTCAAAGTCTGTATTCTTAAAGCACACCCCATATGGAAAAGTTCAAATCTGACTCATCTTCAAGGCATCCGGTTCTCAATGGCAACACTTGTTGGGCTTTCATGGAAAGCCTAACCTCTTCTTTGACGTGAAATTATTCGCAACTATCCAGCAGAGAACTTGAGCTACAGAAAGCAGAAAATGGATATGTATTCCTGTTCTTTTTTCACCCATATCCTTCCCTCTCTCTTAATGCTCTAGCACCCCTTCTGGATATTATTTAAGACCCAGAGTTCCTCTACTTTCATTGTAGACATCGATACATGCTATTTCTCTCCTACTTGACTGTAGACATTTTGAATCCAACATTATCTTTGCCTTTCTCACAATAGGTAGCAGAGGGCCTTATACTGTGCTAAGTACTCTGCTTGCCTTGCCTCACTTATAACCCAATGAGTTTACACTGTAATTATCTCCATTTTTAGAGGAGAAATATGTAGCTCAATCAATAACTTGCCCAAGGACTCACAAAGAGTTAAGTCATAGATGAGGCTATGAACCCTTGTCTAGAGCAAGAAGAGTGCTAGGTGACTAAGTGCCTTGCACACAGTAGGACCTCATCCTTGTAGGAACGAATATGAACCAAAGGACTCTTTCCATAGGCAAGACTTTGGGGTTGTGAACATTAGTTCTATTATACGGCAGGCTTTTTTTTTTTTTTTTAAACGGTGCTCATGGTAATAGGATTCTGTCTAATATGACTCATTTCAGAGAAGACTTGAATAAAAGAACTCCATAGTAAAGCCCCCAAATTTAAAGTCAGTATTCACGAGTATCTGAAAGGCACACGTTCATTACTTAATCTCACCAATCCAAATAATGAACAGGGGAGTCCACAACAGAATTATAGAGATTGTTCCAAAGCTTAGAGGCTAATTTGATTTTGTACAGAATGTTAAGAAAGGGTTTTAAAGAATTTTAAATGAAAAGGCAATTAACGTTGAAACCTTCCTTAATGGATAGTTGAGAGGAAAAACCAGACTTCTTGCTGAGTTTTTGACTTTTTCACTAATTGCAAAACTTTATGGTATTTTTACTGTATATTAGAAAGTGGGAAGGCACTATCTGTTTAATACAGCTAGACCTTATGGGCAAATAGAGCACTTTTAAGGGCTTTTAATTTTTTTTTTTTAAGTAAAGAGGACAGAGCCCCCAAGAACTAATTATGACTGAACAGCTCTCATTTGATAAAACGGATGCAGAGTAATAAAATGTTCACTAAGAAACAAGAATTTTTACTCAGCTTAAAAGATTCTTGAAACTATTATTTGTTTCCTCATGTTAGTATACACTGACCAAGTTTTCATACAACAGAAAGTGGATACTTTACAAGAAAACTATAAGGAACAGTCCTGAACATTGAACAACAAAAAAATAGATATTATTTATGAATGTTGGTGTCTTGATTCCGAACTCTCTAAACTCTTTAAATACAGTTTATTTCTCACTTTAACACTAATGATTAAAGTGAATGGAACATCTGTTCTTTGGTTTTTCAATATTTAGTATTGGTACCAGCATTTTGCAAACTTTGCCCTAGAAATGTTAGTAACTGTTATGTTCCCTGTTTCCTACCACACGTGTGTGTCTTAGGGCCTTAGAGTGATGGAAATAAAGACAGAAGTCTTTTGGCTGGCAGATTATTAGAGAATTTTATTAGCTGTATGGTATACCCTCATGCCATGGTATTAGGAAAAATCTTGTTTCTTGCCTTTCAGAGCAATGTAGATAAATTTTATAAGCTCCAGAATTAGATTAACTTGCTAAGTTGCCTCCCATCAATTTCTTTTGCTATTACCAAGATAACGAGCTACCTTATGGCAGAGCGGGGTCAGGGGTTAGGAGGCTGAGGGTCCCCCCCAAAGACGTCGTTTGTTATCCAGCCTTCGTCCTGTGGCTAATCTTTTTATATGTCATATTATCCACCACTGAATCTGGTGAAAAATCTCAGCCATCCCAAATTTTAGATTTGATGTACCAGATAAGTAAAACGGGCTTTTTTTCTCTTTGTCATCTCTAACCTTGTTTACTGGGGTGTGGCAATGTTAAAGAACTAGAGACATGTTCCTTTAACAAAAACAGTGTAATTCCGTCTGTTGACAATATAGAGAACACAGAAGACACATATGTAGGTGTCTAAGCAATTAAAGCCATCCCATCTTGAGAGGATCCGTGGTAGTAAATAAAGAAAGAACCAAAGTTTGAAAAGTCACTCCTTTCTCCAAGGTAACTGCTCCTTCTTTATTAAGGCTAGAGCTCATTTAATCTAATTATATCATGACCCAACATACATATCGGAGGCATTCAGCCTATATATTTCAAGATGCTCTGGTTAATTGATTGTCATTTAAGTGTATCATGTCAAAGACTTTTCCAGAATAAACTGGAAATAAGATCTGGACTCCACCTCTACCACTTATCAGCTTTATTACCTTGGCGATTCCTTAACTTTTTTCTTTGACTTGAGATCTTCCCTGTTTAAATCCATGGTCTCATGAGCTGAGACTAGACTGTCTTATTTTATAATCAGAACATTTTTAGAAGCTCAGAAAAAGACACAGGATCTCTCCATAATGGAAAACTTGTGTACAACCATTTCTCATGTGCATGTTTTCCTGTATTTGAGGGTTTGTACTTTAATTGTGAAAAAAAGAAATATGGCAGTAAAGACAGAAATATAGCAGGCAAAATGTGTTCTTGCTGTTGCTTGGTTGTCTTGCCCCAGCATAGATTCTTCTCAGTTCTCTCTCTCTCAAAAGGCGTAACTCCTGGAATCGGCTTCTTTGGGAGAGATGCAAGGAAGAAGAATTTTGGATGATAAAAACTGCTGAATGTATGTTTTCATAGAATCTTTTAAATGCATTATATTATTTTAAATAATGTTTCGGGAGTGTTACTATAACACGCCCCCTTTATATTTTGGTTTATCTGGGTATGGCTGTATGTACTGTGCTCATTTATGAGTAATATCAATAATTTGTCTGTTGTAGTTCTTTGATAAACTAGAGAGCAAAATATTACATATTGGACCTTGAATAAGATCTCAGTGGTGCTACTTTTAACTATTGATTCACTTAGGTAGTTGAGTTTTAATCTGTGCCAGGGTATAATTCTTTTCTTCACTGACACAATAGTAATAATGATAATTATTATGATTATTATAAAAATCTGGCATGTTCATTAAGCTACAAAGAAAGAAAGCAAAGTGACATCCTATGGTGTCAGTTCAATCAGAGATCAGTGTTGTAGGTAGGGAGGGCTTATTGAACTAGGAAAACCAATAGGAATTAATTGCCATTTACTGCAGATAAGGGATGACCCAAGTCCCCTCTCTAGGGTCAGGTGTGTCATCTATCCTATATTTGGTGTCCACATTTATTGTTGTTTGTATTAAAATATATACCCAGTCTGCATCCCAAACAACATATGCAGATTTTGGTACTTTAGTTCCATTCCTTTCTTTTAAGTCAGAAATCATAAAACGTAGACATTTTGAGTGAACCTTTATGCTAAAATATAATGTATTCATAGTAGAGGAGGTGCAGTAATTTTATGGACTGTTTTACACACCGGAACATGAAATTATTAGATTAACCAGTCCGTATCATGTTTTTTTTAACTGTTGTTTTTAATCCTTTTTATTATGCCGTATCCAAATTACTAGTGTAAGTAATGTGTTCCCTTATTTCCACATTAGATTTATTAATTTGTTCATTTGGCCATATGTTTGGATGCCTTGACATGAACTGGATATCAATTCCCTTGTCACTTTTTTCCTTATTCTGCCATATTGTGAGCTGACACCAAAATACACACTGCAAAATGTATGTTAGGCTGGGACATTAAAATGATTGACAGTGAACTTGCAGAGCAAGGAGGAGGCTAATCCATATATGACACACAGAAGCTGTTTTCCTGGCAACAACTTCATCATTGTTTCTAAACATGAGAGATGAGCCAGTGTACCTAAAAAATCATTCAGGTAAACAGCAAAGAATTTTGTTTGGCAGGACATGAATACCATAGTCTTTCTTCTCACTTCACTGTGGGAAATGGAAATAGATTCTTCTCACCTAGATTAATAGCTGTTTTAACTCAGTAAAAGATGTGTAAATCTTTGGCAGTGTCCTACTGAGTCAATCTTTTTATATGTATGTAATAACATCTCGGAGTAGTTAAGATATAAGTCAGGACCTTGGGAGGAAAAATTCACGTAAATTTGGAATGTAGGCTGGACATGTAGCCACCTTTTGGGGGTAATAAATTGTTTTGAGAACAAGTTGAAATCTGATGATAGCCTCTATCAAAATTTTAGGTCCAATGTCTCAGAGTATTCCGTGTTTCCCATTACATGAAGAAAAGAGAAAATAGGAGGCTAAGGTGCATTGAAAAAAATTGTATGAGGCCTAAGAAAAGACTGTTCCCAGATGGAATTCACTGAAGATTCTGTTTCTTTGCATTATCATTATAATTAATTCTTTAATATTGCCAGCTGAATCTCACGAATTGAAAATGTTCCAGTCTATACAATCTGGCATCATGCTGCTCTTCTGAAATTCCAGGGTGCTTTCCTAAGGGAAGATTGGGAAATTCACAGTATGAATGGAGCAATTAGAGCAGCGCTGTGGCATCGAGAGATATGGGCCGAATAGTTACACCATCATGACAATGGCCTCTTTCCAAATACATCCTAGTCAAATTAGCACATGGTAATAAGAGTAGAAGGGAGAGAGAGAGAGATGCTGCTCTTTGGAAAACAGTATAAATTTAAAATTTTTAATTCCATGTTCTTCATACCATATCCTGAAAGAGATGTTCACATAGCGGGGTTGGAAGGACCAGTAGATGGGTTGCCAAACTGTGCAGAATTTCAGGCAAGGGCACATTGGGAGTCGGGAGAGTGGGAACCAAGGAAGGGGTTAGGCCATTTCCTGGAACATAAATTATCGATCAGGGGCCCTCCGGGTAACAGGATGGAGAATTAGCAAAGATGGGAACTTCATGGTGTCTAATCCAATTATTTTGGAGAAGAGAAGTTGTTTGAGTCACAAAGGGGCTACACCTACATGGGGTGGCACAAGGTCCATTACTTCATGACTTGCTCTAGGATTGTCCGAAGACTTAGAGTATTCACTCTTTTTTTTTTTTTTTTTTTTTTTTTTTTGCGGTACGCGGGCCTCTCACTGCTGTGGCCTCTCCCACCGCAGAGCACAGGCTCCGGATGCGCAGGCTCAGCGGCCATGGCTCACGGGCCCAGCCGCTCCGCGGCATGTGGGATCTTCCCGGACCGGGGCACGAACCCGTGTCCCCTGCATCGGCAGGCAGACTCTCAACCACTGCGCCACCAGGGAAGCCCTATTCACTCTTTTAAGATGTAAAACACAGAGGAAGTGTCAAACTCCCGGAACCTTGTGTAAACTTCATGTAATCTTTTATCTTTCCCTATGACATTTTAATTGTAAAAGCAATACATACTCATTGTAGAAAATTGCTAAAACTCAAAGGGAATGTTTTCCCTCTCCCTATCGAAAGATAACCATTGTTAACTGTCTTAACCTTGATTCTAGAAGACTGGGAATGAGTACAGAGATGGTAGGAATAAACTCACAGACAAGTATCAGTTTTATTCACAAGCTTTATGAGGCATCAGTAAGGCTGTGAAAATCAGTACAGACACAGGATACCTCTGAGCAAGCTTGGTGTCCGCAATCGGCTCCTCTCAGGGATGTGGGCAGAAGAGACATGATGATCTGCAGCCCTTGTTAGCCCCAAACAAATGGTCCCTAATCTTTAAACATTATGGCCACTCCCCCCAAACCACCACCAAAAGACCCACATCAGTTCCAAGAAAGACCATTTTGTTTTTTGCTTTCTGTTTCCGTCAAATTTTTTTTTCTTTCTCCCTCCCTTCCTTGCTTCCTTCCTTCCTTCCATCCATCCATCCATCCATCCATCCTGGCAAAATTGAGCTGATAGTATATATACAGTATTGGACTCGGCCCTTTTCATTCATTTAATACTTTGAATATTTCCTACATCAATATGGGAAGACTCTTTAAAAACATACTTATAAATTATTAACTCAATTTTAATGAAGCAAATGTAGACCTCACCAGATCTTTATTCGTTTGGGAAAAATTAGAAGGAGTTAATTGAACAAATACTCCTGTTTAAAAACTTACTTGCTAAGTTTTGAGGGTAAAATTGACTGAACTTTCCACTTGTACTATCAAGAAAATAATTATGAGTGTTTGCTAGAGAAGATACCAGTTCAAATTAACTGTTGAGAGTTTACCTCTGCAAGGAAGGGACACACATTCAGAGGTCTTACTCATATAACTTAGAATTCATCATGAAAAAATTTCACATAAAATCTTTTTTGTGTGTGTGGTTCGCGGGCCTCTCACTGTTGTGGCCTCTCCTGTTGCGGAGCACAGGCTCCGGAGGCGCAGGCTCAGCAGCCACGGCTCACGGGCCCAGTCGCTCCACGGCATGTGGGATCTTCCCGGACCGGGGCACGAACCCACGTCCCCTGCATCGGCAGGCAGACTCTCAACCACTGTGCCACCAGGGAAGCCCACATAAAATCTTAAAAATTTTTCTTTTCTTTTGCTCTTTTAAAATTAAACCTCTATTTGCCCTCTTTTTTCTTTTTAAAAAAATTTTTCCTTCTCTCTTTTCTCGTGAACATTCAACAGGGTGTGTATTGTGTACTAACCATGTTAATGGATTCCATAGATAATTTCCAGAGGTTGAAAAGGTCTTTGACTTCAGAGAAACTGAAGCAATTTTGAAAGAAGCTGAAGAGGTGTACATTAGAATCCTCCCCATACACAGGAATAGTGGAGTGACATTTGAATTTGACAGAGGGAGTGAAAAGATCAAGTTGAAATGTGGCACTCGAGAAGGCAATGCGGTCTCATCCGTGCCTTCTCTGTTTGCTGAGAGAAGAGATTCTGAAACTTTGAATGAGAAGGAAAGGGCATTAGCATCAAGTGAGAGAGGACAGGAGTCAACCAGGATTTGCAAATAACAAAGTCATCTCGGCTAAAATCTAGGAAGACCTTGAAGCTGAGATCCAAGATCACACACTTAAAAATGAGTAACTTTTGTTAAAGAAGAGTGTGTAGGTGACCAAAGTTGAATTTGCACAAGAAAGGCAAGATCACAGAAAGGAGACTCTGAAGGAGTAAGGCTACCTGGGCTGGTTGGGGGAGTCTAATTCAGGAGGCTGGCTAATCTCAGAGTCTATAAAATGACTTCTCAGAGGTGAACAACTTCCACTTTGGCTTTCAAAAAAATCTGAGGGCACCTACATTGACATTTTATCTACTCTAAAAGATAGACTCTTCACTGCAGTTATATGGTTCTGTTCGTAATAATAAGCACTACCTTTTCCCCTGGAGTCTCTCCTCAAAATTTAGGGCACCCATGGCCCCTCAAGTCCCCATGGTTTATTCAGAGCTGAAGACCAGGATTCAAATTGTAGGTTCAAATATCACTGCCCTTGACTCACTTGGAATAAAGAATAATTCAGAGAGGGAACTATTCATGGAAATTCACCTCCTCAAAAGCTACGATCTGTAGTTAGTTGGTTATAAATAGTATTTCTGCCTCTGTATTGTTAGATGCTGTTAGAATAAGAACACATTCATGTATTATTTGGGAATCTAAAAATAAGTTTAAAAATAGAAAATAAATTATAGTGTAAGAAAAAATAGCATAAGCAATGTTGAAAAAAGAATTTTAATTAGGGAATGCATTCAACATGCTTTAGTGGTAATGTTTACCTATGATAAATAAAACTGGTTAAGGAAGTTTAGCATCGTGGTTAAGAGAACTTGGGTCTACAGCGTCATACGACCTACATTGAAGCCTACGTTTGCCAGGAAATAGCTGAGAGATCTTGAGACAGTCCTGCAGTTATAAAATTGTAATAATAATACATGCACACCAGATAGAGTTGTTTTGAAAATGAAATGAGATATTATAAAGCAATTCGCACATAGCCTGGCACGTAGGAAGGTCTCTCTGATAGTGCTTGTTCCTACATGAGGCAGAAAAGGCCTGTGTTAGCTCAGATCCTTCGAGTAACAGATGCTGTGCTGGAATTACGCCTGCAGGCGATTAATGGAGGGAAATATCTGTGAAGGATAAAGGGGAAGGAGCAGGAGTGGCAGGGAAAGCTTTCAGACTATAACGTAGGTCTGACACCTGTAAAGGGGCAGACGGAAGACAGATTGAGCAGGAAAGTCTCAGACTGCAGCACAGTTCTAAAAACGTTGGGGGCAGTTTGACGCAAAGCCCTTGTGCTAAAGTCATCTTTTTAAAAAAAAATTTATTATTTTATTTTATTTTTATTTTTATTTTTTTTTTGCGGTATGCAGGCCTCTCACTGTTGTGGCCTCTCCCGTTGCGGAGCACAGGCTCCAGACGCGCAGGCTCAGCGGCCATGGCTCACGGGCCCAGCCGCTCCGTGGCATGTGGGATCTTCCCGGACCGGGGCACGAACCCGTGTCCCCTGCATCGACAGGCGGACTCTCAACCACTGCGCCATCAGGGAAGCCCTTCCTTTTTTTTAAAACTTTTTATTTTATATTGGAGCAGAGTTGATTAACGATGTTGTGTTAGTTTCAGGTGTACGGCAAAGCAATTCAGTTATACATATACAGGCATCTATTCTTTTTCAAACTCTTTTCCTATTTAGGTTGTTACGTATATTGGGCAGAGTCCCCTGCGCTTGTTGGTTATCCATTTTAAATATAGCAGTGTGTATATCAATCCCAAACTCCCTAACTATCCCTTCCCCGGCTCTTTAAGTCATCTCTTGAAGCCCTGTGTCCTACAAGAGGAGGTCTCTGCAGTCACTGGCTGGGAACATTCCAGGAAAAGCAAGGACTCTGCAAATGTGTTGTGGATCTGATAGACAGCAGCTAGGGATTTGTAGCCACAGAATTGCCATGGCCCATTACTTGAGCTGGAGATGTGATAACAGTAGTTATAAATCATTAGTTTATTCATTAACATATTCCTTCACTCCAACATTTTGGTAGCTTGGTTCAGGGTACCCTGTCTCTGAACCTCAATTTCCTCACCCATGAAATGGGTAAATTAATAAGTACGACACACTTACTTCACGACTGATTTAAAGATTTGAGATATATATAGAAGCATGTTATTTTAATAGTAAAAAGTGCTTTGGAAATGTAAAATAGCCCCAGACTGTTTCCTTTAGACATTTTATAATTCACAAATTTCTTTTCATTAGTCTGGCCTTTCAATTAGCTTGATTTTACTGGACTTTACTTTCAATTAGCTTGACTTAGTGTATCATAACTAATTTCACATGAAAATACCTATTTGTAAAAACAATCAGACTCTCTTATCTTTGAAATTAAGTATTTAAAGTTTACCAGCAGAATGTTTTATTTGATGATGGTTGTAAGTAGGCATGGTAGTGAATCAGTCACTATTCAATACACAATTCATGGAACCTAAGGAATTTAACCCACTGAATCCATGTTAAAGATGCTATGGATTGGAACTCAGGGATACTGTTAAGGAATGCATCAGTTGATCATAATTGTGTCATGGAGCCTCAAAAAATGATTGGGACATAGAAGGCCCCCTATAAATATTTGTTGAATGATTCACAGAATCAGTTTTAGCTGATAAACTTTTCAGGTTTATCTCTCTGATCTTTCCTCATAGAAATGAGGGACCCTAAACAAAAGCGTAGAAGAAAACATGATGAAAGCCCAAATCCCTGATGCTTGTGGAAATTAGAAAGAAATGGGTCTGTATTTGGACTATACCTCTTAGAATCACAAAAACCACCAAAAAATGATAGGATCTTAAATGTTTGTCTAATTCTACTTTATTCTGCAGCAGGTTTTCTCAATACTGGTCAGATAATTCTTTGTTGGGGGGAAGGGGGGTTGTCCCATGCCTTGTAGGATGCTTAGCAACTTCCCTGGCCTCTACCCACTAGATGCCAGTAGCGTCTCTCTCCCGATTCTCCCACTGTGACACCAAAAATAATGTATCTGCAATTGCTAAAAGTCCCTGAGGGGCTAAAATCATCCCCAGTTAAGAACCACTGTTTGACAGATTAGGCAACCAAGCAAACCTTGAGAGTTTAAATAAGTCACCAAAACCCTTGGCAAAACAAGCATCACAACTCTAATCCAAGGACTAAGTATCTATCCAGTTCTCCTTCTACTGTGGAGCATTGCCTCTGATTCAATATGTGATTAAATGTGCCTCCAAGTAGAGTTGCTGTTATTTTTTTATGACTATTCCTGTTTATTCCTAGCATTCTTCCAGTTTGTAGGCTGTTTGACATCATACACATTTTATTGCATGGAAGGCAAGGTTTGATATTCCTTTCTATATTGGATTAAAAAGAAAGTTCCTCCTGGAAGTGAAAGGGGCATGTTTTAAAGCCCAAAATTGACAGGGGAGAGAGTTCAACAATCTTTCTCTTAGGGACTGACTTGAAGATGTAGGATGCTTTCTTTGCCCAGCTTACACTTAAATAGAAAAATATATCTATATACAAAGATTTTTTTAGAAAAATTTGCCTGCCAAGTACGGAAGACACCTCTCTAAAGTGGCAGAGAACAGAATGATCTTGTAGGGATGGTTGAGTGTAATTTCAGATAATTCTATATCATGTTTCTGAGAACCCTTTTGGAAATCTCTGTTATATATTAGTGCTGGGTCTCAAAGAAATGGAAAATTAGTATTTTCTTTCCCAGCCTACAATTTATTGATCAAAGAAAACTTATTTTGAGCTTTGTAGTGTTGCGACAATCTAAAGCATATTAATAAAGAAAGAGAGTTGCTTCTTAGGGAGATAACCTTGATGACTGTAATTTCTCTCATGAGTATCAATGTGCTTATGTGCCAATATATCACAAGTGAAGGGGGAGGGAGGGAGCAGGTGTTGCCTAGCAAGGGCTGTATAGAGCTCTGTGTATTTTGCTTTGTCTCCTTTCAGCCTCTCTCAAGGAGTTCTCATCCTTCACTGTTTATTCTGGAGGACTTGAGATAGTATTATAAGAAAAGAAAGGCTTTTTGATTGTGAAGGTAGAACGTGCTGACAAGGAGTTGCCTTGTTCTAATCATTGGGTCCATCTAATACAATCATCAGAGAACCTGTGCACACATGGATCCATACACACATGCATCTATTCCAAAAGCCACCTGGTCACACATGCCTGCCCACTGCCCCCCGCCCCCATTAACCTTGTCACCCTGAGCAAATTTCTTGGTCTCTGTCTGCCTCAGTTTCCTAATCTGTTAAATGAGGAAATGAATAGTACCTAGCTCAAATACAGATAAAATCAGTTAATGTTTTAAAAATATGTAGGGGCCTCCCTGGTGGCGCAGTGGTTGAGAGTCCGCCTGCCGATGCAGGGGATACGGGTTCGTGCCCCGGTCTGGGAGGATCCCACATGCCGCGGAGCGGCTGGGCCCGTGAGCCATGGCTGCTGAGCCTGCGCATCAGGAGCCTGTGCTCCGCAACGGGAGAGGCCACAACAGTGAGAGGCCCGCATACCACAAAAAAAAAAAATAATAATAAAATAAAATAAAATAAAAATAAAAATATGTAGGACATTGCCTGGCACATAATGGATGTATGAAAATAATCTATTTAAGTATTTAAGATGCATAACGAGTGTATAATATGTAGTGAGGTCTCTGCAAAGTGTTGGTGACTTATTACTACAACAGCCAAAAAACCCATCAGAGACAGGCTGATCCCCAAAGCAGGAAATAGGTCACATTTTTTAAAATGTACTTTTGAGTTCCTGTTTATTGAACACCTGGAGGCCACTGTGATAGCCACAGAGAAGGCAGCGATAACAGTCAGCACGGCTGTGCTCTAAGAACTCTGTCTGGTGGAGGAGGGAAAGTGAAATATAATTATAAGATAATGTGACAAGTGATGTCATAAGTAGAGACACAGTGTGATAGAGGTTTCCATTGAGAGACTCTCTTCTCAACCTGGACAAGGGGCTTGAAGGCAGAGAAGACCTGCAGGGGAAGTGGTGTGTGAGCAGTGTTCTAGGTGAGTCAGGCTGGCTGGGATGGGGCAGGAAACAGTGCACACAGCGAAAAACAAGTGAGCCTTGGAGCCTGGCAAGGAGCATGGTAAGAGGGAAGTAAATGCCATGGCATGGCTAGGTCAGGAAGGGCTCTGCAGCTCAGGGTAAAGGGCGTAGGCACTTCCTTGAAAGAGAAAGGAAGCCACTGGAACATTTTCATTTGGGGAGTGGTATGGATAAAGAGGTAGGGATTTTCATGGATAAATGACAGTCTCCTGCTGTGTGGAGGAAAGGCTGGGAGAAGGCCAGACTAGAAAAGACAGGAAGCCCAACTTGGTGAGGCGCCACTGAAAGATGAAGAGCCTTGAACCTCATCACCTTGAGAGCAGTGAGGAAGTAGAGATGGATATGGAAATGGCTACTAGCAGGACGCCACCAAAATCATATTGACCCTTATCCTGGAGTGGGATTTGAATTGAGGAAAAAGTATGAAAAGGAGGCTTACTGTTTCTCACAATGTTGTAACGTCTTATTTGGCCTTTCCAGACCTTGAGAAGAGGAGGAAAAATACATAATTAGTCATCAGGAATTGTCTTTATGAAACATTCCTGCCACCTTAGAACACTGTGAACTTAGATTCCTTCCTGGTACTTCTTGTTGCCCTCTTTCTAGGTCCCGGGGCGTGGACCAAAATTTTGGAACTTTTGGTAAGATGATGATTTTCTTTGACCCTTTTCGTAAACCATAGATATTTGAGCAGTGCCTGAAAGGATCATTAGAAATCATCTCATGACGTAGTAGCAGAAAAGTTTTTATCTCAAATGCCATCAGCAAAGTCTTAATAGTAGCTGTTTGGAGCGCTGTGTTGACAAAGAATATGAGTCCCATGTGGCTTGGTGGAAGAGTGGCAAGATCAATTAAAGATGACCAACATGGGTGCAGCAGGGCGGAGCAGAAGCACATATGCGTCATATATCCATTTCTAGGATAAAGATTCCAACCCCATGTATTAATGGACTTGACAAAGGTCACCAATCTAGTTAGGAGCATGGCTACAAAGAAAACCATATCACAGGGTTCCCAGTGCTAAGATACTTCATTCATTTCTTTATCCTATTTGCCTAGGGTGACTGGGTGTACAGATCACCTTTTCTTGTGTTCTTATTTTTATTGTTAGATTTCTAGGTTTTAATAATTCAGACAAAGTCCCTGCTTTCATGGAGACCATCTTCCAGAGGGAGGTGGGTAATAAATAAGTGAACAGGGAAGGTACTATCAGATGGCAGTTGCAGATTATGGAAGCTTGGGCACGGTGATGGGAAACAAGTAAAACATGGCAGTGGGGTGGCTGGTCAAGAGAGTTTTCTCAGAAAAGAGGACTTTTTAGCTGAGACTTGAATGGGAAGAAAGAGCCATTGGGGCCAAGATCTGACAGAGTAAACACCAGGCAGTATGGAGAGCGAGTGGAGACACTAAGCTGAAAGGAGCTTGAGCGTTTGAGGAACAGAAAGAAAGCCTGCAGGGCCAGAGCACCATGAGTGGGACAGTAGGACCTGGCAAGATGGGAGAGTCAGGCAGGGTCCAGATTATGTTTCCCCATCTCTCAGGGCAAAGACGCTTGGGTCTTTCTCAGTGGCCCCAGGCAATAGAAAAATGAGGCACTAGTCCCTCGGTCTCTAGCTTCTTAGTGCATTGTGCTTTTGAAAGTCTCCATGAGTATATAACTCTTTCTTTCTTTTTATAGGAAACTCCTTGATTATAACTGCCAAGATCAAACAGCTGATAGGATCAAAAACTGCTCTGTATAGATTAGAGTGGAAAATAGCAACCTGGAATAAGTGTGTTTCCTTCAAGTGACCTTAGTAAAACATTCATGGGGTGCTGACAAGTACTTTGAATTTATACAATGGGGAACACAGTTTAAATACTTTGATATATTGGAAGCAGCTTCTAGAGAATCTCAAAAAAGATTGCGAAGCTCATTTAAATCTTGTACCAACCCTGTGAGGATTGGTAGGAAACAGCTATAGCTATTTTTTTTTCCAGATGGATAAAATGAGGCAGAGAGATTAGATTACTTGATTTCAGATTTCTTCCCGTAGTCTTGTATTCAACCTAATGGATGCTTTCTGTGCACCTTAATTTATAAATAAATCTATGGTTGAAATCCAAGCTGTGGTAAAGCATCAGTAGAATTTTCAGTTTTTGAGCCCTGGGGTCCCAATTTATGTAAGTACCTTACTAATTATAAGTAACAAATAAAATGAAGTGCATCTTTCCAGATTCATGTGCTTGAGTGATATGCTAAGCTTATTGACTTTTATTTGGCAATTTTTTCTAAATATTTTCTGCTAGGGTTTATAGTGGCCAGCTTTCAGACTGCCCCATCGGATATTTGCATGTATTCCATTAACTGCATTGTCCTTTTCCTTTCCTCCCTCTCTTCCCCACTCTCACCCTCCCCAGGCCGATTTACCTGTTCTGTGCATTCCGTTCCTTATAGGCTTTGCTCTCAAGTGACAGTTTATGAGCCTAATAAATCCAGGCAAATGTGTAAATGGATGTTAATGGTCCAAACTCCCCTTCAGTGTAGCATGTATACACTTTAATGGCGACCTTTGATGGTTAATACCTAACTCACAGGAATGACTAATGGCGGAATTAGGAAGCCAAGTAGATTTGGAGGTCAACAGTGTAGCTAATTAAAAGTAATACACTTGGGGGAAGTCAAGGACTTTGTGTGCCCCTCAAATCAGCAAGATATGCCTATTCCCAGAGCCAGTTCTCATCCTAAAAGGTGGGTCTCGTTTTACAGGATTTCATGGACCTCAAGTGGTGTTTCTGACCTGGATGTATAAAGGTGTGGGCTGTACCTAGAATGTTTCTCAGCAACTTAGCAGAAATTTATATTGATGTGCAAAGTAATACCCGAGGAAGAAGTGAAGAAGGAATAATTTAATTATCCTGCAAAATCATTTGTTCATCTACTTCATAGAAAATACTTGTCTTTTGGTTTGAGGCCTTTGCTCCGACGAGATTCTTTCCAGGAACAGGACAGATTCTGGTTGTTTTCTTCTCTCTCGTTGACCCATGATCTTAAAGCCTATTTTCAGTTACAATTATCCAGTGTTGTAACTCATAAGGGAGAGGTCCAGAATAAATGGACATTGAGATCCTTCTTCAGTGCATCTCCTGGGCATATACACCTGGGTGTACCTGGATGTGTACAGGAAAACCCACTCTAAAAGCATGCCTCATATTCTACTCTAAAATGATATCTATTTAACTAACCTCCAAAAATATTGCATTTTGTAATCTCCCAGTGTATTTTTTTCTTCCTCAAAAGAAGACAAATGAATCTTAAATTCTGCTTTCTATATAAAGGTATATGCAGGTATATGCAGAAAGGAAATGATTCTTCCAAAAGTATGGAAAAAGAAAAATTATATTTATTTCTAGAACAAGTTATGCCACCTTCCAGAGCTTTTAACTCATCAGTAATGAGTTTTCTAAAAATATTGAGACAGGTAGATTTGTTAGATCTTGTAATTCTAAAAAAAATCTGGTTTGAGCCCTGAATTAGTAAAAAAAAAATTTTTTTAAAATTTTAATCACTGTAAATATGTATTTTCAGGCCTTCATATGTAATGTGGACCAGTGGTGTCTCCATGGAAAATAGCTTCAGATGCCATCACTTTTGTCTGGCTAGGAATACTACCTGTCTGGGAGTGAAGCAATGTGGATTTTCTAAGATTCACTTTGTCATCTTGGGCTCTTAACTTTTCACAGGACCTCAGATTCCTCATCTGTAAACGAAACGGTTCAGCAAAAGTTTATTTTGAGGGTACCTCTCATCTTTAAAATTCTAGGATTCCAAGAAATAAAAGCAAAAACCATAAACGTTTTCATGAGGATAGAAAGAGATGTTGTGATATACCATCCTGGGTCCATCTCCCTAACATTAAGCTGTGACCCCCATAGCAGTTTATCTGTGTTGTGCTATTTTATGTCCATCTCGGGATATAATTATTTATGTACTCGCCTTACTTCCTCTCCTAATTTGCAGGTCAAAATTGATACAAATATGACTTTATATAAATCCTTGCCCAGGATAGGCATCCAACACACACGTCTCTCCTAGATGGTTGCCTCCCACGTAATGTTCTTGTGTGGCTTATAGAAATGGGCATCGTTGCCTTATTTTTGATTTCCGATATGCCATTCACTCCTTCCTTTGGTAAAACTTTCCTGAACACCTGTTATGAGCAGAGAACTGTGCTAGATGCTGTGAGGGTTAAAAAGATTCAATTTCCTATCCCAGGGAGCTTCTAATAGCGGTAGTGCATGAACATCTGCATATGAAAGAGTCGCCAATGTCAAGAGCCTGGGCGATGTCTTGCCAATAGCCAGTGTTCAATAAATGACAGCTGGTTTCTCCATCAGCTACACATGCAATTTCTAGTGTTATTATTATTTCATTATTTTTAGAATCGAAAATCACTAAATGTGAAAAAAAAGCAAAAAAAATCATCCTATAATGATTAGATGGTGCTTCAAATGATGTGACTTTATCATAGACATCTGCATTTGGTTAAAACTCTTTGGTGCTGCTTTGAAAAATGTACGGTGTTTCCTCACAGCAGGACTAGGCATCCAGTCAGCTTTCAGGACGATTTCCAGAGTGGTTACTGGAACAGCAATAGTGGCATCACCTATGAACTGGTTAGAAATGCAGGTTCCTGTTGGGTTGAATCAGAAACTTCAGGTTGATATCCAACCATCTATGTTTAAACAAGTCCTCTGGATGATTCTGATGTACCCTCAAGTGTGAGAACCACTGTTCCAGGATGTAGGTAGAGCCGTGGTGAATGGACCTGGGGAGGAGCGAGAGTGTGACAGTGAGATGCCAAAGACAAAAATGGGTTGAAAGATGAGGAATTTCACAACCATTTTGTCTCACAGAGTTACAGCCTGGTGAGGAAGCCAGTAATCACTGACTCTGATGTGTGCTACAAACCCATAGTTCAGGTACAGCTGTGGCCTGTTCCAGAAGGAACTGAATGTCTAAGGTTTGGACAAGACCCACTCAGGAGCAGAGTTCGTGCCTTTGATGCTGTGTGGGTGGCAGGAGAAGACCCTAAATCTATTTGATTCTAACAAAGCATTATGGAGCCTATTTAACGAGATACTTTTGTACAATTCTTTTCCCTGTACTTTTCTTGGAGTTAGTCGCCATATCCTCTCTGATTTTTCTTAAGCTGACTCATGATTTTATCTGTACACATATATGCATAGACATATATATACAGAACTATTCATTGAAGATTATAATATTAAGAATGCAGCTTGCTTTGTACTGTTGGGTGATCATTTGTATGGATTAGGTACCAACTCTGTACTAACACTACCCTAGGTCTTTTACACATGACTTCTAAATTAATTCTGATTTTTTCCAGTAGGAATTATTAACACTACTTAAAAGTCTCAGTAAAAGGTAAGTCACTTGCCCCAGGTCCCACTGCTAGGAAGGGACAGAGAAGGGTTCACTCAGGCAGTCGGGCTCCAGAATCCTCTCTCTCAAACCCTACACAAAGAGTTCATGGGATCGAATGCATTTGTAATTAAAAGTATGTGTGCCAACAGGGAGGCTCAGCCCCATGAATGTGTCCTTTATCTTGACCTGTATTTTTCCCGCCCCCAGACTTCTCATGGCTTGAAGATGAGATATCAGGCACCATAGTTAATTGGGTTTGAAGCGTCCTCCAAAATGTCATACGCACATTCAGAGCAGCTGAGAATTCTAACTTCTATAGATAGAGAACTTGAGCCAGTCCTAAAATATGGCAAAGCGGGACATAGATATGAGGATATGAGCGTGGGTTTGGGGAGGGGAGTGATATAAATAGATGATCAGGCATATTTCAGGGCGGCAGCTACTGGGGAAGAAGGAAGTGTCTACCAGCTGGCACAAAACTGCTCCTACATCCTCTCTCTCCAACTTCCAGATTCTTCTCTATTTCTCAGCAAATGGTTAGGCTGTCCTCTCTATTGTCATATGTTTCTCTCAGCTTGACCTTTTGTGACTTCTTTCCTCCCTTTAAATATTCTTGATGTTAATTTCATCTTTTATGTTAAACGATGTAAATAAAACCAGGAAAAACACACGGTGTGTATTTCCCCGATTGCTTATCCGTCTTTACTGATTTAAGATGGAAGAATTATAAATTAGAAAACTGCAAACAAAGGGAAAAAAAAAAAGAAACTCATTTACCTCTAACAGTAAGAATGCTGACAGCGTAATAATTAATAATAAAAAAAAATACAGGTGTAACGACATCACCTTATAGAATTGCTTGGAATGTATTGCAAATTATAACTTTTTGTTGGTTTAATTTCTAAGCTAGACCATGTCCATTTTATTTTACCTTAAAAAACTGCATCAAAGAACACCCTAAAGATTTTCATTTTAAATTTCACTTGTGACACAACATTGTAAATCAACTATACTTCAATTAAAAAAATAAATTTCAGTTGTTCAGTGAAGGAAGATTTCAGGCAGCCATGTTTCCCTGGCACACTGGGCTAACTACGTGCCTAAGATCAACTTCTGTGCCCGGTTATAGCTCCAGACTGTTCTATTCTTCTGACTTATATTTTCATGCATAGTTATTTTGATAGTCCCTAAAATCAGTGCATTTGTAGGGGAACCATGAATTCACTAGACACAGAAGTGAATTCACAGGTGCATTTTCTTCACCTGCCTTTACACCTAATTGAAAACTGCCTTAGTACATGAAGCTTCCTTCCCAAGCAGGGTGATATGTAGCCACCAGAAAGGCATCTTTGGCCAAGAATGACAAATAATTTTGATTCGGACCAAGAATAAGTATTTGGTTAGTTTAGCAGAAGCAGAAATATTTCCCAAATTTGTACTTCCTACAAAATGATCCCTTTTAAAAACTCAGCTCTCAATGAGAATTAAGGGTTTTCAAAAATGAGCAAAAGCAATTGTGTATAGGAGATTCAAAAAACAATTTATTTGCAGCTTTCCCAACACCAAATAGCTTTAGTGAAAACAGCACTGCTTTTATTCACTTTCTTTAAGTATGCAGGTTATTAATACATTTTGAAATTAATAGTTTGGAAATTTTTATACCCTTCTAACTATGAGTCAATAGTACATCTCTACCTGCAAGGGTGACTTGATGCATTCATTTCACCACAATGAAAGTGTTATTTAGAAAGCCATTAGAACAGAACCTTAAAATTAACATTGTGACCCTACAAGGAAACATTAAATGGGTTGAAAAGTAATGGTCTTGAAAAGGAAAGGCCTGCCTTTAGAGTACAAGTTTAAAAAAAAAAAAAAAAAAAAAGGCAGGAAGAAAAAAGAAAAAAAAATCCACTAATGAATAATTACTTTAATGAGCCTCTGGCCTCAGAGCTGCTCACGTTCACTTGCATTAATGCTGTGAAATGTTGGATGGTGTGAACATGTTAAAATAGTCATTTTAGTGTTTTTTTATTCAACAAAGCAATGGTATATCCCAAACTCCTCCATGAGGTGCCTTTTTGGCAATTGACCTTGTCATCAAAATACGAATGCTGCCCATGCAGTCATTCCAGTCACTGGAGGCTGGAAACACCAATAGGACCATGGATCTACTCGGAATCTTCTAGCATCTCAACAACCTCACCAGAGACCCCCTTGCACAGGGTCTCTCTCCACAGAAGGCATTTTAGCAAAGTAAATACTGAAGACTCCAATGTGTGATGCTGCGTACAAATATTACTTTTGCAGAGAATTCCTGCGCTTCCAAGTCAGTCTGTGTTAAGTGAGCAAAAATATAGTGCTATTACAAGGAGTTGCTCCTAAGGGTGAATAAAATGACCTGGGCAAAAACTTGGCACAGTGCCATCCTTAAGAAAAAGGGAACTATTAGGTTAAAAATATTTCTCAACATGGCTTACAAGGTCCATCATGAACTGCCCCAGTTTACTATAGAAGGTTATTTCTTGTCATTTCCCTTCCTCCTCTTGCCTCTTCCTTTATGTTCTGGCCCAGGGGAATCTTAAACTTGAGCCTGAATCACAAATATCTTGGAGGACTTGTTAAACACAGATTGCTGGGTTTACCTTCAGAGCTTCTGAGTCAGTAGGAGTGGGGATGGATTCAGAAGTTTACCTTTCCAACAGGCTTACAGGTAATGTTGATGCTGCTGGTCTGTAGACCACACTTTGAGAGGCACTGGTCTCATCTACCATTTCTAGAAAATGCCACTGTTCCTTCTAACACCTGGAATGTTGACACCAAGGTCCTGCTCACAACACCTCATCCAAGCCTTTGCTAATTCTTTCTGCCAGAATTGGCTTTTATTCCATGCTTTGTTACCCTACCACTGTTAGTTCCATTCGCTACTATAGCATTCATCCCCTTGCATTGTAATCGTTCCGTTTGCCTATTGCACGTTTATCTACTCATTTGGACCATGATCTCTTCCCAGGGCAGGGAACATGTCCCCTCCATTGTAATGTCAGGGTCATACGTGTTGCCTGGCAACAGAGTTTACTAAATAAATTCTGCTTGAATGAATGAACAACCAAACCTACACCCCGTACCCTTTGTTTATCCCTTTGCCTTTGTAAGAGTAGTTTTCGCCTTCAGAAATGCTGTTGTTTATTGACTCTGAGAGTGAGTCCTGGTCTGTTCTTCAAGACCCTGGTTAGTATTTTTTAAGTCACAAAACATTCCCTAACTTGCTGGAAAAAGCACTCCTTCTCCTAGGCACTCATTGCTCCTAAGTTCCGTTTCTCTCTCCCTGCTTGTGACTGAGGTTTTTAGTACTGCACCTACATCTTATTGATCTCAGTACCCCTGGAACCTGGTCAAGTGGCTGGAACTTAGGAGCCTCTTGGGAAAGGTGTGTGGAATGAGGGCATGTGGAGAGAGCAGGTTCTAGGCCAGGGCAGCCTCGTCTGGGAAGCGGACTGAATTCATCGCTGGTGTCCCGAACTCTGCAATGCCTTCCTGAGACCCTTTCCAAATATCTTCTAGAATCCCAATTTCCCCCTACCCTACAGGCCGAATGAGACGCAGAGAGTATAGTTAGAGAGCTACCACCAAAACTCAAGCAAAATAAGAGGCACCCCAAACTAAGCAATAGTGCGAGAACGAGGTGGAGATGCCGTTAGAAGAGGAATCATGGTGGAAACAATCTCTGAATTGTCCAGTTTAGAATATTGAGCCTCAGGGTCTGGGGTGAAAGTGAACTGTGTTTGGATCCTAGCTTTTCCACAGATCTTATACTTTAGTTTTCTAAGCGTTGGTTTCCTTATCTGTAACGTGGGAATAATAAATTATTATTGGTAAATGAGATGATGCATATAAAAATACTTAGCACAGTGCTTGGAATATAAAAGTATGCAAGATACAGAGCTATGTGGGGTAGCTGTAATAAAGTGTCAGTGCTGAATGGGCTCAGGCTACGTCATAGACACAAAGGTATGTGATTTTGTTCTTTGTCCACAAAGAATTTACAGAATAGTTGGGTAGGAAAAGCTAACCACACCCAAAGAAGCCTTTGATTATATGTTGCCTCTTCATCACCAAGGAAATAATCCAATACAGATTTTAATGTGGTTGGAGTTCATAAAAGGTAGTGACCAGGGATGAAGGGCTTGAATAATAATTATACTCCATAATATGTTGTACTTGGGGAACTGGAAGTTAAGAACTAGCTGAAATGTGGGGAATAAAAGGAAGGGTCTGGGACCTTCGAATTTTCTAGCATGTAAGTTTCCGTGTGTGTTATTGCATATGGCTGCAGGCATTTATCTTTCAAGGATATGCCGACTGAAAACAACGCACAACCTAAAAGTTGAAACTTATGTTTTACTAAGTGGGCAAAACAGGACTTAAGCCTGGGACACAACATCTCAGATAAATCTGAGGGACGGCTCCAAAGAGTTAAGGGGGGAGCCAGGGTATATATAGGAGTTTTTACAACAAAGACCTGGTAGTCGGAGCATCAAAAGATTACTATTAATTAAGGAAAACCAGATATCTCAAGGAATTTAGCACTCTTCTGTGTATGGAAAGATGCAAAGCCTAGGCTCACTGAAATCATTCCTTTGATATGCACCTCAGCTTTCTGGGGCCAGTATCCTGTGCGTCTTATCCTGAGTCTCCTCAGGGTGCACTGTCAGGTGTGGCTGCCCTGGCTGACTGCTAGGTGGCAAGGCGTCCTGCCTCCATCCTGAGTTCCCTCCCGGCTCATGGATGGGGAGGCTACAGTGTGATGGCTTGATGGCTGCAACATCCTTTGTTTACTGATGTGGCAGGCAATATTTTTCATTCACAGGTATAATGGTGTAAACTCAATTAGATGGCTTGGACACAGCTAACAATTGAGTTATCTGAACCCAATTTATAAACAGTAACCCCATGGAAAGAATGACACAAGAATTTTAATGGGTTTTACAGACACAGAAATATAGATCAGTATGTGTGTTCTTTTATAATCTGCACATGTACTGCTCATGAAAGATTTCCTAAGCATCTCCGTTTGGATAGACATAAGTAATAGTAGCGAACACATATAGTGTTGACTGTGTGTCCAGCCTAGTCCTAAGTGCATTTATTTTTATGAAGCCATGCAATCCTCAGAACAGCAGCATGCTGTAGATACTATTATGATGCTTAACTTATGGATGATGTGACTGAGGCACAGAGAGGTTGGATTATTCCTGCGGCCCCAGTGAACCCCAGGCAATGTGGCTTTTGAATCCGTGTACGCAAGACAAACATCATGGGAAGTTCCTGTTTCCTTTTCCAGTCTGAAAAGCTCTGCTTGTAGCCTGCCAGCACAGCCAGGGTTAAACAGGTGCGACCATACCCAGGCCCTGTTTTCCTTGAGCATCTCACTAGCTGCCCTCCACCAATGTCCACGTGGACAAGGATTCAGTCAGTTCTCTCCGTGGTGATTTTTTACTGCCAGACTCCTTGGGATACCCACACATTCCAAATGCTAGTCCCATCCTCCTGTTTGCTCAGACAAGTAGATTTGTCACTTGAAATGATCTTTTAATTGTTTCTTTTCCTCTGGCTTCTTTCCAGGGCTTTGTAGCAAATGTTAAATGCTGTTTAAAAAATGTTTTTCTTCTCGTGGAAGAGGTTAGTGTGCATGTTGGTTAACTGTTGAATTTTGAACTTCCCCCTTGGTAACTGACAGCCCATAATTAAGCATAACTTGAACTCTGACCATGTCTACATGTGTTTTTGTAGCCTATCATCAAATTGCTGTTGAATATTTTCTGTGAAAATGGCATACAGTGAAATGCTCTCTGACTCAGTAGTATCTCATCATTGTTAGGTTAACACATTCTCTGATGGGTTGGAGACCTGGAAATTTTCTTACCATGTGACAAACATGTTGATTTCTTCTTGAAAACATAGTTTCTATATAATACATCAACAATATATTTTCCTTAGGGACACAGAAGCTCAAATCACGGAAGAGAAGGTGAAGGAAGGGCACTTATTGAAATATCTAATATGTGCCAGGCTTCAGGCTATGTGTTTTCCTGACCACAGGATGGGGTGATGTACCTCCTACCTGTCCCTGGCCGACACTCCTGATTGAGGGCTTGTGAATTAACACCTTGGTTAGAGCATATGGCTCAGATTTGGGGATTCATCTCAGATACCACTGGGGCTTCTGGTCATGATATCACCTACCCTAACTGTAGGGAAGGCTTACAGACCAGCCAACTGCTTCCTTAGGGGCCCCCATCCTAGTGACCAAGACACTCCAGGGTAGCACGGATCAGTAGAATTTCAGAGTTCTGAACTAATAGAGAAATCAAAAGAGGGTGGGGAAGATGAGATGAAATTTTACCCTGTTTACTAATAAAACTGATATTTGTAATCAGAAATGGAAAAACATGCTCTGCTAGGCACAGGCAGCATTTGGAGCCCCATAGAAGTGCCTTGGGTAAAGAAGAATCAAACCCCTCTTTTAAAAAATTTTTAGTTTTGTTCACGTTGGTGTTTCTTGTTGCTTTTTGGCTTTTTTAGTGGCACATAACTTATAGAAAGGAAAGTGAGATGTCTTCTACAGCTTGATCAAATTTTATATACATGTATACCTATGTAATCACCACCCAGGTTTAGCATGTTTCTAGCATCCCAGAAGGCTCCTCCCTTGGAGGAAAGCCCGATTCCAGCCTCTGTCACTGTACAGAGAGCATGGACAGACCCTTTCAAACGTTACGATTTGGAGGAACACAGTAGCATTTGTGCATCTTATGGGAAATTGGTCCCAGGGCCCGAGTCGAGGGGCGCGTGGGGCAGAGAGAGAGACTGGACTGTGGCTGAACAGTTTTTCCTTTCAAATCTGCCAAGCAGATTACCCTTCTCCTTCCCCTGGGAATAACTGAGGGAGGCGTCTAGGTTGGCCAAGCGTGTTATGCTAATAGGTCACCAGTCACAGGGGAGGAAATATAAGGAGTGGAGAAGTCCTCCCCCGACCTGTATTAAGTACGTGAACCCCTGGAGGGTCGACGATGTTCTAACAAGATGCCCAAAATATCACAGGATTAATGTGACACATCTTCCAGGAGCATCAGTTTTACTGAACAAGTTAGGGGGAAATATTATTTTAATAGTAGCACAAATACGGAGATATTTATAGAACAGAATATAAAAATTCCCGTTAATTTTTAAAACAAAACACAATACTTTAAAGCTCTTTCAGGCTTGCTTTGGGGTAAGCCCCCAGCTCCCCCTGGGGTATATGTTCATTCCTGTCTGCCTAGGGTAACTTCAGTGGAAAAAGTCTGGAAGCTCTCCTAGGACACGGAGCATGTCACATGAAACCTTTATTAAAGCACCAGAGTGAACCTGGCAATATTAGCAGATTGAAAAACAAGGAGAGGGATTCAGAATGAGAGAGAGACAGTCATCAGAGAGGCACATGACCGAGGAGGCAGACACACAGCACGGTGCCGAAAGGGTGGGCCGGCCAATGGGCAGGAAAGAGGGAAGGAGGAGGGGAGAATGGGAGAGACGGTAAAGGCTAAAGACAGAGTGGCTAAGACAACAAGGGAAGGGGGAGAACTGGAGGTCGGAGCTGAGGCAGATGCAGCCTCCTTGTACATCTGCTTTTATGATCCAGGGAGCCATGCCACATAGCCCTGCACAGCTCTGCCAGGGATGCTCTCTGAATGAGGTATGTCTGCTATGGGATTCTGTTTGCAGAGAGGCAATGCTTACTTCAGTCCCCTGGAAGATTATGTATGTCTGGTTGATCATTTGACGTCTCCATGGACTAGATTAGAGGGTGGGGTGGGGTGGATTGGAGTGGAGTGGAATGGAATGGAATGGGATGGGATGAGATGGAATAGAATAGAATAGAAGCCTCATCCTATCAAGCAGGCCTGGGTGCCAAAAGTTGAAAGTCAAATACCTGTGGAATCTAGGCAGGTAGAAAGGTGTATAGCTGTGTTAATTTTTGCAAGTGCAGAATAATATAGCAAACTTGAAGGTGGGTTCCTTGTTTAAAGGCGCTCAAATTGAAAAACAAAGAAATAAAAAATCTGGCTGACTAGCCAGTCTTTTCTGCTATTAATCACATTTTCCAAAAAGAGAAATGAAGGCCCGGAAATTAAATAATCTTCCTAAGGCCACAAAACCAGTAAAAGTTAAAACCAAATTTAAACCAAAGATCTTCTTTATTTCCAAAATTTTTTATTGTGACATCCACTTCAGAGTTTCCAAAATCTCTCAAGAATGTTCACTACAGATCACAGAGGTAGAAAGCCATGATCCTCCACAGAAATGTAGTTTACAGAATATTTACCCATAGAAAAGTTATCAGTCATAATACTGCTATTTAACAAAAAACAGTGACAACTTTGGTATTTTAAATAGCATGTTTCAAAATAAACAAAACAGCAAAACCAGGACTCCTGAAAGTCAAGAGAAGAAATGATTATTGATTCGGAAAAATATAATTGCCTTAACAGCAGAAAGATTTTAATATGACACTTAAAAAGAAGTTGGTGTGGTCAAAGACTCATTAATAGCCAGATATTGGACAGCTTTTCCACTATTATCTTGCTGACATCACTTTATGTAATGAAGTGATTTTGATTTTTCTCAGAATATGTGTATAAAATCCAATAAAACATTGAAAGGAAAAAAGATAAAAATTAGTGGAGGTGAATGACTTTTCTAAATAGGTTATTGTTCATAGCATTCATTATTAGCAGTAGATTTTTACAACATACACTTGCTACATTCTAGTTCTTGTTTTATTTTTGTAAGAGCTCGGTCAGGAATGTTGATTTCCCCCTTTTGATTACGAAAAGCCTGGCAAAGTGGAATTAGACTCAGAGCCTGACCTGGCTGATTTTGCATATTTCCTTTACCCAGAACTTAGAGACCTACCATTATTCAGCTTTCTCTGAATTATTCTCTGAATAATCTCCTTTTCCCATTTTTCCTACTGTTTTATTGGACAAACCCATATTTCATTGGTGAGAACCATCACCGTCTTGGTTAAGGAAATTAGTATCTCTTGGTACATATTTTCCCCCCGATTCCAGGCTTTCAGGAGCTAGAATTTAAACATCCTAGTATAACTCTAGCCACAGAGGCCTTTGTAATTACTTTAAAACACCCACACAATAAATTACCTCTCTCCTGGATGTGAAGCCACAGAGGAAACGTTGTTGTACCCTCACACTTGTGAACAATTCTATTGTTAAGGATGGTATATTAAGCCGGTAGCCTTATTCATTAATACAAAATACAGCAGAGTGCATTTTCAAGTATGTGCAGTGAACTGCATACACAGTGTATATTATTGTCATCAGAGCTGTGCTGAGGGAATTTAGCTAAAACTGTTTAGAGGCACACCATAATAGTTGCCTGTAATTGTTTCAAAATTGGTTTTCTGGGGTTTAGAGCTCAGTTTTTATTATTGTTGTTATTTATTAATCTCATTCTATGACTGTCACAACTGATTCTGGTTTTGCTAACACTTTCAAGACAGGCACACTCTACAATGATTTTATTTCATCAAATAATTGCAGTAGGACACTTCACCTTGAAGGGAATTGAAGCTTCGTACATTTTTAAGTTATTAACAGAATTCCTTACATTCGGCATACAATTATAGGTCTGCTGAAACCAAGTATTGGCCAATAAACAGAAAATTGTGTTCCTATTTATCCAAGTTCTTTATTTTTTTAAATCTCTATATCCTTGGTTCTTAAAAGATGAAGAAATAAATGGCATGTATTTTGACGATTATTGCAGAAACATATAATGAACTTGGTTATTTATCCTAATTCATCGAGAGCTGTGTCGAGAGCAACGTAAAGAAGTGGATTTTATTTCCAGTAGTACATTAGTACATATGGATTTCCATTTTAATGAGACAGGTAACAAAGTAGCTTCCAACTCCATATGCCACCCCACTCGTTAATATATTACACAAATATGGATAACTTCAAAGCTCTATATTTAATGAGAGAGGGTGATTAACCTTTCAATGTGTTTATTACTTCTATTTTTTGTTTAAAAAGCTTGCCATTAAACCAGTGTTTTCTCAATTCAGTCCTTTATGTATCCCTTTAGATATTTCCCATGTCGGGATATCAACCCCGTTGGGCTATTATTTTTTAACCTGTGGTTCTATCTCCTTCCTCCTTACTGTGGCTGAACTAATCAACACATTGCTGCTGTTGGTCCAGTCTCCAGCCTTGGTCCTCAGGACAGTGAGCTGCTCAGTCCCAAGTCCTCCCCACCCCACCTCCCACTAAGGCATTGACACTAATAGAATGAATGAGAAGCAATGGAAGTGTCACTTGGTTGGATTATTGGTACTGGTTTTGAATAAACCAGTGGAAGAAGAGACAGGGGAACATAGTGTTCAGAAACTCTCAGGACTACAGCTCTGCTAAATCCTTGTAATCATCTATTTTTGCCTATACTCGTCCAAATTTCTCTCCATACCTGCCTTTGTGATGGAGTTAATTAGATCACATGTTGCCCCCTCCTCTATTTCTTCTTCATTTACATGTTACTCTTTTCATTGTGACATCATTAGAATGGGGAAGGTGCCGTGCTACTAAGATGGCCAAGAGTGGTACCTGCTCAGTGCAGCCTTAGAGGGTCGTTCTTCCATTTGATCAAATTCCAGTTGAATTTGTGGCTCACCCCTGTCTCATGGTGGGCTGAAGTTCTCTTCCTCATATTGTGTCTTTCACCCCAGGATGTAGATATTATATGTTTCTCTAAATTCTCTGACTGTATTAGTCTTCTCAGCCTGCTCTAACAAAATACTATAGAATGGGTAGGTTAAACAACAGATACCTGTTTCCTCACAGTTTTGAAAGATGGAAAGTCCAAGATCAAGGTGCCAGCTGATTTGGTTCTTGGTGAGGGCCCTCTTCCTGGCTTGTAGACAGCTACATTCTCACTGTTTCCTCATATGGCAGACAAAAAAAAAAAAAAAGAGAGATATCTTCCTCTCCTTATAAAGCCACTAATCCCATCATGAGGGTCCTACCCTCATGGCCTCATTTAACCCTAATTACCTCCCAAAGGCCTATTTCCCAATACCATCACACTGGAGGTTAGGGCTTTAACACCTGGAATTTGGAGGGAACACAGTTCAGTCCATAGCACTGACCTCCTCTATCCTCTGTGTGTTAAATAATCTTGATCTCTCCTCCACCCCTTTCAACATTACTTAACATCTTTACTAAAACAGCACTTACTTTTTATACTTAAGATACTTCTAAAAGGAGATATTATATCAGCTCCCTAAGTAGAATACCAATATCACTTGCCATGAATAAAAGGTGAATTCATAAATACAAAACTATGGGGGAAAAAAAAAAGCATGCTTTTCTAGCTCTTTCTTCTAGTGAAGAAATAAAACATGTGCAATTCAGGTTTTGTCCTAGGTGTCCCAGATATTCTGTTACTGATAGAGCTTGAGAGTTGGTTCAAGCCATGAAGTTTTTGTGTGATCATACTAAATGACTTTAATCCAGTTTAGAATGTATCTAGAGTGCGGAAAATGGGGAAGAATTGTGGCTCCTACGAATTTCTTCACTTTTCCTTTGAGTTCAGATTTATAGGTGTGAGTAATATATATTCGTTTCTTGATGCGAGCTGTACCGGCTACTGCCTTGTTAACTTTGATTGGTGGAACCATGATCATTTAGGCTATTCACAGAAACTAGTCATGTGTTTTCAAAGAAACTGGTATAAATTAGAATCTTTCATTAAAGACCAATCAGCCATTTGCACATTTCAAAATTTGATGCCATTGCTTTCTTGATGGGTTAGCAAACTGACCATAAAATTCATCTAATCCTTTTTCTAAGGGTAAGAGTCAAGAAAATAGAAATCTATCTATATTAACAGCTTAAAATATTTATATTATCAATTCTGGCATAACTAGTTCAAGAGTAAGATTATAAAGTGATTTAGCCAATGTTGCTTGAAGGTTAGGCATAGGGAAGCAACCAAGGAGTCAGCCCTGTTACTGTCCATTCAGATCTCTGTTTGCTTTCAAAGATTTAGAAAAGAATCAAAAAAGTGTTTACTTAAAAAAAGAATCAAAGAGGCCTCTAGCTGCAGGTAAAATGGCATATCTTGCTTTTCTAAGAGCAAGATAAAGCACTTAAAATATACTGAGAAACATTTCATGAATGTTTTTTAAATGGACTCAGAACAAGTTTCTTAAGGAAGCCCACGAGTGACCCAGAATTGGAAGCATGGACAGGGAATTAAGTGACTTCCTAGAAATAACTGAACATTTAGCTATGTAGGAGGCAATGTGGTTGGTTCTAAGCATCTTGAAAGAGTAGTAGACCAATGTCTTAGAAATCTGGGCTGTCACTTAGAAACTCTGATCTCGGGCAAGGCGTTGAACTTTACTGAGCCTCAGTTTTTCCATCTATAACTACACTTGTATGGCCAAATTTCAGTGATCTATTTTGTACATGTCTTTTCCTATCACTTCTGCTTTATGCAATCTGGCTTTTAGTGTCAACATTTCCTCAACTGATATACAGAGGAAGACAATGAGAATTAAAATGGATAATTTTCCTGTATCGTTGTTTTGAATGAAGGGGTTAGAGAATATGGTTTATGTATGTGAAAATCTGTTTTTTTTTATAATCTGTATACTGTCAAATTGTATGGTACATAGATTTGCATATTGGTAATATAACCAAATGTCAGAAAGAGTTTAGGGCATGAAACTCTGAACTTCAAACAAATTCATAAGCATCTAAACATATGCCCTTTTTTGTTTTTCTATAATGATCTTGATAAAATAAATTCTAGGAGGCTTTTGACATATATATTTTTATATGAGAAACACTCTTTTCTGACTTAAAGTCAATCACCAACTCATGATGGTATATTATTTTGTCATATAGAAAATTTTATTGCAATGCTCTATGTAATTCATTTATGTATAACTTATCTATCTCTTACAAATTCTACAAAAGATTTAATGCAACTGACACAATGAAAATACACAACAGAAGTGTAAATATGGAAACAAAATGATTCAGGACAAGGGAAATGTAAGTAAGTATGAAAAGTCAAAACCAGGGTCTTAATGACCTCTGATATGTCGTTACTTGCTTTCATGATGGTTGGTTTCATGTTGTTATTATTGGTTAACGAGAAAGATGCTAGTTGCTTTAACATATATTTTTACATTTCATTTTAACACTAACATCACGAAAAGAATTTCACCCTTTCCTTTCTGCAGGTGATGAGTCTTTTTTTTTTTTTTTTTTTTTTTTTTTTTTTTTTTGTGGTACGCGGGCCTCTCACTGTTGTGGCCTCTCCCGTTGCGGAGCACAGGCTCCGGATGCGCAGGCTCAGCAGCCATGGCTCACGGGCCCAGCCGCTCCGCGGCATATGGGATCCTCCCAGACCGGGGCACGAACCCGTATCCCCTGCATCGGCAGGCGGACTCTCAACCACTGCGCCACCAGGGAGGCCCCTAATGTGTTTGATTTTTATTTTATTTATTTTTATTTTATTATTATTTTTTTTGTGGTACGCGGGCCTCTCACTGTTGTGGCCTCTCCCGTTGCGGAGCACAGGCTCCAGACGTGCAGGCTCAGCGGCCATGGCTCACGGGTCCAGCCGCTCCGCGGCATGTGGGATCTTCCTGGACCAGGGCATGAACCCGGAGTCTTATTTTTATAGAGGTCCAATGATTTGCCTCAACTTTCTCAGCCTAAAAGCATCCAAATTCTAAATTGAAAATAGTGCTAATTCCAATACTAATTCGACATTCCACAAACACTACTACACAATATCTAATTACTATGAATTGATTCAGTGTTTGTCTTCTGCACCCCTCAGCTAATTCCTTTCCCTCACAACCCTGGTTCCCTTAGGTAGCTTTATGTTTTTAGAAGCTGGGACTAAATATTTCACTTACGTAAATTCTCAGAGTTTGCCTGAGATGTGTAGTGCTGAATAGTGGTTTTGGAAAATATTTAGGAGACGTGTAATAAGAAAAAATGCCTTTGTATAGAAACTTATATAGGGGTGAGGGTGCTCTATGTATGGTGACAGAACTGCTATCAGGCTACTGTAAATCAGAATGACTGTCTCAGGCTCTGCTTGATTCTTTGGGAATCAGATGACTATAGGGCAGAATGATACCTGATGGGAGAAGCGTATATATGGGCAATGGGAATTCTTTGAAAATACTATCAGTGGCTTAATAAAGAATAAAGGCAAACACATAAAATTAGCATGTAAGCTCTGTTCTACGCCTACCAATAAAATCAGGCAGATTGTAGAGGGCATGGGGGCAAGATGAGAATATAGAGCTTTAGGGCAGCAGGATCCCCTCCCATATTTACATTGGGACTTCTGCTTTCTGCCTTCTTCAGTTTCTGTGTAATGTAGTTCGCAGATTTTTTTTTTCCATTCAGTTGATTCAGTCTGCCTTTGGAATTTTTATCAGCCAGATTTTACCCCTGTGGAAGTGTGATCAGGAAGGAAGGGAGACCACATACTGTGGTTTGCTTCATGCATACGCAGCTCTATTTTTATTGTATCTTAGTCAATGGAAATTAATTGCTAATTATCCAAACATTTCTATGATAATATTTCAAGCTCTCTTGTAGCAGATGTGGCCTCAACTATATTTGGAAAGGAGTAGATGGTATTATCTTTCTTGATGGGAATGATTGCATAGGGCTTGAAAATTTTTTGCACCATTTTTTATTTCAGAAAGAAAAATGGCTATCCTTCTTTTGTAACATTTGTTAAATATTCATACTGACCAGAGTAATTATGCACTGACTATATTAGCAAACATATAACTCTGTCAGCTTTAAGAAATTGGGAAATGAAATTAAACAGTTTGTGAATAATACAATATATTTGGTTATATGCTCATGCAGACATATAGATTGTTAAACCATCAGCACGCTGCATTTGCAGTCATTGGCGATGACAGACTTCTCTTATTTGGGGACTCTCATGCTGAATTATTCTTTTCTTTATTGCGTTAGATGTCTGTCCTTCAGTGTCTGAACGTTGCTTTTTCATTTCCCCTTTATGAATGCTAATAATATACTGGATAGAGCATTGGCTATTTTTAGTAATTCAGCATTTCCTTATATTTATACTGTGAACAAACTTGAGAGAATTTAGCTCGGATTAAAACAGATAATTTTCTCTCTTTAAAAAGAATAATGTGGGACTGATACATAGTGAGGACAAAAGGAATTTGATGGGCATGGTGTCAAAGCTTAATTGTGTCAATAATTATTTGTGTATTAGTGCCAAGTTTTTAATGAGGAGTAGTCACTTGTGTGTAATCACGATCAATGACAAGTAGTTAAAATATCTTCATGAAGTGGCAAACTGGGAGAAAAAAAATGAAGCGGTATTAACACTGCCTACAGTTCCTTACATACTAGCCCATCTGAAGTCCACGAGTATTAAAAAACCGAAGCCCCTGTAAGGATGTTGCTATGGGTGTAAAATTGCATGTGTTTATACAAGATTTTTTCCATGTATTCTAAGCTTGTTAGGTCTTTTGGGGGGAAGGACTCTTGAGGCCTTGCTCACCAAGCTGTCACTCCTACCCAGAGACATAGCCGTCTCTATGTATATTTTCACTGCTCTGTTAAGGTAATGGCTCTTCTTCCCTTTCGGCATTCACACTTTCCAAGTCTTTAGGACTTATCACCCACCATCCTGAGGACTGTTGCTCTTTGTTTAAGATCCTGACATTTTCTAAGTGGCTTGCTCTTAACTTTTCTTCATATTTTTAAGCTAACAAATCTGAGTGACCCACGCCCATAGTAAGTCCTACAGAGGAAGAGTAAAGTACCTCACAGGAACCCTGAAGCATCCCTGGAGGAACTGAGTCCTGCAGTGGCTCAGATACCTGCTTTCTGTCTCTACAATGTGTAGGGTCAAGTATAAGCTTCAGCAGTCGCATGGCAGAAGCCCAGAAACTAGTTCCCTTAAGTATGACCACACTATCGGTTTGCTTGCTGTCATTGTTAACTTTAGTTATCTGTCTCAGCTAACCTCACATTGTGAATGAGGGCAATCCAAATTAGTGCAATCCCGTTGTGTTTACAGGCATTGGGACAAACTTCTATTAACCGATGAGCATAACAAGACTTAGATACAACCATGGATATGTGTTATTGACACAATAGCTGTGAAATGATGTGCTTGGCAATAATGTGCAAACAGAAGCACAATTTATGGATTTTCCTAATTGTGTTTGCTTTTAGGTAGAATTCAAAGTTAGCCTTAGCGGGGGATTGTTCATGGGTTTTCTGTGCTTTACTGTCATTTGTTGGAATGCCTATATTTTATCTCCCTTATTGTAATTTCCTTCAATCTGATTTTTCCTTTGTGAATAATATTTCTGGAGCTGGAAATTGGTGTCTCATATATTGTACGTTTATAAGAAAGACATTTTTTTCCCACTTCTTTTGCTATCTTAAGAGTGAACTCTTTCCTGTATGAATATTCACTGAGAGGGAACACACACACACACACACACACACACACATGAAGTGGTTGCTGGTAGCAGATTTTGAGTAGGCCTTAGCCATGGAGTTGAAGTCTGAAGACTTGCTGACATTTTGAAAATAGTTTTTAGAACAAAATGTCAGATGATCAGAGCTTTATATCATGCACGAGCAAATTGTGCAGCTGATGCTAACTAAGCCGATTCCTCTAGAGCTCTGTGAGGATGGATGACCACTGCGCTTTTAAAAGAACTAAATATATCCACATATATATGCCACACTTCATATTTTGCACATGCTTTGCTCTGCCAGGCTTATATTTGAGGCGTCGATGACTGACACCTTTGTGGACCAATGCGATCTTGGCAACCTGGCATGATTTTTAAAGAGGAGCCATTGATGATGGAATGTCATTCCATATCCCAACTTTGGGCCAATGGTGCTGCCACCCTTCTGTGATGGCTCATCAAGGCAGCTGTGCTGTATTCACATTGAAATGAGGGGATTTTTAAAACCCAAGCAGCTGTATTATTCAGACTTAAAATAAAAGCTTAGTTTCCCCAAATGGGTGTGACGTAAACATCTCATTAAATATTTTAAATGCCAGTGACTACACAGGTGGTGGCAGCGGCTTGCACTTGTGTGCGAGCTCCTGGGAGGAGATCTCTTTACTCTTTCCCTGTATTTGTGTTCTCTTCCTACTAGCAGGACTCTGGGGAGGGAGGCTCCATGCTACAGGTAGCAAGAGATTCAGAAACATGGAGTGAACATTGCGGCTGTTTGATAACTTTTGATTAGGTCATCTCTTGTCTCCGAAGGAAACCCAGATGCTTTGTCGTGGTCCACTTCATTTTCTTGAGTTACAGTTTCCAAAAGCTAAACCTGAAAAGGGTCGAAAGTTTCTTTTCTCTTAGATTCTTGCTTGGTTTCTCTCTATTCATTGGGTAGTGTTGGGGGCTGGCCATGATTTACTAGACAGTTTGCATTCTCTGGGGGATGACTCACTTTACAGAGACCAAGAGATTAGCAGGATCCATTAGGACCCCATTTCTTTCCTCTACCTTTGGGAGGAGATTGCTCATTAGCCTCCACCTCCAAGCTTTATGCTATTAATAGTAATTAAATAAAGATGTCAGAGGTGACTTTTGTCTCTGAATGTAAGAGCAGCCTGTGTGCCCAGTCATTAGTTAAGAAAGCATCGCCCCTAAGGGTGTATACAGTCATCACTCAATATGTGCGGGGGGTTGGTTCCAGGACCCTCTCACACTCCCACCACCCCATCCCTGGGCAGATGCTGAAATCTGTGGAAACCATATAGTCAGCCCTCGGTATCTGTAGATTCCTCATCGTGGATATGGAGGGCCAACTGTGTATTTTTTTTTAACATCTTTATTGGAGTATAATTGCTTTACAATGGTGTGTTAGTTGCTGCTTTATAACAAAGTGAATCAGCTCTACATACACATATATCCCCATATCTCTTCCCTCTTGTGTCTCCCTCCTTCCCACTCTCCCTATCCCACCCCTCTAGGTGGTCACAAACCACCGAACTGATCTCCCTGTGCTATGCGTCTGCTTCCCACTAGCTAGCTATTTTACATTTGGTAGTGTATATGTGTCCATGCCACTCTCTCACTTCGTCCCAGCTTACCCTTCCCCCTCCCCCTTCCTCAAGTCCATTCTCTACGTCTGAGTCTTTATTCCTGTGCTACCCCTAGGTTCATCAGAACCTTTTTTTTTTTTTAGATTCCATATATATGTGTTAGCATACGGTATTGGTTTTTCTCTTTCTGACTTTACTTCGCTCTGTATGACAGACTCTAGGTCCATCCACCTCACTACAAATAACTCAATTTCATTTCTTTTTATGGCTGAGTAATATTCCATTGTATATATGTGCCACATCTTCTTTATCCTTTCATCTGTCGATGGACACTTCCATGTCCTGGCTATTGTAAATAGAGCTGCAATGAACATTGTGGTACATGACTCTTTTTGAATTATGTTTTTCTCAGGGTATATGCCCAGTAGTAGGATTGCTGCATCATATGGTAGTTCTCTTTTTAGACCAACTGTGTATTTATTGAAAAAATCCGTGTATAAGCGGACCTGTGCAGTTCAAACCCATATTGTTCAAGGGTCAATATGTTAGTTTTCTAGTGCTGCTGTAACAAGTTATCACAAGCTTGGTGGATGAAAACAACACATATTTATTCTCTTATAGTTCTGGAGGTTAGACGTCCAAAATGAGCCTTTTTGAGCTAAAATCAAAGTGTCAGCCATGCTATTTCCTTCTGGAGGCTCCAGGGGAGAATCTGCTCCTTGGTTCTTCAGCTTTTAGGTGCTGCCATGTTCCTTGTGTCTTGGCTACATCACTCTCGCCTCTACTTCCTCCACACCAGCTTTACCTCTTCTCTGGAGTCTTCCTCTGCTTCTCTCTTATAGGGACCCCTGTGATATTGAGTCTACCTGCATAATCCATGATAATCTCCCACTTTGAGATCTTTAAGGTAAAGTCCCTTTTACCATGTAAGGTGGCATATTCACAGTCCTGGGTATTTGGACATGGACGTCTTTGGGAGGCCATTAGTCAGCCTCCCTCAGGGTGTGAACTTTGGAGGGGTGCTGGATCTGGATGTGAATTCTGACTTGGCCAATTGCTACCCATGTATCCTTGGGAAAGTTTTTAACCCTGTTTCTTACCCATAAAATGGGGATAATACTGCCAACTGCACAGATAATGTATGAAAAGCAATAGACTTTACACAGTAGGTGTTCCACAAATGTAATCCCCATCCAACCTTTGAGAAGGAAATGTAGAAGGAATGGAACATTTCACAGGTCCGATCAGACCAAATTATTGGTCAACAGAAATGGCTAGTCTTTTATTTATTTTTTTGTTTCTCCAGTAGACTTTGTAGTTAGAGAAGTGATAATGTACGTAGGGGGTTTTAGACATTCTCATTTTATCAGTATTATGATGAACCAAGGCATTTTCTCACTGCACCTTCTCCTATTGGGTCTCCTATTGGGTTTTGACAGATTCTTCCTGTCACCCAGCTGCCTTGTGTCACAGGGTGCCAATGGGACTGAAAATCCTATGACTGATTCTGCCCCTGCAGAGAACAATAGCCATTTGAATTTGATTTGCCCATCTTCTGGGAAGACAGTCAAAGTTCCCCGTCAGTGGGGCTGAGTTGACAATGGGCACCCCTTGTACTCTTTACAGCGTGTTCACCTATTATTATGATGATGTCATTATTCACATTATTGCTCTCATTATTATTATTATTATCCAGTGACCTCTGTTCTGGGGAGGAACTCCCTGTGACAGATGGGAGCTTCATTTATCAGACTGCTTTATGCTGCACAATTCCCCTGCCATTCTGAGTTTATATTGAGACGGGCTGCTTTTCGAACAAAGGCAGCCTGATCACAATTTGTCAGTGTACTTGGTAGCTATATATCACCAAAGCTCTCTGCCAGTCCTTCTGGGACCCAATTATTTATGGAGCTGACAATATGGGATAACTTGTCTTGTTATGAATGCCACTATTACAATCAAAGCATTGCTATCTTGAATGGGAAGGCAACAGAAGTTCTAGTTGGTCAAAAATTCCATTAACTAAGAGTTAATTCACACTGTCCCAGGTGATCTCTTGGTGCCCCAAGTGAGTTGATGAGATCTGTGGGGAAAGTTCTATTTCAATATGCTTTTCTGTCCAGACTTGGGAGATCTGTTGATAACCTTCGTTTCTGTGGCTTCTGTGTAATACACATTTGGGGTTTTACAGCTTGGGAGCAACCTTCCTTCTGAGCCACTCTGGACAGAGTTTACCAAGTACTCTTGGGAGTGGAAATGAAACCAAAGACTTGGGCTCTCCCAGTAAAGTGCTTATAATTGAATGAGGGGAACGATCCAGATCAAATCTATATTTACCAACACAGATGATAGCGAAATAAATATCAACCAAGTCCAGCTTGACTGCCTCGAGCCTGAAAACGGACTCGAATGCCATTCTAGTGAAGTGATTCCTTTCTTCTCCGCTATCCTTCACTCACTCTTGGGTCACACTGATTTTAATCAAATTCCTCATCTCTGCTTTTAAGATACCTGAAAAGAACACCGAAAAGAAAGGAAACTAATTAAGCCTAAAAGATATTAAAGTTTAAGAAAAAAAAGGGCCACACAAAGAAGAGATGAACAGAAAAATGAAACATGATTTGATATACAATAGAGGGTATTATTTTTAGGACATGAGATGGTACATTTGTGGCATCAGAAGGAATGGAGGTACCTATTTTCAGCGGTAGATTGTTTGAATTTGAGTTTTTTTGACTTACTGGCTTGACAGGTCCTAAGTATAACATTCCTGTATTTCAAATAGAGAGCGTATTTACTGACACACCTTCTACTAAAACATGTGCTTCCATAGCTTTAGTTGCACACAGAATTATTTTTATCCCTTTCTCTTTTATTAAAATACTCTTTGAACGAGGCATAGTGCTTAAAAGATTAGATCGTATAGGGAAACATAACATATTGTATTTAAATATGCTAATCTCTTAGAGGAAATGAAGGATCTGAGCCTGCTCATTAAGAAATAAATTAATTCATCACCATCGCATTCATCATCAATCATCATCCAGTTGTGTCCAGTTTTCAATTAAGTTTTTCCAAACTGCTTTGTGCATTTACCAAAAGAACTGATTATCTCTGATGATGATTCTTTGTGGGTATTCGGATGTTGATGGCAGTTGAATTGGCATAAACATGCTGAATGTCTTTTTTATTCAAGTAGTTAAGCAGTAGCTGTTCAGTGCATACAAATACATTATGATGACAAGTTAAAAAATCTTATGTTTTAAGACGTATTTTCATGGTCAAATATCCAGCGTCTCAGATTGACAGGGAATATTTTACATGAGCACTGCTAACAGTAATGCACACAGGGAACATTGATTAAATAGGCATTGTTCATCTGTTCATTCGTGCATCATTCCTTGAAACAATTTTTATTAGATACCAATAAGTTTCCAGTACTGTGCCAGGCTCTGCATATACAAGTCAGTTAATGCAACTGACCTTATCCCTACCCTAGGGGAGCTTCTAGTCCCTTTTACTTAAGTTTCCTTGTTCTGAGATGTATTTTTACTAGATAACACACTGCACGTCAGTTTTAGTGATTACACACTCCCTCCCTTTAAAGTGGACACTGAAAGCCATGATCACTTCACCGATGACCCTCCAAGTATACATACGCCTCCTTAACACTTGGAGTTAATAAGCATTCCACGCCAGAAGAACAATTTCTGACTCTCTTTTTAAGGTTTCCTTGTGGAATGAGGATGTATGAAAATGACTCACCATGCCTGCCACTTATCTCTAGATTCCTATAACATGAAGATAATCACAATCTGCCATCGTGCTGTTAAAATGATGTATAACCCTACCAGCACTCTGAAATGATCGAGTATTATTGCAGCCTCTTACAAGTTGGGCACTGAGATAATTTGGCTAGTGTTGGAGAAAGACTATTCCAAACCCCTGTGGCTCCCCCTTCATTGAATAAATATGGCATGCTGCTGCTTTTGTTCTCCTTGTGTATGGAAGAGCAATTAATGTGTCAAAAAAGAAAAATCACAAAAATGTACAGACTTTTTCCCCCTATGAAAATTGCAACACACTAAGTTCAATCTGCCTTAAAATTATTGTACAACATTACAAGATGTTATCTTTGAAATATTAGATAACTTGTGGTTGGCATTACATTTCTTATTGTGATTTCATGACTTCTGTGTCCATTAAGGTTCCAACAGTGGGTTTATGTATTTCTTAAAAAATGCCTTTGGGCTACCAATGTTTACATAGACACCTTGATGTATTGTTTTCTTATTTAGATAGTTTAAATCAAGCATTTTTTTAAAATGCAAACATCTGTAGATTTTAATTAAGAGAAAGGATCATGAATATGGCCAGACCGCTGCAATTCTTGCTTTCTGGTCAGTTATTTTCCTGATATTCAAGTACATTCTTAGAAAGAGTCATGAAATCTTTGTGATGAGAAAGGAATCAAAATGGTTTTCTATTGATAGTATTCAGATGAATGAAAGGGGAAAGACAGGAATTCAAAGGTTTTGTTTTTTATCCATTTTGTTTGAGGATATAGTCCAAGCAACTAAGTTAATTCAATATTCTGTACCATAGTAAGCACTCAATAAGTATACGTGAATTGAATGAATAAGTGAACTCAATCTCTTAACAATAAAACTTATTACTAAATTTAGGAAGGAATTTAGTTCCTGATAAACTATTAGTCTAGTTCACTAATTTCTTTTTATAGTTTAAATTAGACTAGTTCATTATTTGAAAGCAAAAATGAATATTTTCATTTTACACTATTGAACTGTGTTTATTTTCCCTCTCCACTGCTAGATTATAAGCTCCACGAGGCCTGTGTTGTTTACTCCTATATCTGGTGCCCAGGATAATCTGTCACAAATAAGGTCTTCAATTATTATTCATCTAGTGAAGGACCTAGTGTCTTTCTGAAAAATGTACACATTCAAAAATACTAAGTATCAGGGCTTCCCTGGTGGCGCAGTGATTGAGAGGCCACCTGCCGATGCAGGGGATGTGGGTTCGTGCCCCGGTCCGGGAGAATCCCACATGCCGCGGAGCGGCTGGGCCCGTGAGCCGTGGCCGCTGAGCCTGCGCGTCCGGAGCCTGTGCTCCGCAATGGGAGAGGCCACAACAGTGAGAGGCCTGCATACCGCAAAAAAAAAAAAAAAAAAAAAAAATACTAAGTATCAATTCTGCTTCTACATTGTATGAGTGATATTTTAAAGAACAACACATGTGGTTGCCTAAAATCTTGAACAGTTACACAGAGTATATAGATAGTCCAACAACATAAACTTTGTTCTCTGTCCCCTAAATATATCACGGGGCTTCCTAATACTCTGCCTTTGTCAGGCTTCCCCTCTGTGAATAACTGCCCTGCTCTCCCAGCCCCTTTGCTCCTAATTTCTACTAATTCTCGAAGACTCAACTCAATCAATTCCTCTTTCAAAAAGCCTTTCTTATCTCTCCTTCCAACCCTCCTCAGAGTGCCCCGTCCACATTTTTGCTTTCATCTGTGACTGTCTTCATACTGATTGTGTTGACTGATCATGGGCTTGTGTGTCAGTCTCTTTCACTAGACGAGTGAGGATCTTGAAGGCAAGGATTGTGTTTTATTCACTGCCATAGCTCTAATGCCTAATGGAGTGCATAGCATAAAGGGGGTCTTGTCAATGCTGTATGGGAGGAAGGAAAAATGTGGAAGGAAAAAAGGGATGGAGGGAGGGAGGAAGGAGGGAAGGAAGGAAGGAAAAGAAGAAGGGAGGGAGGGAAGAAAGAAGGATGAAAGGGAAGAGGAAAACACTCAAAGGAAACTCTTCAATGAATATTATAAAGAAGTTGTCTCCACTGGAGAACAACCATAACTTAGAAAAGGGAGGGAAAAATACAGGATTTTTAAAAATTACTGTAGATGTTATGAGTGTTTATCTATCTGAAAGACACTGTCCATTTCCTTCCATCTAGTCCATGGCGTGCTCATTTCTGATAGTGTCTGTTCCCCCTTTCCTTGGGCAACCATCACCATAAAATGGCAGTGTACTTTAATGGTCACCTATATTGATGAACTAGTGGTGAAATCTTACTTCCTGCTTGTATTAGAATTGTTACAAGTGTGCTTTTGAGAGTTCAGGAAAAAGCCATCATTAAAGGAAAAAGTAAAGAATTATTGCTGTGTAACAAGCAAGCTTAAATATTCAAGCTTGGGGTCATTTAAATGTAATTAGCTTATCATCTTGTTTTCAAAACACATTGTAAGGGCCAGGATAGTGTTCTGGTCCTAGAATTGAAACTTTTTATGAATTGAGTTCTTCCAGTTCTCATAATAATAGTGAACAGCTACACAGTGCTTACTATGACAGTAACTATTCTGCTATACACGATCAACTCAATTGCACAATAATGCAATCAAATATAGTTTATGTCTTTCATAGTTGAGGAAACTGAGGCATATGAAGTTAACTAATTTGTCCAGGGTCGTGCATCTTAAACTGAGGTTTAGTTGAAATTCTAACCTAGGTAGCTTAGATTCCAGGCTAATCCTATCAAACCTCTCTTAGTATTTATCCTGGAGCCTCGATGATGCAAAAGCTCTTTCATTGCTATGGTTGGAAACGCAATTATGCTTAATAAAATAAGCCAGTATAGTATGATTAAAATTTCATTTTCAGGAAAATGGTGGGGTGAGCTTGGCCATTTAAATACATTATTTAGTATAATTATCACAACAAAATTAGGAGATTGGTGATAATTTTCCTCAAAACTCACTTCCGAGTAAATCAAGGTAGTTGAACTAGGACTGCAACACAAATATCCTTGGAGTTTCTCCTAACTTTTCTTGCTAAATCTATGGATTTCAAGTTTATTTAGTAAACCTCTCCTCCAGTAGGGATTACTAAGCACTGATAAATCTTTTATTCCTAGAAAGAAGATTGGGAGGACAGAGAACAATAAAGGGGATTTGGGGCATTTCTGCCAAGTGGAGATCAATTAAAAACGGAAAGTAAGGGGATTTTTGAAACATTATTTTAGTTTTCATTTGGGGATGTTTTATGAACAAGCCTGCTTTCAACAAGGTGAACACTGAGTAAAGTGAAGCATACTGGTATTGCATGTCCTGGAGCTTGTGTACTTTTGACTGACCAGCTCTTAATCAGGACTCACAGAATTCAGGGAGTTTGCTTACTTTTCTGGTTTATTATAAAGGCTACAACTCAAGATCAGCCAAATGGAAGATATGTATAGGACTAGGTACGTGGGAAAGGGTGCAGATTTTCCAGACCCTCTCCAGGTGTATCCCCCTCCTAGCACCTCGAGTGTTCACCCACCTGGAAGCTCTCCAAACCCTGACGTTTAGGGCTTTTATGGAGATTTCATTACAGAGGCATGGTTGATTGATTAAATCATTGACCATTGGGGATTGAACTCAATCTCCAGCCCTTCCTTCTCCCCAGAGGTCTGGGAGTAGAGTTGAAAGTTCCAAACCTCTAGTCCCAAGGTCGGTTCCCCAGGTAGCCAGCCACCCAGCCTCCTGCTCTTTAAAGATTTTCCAAAAGTCATCTAATTAACATAAACTCAGGGGTGGTTGAAAGGGACTTGATATGAATGACAGAAGACACTCCTCTCACCCCTATCACTCAGGAAATTCCAAGGGTTTTGAAGCTCTGTACCAGGAAACCAGGACTAAGACTAAATATATATTTCTTATTATAGCACAATAGCATACCAACATTTAGCATTTTTGACCTCTGAGGATGATTTGGAGGAAAGTGGAGGAGCACTCCTTCTGAAGCTGCTACTTAATGACCATTTTCACAACTTCTTAGCACTCCTTTGGAGCCCTACATGTTTACAGCTAAAAAGCAAGCTCTTTTCTTTTTCTTGAAAAATGTACCTCAAACCCTTTGGTAATTTGCGGTTTTCCACCCTGTGGGAGGCCAGTAAATCCCTGTTGACTCTCTTTATATTCAGCAGCTCCAAGTAAAAGGGAAAGACGCCATGTCCGTCCAGGCATTGCACACACTATGGCTTTTTTGCACGCTCCATTTAGATGCCTAATAGTTAAGCCAGTGTAGTGTGTGGCACTCAACTTTGAACCACTGGCAGAGGCACTTGTATACAGTATTTGCTCCCTTTTGTCAGAGAAATAATCACATTGGAAAAGCAAGACGCTATGCATGCTTTCAAGCTGTTCTGATTTCTTCTACTTATTTAGGTACCAAGCACTCTATTTTTCTATTTCTTCACGAGGAAATTTACATGGAGTGGGACAGAAATTTCATTTTGAAGTTTATTCACTTTGAGAACCTGAAGAAGTAACGGCTTGGCTGCCAGCATCACTGAATATCATTATAACAGTCATTTTAGGTACACATAAACACACGGTTCAGATCTGCTTGGGAATTTGTACTGAGATTTGTTGTACAGAAGCCTTTATGCAACAGTAACATGAAAGGTAGTAGGAGAGAGGGTGTCTTGCCTCTCAAATTGGGAGTTAAATCAACGTTCAGTTTCATGGGTTTAAAACAGGTAAAGTCTTAATATAGGTCCCCAATTTCTAGCTGTTACATAGTGTTCAACTGAAAGGAAGCCTCTCAAATATAGTCCATGGTAAAGATATGTGTGTTAGGCATTTCTAGACACTTCTGAAAAAGTCCTTACACAAATAATGTGTCCTAGTAAACAGAGTGGTTTGCCTCAGCTTAGCAACGTTTAGTGATTTGAACTACATTGAGGTTATAATTCTTTTGAGTCTTCTGGACATTACCGTAAATGAACATATATACATATATATGCCCCACCCGCCACATATATATATTCATTTTAGCTCTGATATAATTGTATTTACTTAACATGTGAAAATCTGGATCAGTTGGCCTTTAAGAATGAAGGTGGAAGGGTTTTCTTTTTGGTGTTTATTAGATAAATAAATGTTTAATCCTTTTATCCATTTGTAAAAAAAAAATCTAACAAAGCAAAAAACCCATGTCACAATTAACGCAATCATCAGATTTGCCTGAAATTCATAGCATTTTCTAAGTCATCTTTTCAAATCTATGTTTTCACCTTTACGTTAATAATATCGCCAAATAGGGTTTCTGCCACTGCTGTAGAAACTGTGACAAATTCAGTCCAACGTGAAATCAATAAAAGCTCCTTTCAGCTTGGTGAAATACAAGGGCAAGGTCTCTTTGTGCACAAAATGAGACTGAGCCCTGATTTTCTTCTGGAGATGAATATTTCTGTTGATATTGTCCAGAGCAGATATAGCCTGTGGATAATCAGTTGATCTGAAGCTAAATGATACAGATGACAGATGGATCTGTTCTTGTGTTTAGGTGTTGAAGAATAGGGCCTTTGTTTTGTATGTGAAAATTACCCTTATTGAAGCAATTGAGCCAAAGACAGATTTCGTTTGGAACATGCTTTTAAAAACCTGCCAGCATTTTCCACGGGCTAAAAATATTTATACTTTTGTAGTGTATTGGCAGGTCATGAAACCACACAGGTAATTACAGAATTGATGATACCTCTCCAGTGCCTTGGTGTTATGCAGTTTTGGTATGAATCTGGATGTGCGAATGAAGGATATTTGTGTCAAGACACAAAGGATTCCAATATTTCTTTAATTAAAAAAACAAATTTTGTAAAACTTAAAATAAACCATAGACTAGTTTGAACATGATTATGCACTTGAATTTGTGTTTTAATAGTAAGGAAAATTCTGTACTGTAGTTTAAAAATCTTCTACTTTTTGTGGAAGATACCATCTGATTCTGTCATTGGCTTATTAGAATGAAGCATTTTTATTCCCTATCAATTGATCTATAATCGTGTTCACACTACTTCTGTGTTATCTTTTTTCCATTGTTGTCATTTACTAGCTGTGTGACCTTGTGCAAGTTACTTAACTTCTCAGTTCCTGAATTGCTTTATTTGGAAAACAGGAAAAAATTAGAATCTAATTTGCATACTTGCCCTTAGGTACAAATGAATTACTACATATAAAGTAAATAGAAGAGTGTTGGCCACATAGAAAGTGCTGAATACATACAAGCTACTTTTATTAAATATTCCAACCCTGTCTGCCTTATAAAGTCATAAAAGTCATGCATATTGCCTTGTAATCTTTCATAGTTTCTTATAGGATGAACCTAATTATATCAACCACCATGATAGTAAAGATTTTGTCATATTCTTCTCTGGTATTGCTGATGAAGTGGTAAAGACATAATTGGTTGTGTAATGGGGTCCATTTTGTGGGTCCAACATTAAGTATTCATTAGAATATACGTAGATTTTGCTCTGTCAGGAGACCCAGTATAAGAGATAAAACAAACAAACAAAAAAGTTTACTTATTCAGGGACCTGCCCTGTTGTGACATGTTAAATATTATTATTATTATATTATGTATATTACAATTATTATTATATTATAATATGTTATTATTATTATTATGCTTTATGGAACAAAATTTTCCAAACTATGTTTTATAGGATACTACATCCAAAAGATATGAATAAGAATCCCCTCCCCCACCCAGTTCCATGGTCAAATAATACTGAGAAAGTAGTTTAAATTATCAAGCTCCTTAAACGTCTCAGAACCTTTAATGCTCTCATGTGCACTAAGATGGGGAGGTGGCAGTTTTCAAACTTGCCCTGAACCATTTTTTGAAGGGAACCTCTGGAGCATCTTGTGCTCAGTCTAAAGAACGACAGGATTTGGGAAGTGCTGCTCTAAATCTCGGACCAGGACCAGAGGCCCAATATGGGTCTTCCCCAGTGATGCCACAGTGCTGGGATAGTTTCTGTATTATGAGGATTCCCCAATTAAGTACTGACATTTGAGAATGATTTCCAAAAAAATAAAATAAAATCAAGCCAACTCAAGGATATCCCTGGAACTCTGTCTCTGTCATTCATTTGCACGTCAGTACATTCACCCCTCAAGGAAAAAGCAGGTAGCATTGGGAAACTGACAGGGATTTTGCCGCACGTGTATGGTCATATGGCATGCATAGAAAATGACACTATGTCTGAGCAGCCCTGAACGGCTTGTCTCAGGCTCTTACCTTTCCTCTAAATGATTCCCTGAGCCCCGTATTTTAGTAACTGCTTCCCTTGTCACTCTTGAGTTGTCTGGGTATGGCTATAGCAAAGCACTTTAATTTTATGACTTTCAGATGTCTTGTTAGTGGGCAAATGAAGTGACGGGACAAGTGGGTTTTGTCTAGTTGCTAAGGAATAAAAATAACAAGTGCCTTTATTACTTTGCTGAGAATCTATTTATAAATTTCTGAAGGAGGTGCCTACAGAGGAAAATATGCGTTTTGGACATACCTGAGATTTCTCAAATAAAATGCTTTATTGGTGGCCCCTGCTTTACGCTGCTTTGGTAGCATGCGCAAATATTGTTTCTACATTCATGGTAGGCTTCAGGCTTGGTTCTTTAATAGCCGTTATAGAAATGACATATGGGGAAGGCTATTTTGTTCACCTCCTTTAGGCCCTTAGAAATACTGAATTGCGTATGGGCTTTCCAAATATCGTAGTTTTGTCACCTTAACCACGCAGATTGGAAAAAAAGAAAAGAAGCAAACTTACTTCCCTCACTTCCTTCCTTCCTCTCTTCCATCTATCTATCTATCTATGTGTGTATCTATCTATCTATGTATCTATCTGTGTGTCTATGTATCTGTGTATCTATGTATCTATATATCTATCTATCTATTATCTAACATTTGCAGTGTTTTTTTTATAATGGAAATTAACCCATGAAGTCATTCTGTGAAAGCTGTGAATGTTCTCTTGGTTTTCATTTGTCACTGCTCCTCCTAACATCAAGCTCTTTTTGAACTGCAAATCAAGAGCAGCTCTTCCCCTGGGAAACTTTCACTGCATTGCCAGAGGTTGAGCCCCACACGGCTGGGAAGGGTGGATGGCTAGAAGAGCCTTGTGGGTACTGGCATGCAAATGAGCAGTTCCAGCCAGGTTGCTCTCACCTGATGAGAAACTCGAAGAGAACAAAAACAGCTTTCCTGGTTATACACCTGACCTTAGCAAGCCCTTACCTGGAATAAAATGGCAATTTAAAAAATTGCCTGGACTATGAGAATTTTGAGTCCAAATGGCTAGACTTAGCACCTGTTGGTGTTTCTGTCATATTTAAGTTGCATGTTGGTTGTATTTTAAAGGGGTTTAAAACTGAAGGGAAAGTGGAGGAAATGGTAAAATGTGGTGACCTGTTGTTTATATGTGAATGCTATGGTATTTCTAACTTTTGAAAACCCACATTTTTTTTTTTTTTATGAACTAAGCATTGCCGTTTGTTTTCATGCAGGTGTGATTCATAATATCCCAGCATTCTGAGTTAATAAAGCAGTTTTGTAGACTCTCATACCACTGCTGCTGTGATAATTTGGCAATGTTATAGTGGGAAAAAGTATCTTATATAGTCACCTCAGTGGTTCCATTTACTTTATACAAAGAAAGGCTTCCATCCTGCTATTCTCCAGTATTTAGGTTTCAAAGGCCTCTCCCCACTTGGAGACAAAAAGCTACAACATGGTTCCAAGGTAGAGTAAATCAAAGTGTAATGAGGGTGGTTTGTTTATTGAAAAGCCTCTCATTTAGAATGAGTTCCTTTCCTGCTTACCAGGTAATGATTTACATTTTTCATAGAGTACTAAAATATGAAACATCCCAATTGCTACCAAATTATTATAACATGAGGGTATGAAAAGAATTTGTACTCAAATAAGCAAAGATGATAAAAGAATCTGGAAAATTTCCACAGGTGAAGGATCTTTTACGGTCAGTAAAGACTTTTAGACTCGTGTTCCCTTCTGATATCTGGGATGGAAAAAAGGCAGTTTAGGGACTGAACACAAAGGGCTGTAGTTGTTAACTACTTATTGTCATATTAAAACCCATCATCGATATTGTAGAATTAATACTTAGAAATTAAAGAATTATAAAATTAATTGTCCAGTTTGTTTAGAAGGTAAGATTTTTATAAATCTAACTTAAAACTTTTATCAACAGAAGTGCCTTCCTGTTGCTCATTTAATTAATATTATTGTTTTACAATATCAAGATACGGGGGCAGTTAATTGACATATAAATTAATTGAACTCTGTAATGAAATACCAGTTTAATTGGTCATTTATGATGTATAATCGGAAAGGTGAGAAAATTCGGCAGAAAATGCCACACTATCTTTACTCTCATTTTGTATTTTTTTTTTCCTATCTCAGGACAAATCAAAGTCATTTTGTGAACCCTGAGTTCTATTTTTTTTGACTGTGAAAATCTGTGTCATGGCCTTGACCGAAATAACTGACATGTAAAATTTATTACTTACTTGCTCTTAATTTCTTCCTCACTTGTTAATCATTTTATTTAAAAATAAAACATAGACACAGAACTGAATAAAACAAATATGTAACTTAATAAGTTATTACAAGGCATCATTCTTGTAACTACCACTCAGGTCAAGAAATAGAATTTGGGGACTTCCCTGGTGGCACAGTGGTTAAGAATCCACCTGCTAATGCAGGGGACACGGGTTTGAGGCCTGGTCTGGGAAGATCCCACATGCCGCGGAGCAACTAAGCCCGTGTGCCACAACTACTGAGCCTGCGCTCTAGAGCCCGCAAACCACAACTACTGAGCCCGCATGCCACAACGAGTGAAGCCCACGCACCTAGACCCCGTGCTCCGCAACAAGAGAAGCCACTGCAATGAGAAGCCCACGCACTGCAAGGAAGAGTAACCCCCGCTTGCTCCAACTAGAGAAAGCCCACACGCAGCAACGAAGACCCAACATAGCCAAAAAAACAAAACAAAACAAAAAACAAACAAACAAAAGAAAGAAATAGAATTTGGTCAGGTCCCTACCACTCCTACCCATGAGTCCTGCACATGTCACATCCATCACAAACCCCTGCCATCCTTCAAAATGTAATCTAATTTTATATTATCACTTTCTTGTTTTTCTTTATCACCCAGGGATGTATTCCTAGATGTCATGTTTGGGGACTGTTTTTAAGTTTCTTTTAATCCACGATTTCCCCCTACATTCTTTAACTGCCCTTGCAATTTATTTGAAGAAATGGTCATTTCTTTATTTTTAAAGCAATGATTTTGACTTTATAAAAGACAAAGTATCCAAATGGCCAGTGTTGGAATCTTCTGGGAGGTGCTTTGTTAAGTATTCCATTAGTTTCTGGTCTTTCTGCCACCCACCTTGCAGTTCTGCTTGGATAGTCAAGCACATCTGAACCCAAACATTGCCATAGCGACACTGCCCAGTGACGGGATTCTGAATTATGGGAAAGGTTGGTGCTGCTCTCTTCACCTATTTCTGCAGAGGGAGGGTAGATGGGGGAAGGCTTCTCTCTGCAGTTACTCACAGTGTGGCCCATCTGAAATACAAACAGTCTCAAGAGGTTATAATTCAGAAAGCTGGATGGACCGTACAAGTTTGGGAGGGAGGAGGTCAGTGCAGGCCGATGGCAGAGGCTCTAGATGGGCTGGGCGCTGTGTATCAGGAGAGAAAGGGCAGCAGGAAGTGCTATTTTGGCACCTTTTCTGTGCCACGCTCTTGTGCAGGTTTTAACTCTTTCCTACAACAATATCAGTGGAGAGTTAATATCCTGGTTTTGCAGGTGAGGAATCTGAAATTCTTTCTCACCAAGAAATAACCTTCTAACTGGTCTAGTTTCCATGTCCAAGTTTTTAGAAAACTTCAACCAGGTAATACCACTCCAGCATCCTTTGCACTTAGAAGAAAACCCAGACTCCTTCATGGGAGTGCTGGTCAACAGGGCTGAGGACAGACCCCTCACCTGTTGCACTGCTCTGTACTGTCCCCATGGCCCACCGTCTTTCACTGTGCTCCGGCCATATTGGAGCTACTCCTTAGATACCTACCACAAGCTCATCCAACAAGATTGAGGAGGCTGTATGTAGCTTGGTCATTTTTTAGGTTTTGTGTTTTCTCTCTCAGGAAGAGTCAGCATGCAACACTGGTCCTGGGGCCTGTTCGTTTGCTTTTTCCTCTCTCTGGAACATTTCACTGGCACATTTTGTCTAGCTGGATCTTACATCTTATTCAGGCCTCAACTTAATTGTCCCTTCCTCAGAGAAATTCCCTGCCCACTCCATCTACATTAGCTTTTCCCTGTAATTATCTCCTCCACTTACTCTTTCCTTTCTGGCACTTATCAACACTCTAATTATCCATGTATTTGTTTAATGTTTATCTTCTACCTGACCCTAAATTACCTGAAGGTGGGGTATGTCTGTTTTGTTTACTGTGCCTAGTTATCTGCCTGGAACACTACAGATGCTCAATAAATTTTGGTTGGAATGCAAACTTGCAAGGAGGCTCAGAGAGGTTAAGTAACTCCTCCAAAGTCACACAGCTAGTAAGTATCAAAGCTAGAGGTTTGAAAACACATCCTAAAACCCATGTATTTTCAACTATAATTGGTTTTTCTAAACTGTGTTCCTTGGACACTAGTGTTGTGATATATCTTAATAGATGTTCCAAGAATAAAAAAGGATCTATGTTCAAATAAATTATGGATATTATACAACTGTTTAAAGACAAGTGAACATGTTTCCTTCCCACAGGACATATGAGAGACTTTAATATGCAAATATGCACCATGACTCTACAAGAAACTGATATGGTGTGCAGCATTTCTCACTAGTGTTTGGCCATGATTTACTTCTTTCAATTAAACTAATGTCTTGTGGGACACCAGAATTCAGCAGAAGCCAGGGTGGGAATGACTCTACTATATACCCTGCTTCTCCCTAGGAAGTGAGTAAACAGAAATTTCTATCAGCAAATTGTCTTAGTATTCATATATATATGTACATATATGTACATATGTATATGTGTACATACATAAGTTTTATGCTTTCTTTCCTCCTCCTCGCTGTAAATATTGGAGAGATTTAGCTTAAGAAAACAAGATTAGAAAATAGAAATTAAAGAAAGTGAAGTGGCGTGTAATTTGCATTATTGTAGAGAAGATATGTGAGATGTATTTTAAGAAATAACTGATTAGAAAATATAAACTAAAGAAACTGGTAACTTAAAACGGTAAGCATTTTTCCCCCACTTTAGCATGCTATTAAAAATGACTGGGATTGGTCTTAAATTCTGACTTCCCTTAATGGAGAAGGTATGAAATTACAAAATAACCAATGTAATCACACCTTAATCTTGTTAAATTGAAACACTGTAATCTACATTCAAATTTCACATATGGTCAATCTTGCGAGAGCTGGGTGGATGAGCCAAAGCACTCTTTGGAATTTTAAATACAGTGTTTCCTACCTCTTCAAAGCCCATTTACTTCTTTATGAGAAATATTTCCCTGGGACTGGGGCAGGGAACCCTAAGCCAAAAAACAAAGCAAGTAATTTTTTCTTTTTTTTTGGAATTGAAAGAAAAAAAAGTTGATTTCCAAAAGCCTGACACTCATGACCAATTCCATCATAAAGAAAGCCGAGTGCATTTCAGAAAACGGTGGAACTACATGAGGAGAAAATAGGTTTCAGCTGTATCTTGCCAATGCCGTATTACAATCTGTTGACAAATGTGATTTTTAAAAATAATAGCTAAAGTGAAGCATTGTTGTCTAATGCTGGCTGAGTGTGTGTGTTGATTGAATAGGTGTGATATGATAGGAAGCCCTTGTCTTGTCATGGAGCACACATTAGGGGGAGTTTCAGGAAAAGAAGTTCCCACATTTGATTTGAAAAAAGAGTAGGTTTTTATTCAGTGGGACCACCAAATGAAAGCCCTCTTGGCTTTCTGGTTGCCCTTCTCAATATGAATACGGACACCTCTCAGATACAATGAAATGTTACTCGAAATGTGCATGACTTCAAAAAAAAAAATTCTGGAAAGAGAAATCCTGAGGATCAGAATAATGGCGAAATAAAAGATAAGTCATTTGTGAATTATCTGGACTTTTCTATGCCATCTGTTACATGCCACTGTACTGGGTTTTAACACTTTCACCAGCGACTTGGAAAGTTCTTTTAAATCGGCTTATCTGTGGGGATTTCTGATTATGGTAACCACAGGCCATGCTACTGATGATGTCTCTGACTGCAGCATCACAGGGAAGATTTGGCTGTTTCATTCATTCCAGCCGCTGTTGCTTCCCAGCAGGTCCCTTGTCTCTGGAGTATTTTACTGTATCTCTAATAAAGACAAAACAGAGCTGTTCTGAAGGTTTCAGTAGACACAGCCTCCACAGCCAAGTCCTCCAGAGACCTGGAGGGAAAGAAAGCTGAGACAAAGGTATAGTATCCAAATCCTCTGTGAAATGGATGCTCATATCCTAGCCCTCCTCCTTGAGCCTTCCACCTACAGAGAACTTTCGGGGGTTCTCTGCAGTTGTGCATCCAGGACCCTTTGTTTTAGGGTACAAGTGTGATTGTGTTCAAAGTGCTAGAAAATGTAAACCCCTTTTTCCAAATTAGAAAACTGCGTATCCTAGTGCAGCAAATATTCCAGCTTAAAATAAGGACCTCTCTCACCTCAGTGGTGCAAGGGGAAGGATGGGAATAAAAATGCACAGGGACCAGCAGTCACCAAAATGAGATTCGGAAGATGTCTTCCTCCATCCAGGGGTAGATTCCTGTGTGGCTTTAGGTGAGATGCTTCAGCTCTCAGACCCTTAGTTTTTCTCTTCCATCAAATGGAATTGTTGGGACTTCAAACTTTATTATAAAAGGATGTTAGAGATCATCTGTATTTCTATGATGTATCTTCACTAGAGATGTAAAAGGCATGTAGCCAAGTATGGAATATTAGACTCAATTTTTGAGTTGAATGAATGTGCTCTAATATTCTTCCTATTATGCTCTGAGGCTAAAATATCCTATTGCTTCTGAGCTTACATAAGCTGACCTCATTTACTATGGGAACATTTTAAGTATTTAAGAGTATGAGGGTGAGCACCATAGAAAGAATAATTCAATCTAGATGTAAGAGACTCTGTTTTTAAGCTTCATTAACTGATAATTATTTGAGGGCAAAACAATACCCGTACTGTTTGATAAATGAATATTAACCACATCATGCTGATAAAAGTCATGAGCAGAACTAGATCCGTCTGCATTTGGGTGGGGGGGGAGACTGTTATTTTGATGCTAATGGATTATGTTCATTTTGGATAGATAGATATCTCGAATGACTCAGCAGGGTTGACTTAAATTAGATTTGTCCATTTATACTTTGCTTATTAGTATGCCCCGAATATCTGATGCCAGCCTTATATTACAATCTGTGCTTCATAGAATTTATCTATCATGACCTAAAGATTTCTATGATAAGAAATTGATTGATCATAAAAATCATGATTATGTTTTTTTTTTGAAAGGGTAGCATTGTGTTTTTCTCCACAAAAACTGTGTTCTCAGAATCAGTAATATGAAATAGCTTATTAAAATCTCTTTACAATGTATGCTCTTTTGGAGTCTTTTGGATATTAGTTCTTTATAGATATTAACTTTTTACAATGGAGAGTTGTATTAGTCTGGGTAGGCTAACAGCTGTAATAAATAACTTCCAAATCTCAATGGCTTAACATTATAAAGGTTTTTTTTTTCGCTTACATCGTGTAGTCCAGGTTGGTGGGAGCAGGGAGTGGAGGAGGGATGGGAGGGGAATGGACTCTGCCCGTCACAGGTGTTCAAGGATCCAGGCCCCTTCTGTATTGTGGCTCCAACCTCTCCAGGTTCTTGGGGTTTTCTCTATTCAGTGGGTAGTTGAGAAAAAAAGAGTGAGGATTATAAATGGGAGGTTTTCCTTAACTGGTTCAGCTTGGAATTGGGGACCTCATTTCTGCTTGGGCTCCATTGGCTGGATCTCTGATATGAACTTCAAGGGAGGCAGGGCATGTGGTTTGGCTGAGTGACCACACAGCAGAAAAGACACAGAAACTAACGAGCATTAACTGTCCCTTCCACAAGACCTAGATGACAAGTTAAAGTCGATTAAAGACAGGGTTGGTGAATACAATACATGAAAATCTTATGCTGAGCATAACAGTGGTTTGTTTACTGTGGTGTTAGTGCAGATAATAGACAAGTAAGATGTGCACATAATTACACTGTTTATAAACAGTAGAGTGTGGTTGTACATCCAGACATATATAAATACTGTTTAAGGGAGGGATAAATTCTAACAATTTGGAAGAATTTGGAAATTTTCTTGATATCACGGTACTGTCGTTGGGCTACAAATTCAACTACCAGAATTCCTGACTCTCTCTGCCATTTGCTTTCTGCAAAATCCTGAATAAAATTTCTGAAACTCACTTTATCATCTATAAAGTGAATATCATAATGCCTGCCTGTTTCATGATATGAAAGGGAATTTCAAATTAGATAGTGGATGGGGAAACATTTTGTAAGAAGTCATTCAAATAGCAAATTAAAGCTGTTGCTATATTATTATTAATTTTTAATTCCATGACCACAGGTAAGGATTATGTTTACGAAGCCTTGTTGTACACTCACACACATGTGTATGCACACACCAAGTGCGCGCGCACACACACACACACACGCACACACACTTTCAGGTAGGAAGGACTGAATCAGATGCTCTACTTTTTCAGTCTTCAGATTGAAGCTGAGAGTAAATGCCCGGATATTTGGTGTCCTCGTCACTGATACTTACTTCACCTGTGCCGATTTTATAACCTATCCTTGAAAGAACTACCCATTATCTGTGTCTGTTCAGACAGGCTGGACATGAAAATCTTTGTCCTTTCTGCCTCATAATATTGTTAAGAGCTTTGGGCAAAATTAAGTTTGTGATGATGTTCTTTAAAGGGAAGTTTATTATTGTTTGAATAAGTTCCAAATATGTATCTAGTTAATTTGGGTCACCTATAGGAAAAGTTATTTCAATCACACCTCCATATAAATGTAATGCCAAAATCTAGTATGCTTTACATAACACATTAGAGCACCAAGTATAGAGGAGGCATTCATATCTGGTGTCCACTGTTTTTTGTTACCTTTTTATTACTGATCATTAAACACCCAGGTTGCTTGTTCTCAGTAATATCATAGCATTCCTCTCTGATAATTTCACATTCTTCTGGAGTTGCAGGGCACCAGGATTCAGAGTCAGGGAGTGGCAGTTTCTCAGTAATCCCAAATGTAGCTTGTCCTTAGAGCCTCTGATCAGTTTAGACGTGTGTTTAAGATGGTGTCCCAGAGTCGAGATTAACTAGACTAAAGGTCATGGCTTTGGTCTAAAATTCCTATAATTGGAATTATAGGAATAATTCCTATAATTATTAGAGAGTCAGGAATTCTGGTAGTTGAATTTGTAGCCCAACAACAGTACCATGATATCAAGAAAATTTCCAAATTCTTCCAAATTGTTAGAATTTATCCCTTCCTTAAACAGTACCTATATATGTCTGGATGTACAACCACACTCTATTGTTTATAAACAGTGTAATTATGTGCATATCTTACTTGTCTATTATCTGCACTAACAGCACAGTAAACAACCAAACCTTCTTTATCATTCCTTCACTTTCAAGCTGTGGCCACTTGGATGACTGTCTCAACCAAATGATTGGCCAGCAAGTTGTCAAAGAGTTAACATCTATGGAGGTTTAATGACAATTCTTTAGCTGAGGTTGTTGACTCAGTCCTGGGGAAATACAAAGGGATAGTTTTTGGGGGGATCAGCAAGTTCTACCTACAAATTCTGACAAACTGTGGTGTCTTCAGTTACCTAGGACTGTAGAGGAATTCACAAGATAAAATTAGATTATCTTTTTAATGATAGCTTTGAGGTGTACATGCCTTTTATTCAGTTCCTGTTCATTCACTCCTTAGGTCTCCCTCTGTGCTTGTTTCTAAACTACAAATGCAATCGCCAAGTCAGATTTCAAACACTGTGCAGTGTAAGGTCCCTCTCGATCCTTCCCCTATCCTAAACTCAGCTCTGGACCACTCAGACAGTTAGCCTGATTCCTAAGCATGTGGACATTCTTCAGCTTCTGTTAGGAATGTCTTTTCCCTCCTTGGCCACCTGGAGAATGGCTATTTATTCTTCACACCTCAGTTTAAAAATGTCTCTCTCTAGAAAAATGGTACAGGTGAACTTATTTGCAAAGCAGAAATAGAGACACAGATGTAGAGAACAAACTTATGGATACCAAGGGGAGGGGGGTGGGATGAATTGGGAGATTGGGATTGACATATATATACTACTATGTGTAAAATAGATAACTAATGAGGACCTACTGTATAGGACAGGGAACTCTGCTCAGTGCTCTGTGGTGACCTAAATGGGAAGGAAATCTAAAAAAGAGGGGATATATGTATACATATAATGGATTCACTTTGCTGTACAGCAGAAACTAACACAACACTGTAAAGCAACTATACTCCAATAATAATTAATTTTTAAAAATCGCATTTAAAAAAAAAGCCTCTCTCTGGAACACATGCTGAGATGCACCAGGAAGAATTAAGGCTTTCTAATGTATGATCACATAGTACCCTGTATGTAGGACTGTTACAGCCTTCAGCCAGCATACCCTGACTGCTCCCTCCTCTGTTTCCCTCAGGCACACTGAGAGCTCTTTGAAAACAGAAATGATATTTTATTTTTGCATCTCCAAGTCCTACCCAGCCGGGTGCTTTGTAGGTATTCAGTAAACACACATGAATGAATGAAGGAAGGAGTGTCCCTCTTAGAAGGAGCTGGGGGGATTAATGATCAAGTGACTGATAGCTTTGCCACTCTGAGAAGTTAGGAATTACAATTTTAGACCTGCAAATTTGGAGTGGGAAAAAATAAGGTAGTAATTGCAGAGGGAGGGCAGCTAGGCATGTGGCTGCTTTGGGTATTTACTCATCAGACCAGACTGAAGCAGCCTTAATCAGGGAAAATCAATCTGCCTGTTTTCATTGTGAGCCTAAACATGCTGACGGGGGAGCCCAGATAGGTGTTCCCAGCAATCTCACAGCCACCCTCACGTACGCTGTAGCTTTATTTACTTTCTGTGTGTAAGTTTGAATTGTTTGTACTTATCTAGAGCAGAAAATTTATCGTCTCCAGGCAGTGTTTTGTATCATGTCGTCCTTGAGGTCAAACGTCTTCATTTACAGAATACGGTCCAAACTGCCTGGCATTTGGACTCTTCGGTTTGCACTAAGTACCCTCTGTATTCACCAGCTATCTTTGCTAAAATTGTCCACACATCTTTCTCCGTATTCTGTTCATATCGTTCTTCTTTTTTTTTTTTTTTTTTTTGAAAGTCCACCTCTTTTCTTTAAGACTGATGGAAACTTTATTCCTGAAACTTTTGCAGTCCGACGAGTCCCCAGGGATGTCTTCATCCTATGGATTCTCTTCTCCATTCACATAATCACATCCTCACTTCTGACATGTTCTAAATAGTTTTTAAAAGTTATGTTTGACAGAGTCAAACTTGAAATTTTTTGTGAACCTCTGTGTTTTGTTTGCCCAGCTTCCTTTTAAGATTACTGATAGAAGGAACCTCTTTGCATTCAGTTGTAGCAATTAGCACAAGGACTTGACCGTAGTTAAGTGTGTTATCAATGTGCATGGATATTTGAAAAGGATACCTGTGTTTAATAATAATATTAAATTAAACTTGAGAGTGGAAGTGTCTGTGCAGCCGGATACAGAGCTTTCTTTGGAGTCAGAGAGTTGCGTGTAAATCGCAGGTCTGTTCTCTCCTTGGCAGTGTGAGCCAGGGCAATCTACCTCAACTCTTTATGCTTTGATTTTCTCATCTCTAAAAGGGGATGGTAGTAGTTGTGGAAAGGAAAACGTGGAAATAAAATCCATGTCAAGGTTGTACTGCGTGGTAAGTATCCATTAAAGGTGAGAGAGTATTAGTGATACTACATTTTGTATACACTAGGGTCACACTTCCTGTGTTCACATCACAACTTTGCCATTTATGGGTGCTCTCTTATCCTGGGCAAGTCACATTAACTCCCTGAGCCTCTGTTTCTCTCTCTGTAAAATAAAAAAAGGTAGTAGTGCTCTCCTTACAGTGTTATTTAGAGGAATAAACAAAGCTCTGTGTAATACCCTCGGCACAGTGCGTAGACTGTATTAAGCGTTTCATGAATACTGGCTGCTGTTGCTGTTCACAGTAGCAGCTGTGCTAACTGAAAATTTCATTTGCTCATACTGACATGTTCATATGGAGGAAATTATATCCTTTATCACAATAAAAAATTGTTTTTTCCAAAAAGAAAATCCTATTACGATCCATATCCCTCTTTGGCCCTTCCTCTTGGTGCCATAGAATAAAAGACAAATGGGCTTTAAATGGGGTTCAAGTTAATATGAAAATTGTTTCTTGCTTCATGTGTTTATTTTGTGCAGGTATGCTTCTGTAGAAATGAGTTGTCTGGAAAAGAGTAGCCTTGCCTAGGTAATTTATATGGATCTGATGCTTAGCCCAGCTCTTGGCAGATAAGGACATCTGCCACCATGGAAAGTGTGTAGACCACAGCAGGACACTGCTGACCACACATTTTGGGTGCACCCATGCACCCACCTACTGAAGGGTTCACATTCTTGCTCATGTCAAGCAAGTACCTACATCAGCTGGAGTATTTACATGGAATCTGATTCCCTCTTTCTAGAGAATAGCTAATGCTGTTTCTAAGAAGGGTTAATACACTAGAGAAGTCCTTGTAGGAAGATTAACAAATGTGATTCTTTTCGATTCCTTCTCAGGGAAAAATATACAAACAAGTTGTTACTACCATTTTCCAACCTAGTAAAGCCACACTGGTTTGCAGGTCACTTTCAAGATAGGATTTGGTTTACATCTCAGGTGCGGTATGTCGACCTACTGCATAAATGCTAGCCAGGGTGTGTGTGTGTGTGTGTGTGTGTGTGTGTGTGTGTGTGTGTGTGTGTGTGTGTGCATGTGTGTGTGTGTGTGTGTTTGAAGTTTCTTATAAGAAGAAAAGTTGTTCAGGCCAGATGTATAAGCTTTCAAGGGTAATGAGATGCCTCTTCTAATACTTACTTCAAGTGATTTTTTTGGATATCATTCTTTCCTTTTCTCTTTGTACTGCCCTCGTTTCTCCTTCTCAATATCCTTTGCTGGTCACTGGCCCACCCTCTTCCCCTCTGCAGCTCTCTCCTAAGCCTTTCTACCTTCTCTCTGTACAACTCACTATCTGGGTGATCTCATCCTGGCCCATGTCTTTAAAGCCACCTAAATGCTTAGGGCTGTTGCCCTTTGACTCTGTTCCAGGCACACCAGCCTCCTTCCCTGCCTTGAAATTTCAGAATAGGCCACCCCTTTCAAACTTGCTATTCACTATAACTATAAAGGTGTTCTCCCCGGTAGCTGCACGGCTTGCTCAATCAGTTCCTACGAGTCATAATTGTCATGTTATCTGTGAAACTTTCCCTGACCTGCCTATATGTGTGATCGCCACAAGGTAATCACTCACTCTACTGCTTTTTAAAATAATTACGTCAGGCGGGGGCCCAATTGGAAACAGATGGCACAGTCTAAAGGTTTCGCTGAAAAGAGGTTAATAAAGGTACTATGTATGAAGGTCTAGACAGGGTTAAGGGAATCAATAAGGAGTGATGAGGCACCCAGGGATAAGCAACTGTGGGGCAGCCATTGCCACCCCAGGCCTGAAGGGACAAGCAAAGAGGACTGTGTTGCCCAGAGCCTATTTTCCAGCAGGATCTTTGAAGGAGGGGCTGCTCAACAGAAGTGTGGCTGGAAATGGACACAGCCACTTCAGGGACATGAAGACTCACAGGAAGCAGAGGGTGTGGGGGAGATAAAGTGGGAAGCAATACCCCGGACTTGCCCTTCTCTTGCTCTCTGAACACTTGCTGTTTCCTCCCATCGGCTGAACCCAGTAGGATTCCACAGGGCAGGTGAAGCCAGCTCTAGCGTTCCATTCCCTAGCACCCAGAACAGAGCAGAGAAGAGTGGGGAAAGGATCTATAGGAGTGAACAAAGACAAACTCTCAGAGGATCTTTAAAAAGACTCATTTTCACTTGGCACTTGGAATTGTGCCGTCATACCCTGGGAATCATCACAAAAATCAACATTAAATATTGGTCACCTCCTTTTTGATAGGTTAACCTCTATAGCACCCAAACTAACATGGGCTGAAGTCACACCAAGCTAGTGTGTCTTCTCCAAACAGCAGGAGTTTTGTTCAAAATATTTAAGAATAGTATGAATCAGGCACTCAGAAACGACAACAGTAGCCCAACAAATGAGAACAGAATGACATACTGGGATATACAGCACAATGTTCAATATAGAGCATTTCCCAGAGATACTCCAATATAAATATTGAAGGGGAAATCTTTTCTTTTCCAAGGACATTTGGAAAAAGTGTGCCTTATATCCAGGAATTGATGTGATCTGGATAACATAGGCAGTGTGCTAAGCTCAATGTAGAAGCTGTCTCACTTCAACCTCCAACAGTCATACCCAGTAGGTTCTTGTCAGTTTATCCATGGAAGGGTTTAGATCCTGAGGCTCAGGAAAGGGTGATTTTTGCCTAAGTCTACTTCTTTAGCTGTGATGGTGCTGAGACTCACACGCAGACTGGAACTTACAATACAAAACCCTAGCTCTTTGACTACTCTTAATATTAAGCCTGCCTCCAAGATAGTATAGTGGAGGTTTCAGAGCAGAACCTATTTATATTTTGAGCTTTCATTTTAAATTTCTGTTATTTTTAAGAGAAATCCCTAGGAAAGTCTCTTTATATTTCCTGCAGGACTTTATCTCTCAAAAAGTAATTTGGATTCATTCTTGGATTTGACCAAAATCTAGAGCAGGGTCTAAAGATGTGATATGCTTCTTCTCCTGACCACATTCCTTGCCCTAATCTCTGTATACAAAATACGCCTAAAATACACATGTTAACTCTGGAAATAGATTTCCTTCTGGCTTTTGTCTGTAAAGTGGGGCCCAGAATTCTGAAGTGTGAATATTTATAGCAGGTGACACATAACACTGTTTTGACCATGGTACCTGTGAAATGTGATGCTGGACTTTACCTTGGAAAGGGCTCTTTTATTTCTTATTATTTTTTTGATTTTTGAATTTTATTTTATTTTAATTTTATAGAGCAGGTTCTTATTAGTTATCCATATTAGTGTATATATGTCAATCCCAATCTCCCAATTCACCCCACCACCACCACACACTCCCCCCACCAGTCCCCCTCCTTGGTGTCCCTATGTTTCTGCCCTGCAAACCGGTTCATCTGCACCATCTTTCTAGGTTCCACATATATGCGTTAATATACGATATTTGTTTTTCTCTTTCTGACTTACTTCACTCTGTATGACAGTCTCTAGATCCATCCATGATGCTACAAATGACCCAATTTCATTCCTTTTTATGGCTGAGTAATATTCCATTGTATATATGTACCACATCTTCTTTATCCATTCATCTGTCAGTCGGCATTTAGGTTGCTTCCAGACCTGTCTATTGTAAATAGTGCAGCAGTGAATATCGGGGTGCATGTGTCTTTTTGAATTATGGTTTTCTCTGGGTATATGCCCAGTAGTGGGATTGCTGGGTCATATGGTAGTTCTATTTTTTGTTTTTTAAGGAACTTCCATACTGTACTCCATAGTGGCTGTATCAATTTACATTCCCACCAACAGTGCAAGAGGGTTCCCTTTTCTCCACACCCTCTCCAGCATTTATTGTTTGTAGATTTTCTGATGATGCCCATTCTAACTGGTGTAAGGTGATACCTCACTGTAGTTTTGATTTGCATTTCTCTAATAATTAGTGATGTTGAGCAGCTTTTCATGTGCTTCTTGGACATCTGTATGTCTTCTTTGGAGAAATGTCTATTTAGGTCTTCTGCCCATTTTTGGATTGGGTTGTTTGTTTTTTTAATATTGAGCAGCATGAGCTGTTCATATATTTTGGAGATTAATCCTTTGTCTGTTGATTCGTTTGCAAATATTTTCTCCCATTCTGAGGGTTGTCTTTTTGTGTTGTTTGTAGTTTCCTTTGCTTTGCAAAAGCTTTGAAGTTTCATTAGGTCCCGTTTATTTTTGTTTTTATTTCCTTTACTCTAGGAGGTGGATCAAAGAAGATCTTGCTGTGATTTATGTCAAAGAGTGTTCTTCCTATGTTTTCCTCTAAGAGTTTTATAGTGTCTAGTCTTACATTTAGGTCTCTAGTCCATTTTGAGTTTATTTTTGTGTTTGGTGTTAGGGAGTGTTCTGATTTCATTCTTTTACATGTAGCTCTCAGTTTTCCCAGCACCACTTATTGAAGAGACTGTCTTTTCTCCATTGTATATCCTTGCCTTCTTTGGCATAGATTAGTTGACCATAGGAGCGTGGGTTTATCTCTGGGCTTTCTATCCTGTTCCATTGATCTATATTTCTGTTTTTGTGCCAGTACCATACTGTCTTGATTACTGTAGCTTTGTAGTATAGTCTGAAGTCAGGGAGTCTGATTCCTCCAGCTCCGTTTTTTTCCCCTCAAGACTGTTTTGGCTATTTGGGGTCTTTTGTGTCTCCATACAAATTTTAAGATTTTTTGTTCTAGTTCTGTAAAACATGCCATTGGTAATTTGATAGGGATTGCATTGAATCTGTAGATTGCTTTGGGTAGTATAATCATTTTCACAATATTGATTCTTCCAATCTAAGAACATTGTATATCTCTCCATCTGTTTTTATCATCTCTAATTTCTTTCATCAGTGTCTTATATTTTTCTGCATACAGGTCTTTTGTCTACCTAGGTAGGTTTGTTCCTAGGTATTTTATTCTTTTTGTTGCAATGGTAAATGGGAGTGTTTCCTTAATTTCTCTTAGAGATTTTTCATCATTAGTGTATAGGAATGCCACATATTTCTGTACATTAATTTTGTATCCTGTAACTTTACCAAATTCATTGATTAGCTCTAGTAGTTTTCTGGTGGCATCTTTAGGATTCTCTATGTATAGTATCATGTCATCTGAAAACAGTGACAGTTTTACTTCTTCTTTTCCAATTTGTATTCCTTTTATTTCATTTTCTTCTGTGATCACTGTGGCTAGGACTTCCAAAACTATGTTGAATAATAGTGGGGAGAATGGACATCCCTGTCTTGTTCCTGATCTTAGAGGAAATGCTTTCAGTTTTTCACCATTGAGAATGATGTTTGTTGTGGGTTTGTTGTATATGGCCTTTATTATGTTGAGGTAGGTTCCCTCAATGCCCGCCTCCTGGAGAGTTTTTATCATAAATGGGTGTTGAATTTTGTCAATAGCTTTTTCTACATCTGTTGAGATGATCATATGGTTTTTATTCTTCAATTTATTAATACGGTGTATCACATTGATTGATTTGTGTATATTGAAGAGTCCTTGCATTTCTGGGATAAATCCCACTTGATCATGGGGTATGATCTTTTTAATGTGTTGTTGGATTCTGTTTGCTAGTATTTTGTTGAGGATTTTTGCATCTATATTCATGAGTGATATTGGTCTGTAATTTTCATTTTTTGTAGTGTCTTTGTCTGGTTTTGGTATCAGGGTGATGGTGACCTCATAGAATGAGTTTGGGAGTGTTCCTCTGCAATTTTTTGAAAGAGTTTGAGAAGGATCGGTGTTAGCTCTTCTCTAAATGTTTGATAGAATTCAGCTGTGAAGCCATCTGGTCCTGGACTTTTGTTTGTTGGAAGATTTTTAATCACAGTTTCATTTTTATTACTTGTGATTGGTCTGTTCATATTTTCTATTTCTTCCTGGTTCAGTCTTGGAAGTTTACACCTTTCTAAGAATTAGTCCATTTCTTCCAGGTTGTCCATTTTATTGGCATAGAGTTGCTTGTAATAGTCTCTTAGGATGCTTTGTATTTCTGCGGTGTCTGTTGTAACTTCTACTTTTTCATTTCTAATTTTATTGATTTGAGTCCTCTCCCACTTTTTCTTGATGAGTCTGACTAATGGTTATCAATTTTGTTTACCTTCTCAAAGAAGCAGCTTTTAGTTTTATTGATCTTTGCTATTGTTTTCTTTGTTTCCATTTCATTTATTTCTGCTCTGATCTTTATGATTTCTTTCCTTCTGCTAACTTTGGGTTTTGTTTGTTCTTCTTTCTCTAGTTCCTTTAGGAGTAAGGCTAGATTGTTTATTTGAGATGTTTGTTGTTTCTTGAGGTAGGATTGTATTGCTATAAACTTCCCTCTTAGAACTGCTTTTGCTGCATCGCATAGTTTTTGGATTGTTGTGTTTTCATTGTCATTTGTCTCTAGGTATTTTTTTATTTCCTCTTTGACTTCTTCAGTGATCTCTTGGTTATTTAGTAACATATTGTTTAGCCTCCACGAGTTTGTGTTTCTATGTTTTTTTTCCCTGTAATTGATTTCTAATCTCATAGCGTTGTAGTCAGAAAAGATGCTTGATATGATTTCAATTTTCCTAAACTTACTGAGGCTTGATTTGTGACCCAAGATGTGATCCATCTTGGAGAATGTTCCGGGTGCACTTGAGAAGAAAGTATAATCTGCTGTTTTTGGAAGGAATGTCCTATAAATACCAATTAAATCTATCTGGTCTATTGTGTCATTTAAACCTTGTGTTTCCTTATTTTTCTATTTGGATGATCTGTCCAGAGGTGTAAGTGAGGTGTTAAAGTCCCTCACTATTATTGTGTCACTGTCAATTTCCTCTTTCATAGCTGTTAGCAGTTGCCTTATGTATTTTGGTGCTCCTATGTTGGGTGCATATATATTTATAATTGTTACATCTTCTTCTTGAATTGATCCCTTGATCATTATGTAGTGTCCTTCCTGGTCTCTTGTAACATTCTTTAGTTTAAGGTCTAATGTATCTGATATGAGTATTGCTACTCCAGCTTTCTTTTTTTTTTTTTTTTTTTTGCGGTACGCGGGCCTCTCACTGTTGTGGCCTCTCCCATTGTGGAGCACAGGCTCCAGACACGCAGGCTCAGTGGCCACGGCTCACGGGCCCAGCCGCTCCGCAGCATGTGGGATCTTCCCGGACTGGGGCACAAACCCATGTCCCCTGCATCAGCAGGCGGACTCTCCACCAGTGCGCCACCAGGGAAGCCCCAGCTTTCTTTTGATTTCCATTTGCATGGAATATCTTTTTCTATCCCCTCACTTTCAGTCTGTATGTGTCCCTAGGTCTGAAGTGGGTCTCTTGTAGACAGCATATATATGGGTCTTGTTTTTGTTTCGATTCAGCTAGCCTGTGTCTTTTGGTTGGAGCATTTAATCCATTCACGTTTAAGGTAATTATTGATATATATGTTCCTATGACCATATTCTTAGTTGTTTGGAGTTTGTTTTTGTAGATCCTTTTCTTCTCTTGTGTTTCCCACTTAGAGAAGTTCCTTTAGCATTTGTTGTAGAGCTGTTTGGCGGTGCTGAACTCTCTTAGCTTTTGCTTGTCTGTAAAGCTTTTGATTTCTCTGTTGAATCTGAATGAGATCCTTGCCGGGTAGAGTAATCTTGGTTGTAGGTTCTTCGCTTTCATCACTTTAAGTATATCATGCCACTCCCTTCTGGCTTTTAGAGTTTCTGCTGAAAAATCAGCTGTTAACCTTATGGGAGTTCCCTTAAATGTTGTCATTTTTCCCTTGTTGCTTTCAATAATTTTTCTTTGTCTTTAATTTTTGTCAATTTGATTACTAAGTGTCTCGGCGTCTTTCTCCTTGGGTCTATCCTGCCTGGGACTCTTTGTGCCTCCTGGACTTGGGTGGCTATTTCCTTTCCCATGTTAGAGATGTTTTCGACTATAATTGCTTCAGATATATTCTGGGGTCCTTTCTCTCTTCTCCTTCTGGGACCCCTGTAATGCAAATGTTGTTGTATTTAATGTTGTCCCAGAGGTCTCTTAGGCTATCTTCATTTCTTTTCATTCTTTTTTCTTTATTCTGTTCTGTGGCAGTGAATTCCACCATTCTGTCTTCCAGGTCACTTATCCATTCTTCTGCCTCAGTTATTCTGCTATTGATTCCTTCTAGTGTAGGTTTCATTTCAGTTATTGTATTGTTCATCTCTGTTTGTTTGTTCTTTAATTCTTCTAGGTGTTTGTTCTTTAATTTTTCTAGGTCTTTGTTAAACATTTCTTGCATATTCCTGATCTTTCCTTCCATTCTTTTTCTGAGGTTCTGGATCATCTTCACTATCATTATCTGAATTCTTTTTCTGGAAGGTTGCCTATCTCCACTTCATTTAGTGGTTTTTCTGGGGTTTTATCTTGTTCCTTCATCTGGTACATAGCCCTCTGCCTTTTCATCTTGTGTATCTTTCTGTGAATGTGGTTTTTGTTCCACAGCTGCAGGACTGTAGGTCTTCTTGCTTCTGCTGTCTGCCCTCTGGTGGATGAGGCTATCTTAGAGGCTTGCACAAGCTTCCTGATGGGAGGGACTGGTGGTGGGTAGAGCTGGCTGTTGCTCTGGTGGGCAGAGCTCAGTAAAACTTTAATCCGCTAGTGTACTGATGGGTGGGGCTGAGTTCCCTCCCTGTTGGTTGTTTGGCCTGAGGCAACCCAACACTGGAGCCTACCGGGGCTCTTTGGTGGGGCTAATGGCGGACTCTGGGAGGGCTCACACCAAGGAGTACTTCCCAGAACTTCTGCTGCCAGTGTCCTTGTCCTCATGGTGAGCCACAGCCACCCCCCCGCCTCTGCAGGAGACCCTCCAACACCAGCAGGTAGGTCTGGTTCAGTCCTCTATGGGGTCACCCCTCCTTACCCAGTGTCCCGATGTGCACACTACTTTGTGTGTGCCCTCCAAGAGTGGAGTCTCTGTTTCCCCCAGTCCTGTTGAAGTCCTGCAGTCAAATCCCACTAGCCTTCAAAGTCTGATCCTCTAGGAATTCCTCCCCATGTTGCTGGAACCCCAGGTTGGGAAGCCTGATGTGGGGCTCAGAACCTTCACTCCAGTGGGTGGACTTCTGTGGTACAAGTGTTCTCCAGTTTGTGAGTCACCCACCCAGCAGTCATGGAATTTGATTTTATTGTGATTGTGCCCTTCCTACCATCTCACTGTGGCTTTTCCTTTGTCTTTGGATGTGGGGTATCTTTTTTGGTGAGTTCCAGTGTCTTCCTGTCAATGATTGTTCAGCAGTTAGTTGTGATTCCAGTGCTCTCACAAGAGGGAATGAGAGCACATCCTTCTACTCCGCCATCTTGAATGAATCTCCGGAAAGTGCTCTTTTAGAATCTATGTACCACGTACATGAACAATTGACAAACCTGAATTTTATTACTTACCATGTTATTGATACCTTTTAAAACCCAAATTGCTGCTTCCTTTCTCTCTGCTTTACTCTGGTATCTGAATTGAATACCAAAGAGAAATTACTCATTTAAGCGCTTCTTTTGCAATAATTATTTTGAATCCTTAAATCCTGATCCATACCTTTTTTGGGGTCCCAGGTAGGCTAGGCTACCTGTGTGGATAATTGGAAGGCTCCTCTGGGTACAGGTTTTTCCATCACAGCTTATTATGTCTTTGTTAAAATTAACAAACTTTGTAAAATGGAGGAAGCAAAGATGATTAATATGAGCAGGAGCATGTTGGAACCTTGATTTTTGTTTTTTTCTTTTTTTTGGTTTATGTACATCATACTTGCTGATTAAGTTAATGAAGGAAGAGTGAAGACTTCCTACTTATCATGTTAATACACTTTTGCATTTCCCAGGAGAAAATTTCTCATTTTTCTCAAGGTGATTTGTGTGTGTGTGTGTGTGTGTGTGTATGTGTGTGTACTTAAGTTGTCCAAATGATAAATAGTGCCCTAGGTAAGTTGCAGGCTGTATATGTAAGAAAAAGTAATATTGCATTGGAAAGTTTTTAGATAAAGTAGAATTCAATTTTCTTTTGAAAGGCTATGATGAATGTTAACCACTTTTTTGCTGAAATTCTTTTCAGACATATCTTAATCTTTTTAAATTATCCATATGTGATTTTTTAAAACATCAAATGTATAATAAGTTAGGAAAATTCTGTTATTAATAACATGTGAGGGAACAGTTTGTTCTTGATTTCCTTTCTCCACCTCCTTGAAATAAAGACAGGGCTAAGCATGAAAGCTATAAAGTGAGCTGAGTTTTGTAGTTTTGTTTTGTTTTGTTTTGTTTTGTTTCTTTGTTACTGGAGTTCTGCAGCAGAGAAAATTATTTCCCTGGTTTCCTCACAATGAAATGCTGCATGTTTCATTCAAAACAACAATAATGGAAACATACTCTGCATGTAATATGTCTAAACACCCACAAATAAACAGTGGGTGTTTAGACATAACAGTGAGATTAATGCCACCTTCAACTTGGGCTTATTCTTAGGCACTTATGTAGGCATGAAGATTTAATTTTCCCTGTCACATGAAGCAAATGCCTCCTCTGATCAGGTGGATTTGTTTTGGGGTTCTCCTTACTACCCTCACTTCCCACACTGCTTTTTTGACACATTATTAGTCCTGTTAGATACAGACCTTGTTTCATGAAACACCGAAGAACAATTGTTGGTAAATAGAATTAGCATGTGACAAAGTTTTAATTTTGTACGCAGTGTAAATATTATAGATGCCATATTGCTTTGGTTTAAAATGGTATAATGGATGCTTTGGTCCTTTAAAATTTTTTTAACTTTTATTTTTTTGAGAAATAGAACCCCTTTATCTTAGATTCTAAATATGTCCTGAAACATATTAAGCATCACAGACCTTATACTTATTTAGAAGTTGATATCATCAGTAATTTTATTTTCAGATGGTCAGTGGTAGGACAATTTGCATTTTAAGTTCCAAATGATGTAACACATTTAACAAGAGCCAAGCTAGCTTATGTGATCCAAAAGCTAATATTGTCTCCAACACTGATTTTCTTCTACCTAACATTTTGTCGCAGTGTTAGACATCTGGACTTGAAATGTGTCTGTTTTATTTGTTCTCCTTCCTCTGTCCTACCCCACATCCAGTTAATTGCTAAATCCTGTATTTTCTCCTTCTTCAGTGTTTCTCCTCTCTGTCATCTTTTTTTTTTTTTCATTCTAACCATCATTATTCTGATAAAAGGCCCTCTTTTCTTTAAGCCTAAATTTCCCAATGCTTCTACCTCTCTGGTTAAGGTCATTCCCAGTTCACAACCCTTACACAAAATTACCAGATTACTTTCTAAAAATCTGGTAAATCTCTCAACATTCAGAGAACCTTATTCAAATCAATAGTAAATCTTTCACGCTATACCCTCAATGAGTCTTTCTCCTGTTTTTCCAAGGTGGTCTTCTAGAATATTCTCTGTAGGAATTTGACATCCTAGCAAAACCTAGTTATTTCTGAAGGTGCCTAGGTTTTCCTCTGAGACTCCTTCCCACCTCCCTGCCTCCTGCCATTCTATTTACCCAACTTTTTCTTTGCGACTAAACACAGCCCTTTGCCTTTTCTGAAGTTTCCCTTGAATCACCAGCCAGGTAGGGCTACCCCCCAAACTCACTGAACTTCTACCACTTTATGATTCCACTTCATTGGGCTGTGCATTATAATAACTTTATTTATTGAATAGTATCTATTTATTACATGTGTATTATTTGGGACAATTGGTCAAAAGGACTCACAGTTGGATCTCATTTATTCCTCTACCAACTTTGAAAGACAGGTAAAAGTGTAGCTGAGAAATTCAGATTAGCCCTATGCTTTCAAAGCAGCAGAAGTACCCTGCTTGTCTGACTTCAAAACCTTTGTTCTTTGAAGAGGTCTCAATATAACTATGTGTATTTTCAACTTCTCTGTTAGATATTTTGTCTTTTGAGGGTAGGCCTTACTCTTACTCACAATTGTATCTTCTACGTAAGATACCTTACACATAGTTCTGTAATTTCTGAAAGCTATTAGAAATAGGTATCAATTTAATAGATAGGGGATGGTAACTCTATCAGGATGGAAAAGAAAGCAGCATCTGTGTGATCCCCATGGCTTGATCTGGATAGGGGAACTGGATAGGGGATATATTTTTAATACTGTCCCCTCCCACTTTCAGGGGCCATAGGTAGCTCAACCTAAGAATTTTATCTGGGATGTGGTAAAGAGAAACTGCAATGTTAAAGCTTTTGCAAGTTCTTAGTATTTGCTGAAGGTGTTGACCCAGTGCAGCTGCTCTTTAGTTAATCACATTAATGATGCTTTTAGTTAGAAAAGTAACAACCAGGTGTAGTCCAGGCAGGTGACATTTAGACAAAAGGGAAATAAATTTGTTCCACGTGATAAAGTGAAAGGGCTCTTTTCTCCAGGTTTTCACCTGGCAGCCTAAAAGATTTAATGGATGGTGTTTGTGCTGAACGGATAGTAGTTGTATATTAAAGTATCATTTGAGATATAGGTAAATATAAGTCCTAAAATATTAGAATACAGGGCAGTCACTACTAGTAAGGGAATAGCTAATTATACCAAAATCCCAAACTTATCTCTTTAAGTGTTCTCCTTCTAGAATGGAGAAGGAATCTAAGTTGTTTGAATCTGATAATGTCCTATTTAAGCTGGTTAATTTGCTTCGAGGCAAAAATACAGTTGTCTGCAGAACTTTCCTTATTTATTTGCACATATGCCACGATAGGGTCTTTGTCAGCTTTGGTCAAATGATGACACATCTTGAGTCAGGTATTCGAAGGTACAATAGATTAATGAGAAGTGACTTGGTCTTATCCTAGGGACTGGGGTGGGTGTCAGAGAAAACTTCTGGTCTGCTGAGAGGAGCAGTTGATGCAGGAGGTGATCTATATTTCTGTTGGGGAAAGTAGTTGAAATGTGGCCTGAAAGATAATAGGGACACAGAAAAGGACTGAAGTTAGTTTTAGTGTCATAAGGCCCTACAAGTGGATTTGTATGAATTATCATTCACTTTGCCTGAGTAGCAGAGTGAGGTCTATTTAATTAAATGAAAGTCTCAGTATGCTTATTAGAAAAAAGGAACTACAGGAATTCCCTGTTGTCCCTGTTGTGAAACATGGAAGGCCTCGAGGTTTCCAGGCCTGCACAGAGTCAGCTATTTCTGTAGTAACAGGAATGGGAACACTTCGATCATCTCCTTACATTGTACACATCCCTAACCACAAAGTTGTAACGCTGTTCTTACAGTGACAAATGAAAAAGTATAAACATTTCATTTGGAGGCAAATTTACCATGTTGTTCTCCGAATCCACTTGGCCAGTGAAAGAGGCAATTCCTAAAAGCTCCTTCCATAGCAGCGTCACACCCCAGCAAAACCACAATCGTTGGCTTTTTCAAATCACAAGTGACATATTGAGGGTGAAGAATAACTGCCTCTGTAGGCCTCCTGCCAAAGTGAACTTCCTGAAGGATGCACACACCTGTCTGAACGTCAAGGCGTGTGCCCTCAGACTTCAGGGTGTTTCTACATTTGTCTTTCGAATTTGAAACTCTGTCTTCCAGCATCCAGATTTGCTCCAGCTTTATGAAAGCAGCTCCAGAGCCAGGTGAAGGAAGTGAGTTTCTCATCCTGGTCTAGGGCTCGTGGTCCAGACCAGCGCTTTAGTGCACTCTCCCAGTGGGTAAGGACGGAGTGTTAGCGCAGACAGCAGAGTTAAGCCGGAATGTCCTGCAGAGACTCACCATCACAAAGGGTAATACTGCTTTATCGATCCCTTCCACACTGTCTCCCACCGTTGTGTTAAGCCTGTGGCGAGTACAACCTTTACAAAACGAGATCTGGAGATATGACTTACTTTCTAACTTGAACCTGGACTTTAAAAAAATGGATAAAAGCCTGTTTTGTAGGAATGGCGTGGTGTTGGCATTTCAGAGTATAAATGATAAAAATAAAATCAAAGTCAAGTATCTCAACAGAGGGAAAAAGTCACATTGAGACTTGCACACATGCATATAAAACAGGGCCACAGTCTTCCATTTAAAGCAGAAATAATTTGACCACATTGTATTGAAAAATCCAATTTTTTTCTTGTTACTTTAAGAGAGGCAACATTGTTAGCATACATTTTTAGAGATTAGATCCTCATTTTTGTCTCAGACTTTATGAACAGGGAGCATTATTTATGTCAATGAGGTTAGGTGAGGTTCTGTAGACCCATAGATTGATTTCCCAGAAATATTGACGATTTATAATCTCTTATACTTTCTGATTCTTTCCTCTTAATAAGGCATTCCACTATCAAGGAGTTAAAAAAAAAAAAGGCTTTTGCTGAGAGCTGCATGGGAGTGTGTTTTTAATTGGCACTGTCACCCTTCTAAGGATAATGGGAAAAAGCTTATACTTCATCGCTTGCATGATTTTTGATTTTACCTTTGTTTGTTACAATGCAGAATTAAGGGGGAAAATAATTGGCCATGAGGTACCTTTTAAAAAGGCTTTTCTTTTCATTGTACATACTAGTGGGATGAGAGAGAAATAAAAGACAGATTTATTTTTACGTTTAATCGAGTCCAATAATAATTGCACTGTGGTAACTTCTTTGAGCATTACATTTTTGGTAAGTAATTTATCAGCTGCATTCTTTTTAATTTTATTTTATTTTTAACTTTTTTTTTCTGGAGGGGATTAACAGTTACCATAGGATTTATACACTGCAGGCATTTTTTCCCCTTTAATAAATAAAGCTTATTGATGGCATAGGCTTCCTGAGGCCTCCCTGAACTTCCATTTTTACACTTATAACTTGAGGTTTAACTTATTTTGGTTCTTGTCCTGACTTAGTTAAGAATGGCTGGGTGGCTGATGGGACGTGAGGACAAGAGAAGAAATTCATGGTTAGGGCAGGTGACCAACTTGCCCTAGTTTATCCATGGCATTTCCGGTTTTAGCACTGGAAGTCTCTGGTCCCAGGGAGCTCCTGGGTCCCAGGCAAACCAGGAGAGTTGGTCACCCTGTGGTTGGCACACGGTGCTGGAGCTGGACCGCCCCGATAGAAGCTTCATGTGGAAAGTTCTAAAATAATAAAGATGCAGTTTCTTCCCAGCTGAGAGAACAGAAGTGAAGAGTGAGACAACAGAACAGACGGGGAAGGATATTTCTGAAAGGGAGGACTGGGGAAATTCTGAGAAAGAGCTGACTCAGGCCACGGCCAGCTCACCTTGGTACCATTTGACCTGCCTCACCTTTTCCTTTTCCCCAGCTTTTTTCAGATGAAGTGCTTATTTACAAATCCTTCTTTACTCTCTCCTTTCTGTGACTGTTCTCCATTCCCTCTGGAGAAATAAATTGCCTGAGCCTGAGATGCCCAGTTACCTGTAGGCTGGTTCGGTTTGGCTGTTAACAGGTATTTCAATTCTTCAACCCTAGGGTTTCTTAGCTGTGTAAGGGGTGTCTTCAAGTAGATCAGCAGAGAGATCAGCTAGAAATAACCATGGCCTATATGTGAGCAGTGGTGTTCCTGAAAGGTTTTGTAGGAAATTTGGGTACAGCAGCCATGGTATTTTAGAACTTATGACAGCAAAACTGCTGAACTGTTTGGCCTGATTTTCCCTGAAATGAGACCATTAACGTTGTTATAGAAACAAATCCAGAAGCAGCCCTTTACTCCTCTCTCTTTCTTATAATTATGTTCCTTTCTCCCTTCCCATGTCCATTTCTCCCTTTTTCCTTCCTTCCTTTCCTTCATTTTTTCTTTTAAATCCACACAAGTGTTTGCATTTTTAAAACTTTGATTTTTCTTGGTTCTCTGATTTTCCTAAGGAGCTGCTCACATGTGTGTGTGTTTGTGTTTCACATGCCCTACCTTTCAGTCAACAAGGATAACTCACATACTATTGTGTAAAGCAGAAAAGATCTAGCTGTGCATTTGGCTCAACCTGGGAAAAGAAATATTGTTGCATCAAGCAGAAAACATCTAAATGAGTTCCTCCTTGCATATCAATATATTAATGGAAAGATTAGAATTCTGCATAGTCAATTCTGTATGTAATAAAAATTGTGAGATATGTTGGTTTCAGTGGAGTGATGGACAAACATGTTAAAATTTTCATTGCAAAACAGCACATACAACGATGTGCACTCTTGCAATTTTTGTTTTGTTAAGAAACTTAAGAAATCTGCATATTACATTTTGCCTGAAATCTTGGATTTCTTTAGAAGGGGTTTGGAATGAAAATGCTTTTCTTTATTTTTCAAGTCTAGATACTATATATGGGTTAGTTCCTGTTTATTTCTACCAAAAAAGCAGTCATTTGTAAGTAGCCGATCTTATTCGAGGTTTCATCTATAAGGCAAGTTAAATTAAGAAAGATTTTGTAGTTTTTGATAACTAGTAATCCTTGTCAAATTTAGAATGTAGGTGCAATTTGCTTTCTTATAAAAATTTAAAACAGTAGCAAAACATTTCAATTAAATGCTATTTTATCATTTGTTATTTGGATGCTGGGATGGAAGATAGCATTGCTAATGATATTGATTTAAGTTAAAAAGAGTTTCTACATGAGGGAAATTTCTGGTAATATATATGTATATATATGTATTTATGTATATTCATATATTTTTTTTTCTAAATTTTTTTTTCTTAATTTTTCTAAATTCAGTTAAGTGAATGTGAAATTATTCTTCAAATAGGTTAATAGGGCCGTTCAATGCATCCATTAAACATTACATAAATATTTCTTGTTTTCTTGAAAGACTTTTGCTTTTTTAAAGTACTCTTTGAATCTTGTTTTTTAATTTGGAGCTTCATTCTAATGTTTTTCTTCCATTTTCTACTACACTATTCTGTGATTAATAGTGAATAGAAAGATTTGTGTTTTTTTTTTTTTTTTTTTTTTTTTTGCTGTACGTGGGCCTCTCACTGTTGTGGCCCCTCCCACTGCGGAGCACAGGCTCCGGACGCGCAGGCCCAACGGCCACGGCCCACGGGCCCAACCGCTCCGCGGCACGCGGGATCCTCCCAGACCGGGGCACGAACCCGTGTCCCCTGCATCGGCAGGCGGACTCCCAACCATTGCGCCACCAGGGAAGCCCTGTGTGTTTTTTTTTTTAAATGACTTTAGAAATCTTTATGAAATATTTTTTAAGCTTTTGGTGTCCTTTATTGTTTTTACAACTTGAGAAAATTTCTCAGTTAAAAATAATTCAGAACTTCTAATTTTACATTTGCCTTTTTAGTCAACCCCCAAATAACCTGTCAGAAAAATAACTTCTTATTTTTTAAGGGGAGGTATAGAAATACAGGGAGTTTCCATACAAATCTGCCAATTTCCTATGTTTATAACATTTCAAACGTATGATTCCATTCCTCCTCTGTTGCTTTAACAAGGAAATTCCCCTCAAATTACAAATAATAATGATAGTATCATGCTATTTTGAGTCAAAATTATTTGGGGGGAGATCTTATGAAACGTATGAAGTGTCCATTGATATAAATGTGTTATTAAATATTTATGCTTAATTTTAACAATACTAAGACTGTGTTTAAACTCAAGAAGAGATTCTAACTGTAAAGTGTATCTCTGTTTTTTTTAAAAAAACTTATCTCCCATTAGGTTGTCATTTCTGTCCTCTGCCTCTTTACCACAAATTCAAGCAAGGAGAACTAACGTTATTTATACAGTTTAGGCAAGGTTACATTTAAAGGCCCATTATGTTATTTTCACCATGATTTGCTGTAAATCATCCCTCATTGTCGTCTATTTTATCTTTCACATTCACACACATGATTAGAATGATGGTATGGAAGGTCAAGCATGAAAATGATGCCATTTTGATAATGCATTCAGCTTTGTATAACTGATATTTATATTGGTCTTGACTCTTCCACTTACTCCATATACAGTTTCAAGGAAATCGTCTCCCCCCAATTTCCTGGTGTGCAAATCTGATAGGTATACTACTTGCTAATAAAACAGATGTCTAAGTTGAAGTTGCCCTGCTAGCAAAATACTTATTTACATAGAAGAGATCTAATAACATGTTGTTAAATCATCTTCCTTGTCAACAAATGACACATTTCATATCTTCCTGAATTTTGATAATTTAGATAGCCTATCACTGTTTCCAAATACAACTATATACCCAGAATCAGGCCAGTGATCCATACTCAGCAAACATTTGTTGCATAAATATACCATGTTTAGGTTTCTTGTTATATATGGACCCAGCTGTTTGATTTTCCACTTGGGGGATGGTACTCTCCTCCTCTTAAAAATGAGAGATCAACTAGCTTGTTTTAAAGATTTGCCAGCCTTCAGAGTCTATGATTCTGTAATGTATGTATTTTATACGTTAAGTGACTCACAGCCAAGCAAGGTAACTTGCAAAATCAGCAAAATGAGCCACCTGAACCATAAAATAAAGAAAAAAATGGCCACTTACTGCATTTTAAAAACATATTTCAGATATGGATTTCAAAAATGGAAATGTACTAATATAATAAATTTACTACAACTAGTGTAGTAAATTTATTGTTAAATACCCATCTCATTTTACACATTAAAGGTAATTTTACAATTTTCTTTGACTTATAAAGGGACAAAGCTTTCTGACATTTATTTTTTGCCCAGAAGCACACATGCTTTTGAAATCTCCATATTCAGGAAAACAGATTATTTTTAGACCCATTTCTGGCCACTCAACCTGTGTACACAAAACTCATGCAAAAGAACAGATGACTTGGTGTTTTCAAGAATTATCCTAATTCCTGTTGTTGAAAACATATCCTTTGGCGATATCTCAGGAAATGAATTCTTGGCTCCGAACATAGTTTTGAACCAGAAAACGAGTAGAGCCCAAGGTGAGGAAGTGAAGTTTATGTTGTTATAACCTGGAATAGGCAATTTCTTTTCAGCCTTTTTTTTTTGCTCCTTATTGCAGAAACCAAGATATATACATTTTTCCTCTGGCAGGGGCTTGTTAAATACAAACAATAGCATTTATATAGCACCTTATACCAAGGTAGAAAAGTGCAAGAAATCCTGAAAATGCCATTTATAAATAATGTATAAACATAGTGATGGTAACAAGTTTTTGTTTTTGTTTTGTTTTGATTGTGGAGGGGGTGGAACAAAGTGTCTCATTTCTACTGTATTTCAGTGTCTGTTGGTACACTTAAAGGGCCATGCATGGTATTAATCTCGATCAATTTGCAATGGTTTGGGATCACTGCATGCCTGACACTTACATGTGTATATTATTGTACAAGATTGAAAAAATGGCTTTGAACCTACCAAGAAAGTCAACCCATTTCCCCTTTTTATGTCCTCATCCCATTTGTGCTTGCTGATTTAACCCCAAGCAGTCTCGTTTATAGCCCTTAGGCTACATTTTGGTGATAGCTGCCAAAAGGTGAATTTAGAGGGTCCAGTTTGGTGCAAGGTCTGGAGTATAAGTCTCAGCACCAAAACCTGGAATTCAGCCCTTGTCCTGCTAGGTAATATGATGCAGAAATCATTCTTTCCAGGCTTGTTTTCCTTCACTCTATAATAGGAATAAAGATCTAACATAGCTAAGAGGGTCAAATAATGTTGGCTATATAAAAAGACCTGTATATTTTACATTTTTTGAGCATGAACACCAAACAATAAAATAAACACAGTCTTTTATCTATTGTGTAAATAAATATATATAAATACATTAAATACATGTGTAACTCTACTGATACAGCATGCAAATTGTTAAATGAAAATGACTATTTTTCTCAAAAACAAGATAAAGAAACCAAAATGAATAGTAGTTCTCATGTTTTCTTCCTCCCATCCCAGTGATTTTCTTACCCCCAAACCTGAAGGATGCAACCCACTTTGGAGATCGCTATTTTAAATAACTTGGAAAATGCAAGGTATAGCTGATGACTAGTTTAGCATGGCTACAGACTGAATTCAAAATTTCAGCCTCTGCACCCATTCTGTTGGGATAAATAACTGTATGTCTACTTCTTTAGCAATCTAAACAGAGTTCAGAGTAGTGGGTCATTAGGTTAATGTAGGAGCAAGCAAAAGGAATTCTAGAACCTTGTAAGTTTTTATCTAATCTGATTATTATTTTAAAGCCCTTTGTAAAAATAATAACTGACATCTGTACAGTACCTAACAGTCCGCAAATCTCTTTTCAGGCACATTAACTCATTTAACCCTCCCTATCTGCATGTAAGTTTGCTACATTCAACATACTGATTTTTACAGATAAGTAACTGAATCTTCCCTATTTTCTGAAATACCATCTGGCTCCAGTGCCCATGCAAAAGGTACTTCCTACAGCATCTTGTGGCCTTAACTTTTTGCCTCCATCGAATGTTGAAACTTTCCGATATAAGGATCGTTATTAGAAATCATTTCTTTGATTTTCTTACTATGGTAGCAGATTGAGTAAAGCAGTACTATCCTTTGCAATTTCTCTACTCACCATCTCCCTGGCCCCTGCCTTTCAGTGTTACATAATTTAAGGAGAAGGGAGTGATCATTGGGGCTCTTTTTTTTGCTTACTATAACCCATTTAACACACCAGTTTTGATCCTGCATCTTGAAGCTAAGAATCTAATTGATTGTGGGATTTTAGCATGCTGATATGACATTGTATGTGACCAAAATAAATTATTTATATCATCTACAGTGACTCTTATCCTTGACTAAACCCCTGAAATGATATGCACATTGTTATGTGTATGTGCATACTTGCACTTTTTTGGAGTGAGGTTTTATATATTTCACCAGATTCTCGAAAGTTCTGTGACCCACAAGGAGTCACTGTCTTGGGTTTCAAGCTCTTCCACGAGATTCCTATCTATTCCTATCTGTTGTCTAAACTTGGTTATGGAGAAGCACATAGAGGGCATGGGGAGACTAGACTATCATTTGGTTCCATTTCTTGAAGATCATTTGTTGGCTGTAGTTGCTTAGAAAAACGAAGTTTTCAGATTCACTGCAAACTTCCATTCTATTTTCATGGCCCTCAGAAACCTTCAGAGTGTCTTTGAGGGGGCAGGAAGCAAAGCCTCTTTCCCTCCAGGTTTGAGGGTTTTGTTATACGAATACCTATGTTCTCACCTATGCTTTATACCCACAAAACTGCCCCCTGTGGTTCCCGCTAAGGTGGAGCTGACTGCTGTGACCGTCTGCAAATCCATTTGGTGGTGGCAGGGGTAATTTTTCAGCCGAACATTGATGATGTCTAGCTTTTTTCTACTTTATGGTTTAGGGCATTTATAATTTGGGGCAAGAAGATAAAACATTTAGCCAAGTGGAATTCAGCAAATGTCCCAGAGTGTGGCTTTCATGATTACAAGTTCAATCAACCCTTTTAAAGATTTACTTTTTTTCCCCTGAATTTCTCTTTGAAAGTCTATTTCAAGAGGAATCTTTACTTCATTTCACAATACTCACTCAAGTATTTCAATAGAGGGAAAATAAAACAAAAGAGAGTATCAGCTATAAACTCATATAGGTTTCTTGCATTTGAAAGAAGCGTTTCTCACCTTTAATCCTTAGGCTTCAATTTAAGTTTGGGGGTAAAACATTGGAAAGGGGGTAAAGGAAATGTCTTGTGTAATATAGGTAAAACAGCTGTTCTCCGCCAGTCTGTCTTCAGCGAGGCTTGCTGAGGCAAGGAAGGAATCAGGTGTTAGAACAAATAGAGCTATGAAAATGGGTCTGTATTAAAGCATGCCTGGAGGACTTTAGTGAGATTCCCTTTGGGAGACCAAATTTGGAAACAGCCCTTGGGACCACACGCAGTTGGCTTCTCTGTCAAGTCACTGCAAAAAGCGTGGGTCTTCACAGCCTGCCGAGCTGAATGTGGGGCAGAGGCATGTGTCCTGTATGGGGAAATAACCTGAATACAAAAGAAACAAGAAATCCAAATGGATGATCCCACCCCCGGCTAGAGATGAAGTAACAGAATTAAACCGATTGTGACAAGGAAGTCCAGTGGTATGAATAGAAATCAGCTGTGAATAGAAGCCTTATAGACAGGCCTGGTATCCGCCTTTCAAAAAAGGTATTGTGTCTTTGAAAAGTTGAGTGTCAATCTCCTTGTCCTGCATCAAATCACATTTGAAAAAATCCAGCAGAATTAACCATGCCTCTTCAAAAAAAATTCTTTTTTTTTTTTTTTCTGGTAATGTGAATAACCCCTCTTCACCACCAACCATGGCTTTAAACTTTGTTGTCATTAAATTAGGTCTTCTCAGTGTCTTAGATTTGCCAGTTGAGGTCAGCGCAGAGATGCACTAACAAATTGTTAAACAGTCTTAAGAGAATCATTCTTGTGCTTTTGTTAGGGAGCCTTTGACCCGAAACTGCCCCGCCTTGGCCAGGCAGGATGCTAACCCCTTGCAAGAGTTGTCTCACGGGCTTTCCTGGTGGCGCAGTGGCTGAGAGTCCGCCTGCCGATGCAGGGAACGCGGGTTTGTGCCCCGGTCCGGGAGGATCCCACATGCCGCGGGGCGGCTGGGCCCGTGAGCCATGGCCGCTGAGCCTGCGCGTCCGGAGCCTGTGCTCCACAACGGGAGAGGCCACAACAGTGAGAGGCCTGCGTACCGCAAAAAAAAAAAAAAAAAAAAAAAAAAAAAGAGCTGTCTCACAACAGGAGGTCCTGATAAGGAACGTAGCGCTGCCACTGAAAACTTACCGGGAGAATTTGGGAGGGGCCAAAAGAGGGAGGAGACGACCGATCTCCCAGAGTCCTTCTCGCTGGAGTCCATCTTGGCTGAGAGATGGGCGCGCCACCAGGAAGGACCCTGAGTCACCAAATATAGACCAAGCAAGGTGATTGGCCAGAGACCAGCCGGAAGCTAACGCCCTCACCATAAAACCTGAGACCACGAGCCACGAGGCAGGGCAGTTCTTCCGGTTTCCCTTATCGTAGGCGCCGCTCTCCGTTCGGGCGCCCCTTCTCGGTAGTCTTTTGCTTTGTCAGTACGTGTGTCTCCTCGGACGATTCATTTCCGAGTGTTAGACAAGAGCCCACTTTCAGGCCCTGGGAGGGGTCCCCCTTCCTGCAACACTTTGATTCTGCTAGACGTCAAAACGCTACTCCAGCATACATCTCAGATGTTCTGTGTGAATCAGCTGTTCTCAGTTAAGTGCTGTCTGATTTAACAAGGAATGCTGTAATTAGTGACTTGCCTCTCAGGAGGTAAATGGCCAAAGGGAGACGGACAGTGGATCATGCTTATCTTCGAAGGGCCACCTCCTCTGGTGTTGATAACAGCGTTGGCCAAAATGGCACTCCCTCACATGTCCGGCGAGAGGCAGCAGCACCAGGTAGGTTTGAAGATTTTAGCTTACTTTTGTATGTGCTTTTGCCTGTGTCTTGCACCTGGGCGTTACATGATAGATGTTAAGGGCCTGACATTCTCTCCAGATTAACCAAAGTAGTGGTCTGGAGGCTTTTGCATTTGTTCACCCTGAACCTAAAGGTAAGAGGCCAGACTTAATTGTTACCTGGGGTCTGTGTCCCCCATAGGATGTCCCAAAGTCCCATCAGCAGTAGCTGTTGGGACTCCTCTCCCCCCCATCTTCCTCCCTAACCTTCCTCCTCCATTTTCCTTCTCCCTCCACCTCCTCCCTTTAGGTGATGTAAGTTGAATTGAAAACTTAGCAGCAGTGGATTTCTCATTCAATATGTTCTTGGGGAACCTGCTTGTTTAGAATTCACATCCCCACCCTCCATCCCATTATAAAGGAGGTGGAGTGGGGGAGGATTGCTGCTGGTCATAATTTTCCAAGAACAGGTGAAATACATTGTGTCTTGAATAAAACACCCCAAGCCATAACTTTTGAGGCTATTTCACATTTTCCCCCCTGGCAGAGGCTGTTGTGTTTTGTTACAACGCAAGGAGTTGTTATTAGAGTGTTATGGAAACCAGGTGTTAGAGCTGATTAGTCACTAATCTTCCATCTCTGGGAGCTTGGCTCCAATCTTCTGTTCATCAGAATCATTCTGTTGCGTTAATTTATTCACTCCCCACTCTAAGAGCCTTGTCAAATCAACATGGTGGTCTCCGCTGGGTCCCTAATGCACTATAGCCCAGATCACAAACCTACTATATGACACATAATTCAGGATAATTGGCAGTCAGTGCTCAGAAGGCCCTGTGATTAAATGGGTATGGAGATTGAAATCGCTTCTCACCTATTAGAAGGGAGTCTCGCTAGGCCAAGGGCGTTCTTCAGCGGAGGCTACTGCTGGAAAGGGCTGCATTACATTCCCAGCTTTATGTGGTTTCTGATTGATGAGATAGCACTTCTTTTTCCTCTTAATATTTTACCTCTCAAAACACAAAATAAGCCACTTAACTTTATATTTCCTTTTTTTAGACTCCATCTCAAGTCTTCATTGGTAAATCTTAATGACTACTAAAATTATAAGAAACGCTTCACCTAGTATAAAAGGGAAATAGACCATTTTTCCCCCCTTTTATGCTGCTTTTGCCAACAGCTCACTTTTGACAACTATTTATAATGCCACGAAGGGAAGAGTTTGACAAGGTGTTTAATTTTTGACAAGTAATGTGACCAGTTCTGTGTGGCTTGAAACAACTGTTTCTGATGAAAATAATTTAGCACAGCCAGGAGGAATCTTTAGGTGGTAGTGAAATCCGCATTTACATTCACTCTGAACCTTGTTTCTTATGTCTGTGAGGTCTTTAAAATTATAGAAATAATGTATGTTTGCAAATTTGGAAGATAGAGATAAGGTAATAAAAATCCATGATATCGCTCTATGCAGGGAGAAATTGTTTGGCATTTATTTTCTTCTGGTCCTTTTGCACATGAAGTAAACCTGAAGGATGTGTGGGTTAGATCAGTTAGATCCATGATGTTTCTGTTCTGCTGAGGTTCATGTATTTGCCTTTTAATTTCAACAGTTGTTTGTGTTACTTTCTACTCATTTTCATGTATGAAGTAATTCACATCTATAAAAAGTCTTCCTGTATGAATCAGTTTCCCCCCTACCCTGGGAAAATGACCACAGTGAGAAAGCCACTTGCTACAGCTTGAGATGGAAATGATAATACAATCATGCAGTCCCTAAATAGACAAATAGACAAACTGGTCTTTTACCAGAAAACTACTTTATAAATTATTGTAGTTTATAGAATCAGTCATGGTCTGAAGGAGACTTAAAATTTCTAATTTATATTTACTACAAAGTAAGGGAGGAAAGCATCTCCACTTTTATAATGTGTAAATTTAGCTTTTGAAAGCCACAGTTGACAATTAGGGCTCCAGTTTATTATTTTAGAGTTTGTAGAATTTTTAAAGAGTTCATGTTCTAATTTTCACACTCGTAAATCACAGCAGCCTTAGACAGTATGGTCATTAATGTATTCATAGTATTCTAACATATATAAGTAACAAAATTTAAATGCCCAGTCCCCAACTTGGAGGCATAAGCATATTTCTTTTTCTTTTTTTTTTCCACTGTTAAAAATAATACTTTACTAGGGACCTTGTGATATAACTTTTCATTCGTGATTTAGATTATTTGCTTATCATAAGTTCTCCGTATCAGAATCTGGTGAGTCGTAATAGTCCTGCAAAAGTCTAAACTTAAAAGAAAATTATTGGAAATGAACTCAAAAAACTTCTAGTACGGCAACCTTCACTCAAACTTTATCCAAATTCTTTGAGGCAGGCTGGCTTTGAATGTCTGACATTTACATGATTGTAACAATTTTATATTGGCATGGCTTTGTTTTATTCTTTTTTGGCTAATTGAACTGGACTATCTCCATTAAATAATCATGCCCCAGATCTTGGAGGGTCACCTTGGATGGTCACAGCCCTCCATCAATAAGGGTATAAGTGTGAAATAAGGATAATGATGATTTCCTCAACCTGATGTATAAATTCTGTAATTAAGGTTTTTAAGGTATGGCGTACAGCTTTCAAGGATGAGAAAATACTTTCCGAACAGAACCAGGGTTGTTCCTGAAAGCTATAGCTCTTGTTAAGGTTCTCTCCACCTTTCAACAAAACTCTCCATCCCCTCTGCCTATGACCTATTTAGATATGGTTGATAACAAAGGTGCAGCAAGAGAGGAATGAGACTTCTAGGATGGAAATATTTGAAGTTATTGTTTGTTTAGAGCTTTGTTTTCTCTTTTCAAAAATCTTCATCATTGAGCCAGACTGGAATCTGTATTTGCTTGATTCTCATGGTGTGACGTAAGCCATGTGCCCAATGAAATCTCCAAGGATTTATCTCGGTAATTAATTTTTCCCCTTAATACTTTACTTGAGGTTTCTCAGGACTATGGCATTAGGAGAAGAAGGAGCCTGACAGGCTAATACATTCTCTAAGTCAAAACCTATAAATATTTTTAAGGCCCACTGGCTTTCTCTTTTCTCTACACTGAGCATCAGTGTTTGAGAGGGCCCACTTCAGTAACTCATACCAACCTGGATATGCTCATTGTTTGAAAAGAGCTAATTAAGCAGGTGGGCAACACTATCTCCTTTGTATTATTATTAGGCGCTTGAATATTTTTGCATGAATTTATTAACTACTAGTGAAATATCTGTTTTCCTTCAATTTTTTAATATCATGTGTAGATGTGCTTAAGTTATTTTTGTTATCCTTTATTGTTCAGTTGGTAAATATTTTCCTTTTTTTCTTTATGTTTTGGGTATATTAGCACATCAATAAGTGTTGCTACGTAGAATTGTTATATATATGAATATATATAAATTTATATATATATATATCATTGCTTTTTTGTGAATGAGATTGATTGATTGAAGACTCTATTTCTGATCATTCCCAGATTGCTTTGTCTAGTATTCCATTTCTTCATGTAGACAACCATCTATGTGCTTTCACATACTTGGATCAGGTAGATTTCTAAGACAGTCCCCAAGACCCCACCCCCTACCCTCTATATCCTGTGTAACACCCTCCTTCTCTCCTGGAGTGTGGGTGGGGTCTGTGAATATGATGGGACTTCATCCGCATGTTTAGGTTACATTCTTTGGCAGAGGTGAGGGATTTTTCAGATGTGATTTCAGTCCCTAATATGTTGACTTTAAATTAATTTTAAGGGTGGGTCTGACCTAATCAGGCAAACCTTTTAAAAGAAGGCCTCAAGAGCAGAGAGATTGTCCTCATTGATGGAATAAAGTGTCATGTTATGGAACGAGCCAGGTGGCAAGAAACTGCAGGTGGCATCTAGGAGCTGAGGGCTTCAGTTCCACAACCACAAGGAACTGAATTCTGCCAGGAGTCAGTGAATTTGGAGAGGACCTCAAGCCTCAGATAAGATTTCAGGTCCAGACACCCTCCTTGACTCTAGTCTTGTGAGACCCTGAGTAGAGGACCTGGCTAAGCAATACCCAGACTCTTGACCCATAGAAACTGTGAAATAATAAATGTTTTAAGTTGCTAAGTTTGTGGTAATGTGTTACACAGCCATAGAAAACTAATACACTTGTCATCCGCAGTTCTCCTTTGAGCAATCCCTTGATAAAAAATTAAATTCAAAACCTGGAACTAAATCATAATAGTTTCTTCCTAATTTTAATGTTTTGTGTATGTAGAAACAGGATCAGAGACCAACCGCAAGAAGGTAGAAGTCCGGTAAAATGAACCTTTTTTTAAAAAAATTTATTTAGTTTTGGCTGCGTTGGGTCTTCGTTGCTGCGCGTGGGCTTTCTCTAGTTGCGGCGAGCAGGGGCTACCCTTCATTGCGGTTGGCTTGCTTCTCGTTGCGGTGGCCTCTCATTGCAGAGCATGGGCTCTAGGCACATGGGCTTCAGTAGTTGTGACAAGAAGGCTCAGTAGTTGTGCACAGGATTAGTTGCTCCATGGCATGTGGGATCTTCCTGGACCAGGGATCGAACCCGTGTCCCCTGTGTTGGCAGGCGGATTCTTAACCACTGCACCACCAGAGAAGTCTGAAAGGAACCTTTTTATTCAAAGAGGATTGTTGTGTCGTATTTTTTTTTTAAATAGCAGCTAATGTTTTAGGATAAAGTTTTGGTAAGCCTCAGGGGCACCTTTGTATTAATTTTATTGTCATGTTTCCTTAGAAGAAAAGCATGCCTATTAGTAACAGGAGAAAATGATCATTTTGATAACGGAGAAAGGAGTGCAGCTAACGTCTCTACAGGATAGGCAAGGACGCAAGGACAAGATGTGGTATATTTGTACATAGGTGTATGGTACAATGAAAGACACGATGGTGTAGTCTGCTTATTTCAAGGACTTGAAAAATCCACGCCCAATGGGATCAGATGGGCAGTTTGTTCAGGTGTGCTTTGGACAGCATTGAAGAAGTAGGTGGGACTCAAGCCTTGCAAAAAATTCTCCTGCCTCTTCCTACTTGAATTCTGATTCTTTCACACAGAAAAAACATGACAGTGAAGCAGAGACACTGGCTACATTGATCTTGCTGGCACAATGCCATGTCACCAGATCCATTAACAACATCCATATGTGGCCTCCCAGGATTGAAAGGAAACATTACATTTTCAAGAAAAGTTCTTTAGTAGCGCTCAGTGTTAAAGTTGGATAATATGGTTCTATGTCCATCATTCCAGGGTCTAACCTAGGTGGAGGAAAGGTGGTACTCACTGCTTCTCCTCCCTCCCTCCTATCTTAGTGCAGGCAGCACCTGTCAACCATGATGGCTTTTCTGCTGAGTCCAGATTGCAGCACCAGAATCCATTCAACACAGGGAGCCCTAGAGCTACTACCAGTGGGTAGGTGTTGGTAAAAGACATGAAAACTTTTTTATTTAATTGCCTGTCTCTCCTTACTCTATGTGTGAGGACCCTGAAATCTCGCTAGGATAAGGGAATTCTGCACATGCCCACAGCTAACCAGGGGCAGAGCCGGAAGTAGAAACTGATTCTCCAGACTATAGTCCAGCATACATTTAACAGAACAAATGACATGTAAGGTATGGCTGTGTCGTATCAGTGAAATAGGACAATGAAGAAGGAAACCAGTTCCCTTCTGTTGGTTTTGAGCCTTTCCATCATGGCTGGGAAATCTCAGGGCATTAACCCTTCACTGAGATGCAATAGGGAATAATGATTTCTGACTCGCTAGGTTGTATGAATATGGAGCTTTATTCATGACGGTAGTGGATGGTGATGTTTTTTGTACCTGTCTAATATGATGGGAGGTTGAAGAAAGAAAGGCACACAATGTTGTAGGACATAAATACCTGTAATGGATGTGAGGGGGAAGGCAGCAAAGGAGTCTTACGGCATCTATGGGATCTAGTCCCCATTCTGTGCAAGTTTGACATCAGTGATGGAAAACACCTACATTTGAATCTGCATTGCTACCACAGTATAGAAGCACAGACTGAGCACTTTTCTCTCGAAGGAGAAAACCGTGCTGATCGGGGGAGGAGTGTGGAAAATATCTAATATATCTTGTTCACAAAAAATGTCATTTTAGTGTCAGTTCCTATTTCTTTTAAAGCCATTAAAACCCGTCCATTGCAGTTGTAGTCAGAAAAGACAGACATCGTGATTTGTTCCTGACACCTTGGGATACGTTTGCAGCATTGCACCCCTGGGAAATCACTGTAGGTGTGCAGTTCCTGTGACTGTTAAATGGAAGTGTGAATCTGATTCCCCACCTACACCGGCAAACTTAGGCAGAAGATACCTTTGTTTTCTTAAGCGTTTCAACTTACCTTAAGTGGAGCCTGTGAATTCTTTCCTTTGTACACAGCCTGGGGACTCTAGCACACAGTTTATATCAGACGGAATGTTGGAGGGGGGACAAAACCCAAAAACGCATGGGAATGGCTTCTCTATTTTCACATACAAATTCCTCTAACCCTAGGCAGAGTCAGAGGCCCAGGGGAGGTATAGCTATTTGCAGGTATGGGCTTCCCTTTTTTTTTTTTTTTTTTTTTTTTTTTTTTGCGGTACGCGGGCCTCTCACTGCTGTGGCCTCTCCCATTGCAGAGCACAGGCTCCGGACGCGCAGGCTCAGCAGCCATGGCTCACGGGCCCAGCCGCTCCGCGGCATGTGGGATCTTCCCGGACCGGGACACGAACCCGTGTTCCCTGCATCGGCAGGCAGACTCTCAACCACTGCGCCACCAGGGAAACCCATGGGCTTACCTTTTAAAGTTCATACTGTCATTTGAGCGTAGTCCTGTTTCTATTTGGGGTGTTATAGACTATGAGGTCTATAAAAATAATTTTTGATCTCGCCAGTCAGCTTTTGATGACAGCAGTGACAATGAAGATGACGATGATGAAAATGGCCTTTTACTGAGTGTTTACAGTAGTAAAGTGCTCTTCAAGGACCTTATTTAGAGCTTATTTGACAGAAATTGTGCAGTGTGCTCTTCAGGCATCCTTCTTTGTCCTTAGCCATCATTGTTTCTATTTTTTTGGATGAGGAAACTGAGACTCACAAAGGTGAGGCATTTTGCCCAAGATGACGAGCAAAGCCAAAAGCCAACTACACATCTGTCTCATTTCAATCCCAAGTTCTTTGCATGACATCTCTAGATAAGAACAAGTCACTGCTAAAGAGGCCTCATTGCGTCTGTGTCAAGTCAAAGGTTATGGACCAAGGGTTACTTCACTGGTGATGAGGCCATAGCAGCCCCTCCTCCCCCGCCCCTTTGCTGAAGTTGGACAAAGGATACTGAAAACATGGGAGAAGCTGCTTCCCTTGTGACCTCTCAAACCAATATGTACCAGTGATATTGGGTTGGCCAAAAAATTTGTTCCAGTTTTTCCATAACATCGTACAGAAAACCCGAACGAACTTTTGGGCCAATCCAGTACTATCAGACTCGTTTGATTCACAACCACTCAATTCATCATAAATAATAGAAGATGACACATGAAGCAAATCACCTCTTTCTTCCCAAAGTCTCTCAATTTCCTCTGCTTCGACATGACCCACTTTAGGCAAGATTTCCACTAATGAACACATAAGCTAGTTTCTGATTTCTAAATGTACATTAAAGCTCATCTAATGCAAAATTAACCTATCTTTATTACTGGAACTGCAGACTATTAAGATAGCATACAGAGTTACCGAATTATAAATTTGGAAGAGATTTCCATGTGAGGCACCTGTGACTTGAGAAGAGCTGTTCCCCTTCTTCTGAAATTGAGTTTTGAGTCAAGGACTCATGAAGGTGAAAAGGAATGGGGGGTGGACAGGGAGCACCTCTTGAAGGTCACATACTTCAGTTTTTGGTTCCTGGGCAAACCCAATTTAGCAGGGATCATTATCCCTGGGAGGTAATGACATTTGCAACACAAGGTATAAAAATAGTAATGCTCCCTAAATGTTAGCTGTGATAAGCACTTCCTTTGCAATTTCTTATTAATCCTCAGGAAACCCTCGAAGATGAATAATATTCTCATCTCCATTGTTTGGATGGGGACATTGGGCTTAGAAAGTCTTTGTTTGTACGGCTGTTTATTAACAGAGCAAGGTGTGAGGTCTCTTAGTTGAACATCATACTCTTATCTGCTGTACTGTACTCCCATCCCTTATCTCCTAAAAGGGTTCAACTCCTGTAGAGAACACTGGCCAGCCTATATATGGGGTTATGATATATTTATGCTGATCCATGAAATTATAAAAATAGAATAAACACTGAGAGCAGCTGGTGGGATATATGGAAGGAGTCAGTCTCAGTGGGGAAAAATGTCCCCCTACTACAAAAGAGCTTCACCATCTCAGTTCCTGGAATTGCTGTAGTAGCTGTGTCCTTGTGCTCACATTTGCATTTTAAGGGGGGCTTTTAATGTCTTAGCTGGGAGTGGTGACATATTAAGGCATTGTTAACCATTCATAGCCTAAATTAATTAAACTACTCATCTCGGCATTTGGGGCATGAATGTAGCTATAGATGATGTGTAAAGAAATACGTTTTTTTAAATTTTTATTTATTTATTTATTTATTTGGTTGCACCGGGTCTTAGCTGTGGCAGGCGGGCTCCTTAGTTGCAGCTCGCAGCCTCCTTCATTGTGGCATGCAAACTCTTAGTTGCAGCACGCATGTAGGATCTAGTTCCCCGACTAGAGATCGAACCCAGGCCCCCTGCACTGGGAGCACGGAATCTTAACCACTGCACCACGAGGGAAGTCCCGAGGAATGATATGTTCTGATAAACCTTTAGTTACAAAACTAGGCTGCAGGCCTGTTTCTGGTAAATGATAGCTGTTGTTAGTAATGTATTATTATTACCATTTTATAAAAGAATGTATATTTTAATATTAAAAAATAAGAAAGCACATGTAGGACAAAAAGGTGATAATAAAAAATAAATTTAACTTCATAAATGATTCTTTATATATTTTTTTATTTTTCTGAGCTCTCTACCATCTCATATGCACACCTGTGTTTGGATACCAAATTTTTAAAAACCATTTACAACTTTTTCATTGTAAAAGAGTTTAAATATATTCAAAATAAAATGAATAGAATAATGAACCTTCGTAAACCTATTACCCAAGTTAAACAGTTATTAACATTCTGCTATATCATCTATACCTCCACTTACTCCTCATTCCTTCCACACAATTATTATTTATTCACAGTTTTTAGTGTAATATATATATAAATGCAAAAATCTTACTGTGAAATTCTAACAAATGTATATGCCTGACTGTGTAACTCTCACACCTGTCATGTCTGTACCATGTCTTTCATGTTTTACCGTGTTGCTCGTGAAGTAGTTCATCGATTCTGGATCCTGAATGCCAAGGTTGGCAGTAAATTCTGAGAGGTCCCACCTGGAGTCACCAGAGAATGGGGGGCAGTTGCTTCTTTTTTCTGTCGTTCTACTAGAGATGGACATTATCGTGACCACTTTCACTGGTGGTCTTTGTAAAAGCCAAAGTATATAAAAGCAGAAAGATTAAGTAACTTGGCAGAAAGAAACAGTAAGTGGTAGAAGCAGGCCTCAAACCCACATGTCTCATTCCAAAGCATGGGTTTCTTCTATAGCATGGTTTGCTAAAAGCCAATCCATCCCTTGTTTCTGGAACAGAGCCTAGCACGTAGTATTTGCTCAATCGACGTTTGTTAAAAGAATGGGAGAAAGGATCCGTCTTTGACGGATACAGAAATTGGATGACAAGGGCCCGTGACCTCCTTAATACTTTTGCCTGACACTGGCAGAACTCAGTATATTGATTATTTGTGAGCAAAGCCTGCTTCTCATTGTAAACTGCACTTTCCCTGCCACCCTAGGCAGTGCAGAACATCGGAACATGTGCCAGAAAAATGAATAGACTGTGTCCTGGGACTTCTCTGGCAAGTAATTCAGTACTGTGTGCCCTATAAGCACAGATGAATATCTGTCCATATAATCATAAATCAGGCAACCTCAACCCAATCATCTGGCTGTCTTTCAAACAGTGACATCAGCTTGGACATACTCCAAGTCCTCTTTCTGTATGCTCTGTTATAAGATGGACTTCTGTTAAGCATTTGTTGGAGTATGATATATCTGTATGTACATCTATATCTACATCTGTATCTATTTGTGTGTGTGTATGGTGGGGAGAGACACTGACAAGTTGCGAGAAAGAAGGGAAGTGAGAGAGAAAAAGAGAGAAAAGGAAGAGAGGGAGAAAGAAAGAGAAAAAGTGAAGAATGAGGGAAAACAGAGACTTGAAGGAGTCTGAGAAGGGAGTTATTGGCATATTCTCAGATGATAAGTTATTATTGTGGAGGTGATCTCCACCGGAGACCGCCAAGTCAACTGCACAGGGGCAGGGCAGGTGATGTGAGCTGAGTGAGGATGTGGGGAACCCAGAGCACGTGCATTCTCTAAAAGGGACCATCCCTCTTCAACTCTGTTAATTGCACAGTAAGCCATAGAGATTCAGGGTTGTGTGTGCATCTGATTTTCTAAGGAGAAACCAGGTATCCGGATGTTCAAATGAAATATCTTGCTTTCTGAAAGCTGGGCAATATGTTTTCAAAAATTGTGCACATGTTCCTGCAGTTTACAGGGCCCACATTACACTGGCCAAGGGTAATGCACTGGAAAAGAGAGTGAGCCTGTGAGCAGTCAGTTGACAGCTTCTGATGATCTAGGTGTTTCTCCTCCCTTCTTCCAAGTGTGCATTTCACACGAGAACTAGAATGGGGACCTAGCTTGCAGGAAGCCCCAAAATGCAGCGGCAGAGTTAAAACTTTAGAAGACCTCTCTTTTTTACTATTTTCTTTAAAAACGAACAAGAAAGCAAGTTTTGGGTAACCACAGTTTGCTGAAAGAGTGCAGGGAGGGAATCGGAAACAATCTGTTATTCTGGATCCTCCAGTTTGTGAGAAAGATCACCCCCATATTCCAAAGAGGTGGGGACAGGGCGTCACCGCCTGTCCCATCCCAGCTGTGTCATTGATCATCTGCCACCAGCCTTGTAGCACACACAGTTGAATTGCTTTTCCCGGAGGGAAGCAATGCCTCCAGGTGTGCTAATAATAAAATTAATAGCTTAGAGAAACTGCTTGCTACAGGGGTTGCAACTGCTTGCAACAGCGGCGGCAGAAAGGCAGGATCGATTTCAGTGTTTAACTGTCCTAATTCCATAGTGTATACCCCACCGCAGCCCCTGGTGAGCTGTACTGGGCCTCACGGTTCATCAGTAGGTGCCTGATTTAAAACAAAGAACCGGTTTCAAGATGAGAAGTCTTTGTGAATAAAAAGATGTACGGTAAAACTGCCAGCATCCTTCCACTCCCATCTTAACACTGCAACTCCAAGGGCAGTCACTAGCGGACATGGAAGGGAAAAAATCACGTGCATTGTCGTCTCCCCTTCTGCCTAAAACAAAAGAAGGAAACCATCTAGGCACCGCTGCTGCTGATGACATCCCATAAATAAGAATTTATTGAGTTGCTCTGTGTTTAAAGGACTGTGAACATAAAGATGTGTGAATACTTTCAGCTGCACGGAGAGTAATATGTTTCTGCTCTAATCGGCCTGCTATCTGGTGGTTCAGTTTATACCTTCTCTGGTAGCTGGCGTTCTCATCTTTTCCCTGGAGGGAAGGATCACTGTTGCGATCAGCTTCTTGGCCACTGTTGGAGTTTCCCTATCCATTGAGTTTCCAGGCCCAGTGCTTTCAGAGGCTCTTAATCCCATATTTCTCAATCTCCTCTCAAGCAGCAAATCTGCCTTCCATCTACATGACAATGACACAGTGGCCACCCTCTTCCATTTCCAGGAGGGCAGTGAGCCCTCACCTTCTCTGTGTAACTTTTCTCAGCATCTGCTCTTATTTCTGCTGGCGTGTCAGCCTCTTCCAAGCTGTGTCCTCTCCCTTACTTCACATTTTCTCCCTTTCGAGAAATAAGCTCTTTGAGGGTGGTGAGGAGTGCCTTACTTCCTTTTGACATGTGTTTCTCAACTGGCCTCAAATAAGTCCTTGCATTATAACATGAGCTCCCAAAAAAGAAAGGTTTGCATTTTTTCTTGCCAATTTATTGTTTTAAATGCCAATGGGTTTTTTGTTTGTTTTTTTCTTTTTGTTTTTGTTTTGTGTGTGTGTGTGTTTTTTTTTGTGTGTGTGTTTTTAGGGAGCCCTGAAAATAGCCCCATCCCTACTTTGTTCCTAGTGTGTAAATTGTACTTGGGTTGAGGTATAAATTTCTGTCCTTCGTACCCCCACGAAGTAAGAGGAGGGATAGACTGACTGGTCTAGTAGGGGCTGGTCCTCTGAGGTACGTCTCTGCAAGGCCGGTTTGCATCAAGCCCCATTTTCCTCACCACCCACACTGCCTCCTATGATGATGAGCCAACCAACGAAAAGAGTTGAATCTTTGTGCTAATTCAAAGAGAATAAAGCAGAAATGCCTTCCCACCCACCTCCGCTTGTCCTCGTGTGAATTCTCCAAAGACAAAGCATTAATTTGAAACTAAAAACTGGCGTTAAGTTTGGTTGTTGTTTTTTTTTTTCATATTTATTTTTTATGGTGATGGTGGGAGTTGATTCCCAGTATGGGTTCTTTTCAACTCATTTTCCCAGCATGAAAGACCATTCCATATTAGTTCAGTCTGAGTGGAGCCTTTCACTTTTCCGTTACCCTTATTTTTGTCACCATTTTATTACGTTAAGTTCTACTTTTTTTGTTCTCTCTCTGTCTCTCTCGAATTCCCTCCCCCGCCACCTCTCCTCTCTCTCTCTTTCTCTCTCTTTGTCTCTCCTTCTGTGGGCAGAAGGGATCCAAAGATGATGGCAGAGAAGCTTTTCTGGAATTTTCTCTCTGCGAAAAGTGTTTTCTGAATTCAAATAAGAAGTAGGAGTGGGGAAGTGTTATACAGAACTGAGATGTAAGAATAACTCTTCCACCAATATATAGGATCTTATGGAAATTTAAAGCTCCCTTTTTGTTTACTGTATTTAATTAAAAGTCATATCTTCAGTGATGTCAATCCATGGGAGGTCTAGCATGAGAATGAGTACATGGTGCAATCCAAGTACAGCAGCCAGTCCTCTATGTAGCCTAAGTTTTAGAGATTTTCCACAGACATTTAGAAAGGGTATACATTTTCTCTTCAGAATCCAAAGATTTGCTGAATTAAAGAATATCACATTTATTTGATTATAAAACCCACTGGCAAACCAAACCAATTGCATTTACACACTCTAAGAACCCAGAAAATGTAGGAAGGCACTGAGTTCCAAGAACCATGTGCATTATATTCCAAAGGAGTCCTAAAACAAACGGGATGTTCCAGGGAAAGAGACAAGAATGGGGAAGAAGAATCCAGACCATTGTACCCAGTGTGCCCTTAGCCCGCCTGCCAACTTCATTCCTTCCTCGCCAGTGGCTTTCAGTTTCTTTCAATCATTCTTTTCCTCTTTTATGGTAGAAGTCAGAGTGCTATCAGGATTTTCCTAACAAAGTGACTCACTTTCTAGCTAGATTTGTTAGAAAGTAGCTATGGCTTAAAGTGAGAATTATCTGTCTGCAGCAGATCGAGTTCATGGGACCTGAATTTTGTTCCCAAGAACATAATATTCAAGTAAAGGTAAAACTGTTATTGTATGGCAAGCATTTGATTGGAATTATATTGCCTTTTAAAGATGAAATGCTAGGTGAATGAAGAAGAAAAAGGAAAAGTCCAACTTTAATGACCTTCATTTTACATCCTGAAAATGAATGGTAATAACCAGAAAATAGAGAAGTTCCAGTGAGTTAGGGTTCATAAATATTAAATGTAATGGAGGAAAATCACAGATTTTTAAGAAATTAACTTGAACAAATGGTGATTTTAGTTATGATGTTGTCATTTTGAGGAATGGTCATTAGCACCGTGGATTGTAATGGGCACGAGCTTACTGTGTAGAAAGAATGCCTTCTGATTAAGTCGGGATTTTTTTCCCGATGCTTCAGCCAGTTTACAACTGTACTGTATATCTCTTCATTTTGCGCTTGTGATTGGCTCCTAGGGCTCTTTGTTTAGAGATGCGCGTGCTCTATTTTCATGATTAAGCTTTTTATGATTAGACTCCATTTTCCGTTTTGTTTTAACTTTTACTCGGAATAATATGCAATGCCTTGGAAAACTGATTGGCTGACGGATGTAATTGAGTTCAGATGCAGTTTCCTTTCTCTCCCCACTGTTTCTGGTCCCTGCTCTGTTCTGAGTTGTTTCTGACTGCCTGGAGACCAGGCTTTCAGAGCTTCTGTTTAACGTTTTCTCACAGTGAACCGGTTTCTTGCACAACCCAACTATAATTGACTTCAAGGCAGGCAGTTCTTGGGAGCACAAAGAGGGGCCCCCTGGTCTCACACTGAAGCTGTTTCCTTTAACACATGCTTATATAGGCCCCAACAGTCGCTCCTGAAGGCAGCAGTTAAAGGCATAGATTTTAATGACTTTTCACAGAAAAAAATATCACATAACAAAACCCCCTGAACAAGTTGGTAAAGATTTGTTGGGGTCCCCCAATTTCCTCTCTCTATGCAGCCCTCGTGGCCACTTAAACTCTCTTAGATCCTTTTGGGTTCTCCCTCTGAATCTTTCCCCAGCATCTCCTGCTGCATCTCCTAGTCTCTTCCCTACCTTTACCCTCAGATCTGCCCTTCATTACCTCTTCTTTTGTTAGCCTCCTTCTCTCTGGACATACCCAGTGTGCAACCCCACCCCCTCATCTTGCTCAGCAAAGCAACTACCTTCGCCAGAGAGGCACTCTTCTCTGTAGGGGAAGCAAAGGGATTTTAAATAGCTAATCACGATTAATTATGTTTCTCGTCACATTAAAGTGAACCTTGCATTGGTATTTAGGTATCCTATGGGAGAAAGCAATGCCCTCTTCTTCATTTGCTGGTTTGGATAATCATGTCCACAGTAGAATTTATCCTCCTCCTTCCCGCTTCAGAATTCTCCATCTTGACATGCGTATTCCGGCCAATGACTCCACCATCCTCCCAGTCACACGGGTATAGCTCCTAGGAGGACCAAACCCCAGCCCTCTTGCTTTGGATCGGGATATCCGTGAGGTGTAACTTGAACTCTGGCGTCACCTGGGAGGATGAGGCTGAAGCTAATCCCTGTGGCCTTAGCCTTGCTTCACTTGCTCCCTTTTTTTCTCCACTGTGTCCTGACAAGTCTCCACTGGGAGCGCGTCCTTAATAAGTCTTGCCCATGAATCCTCCTCTCAGGCTCTGCTTCCCAGGAACTTGAACCAAGACAAATCCTGCGTGGTGTTATTATCCATATTTTATGGATGAGAAACCTAGGGGATAGTGATGGTGGGTAATTTGCTGAGTGCCACGTACATCTTGTAAAGGGAGAAGCTAGAAGCAGAATCTGGGCCAATCCAAATCAAAACATGGTTACTTTTCACCATACAGTGTCAGCTCCCGATGCCGCTTGAATAATTTTCCAACGTGCAGTCTTGACATGTCACTACTCTGCTTGGAATCTTCAGGGGCTCTTGTTCCCTTCGTTCCTCACCTTGCCTTTACTCCCTCAGAATCCCTGCCTAAAATTACATCTCAGCCTTGATTCCCACTGCATCACTACTGTTACCCTTTCTGCCCAGGTTTACAGGACTACTAAGTGTTCTTCACAGATGCCTTCAGATTGGTTGAAGTCTGTGCCTCTCTTTCTCACACCACAATTTCTCTCTGCAGTACCTTTCCTTCTCCTTAGCCTCCATGATGCTTTAAGAACTGAACCCATACTACCCTTGACTGTAGAGCTTAACTATCACCACTTTCATGAAGTGTTAGGACCTCCCCAAACTGAAGCAATACTTTTCTCCCCTGAACTAGTGTAGAAATTCATAACTTTATTTCATATCATCTGGGTCAGGAAGGAGGCAAAGTTATTTGCATTTGAAGAAAATGGATAGTAAAGCCTCTCTCTAAAAACAAGTTAGAGACCATGGATTTCAATAGAACCCTCAGTGGGTTCGAATATGTCATGCTATCGTAATAAGACGATAGCAAATGTTATTGGTGGTTATCTTGATTTTTGTGATGATGGTTTCTTTTTTCTAATTTTCCTTTTTTATTCTTTCTTGTATTTTCTAAAATAAATCAAATAAAAATATTGCTTCTGTAGGTCCGATTCCCTTATATTATAAAGGGGGGGAAGAAGGGGAGAGAGAAAGGTAAAGAAAAGAGAATGAGAAAGAAGAGGAAAGGAGGTTAAAAAAGGGAGGGAAGAAAGATGGGGGGAAAAGCAGAGAAAAAATTTAGTTGAGACATAAAAAATGTGAGGAGTTCTAAAATCCAGAAAAAGAGAATCTGTCATCCTTAACTAATAATGAGGAGAGATTCATATCTGCAGTAAGAAGTGAGTGGATAATGTAAAGTTTTCATACATGTGTTGGCTGTGGATGTTATGTCTTCTGTATTTGCTGCTCTTACAGATTATTATAAGGACTGAGAAAGAAAAAAAAATGGTGATTGACTTAAACTGAAAGAAATAAGAAGTAATGGCCTGAAAGTAGTGTGTGTGTGTTGGGGGTGGGAGATAAATTAGACAACAGAAAATAAAATTAACAGTAGGGTCCACTAGACAACAGAATAACATCCCGAAGAAAATAATCGAAGCAGTATCATCCAAGCTATTCAGAATGAGAAGAGATAAATCAGTGAGAAGATTAATGTGGATAAACCACAGAGGAGCAAGATGGACCAGAGGTGAGAAAATCCTTTAGGCTCTCCAGATGAAATGTGTGCACAGATTTCCTGGAGCAGATGCCAGAAGGTTCTTGCCCCTCACTGCAGGAATTAGAAATGCATGGATATCCTCAGTGGACTCCCATTTAGGATTGCCACTCTTAATTCTAGAATTCAGAGGGGCCACGTTGCCAGCATCGGGCACCATATGCTGCAGTGGTAGAAATTTACTGGCATGCCAGGGCCAGGGAAGCCTGGGGTCCTTGTTTGAGGGCATTACTTCAGAGAGAATGGAACAGTTACTCAGAGAGAACGAGGTCTCCTTCAGATGAGAATCCTATTTGCCAAAAGCTTTCTTCAAATGCTCAAAAATTGTTGTTTCAAATAGAGCCTCTAAAGTGACCATGTTTGCACTGTACACATAAACACAGACAGCTGTGATCTGAACAACAGACCTCCTGCATATCTTACAGATGAACCCCGGGAGCTTCCTCATCAGAAAGATCTGGGCTATCTGAAAGCCTATCCTGCCTTGCCCAAGAATTAGTTGTTGATCTTTGACCTCTCACTCATATCTAAGAGCCTTAGTCTTTTCATCTGTGAAAGGGAGAGGATCATATGTTTGCTCTACCACTTTGGTATGGTGATTAAACAGTAATGTACCTCATACAGTGCCTCGTGTGTGGGGAATCTTTCCACTGAATGTGTTTCTTTCTTTTGCTTCCCATGTCAATTCTTCCTCTTTTTAATTTCTACTCCCACATTAAATACAAATGTGTTAATCTTCAATTGACATACCAGATTTATCTGTAGATAAAACCCCCCTTTTGAACTGCTTAGTGTTAGAGATGGTCGGGAAGAATTTTTTTCTTTTATCATCCTCCCACAAACCTCTTATCTAAGATGCCATATTAGTTTTCTACTGCTGCTTAAAAATTATCTCAAATTTAGCTGCTTAGAACAATGCCTATATATTATTATAGTATATATTTTCTACTGCTGCTTAAAAGTTATCACAAATTTAGCTGCCTAGAACAATGCCTATATATTATCTCAATGCCTATAGATTATCATCTGCCATGGGTCAGATGTCTGGGCACAGTGTAGCTAAGCAGGGTTTTCTGTGTTTACAGTCTCACAAGGCAGAAATCAAGGTGTCAGCAAGGCTGCCTGCCTTTTTGGAACTCTGAGGAAGAATCCACTTCCAAGCTCATCCAAGTGATTGGTGAAGTTTAGTTCCTTGTGGTTGTAGGAATGAAGTTCCCATTTCTTGACATGTGGCCCACTTCATCTCAAGCAAATGACAGTGCCTTGAATCCTCCTCATGATTTGAATCTCTCCAGCTTCCTCTTCTGCCACCTCTTTGACTTTCTCTCAGACAAGAGAAAGCTCTGCTTTTAAAGCCTCATGTGATTACATTGGACCAACCTGGAAAATCCAAGATAGTCTTCCTATTTTAAGGTCAAATGATGAATAACCTTAACTACATCTGCAAAGCTCCTTTTTCCATATAACATATTCATTGGCATGACACCAGTGGGTAAAGGTCAGGGGCAGCAAAATTCTGCCTACACAGATGTTTACCCACATATCCAACTGCCTCCCCTAGATATCAGTCTCAAACTTCATCCTACTCATCGTCTTTCCTGACATCTTCAAAAATGTTTCTGCTTTTGTGTTCTCCTTTACTTCTCCTGTCCCCTTTTATCATGGTACCTATGACATCTTATTTTATTATTTCTCTGCCTGCCTAGCTTACTATGAAAGGCTCCATGAGGGGAGACAATACGAGCCATTAATTTTGGGATCCTCAGAGCCTGTCACAGTTCCTGATACCATGCTTGAGGAGTGAATGTTCTAATCCACATTAGAGAGAGCTGGGCATGTCCCACATCTCATGACAGATTATTTAGATAGATCATGTATCATGAGCAAACACCTGACTTAGAATTTTAGCTCCAAGCTTTGGCCATTGAGTAATCTTATACCTATAAATCACTTCATTTATTTAGACCACGGCTTTCTCTTCTGTAAAATGAGGCATTCAAATTAGTTGATATTTAGCAAACTTTTCATTATAGTCACAGATTTGTTTTTATCTCACAGCGGACTTAGGTTTGAAAATATATTTATTCAGTAGTAAATAAATTTCCCCCCATGCTTCTCTGTCAAAATCATGTGTTACTTTAAAGCACACATAATCAAAAACCCTTGATTAGCAGTGACTATAGCTAACGTTATGGTGACTTGACACGTTTATTGCCACATCAAAAAAATTTTAAAAAAAGAAGAAACGTCTTGAAGGAAGAAGTCAGATGTAAGGAAGGGTGCTGGAGGCAAGATTTTAGATAAGATAATTTTGTATTAGAAAAAGAAAGTCAATTTATGTCAGTATATTGGTGATTAGATTTTAATATTGAAAAAAAATCAAGGAAATGATTTTGAAGGCCCCCCTGGAAACTTGCAGCACCTAATGGTTTAATCAGATTGAATGATCTGATGGTTTGAGGTTGAATGATCTTAAAGTTTATTTATTAAAAATAAATATGTATATTTAAATATTTAAATAAAATATAAATTTTATTCTGCCTTCCGTTCTTTCTTGGTGGGACATTGGTGGAACTTCTCCATGATTTGGGGATCTTTGCAGTGTTACACATTGTTGGTGCAGTGTCTAAATTCAGGTGCCTCAAAAAGGTTCACAAACCCACGGGGCCGGGCCGAAGCAGGATGGAGAACACACAGGCACAGCTACTGAGCTCCTGCCAATTATTCTCTTACGAGATACAGGCGTGGTGATGTCAGATCTTCTGATCTTAAAGCAAGCTGGAAATCTGGATTTTATTTATGTTATAAAAGAACTGTGTTTTTAAGTATCAGCAAGGAACTCAACTTTTAAAAACCCTGTATGAACCATATAAAACATCTCTGCAAACCAAATGAGGTCATTGGACTGCCATTTTGCAACCAGACATGGAGTTAGAGGAGTGAGACCCCATCGGGGCTAGCAGTTCTTTCGAGTTTTCTCTGGGTCAGGCTTTCTTCTCCATCACTGGCCACTCTACTTCTTAGTGTTTTCGTTTCCCTACAGTGAAATGGGACAGCATGCATGAGGGTTCTTTGTAATGTGCAAAGGGCTGCGTAAGTAACTACCGAGGGGTATTCTTATTTAAGTCTTCCATTGCATTTAAGAAGGAAGTGATGTTATTTTTAAATTTGAGGTCAACCCATGAGAGATGTGCATTCTAGGGAAGGGGTGTGTATGTGTGTGTGCATGCACTCACACCCGAGTAAGAGAGAGAAGGGTGGGAAGAGAGAAAGGGGAAAGGAGAGAGAGAGAGAAGAGAAATGATTTGATATCCAAGTTATTTTATGTTGTCTCTGATAGTCATGACGAGTAAACATTTATTCGTTGCATCAGTATGATTGAGATATACTGATAGAGCTTAATACCTATTTTAATCATTCTAAGCTAATAGTAGGTGGTTGAGCCTTTAGGAGCTTCGAGTAAAACACTCTGAGGTACCACATCCTGGGGAGAAAGCAATTGAATAGTCTCATAAATTTGCACTGCTAACTTAGAAGTGAGAAGTGCTATCAAATAAATAAGCCAGGCATGCACCAAAGAACACTAGAACCACATGGACATAATTAATGTTTTCTTAAGGCATAGAGAGTGCACATTTTACATTAAGATTTTGGTGGGAAGTCCATTTATTTTGGTATATTGGCATGAATTAGAGCTCTTCTAAGTGTTTTCATTTAAGAAGATGTAAAGGTGAAAGGGATTTGGCTTAGCTTCACTTAACTGTCCATCCTCTTAATAAGACCAGTGTAATTTCACCTAAGTTAATGAAGACTTCCATGTTTTCCCATGTCTGGGTTTGTCTGTGTCCCTGAGGTAGCCCTCTGCCCATGAGCATTGCTCCTGACATCCAAAAACGCATCGGATCACGCCAACAGTTAGTGGAACGTGTTGCCTCTTTCTTACATTTTGGAAGTCATTTCATTTTGCTTTTTTGTTCTTTTCACGTCAGTGGTCAGAATGAGAACAGAGTTGCTCTGTGGAGATTTCTCTCAGCCTTTGGTAGGAGGGAACCGTGAATATAGTAGTTTCTAACATTCTAGGGAAGTCAGCTGGAAGACGCAGGAAGCTACACCTGTTCCACAGAATTTTCTTCCTAACTCCTCATGTTTCTCCTTGTTCGGTTCTCAGTAGGCCTTCACACTGTCTTGGCACCTCGGGCAAGTCTTGCTTGAGCCCTTCAAGTTTGCTTTTCCTTATGTGTCAAATGAGAATAATTGTAATGCCTATTTCACAGCACTGTTATGAGGAATAAATGAGGGCAGGCGTGTGAAAAGCACAGCTTTCCTGGAGGATGGAACACATGCAATAAATGTTAGCTATCGTTAGTAATATTGTTATTCCTCACCTTATATTGACAGAGTGATTAAAGTTTCTAATTTAAGGCAGATAATGATTTGTTTTTATAGCATTTCCTGCTTTTGGTAAAACCACTTGTCTTCCTCCTATAATTCACCCAATTCTGTTGAAATGCCAGAATTTGAAATCTCACTTTTTCCTCAGGGTCCAGGGCTAATTCCAGCTGCTAAGAAGAGAAAGATAGAAAAAAAACAAGTTCTGTTTTTGGGGAGATAATGCCTGATACTGATAAGGCTCAATAAATATATTCTTCTCTTATCCAATTATATTGGCTCTCAGTGGCCACTGAATTGGTATGGCATTTAGTCATACACAATTAAAACTTTTTCTTTTGTGTCTTGCTTACCTGGTATATCGTAAACTTCTAGGAGTAGGAAACCATGCCTTAATGTCTGAAACTCCATGCAACGAATTACATAGAGCTAGAAATATAGATTCCAATAAAATTAATGGCTAAATGTATTTATCCCATTGCATGGATTACTTCATTTATCTCATGTGACAACTCTGTAAAGTGGATATTGTTGTTACTGTTACTCCTGTTTGCCCAGTGGGAAACTGAGGTGTAGAGATGTAACTTATGAGAGATCATGTAGCCAGTAGTGATTGAAACAGGACTGGTACTGAACAACTGAGATCAGAGTCCCTTTCTTTTTTTTTTCTTATTTATTTATTTGTTTGTTTATTTATATATTTTTTGGCTGCGTTGGGTCTTCGTTGCTGCATGCGGCTTTCCTCTAGTTGCAGTGAGCGGGTGCTACTCTTCATTGTGGTGGCTTCTCTTGTCATGGAGCACAGGCTCTAGGTGTGTGGGCTTCAGCAGTTGTGGCACATGGGCTCAGTAGTTGTGGCTCACGGGCTGTAGAGTGCAGGCTCAATAGTTGTGGCGCACGGGCTTAGTTGCTCCGCGGCATGTGGGATCTTCCCAGACCAGGGCTCAAACCCGTGTCCCCTGCATTGGCAGGCAGATTCTTAACCACTGCTCCACCAGGGAAGTCCCAGAGTCCATTTCTTACCACCCGGCTATGCTTCTTCCTGGGAGGCAAGATGAACGAATGCAAGCACGAAAGAATGCAATTGTAGTCTGTACAAATTCTAAATATTAGAATATTCATCCTACCTAAAAAGAAAGAAATCTCCCTTTTCCTAAATTAATACTCATTCTTGAACCGTCAAATCTCTTTGTTCTTTCAATGCCTTTTTAAATGCCTGCCTCTACACACTTTTTTCTATGAAGTTGGAGCAATATAGTTCACACTTCAATTTTGTAACAGCATGTTGAACAAACACCACAAGCAAAATTGTTTGCTAAGCAATATGGAAGAAAAGATGTAAATGAAAAGGTCTTGCCTTCCCTTCAGGAGATTACTGTCTAATAAACACAGATAAGTAAATAATGATAAAACAAAGTAGATTGGGATAATTGATGGACACACAGCTATGACAACTTTCTTAAAGGGAGAGACTCAAGAGAGAGTCCAAGAAGGCCTTTTGAGCTTTGAGAGCCTTTAAGATTCCACTTTTGGTCTCTCTTTTGAAATAATCTCTTGTCACCTGATTTATTTCTTCTTTGAAAATAGTATCTCTTTCACAATTCCCCTTTTGTTAAACTGGTTTCCTAGGCCTTTGTGAAAAATTACAGTGACTGTTAGGTCTGACTTGAAACTACAATCAACCTACTAAGGTTTCATGAACATTAAACAGTGATACCATTTCAATCAGTAGGATAAAATATGTGTGATTGTAAATTTTACATTGAGATAACCCTGAGGATAAGATTCTACAAAGTAATATGAACATTTTAATAAGAGTTGATAAAATTAGATGGTTTGACCATCATCTATCATTGAGATATCCATGTGGACTCAGAGAGTAATCCTTTATAATGCATTTGGTCATAAAAGATGCAGGAGCCAATATTATATTGTGTTTCCTTAGAAATGTATTTATCATTCACAATTCTGTGTTGAAGCACACTTGGCTAAGCAATGTGTTTTCCTCACTCTTTCACCAGTATGATAACATAACAAGAACTGATTTTTGTTTTAGCATCCTGTGGTAAATTAATAAATTACCCCATATTCTGAAGACTATAATTCCAGGGGGCAGTGGGTGCACCTCTATATTTACTACCTTGTGAGAAAATGAGTTTATTATTGGCAGCCCTGTGCATATACTGACTGCTTATGATGACTAAAAGATTACAGTTTTTTCTCAGTAGTACTAATGATAGCTGACATTGGTAATACATCATTGTATTATAAATACTATACGTCAAATATAATATGTTGACCATCTACTTAACGTTTGCCGTCACTTGTTAAGAGCTTTACATGCTTTATTTCATTTTCCCCCTACAAAAGTCCAAGAGGTAAATTTTATTATTAGTCCCATTTTACAGATGATAAAACTGAAGGTTATGGAAGTAACGTCTTCAAAGCCCAAATTCTTAACTTCTAAATGTATAGTACTTTCCTACCAGAACTCTTCTTTCTGATCGTTTAAGACAGTTATGTCTCCTTGGTACTGCAAGTTCTGTTGATTTGAACAGAGTAGAGAAGATAGCTTTTAGCTTTGGGGCTTTATAACCAGGAAGAACGTGTTCGAAATTATTCTTCAAGTGGAGTAGGTGAGAGAGAAGAGACGCAGCTCCAGTAAGAGACGTTCCTTGAAAAGCTTCCACAGAGAACAAACCTGCAGCAGCAGCGGCAGGTAAAAAGGATTCTCCTCTCCCCAAGAGCAGCAGCAGCTGCCCTGCCGTTCTCTGGGTCCCCGTTCATTAGTAGTCAAGGTTTTCATTGTGCTCAGCAAAACAGTCACAGAAAACAAATGAGCTGCACAGATGGGCCCATAGAAAATCTACTTGATGTAGTCTTGAAAATTCACAGCTAAATGACTTTGAAGAGATGGGGCTTATTGTGTCCATGATTAAGATGAGGTGTGGCATGAATCTTTCAGATACAACACTTTCCCTGTAGAGCTTTTTAAGACAGATAAGGTGCAAAGTGGTCTCTGGCCTCTGGCTCCTGGATCTACTAGGGCTTATGGAACCATTCCCCTGATGATGAAGTACATTTCAAGTATATTTGCTTTATACAGAGTTAAACTTGAAGACCTGTATAAAAGAAACCAGCTTCATTTTATGTAAGCTGAAGGTCTTTCATTTAAGGATTTTTCAGCTTGGATTTTCAAAAGGTAGCAGTGTTAGATCAGTATTTCTTTGGACCACCTATACCACTCACACCAGAATTTTCTGATCGTTATCTGGTGGCTTATCAAAAATGCACTCTATCCCATATGTACGTTGGAGTAGAAACCAGGAATCTTCATTTTTAGCAAGTACCCCAGGTTATTCTGGTGACTAGTATGTCACATTTTATGTGAAGTTAAAATAGTACAGTTTAAATATAATATAATGAAATACATATTATATGCAATATTTGAAATAATGTGATTCCCTTCAATTACAAAAAATTATGGTTGGGCTTTCCAATTTTAAAGCAGACAGAGCAGATGAATTACATGCTTTACCATCAGTGATGCTAGTTTAGTTGGTAATTTCAAATGCTTTTTTTGTATCATTGAACCACATGGTTTTTTTACTTACAAATAATGTTGATCATTATTGCTGTGTCATTGTTATGTTCACTGTTGCTATGTATTTTGTAAATTAAAACTATGCCATTCGATATTTATTAAATGGTAGTGCTGTCTCTTATCGTGGAAATTTCTTAAGATCCTTAGCATTGAAAAGGAAGTTATATGTGATGCTTATTTTGTGAAGAATATCTAACAACCACCAATGTACCCTATATTCTTTATTTGGGACGGTGGCCTCTATAAAATATTAGCAACAATATCGAGAAAATTGGAAGTGGAAATAAACTACTAATACCACTACTGATTGCATATCTATAATCATATGGAAAAAGTTACCTTGAATAGTGTGAGTTTTGACTTATGTGGGGTCTTCAAGAATTGCAATTTGCATAAAAATGACCCACTGGTAGATTAGAGTTTGAAAACCACTGCAAAGCTGGTGACCAATTTCTTGCCGAGTTGGCCGCTGTAGGCCTTTTTTTTTTTTTTTTTTTTTTTTTTTTGCGGTACACAGGCCTCTCACTGTTGTGGCCTCTCCCGTTGCGGAGCACAGGCTCCGGACGCTCAGGCTCAGCGGCCATGGCTCACGGGCCCAGCCGCTCCACGGCATGTGGGATCTTCCCGGACCGGGACACGAACCCGTGTCCCCTGCATCGGCAGGCAGACACTCAACCACTGCGCCACCAGGGAAGCCCCTGTAGGCCATTTTTAACAAGGATTATTTAGATAGAAGTGGAATAACAGGCTTACTATTCTAGCAAATAAACATCAGAATGAAAGGATGCAGGATCATAATATTGATCATCTCAGGAGTAAAATTGACATGGTGGTCTCCGGGGGAGCTATTCACGTTGTAGTCTATGTGAATGGCATGTCTTAGAGTTGGGCAAAGCAATGGCCCTGAAACAGTTCTGGGCTCATAAATGTTTAACAACTGATGCTGGAATTGAGGGAGCCCCAGTTTGTAGTATTTGCCAGTTTTTATGGTGCAGGCACTCCCGCCATAACCAACTTCAAGCTACCGACCTGAACATCAATCAGCTTAATCCAATTCCAGAAAATTTCACAGTCAGCATTTCTGAGCTGTTGCTAGCTGGTTGCAATATACCCTTGCCTGAAGGGACCTATGGGTGTGAGAAAATGACATGGTCAGTCCTTAATTATCCAGAAGCAGATTAACCCTTTTGTGGGCTAGTGAAAGTTATAAATCAGAACCCTCCCTCATTTCTTATATTTGAGAGGCACAAAATATAAGACCCTCCTGTTTTGTAATGGGCCTGCCTTGTTCCTTGTCTATACATTGGTATTATTGTCACCATATTCTATTTGGATATGTAACCAGTATTCTCCAGCTATCTTTATTTCTCTAAGAGCAGAAGAAAAATGCATGTGAGGCTTACAATTAAGTAGACTTCACATTTTGATTTGATTAGCAATAGTGGACCTTGGGGTTGGATTGGAGTTTAGCGTTAGGTATGGTATCACATGAGCAGAGGAGGAAGACTAAGGGGCCTATTGATTGAACAGGATGAATTCACTGAAGTTGACTTAGCAGCAGACAGATTTACCTTATCATACAGGCATAGATCTTAGCTAAGGGGCTTTCTCTATTTTGCCTTGTGCTATAACTATAGTAGTGCATTTTATTCTTCTTCATTGCTTTATAAGTCCCTTCCCTTGCCAATCTTCTGGCCTGGAATATATTTCTTTATGCTTTTTTCTTAGATTATTTATACAGCTCTCTCTAGGAACACTTCATCTTCTAGAAAACAGTGGAGCAGAGAGAGGCACTGCCTTCCTTAGAAATCCGTTTCCTTCATTACATCTTCACATCCATCTCTTCAAGACCCAGTTCAAGTAATACCTCCCCCTCCCAGATCAGTCTAGGTGAACACAATCTCACCCTGCTCTGGACTTATTTAGCAGTGGTCCACAGCTCTCACTGTACATGGAAATCACTTGAGAAGCTTTTGAAAAATAGTCATGTTTAGGAGCCACTAGGGATTCGGAATTAATTGGTCTAGGGTGGGGTGTGGCTACTGGTATATTTTCAAAAAGTGCTTGTGCTTTTTTTTTTTTTTGGCGGTACGCGGGCCTCTCACTGTTGTGGCCTCTCCCGTTGCAGAGCACAGGCTCTGGACGCGCAGGCTCAGCGGCCACGGGCCCAGCCGCTCCGTGGCATGTGGGATCCTCCCAGACCGGGGCACGAACCCGTGTCCCCTGCATCAGCAGCGGACTCTCAACCACTGCGCCACCAGGGAAGCCCCAAAAAGTGCTTTTGGTGACCCTAATATGCAGCCAGAGTTGAGAACCGCTGTTCTGTAATATGATACTCTCTTTTCTCCACAACTCAAAAGCAGTTCAGACTCCATAAAGTACATAGAAGTAAGGTTGGCTCTTTAGGTTGAAAAGAGCTTGTATGTTCAACTGAAGATGGCAGACAACTCCCAGGCAGCAACCATACTGAGCCTGCACCCTACTGGAAGGGAAATTATTGCAAGAAGAGCTTGGGAAAACTCAGAAATCATTTCGTAGGATCTTGCATAATCTTGGAACTGAAATCCATTATAGCGGAATGTAGTCCAATGCCTCACATTGAAAAGAAAGAACTTGAATCCTCAAGAAGTTTTCCCAGTGTCCCAAGGGACTTTCCCAAGATCATATAACCTGTGGTCAAAGGGCCAAAAGATGAGCTTATAATTTTAGAATGTATACACTGGGCCAAACCATTTTATATGTATAGTTGATCCTGGAAAAACGTGGGGGGCTAAGAGTGCTAACCTTCCACAAAGTCGAAAATCCAGGTGTAACTTTTACTGGCCCTCCCTATCTGTAGTTCCTCTGGATCCATGGATTCAACCTATCACAGATTGTCTAGTCCTGCAGTATTTAATATTGAAAAAAAATCCACGTACAAGTGGAACCACACAGTTCAAACCCATGTTGTTCAAGGGTCAACTGTATTAATTTTTTTTATATATTATTTTTTTCCTTTTTGTTACTTAGTAGTATTCTATGGTATCGATATACATAAAAAATGTATATATCATAAAGCTGACCAGTGTAAAGTGTACAACCCAATGATATCTACAGAGTATATCTGTAGAGTGGTGCAACCATGACCATAAGCTAATTTTAGGACACTTCTTATTACCTCAGAAAGAAAGCTTGTACCCATTAAGCCTCACAACAGTCATAAGAGAGATTCCGTTTTACTCTGCTTGATGAAAGGACTAAGAGGGAGGTTAAGCAACTTGCTCATTGTCACACATGCACCTAAGGGTAGAGCCAGAATAAAAAACTCAGGTGGTGAGAGTCTAAAGTCCCCACTCAGAGCTGCAGCCAGTCCAGTGTTCTGTTTACTCACTCTGTGGGAGGGGATTCAGTTTAGATAAAAAGTAAGTGGGGAGATTTTTTTTCACCTGCAAATCACTTATGGGGAAAGGATCTTACTAGGAAGAAACAGGAACAGAGGCAAGTCTCCCAAGTCGTTCCATCTCCACTGAAGCCTTGCCCTGTCCCATGAAGCCATTTTATCCAGGCTTCTCTGTGCCCTCCTACAGACCTGGAACTTACATTCTGCCTTGTCTATCTGCTATTTCGTTTTCCCCTTCTAGAGTGCAGTATCCTTGAGGATGAGGACCATGAGTTATGGCATTTTGTCTCTTTCATCATACCTAATGTTATCCTTAGCCCATGTAGTAGTTCTTCATAGATACTTGGGACAGATGAATGAATGAATGATTCCTGGTAATGCTACAGTATGGCATCTAGAGAGCAGGTTTTCTAGATTTTTTTTTCCCATCATTAAAAGATTACTGGAGGGGACTTCCCTGGTTTCACAGTGGTTAAGAATCCGCCAGTCAGTGCAGGGGACACAGGTTCGAGCCTTGGTCCGGGAAGATCCCACATGCCGCGGAGCAACTAAGCTCGTGCGCCACAGCTACTGAGCCTGCACGCCTAGAACCCGTGCTCCACAACAAGAGAAGCCACCGCAATGAGAAGACTGCGCGCCACAACACAGAGTAGCCCCCGCTTGCCACAACTAGAGAAAGCCCGTGCACAGCAACAAAGACCCAATGCAGCCATAAATAAATAAATAAATAAATAGTTAAAAAAAAAAAGATTACTGGAGGAAGATTCCTAAAATTGCATATGCATGATGTCATAGATAACAGAAAATTATAATTTGTTTTATCTAACTACCGCATTTTCTGATAAATTGCTGGTATTACCTAGTTTGGTCATTTAAAAAAGAATCCATAGTATATATATACACTTAGATTTATCCTATTTTATGTTGTTTTTGAAAAATACCAACCTTCAAGTGGTAAAAGCTTTGTCATGACTTCTTAATGAGTTTCTAAGAAAGAACCATGAGTTCCTAACGTATTTTACTCATAATTATACCTTAGGATTATGTTTAGAAAAGTAGGTGGCCTGAGTCACAAATTCTAGTGGAATCCTTTAGAGTTTTAATTACACAGCACTGCCACCTAGCATCAACTCAGTTTTTTGTTTTTCCTTTTTTTTTAATTAAAAATTTGAGGGTTTTATATATTTAAAGTATTATTTAAGGGTATCGGTCTGCAGTCTTTTAAGAAGCATGGATGGAGATTGCTTCAGGAAGTATTTGCTGCAGCTTCCAACCCATGTTGTTTATTTGAAAACCCTTGTGATTGGGAGTGAATTGGTGTCAGTGAAGAAAGGGATTGCGAAATCTGCTGAAGAGTTTCAAATGTCAGAGCTGCATATTCATGAGTTGCAGGCACCTGTGGCCGTGCTGTCTTACTGCAGAATCTAGTGCCGCAGCCTTCAGAAGGGCACTGGAGGTGGTTTCCAAATGGCATTGTTGTTTATTTGCATATAAATAAATATATTAAAGGAAATAGTGGGGAACAAACGCACATAGAATTATTTCAGGCGAGAAAAATCACTCAGTCCTCTTTTGAGAGAATGCCTGCTTGAGCCGACACTCCGCCTGGGAGTTGATGATTCCCGTTACAAAATCTGGATCCCTTTGGCTTGGCTGACAGTGTCGGTCAGCAGATTTCCTCTGCCAGCCTGGCAAGTCAGGAGAAGCCGGCTACAGATTAAAAAAAAAAAAAAGGACGTCAGTCCTCTTTGCCGTTTCTGTTGGGTATCCCGCAACGTGATGGACAATGTGATTGCAGGACCCAGTTCTCAATCTTTTCAGTTCCCAAACTGTGCTTAAAAAAAACAGATCAAAACAAATCAATAGTATTTAAGAGGGGGGGAAACATCACACTTAGATTGATGCTTTACATAATGAGCCCTTATGAGATGCAGTGCCAACTGTTAATCAATAGACATGCCAGAACTGCCTCTAATACAACCTTGTAGAGTTTTTAAAAATTAATCCTTATTAAAAATATTGACTTGTTGTGACTTGCTGGGCCCGCTCCTGGCTCTGTATTTTATCCTACTTAGGAGGTTATGCTTCACTGCTTACGCTGCAGATAATAATGTAATGATTATTGTCTTAAAACCTGGGAATCAATATAAGATACTAGCAAATTGTGCCAAGTGTCACAATTATGAAAATTACTCGAGATTTTAAAAGGTTTAAGTGAGCGAGATGTTTTTCTGTCTTACACTTTTTTTTTTCTGGTTTGCTTATTTCTACAGTTTTCTCAGGATTGGATGGTTCAAAAGTTTCATTTCCAAAAGGGCTTTCTCAGTCAGTGTAATTTCACATGCCATCTTCCGTGAGAGCTGCCATCTTCATTGATGCACTTGTTTCAAAGGATCCCCTCCCCCCCACCCTCACACCTCAAGAGGCATTTGTGCCTTAAACTTTACGAAAGTTCTGGTATGAAAGGAAAAATAGAACATCCAAAGACTTTACCAAGGGGTGCTAGTAATTGAAAGACACGTCATAAAGAAAGAAAAATAAACGAGTAAAAGTGATAGAACAGATTGTTGCTTTTCCGGGAGACTCAGAATGTGAGTTGGGAAGGATGTAATAATAACACAAAGATTAATAGCAGTTAAGACATATATAGCAATTCCTTACACAAACTGGTGTTTTATGTACATGAACTCATTTAATACTCACTATAGTCCCAGAAGGACTGCAGGACTATTATCCCTATTTTACCGAGGAGGCAGTTGAGGCACGGAGGATTTTGTTTACATGTCCAAAGTCAACATAGGCAGTGGCAGGGCAAGGGTGATGAAGCCAAGCCTCTGGCTTTCTTGTCTGTCTGTGCTGTTAACCACTGTGATAATTGAGATCATCTGTCAAGCACAGCCTCTTCCTTTTGCCTTAGAGGAAGTTGGGTGGAGCTCAGCACACTTAAATGACTTATCTCAAGGCATCAGCCAAGAGTAAATGGTTGGATATCCCGGTAACATAGCTTACAAATCTTGATCCCTTCCATCTTCCAGGTTGAAGTCTCTATCCCTGAGGGTGTTCAGACCAGGGGTGGCAGGCATTACTGTGCAAAGCCAGTGAGTCTCAAAGCCTCCTGAGTCACCCTGGCAACTGTGTGCCCCATCTTGTCATGACCAGCTCTTGACAGAGCCCTCGTTCCTCTGAAAATGAGGGAGGGGTGGTGGTGGGAGGGAGCCCCACTGTTGAGCTCTATGTTTGTGAATAAGGAAAATGTTTTCCTTCTATAGCCTCTTTAGAGACAATTAAGCATTAGCTTTTGTTGGATGCTAAATTATGAGTGAATTTAGTTTAAAGTATGTGAACCATGCACCCTTTGAAATTTGCCTGAAAAGGCTCATTATAAAACTAATGCTATGAAAAAGCACTCCCTTTTAGATTAGGGAAAGCACCTGAATAGTTTTCATAAGTGGCTGCGCATCATTTGAAAGCATTCTAGTGTTGCCTGAACCGCTTTCAACACACCTTTCAACTAGGAAATTTCACATTCAGCATATCTGTAGTTCTACACGACTTTCAATAATATTTAAATTGGTTAACTGTATTTCTTTTATATCTCTTTTAATGCTTTTATTGATTTGAGGTAGATAAACTTGATTGTGCATGAAATCTTATTTTTCCACACAAAGGAGATAGGATTTGAGTATATACTGGGAGAAACGTACCTCTAAAGCAGGCCAGACCTCTAAAATGCAAGGGTCTGGGTCAGATAGATGTTTGCTGAGGCCTTTGAACTATGCTGGTACTGACTCCAGCGATTGTTTCCCCCAAAATCAGTGCTGGCAAAAGATGCCCTGGAGGACATCTCTTTATTTAAATCTCATGAAGAAGAGAAAAGACTCACGAGTTTTGGTATGGGAAAAAAAAAAAAAAACATGCTTCTCTTAAAAACCCAGGTGTGTTTTTTAGGGTAGCTTATAGACTCTATGATTCTTAGAGCCAATAGTGTTAGATTCTTTTAGTCCCAAGGAATCTAAAAACCAAATTTGTGAACATTTCAGCTACTGTGTGCAAAAATATAGTAGGCGATATAAAGTTAAAAAAAAATTAAAAAGACTGTGTATTGTATAGGCCAAACCAAGGACAGAGCTCATTTCACTGCTCACACATAGAAATCCAATTAGATTAGTGCACCACAAATAAGTCTCGATGTGTGGCACATGAAACCCTGAGCTGCATCAGGGCACTGATGTTCTTGGAGAGTGTCTGCCTCATATGTAGGGCACTTTATCCATAGTAGGGTCATGAGAGCTCTAGAGAACTGGGTTCAAATCTCAACTCTGCCACGATTTAGCGTCCTTACATGGGGCAAATTATACCACCTCTTGGAGCCTCAATTTTTTCACCTGAAAAAGGGGAATGATAGTACTAGTCTTATATGAACAAATGATAAGAAACTCTGCCACAGCTCTTTATTTTATGCCTACTGCGTGTCACATATTTTGCAAGGGTTTGGGGGTGCAGCGCAATCCGGATGGTCATGATTCCTGCCTCCCTGGGGCTTCCAGTCTATTTGTGGGAGTGAATTGGGATGACAGATGTGAAGGCTGTTGCTTGTAAGCACTGCAGCAAGTCTTAAGTGCATAATGAAGCACACAAATAAACTAAATTTGCCAGATACAGCAAATGAAAAGAAAAGCAATGAAAAGAATGTTTTGGAGTTAGGGTGCTGACGTGATATATTTTGGACTTTACGTCTAGAACGGAGCTAGGTGAGGGCCACGAAAGTAGAGCCGCCGTGGCACTCATGTGCAAAGGTGAGGGGAAGAGAGGAGGTCAGGGCCCTGTGTGCGTGGGTGAACCTGTCCACGGCTGCTTTCCACTGAGTCACAAGAGATCATGATTTCCCCTTCAACCTCTGGGCTAGTGTTCTTCTTAAGGAATCCCAGGGAAAACAAATACCCGCTGTCAGCAGGCATCTTACCCATTACAAAAAAGTGTTCAGTGACATTCTTCCATTTAATCTTAGCACCAACGATAAACAACACGGTGAACTAGAGTAAAAGGAACTCTGCACGTGAGGAAGGGATTTATTCAAGGCTGTGCAACCAGTGAATGGTAAGAGGCAGAAACTCAGTTCTTCAGGAGACTTGCTCTCCTCCTCGTCTCTTCTCTGCACCCCAGTTCTGTACGTTTGGTTTAATCTCTTATATTAAATGTACTCACTAAAAAAGACATCTACAACATGACTAGGTATCATAGGGAAGAGGAAGGTGACCATCCCTTCTAGACTTCCATTTGGAAAACCAGTGAGGACAGTAAGCACAATCGAGTATTTATTGAAATATATTTAAGGAAAATTTAATGCATAGCTCAAGTCTAGGGAGTTTTCTGTTATACAGTAAAGTAAGAACTATTTGTTCCAATATTAAAGCTGATGAAGAACTGTTTTCTGAGGACAAATTTGGCCCAGTCTAAAGGAACCTTCTTTCCCCAATGAACTCTAGATATGGGCTTTTAGCATCTCAAGCATGTGTCTTAATTTGGATGTTCATCTTTAGTGAAAAGACCAGAACTATCCCTCTGCACAGACGATAGTCAAGCCAATGAGTCTGTCCTTATTTAGCAGTAGAGACTATTGACACACCAGGCTCTCACGTTTGAAGACAATCTTAAACTTTTACGCATCATTATCAAAAACACAGTCACAAGAAATAATATTTATGGAAGACTGTCTGAAGGACATTCATTCTCTAAAATTTGCTTTCTGAATAATTGCACAGTTTAGGCTCCTTGTAGAGTTGCTTTTGCAAAATTGTGTTTTGTCATCATGCCAGCAGACTACACTGATAGAAACTTGAAGAAATAGTGGGAAGAAATACATTATTGTTTATAACAGTGACTCAGTTGGAGATGTTGTCTGTCACAGCTAGAAGTTTTCCTCTTTTTAAGGATCCATAAGCGTCTAGAAAAATGAACTGCCTTTATTTTATGGAAACCGTATAGCACCTTTGTTTCCATCTTTGCTTTGGCTTCTAGGAAACGTAGACTTAAATAAATCTATGCACTACCTTAAGCCTTTGACAGGGCACACAGCATCCCAGTTTGCAAACATTACCGTCATGATTTTCCGTTGTTATTTTTTTTCTGCCCTTATATTTTTTCCGTTCCAATTCCCTCAATGTTTATTTTTTTTCTAAAAGCATTCTGAAAGCTGCTTCATATCATTTGTAAAACAATGTGGGAAATGAAGAAACATGTGGATACAGAGACACATCTGAATTATAACCATTTGATCTCTCCTTTCTTTGTGTGTACCATTATTTCATGTAGGATTTAAATAATACATAAAGTCTATCAAAAGTTTAGAAGAGGGAAAAATAAGGCTAGATATTGGCACGAGTGTAGTCTTTGAATTGGATTTTCAATGGTTTTCAAACCTGGTTGCACATCAGAATCATCAGCAGAGATATTTGAAAAACACAGAGTATTGGATCCTACTTCTAAATATTTCGATATTTTAGATCTTGGTTGGGGCCCTGGCATCTTTATTGTAAAGCCTTGCAGGCAGTGTTGATATAAAGCCAGAAGGGAGAACCACTGACAAAAGGGTTTAATGAGTAAGAACATGCTAGAAGAATAAAATGTATACAAAAATGCAACGTGAATTAATTCAGTAGCTCAATACCAGCTTACTTGGACTGAAAGAAAATGGCTTAAAATTTGCCAAACATTGGATAAGTTCCTACAATGTACAAAGCTCTAGGATTGGGAGCAGAGAATTTTCAAGCCTTAGAGTCCCACTGCCAATTGGATAATGCCTTTCCTTTGTGGCATCACCACCACCATCATCCCAAACAGATGTTGAAAAGCTACTCTAGCAAAGCACTTCACTCTGTGCTTGAAATATGAAGTACTCTAAGATATTGCCCTTACAGTCAAAGAGAGTCAGCTACTTGGACAGACAGGACATGTACATAAAAAAGATAATTAACAATGCCAGACAGCATATGCTAAGTGCCAAATTAGTGGTGACAACAATAAACACGAGTTCAGGGAGGGAGAGCACCATTGTGGGCACTGACGTTGGAAGCCTTATAGAGAAAGTGGAATGCAAAAGCCCGACCTTGCTGTTTGTGTAGGAAACAGATAAATATTTTTCTGAAAGTCAGTATAACTGTAGCTGTCTGCTCATGCAGTTTTATTCAAACTTCATTTTAAAATACAAGGCCATATCTTTGTATGTGTAACTGCGGGTTTTAGCAAAATAATGTCCCCTCCTAATTTTTTTTTCTTTCATTTATACCTCAGTGTCTAAAATTATCCAGCAGGAAACCAACTAGAAATATATATATTTTTAGGAAGGGCATAAAGCTCTGACCTATCTATAAAATTACATCCATTTAGGAGGAGGGTCAGCATATTCACTAGGATTTCCACCCTGCCTTAGGTTGACTGCTGTTTATCAGAGAGTTTATTGTATTTCAGTCGAAAAGCAAATCTGTTTTATTACAATTAGAGTGAAATTGTGCTTAATGATTTTTTTCATTATAAAAATAAGAAAATGCTTGCTAACATGTAATGTATTCACTTAATATGATAAAAAAAAGCACTTGATTTCATTTTTCCCCTAAGTATAAAAAGCATTTAGAAGGAGTTGTTTTTAGAGTGACTCAACAGAAAATAGCTAAGACTGAAGCTAACTCAGTGAGTCTGAGAAGGCAGTATAATTTCTAAAACAAATTTTTTTTTTTTTTTTTTTTTTTTTTTTGCGCCACAGAACTCTCAAAGTGTGAATGACAACCTGATGTGGAGGACATGATTTATAGAGTGATCTGAAAATTAATAAACAATTATATCAGAAAGTGAAATGGTGCCTTAAAAGAAAAAGAAAAAAAACAACTTTATGGCTTTTTTGTGAGCATGGGTAAAATACCATGAAAACACTCAAGAATGCCCAGATGCTTTCTGTCAAGCAAGTAAAGAGCACTTTAAAATGTCTCTGATAAAACTCGGTCCAGAGAAAATAGCATTGGTGTAACGTTAATAAGTGGAGAATTAAATAACACAGCAGACTGGTTCCCTCGAGTTACCAGCTTCAGCGCTGTCTTTGTGTGTCCAGTTGAAACATGAAGAATTCAGTCCATAATGAGTCCTCACACCCAGGCTAAGGGCAAACAAATCCAATTTTTAAAATTGTTTTTTGAACAGAAGTTCCTTCTCTTCCTCCAGCTTTTGAATCAGCCTTCGTTTTTACTCTTCTCTCGAACTCCCAGAGCTAAAGGAGGTCATTACGGTTAACAGTGAAGAGCGTGTCCTTGAGGTTGGGAAGTTTTTGAAGGTTCAACAATTGAGGCTTTTTGTCATCATTGTTTAAAGGCCAGACTAGACTTTGTTTCCTCAGGACTCTGCTGTGCACAGACAAAATAGAGCCACATACCATTTGGAAGCAAAAATCAACAATAACCCATTTCTTAGAAGCCAGGCTACTTGAAGAGACCAACTTGAAAATGCCAGGCTTTTATCAGACTTTGCACATCACAGTCGTGGGGCCCTTGTGAAAGAGCGTTATTCCATAGACTTAGCAGGGTAGGTTGATTATATTTAGCACAAGCGGGTCCCTGATACGTTTCAAAACAAATAGGTATTTGAAGCCTTGAGTCACAATGTCTAAAAACTAAGCACTGTGGCTTGTCCTCCATCCTGGACAAAGTGATTGCATAAAAGGAAGAGGGAATGAAATAAAACAAAATTGTGATGAAAGTGACATACGCACCTTGTGCTTTTTGTGCCCGTTTGAACATACATTACACGATTCCCTTTCTACCTCTTAAGAGCTTTCAATCTGTCATCACTTCTAAACGTACCCATTTTGACAACCCTGGTCCTTTATCCTTGGCAATCTTTCTTCCTGGGAACCTGCCTCTATGAGTTTGCTAGGGCTGCCATAATAAAGCAGTACACACTTGATGGCTTAAACAACAGAAATTTATTTTCTCACAGTTCTGAAAGCTAGAAGTCCAAGATCGAGGTGTCAGCAGGGTCGGTTTCTTCTGAGGCCTCTCTCCTTAGCTTGTTGGCATCATTGTCTCCCTATACCTTTACATAATGTTCCCTGTGTGCATGTATGTGGCCTTTTCTCCTCTTCTTAAAGGACATAAGTCATATTGGATTAGGGCCCACCCCAGTTACCTCACTTAACCTTAATTGCCTCTTTAAAGACCTTATCTCCAAATACAGTCATATTCTAAAGTTCCAGGGTCCAGGACTTCAACAAATGAATTTTGAGAGAAGGTATATCAGCCCCTAACCTTCCGCCCTTAGGCCCCTCAAAATCTGTCTTTCTCACATGCATCACCACCCACCCCACCATTAGGAGCCCTTTAAATGCAGAAAACAGAATACAATTCAATACGGCTGTAGTGAAAAAGGAAAACTCTCAACTCACACAGTTGAAAAGTTTGAGGTACATTTATTACAGCTTCAGGCACAGCTGGATCCAGATATTTTAGTGATTTGATCAGGTATTGATCTCACTCTCCATCTGTCAGTTCTGCTTTCCTCTCTAATGACTCTACCCTCAGGATTATAAAAGGGCTGCCCACTGCTCCAAATTACAGTCTAGCCTATTGGCAACTCCAGCACAAAGAGAGAGTGCCGCTTTCTCACCTATTATAATAAAAGTCCTGCATTCAAGTCCCATTAGTCTGGCTAAAATCTTCGATCTATCACTGCACTAATCTTGTGGTCAGGCCATGGGATGCTCTGCTAGGTGAGGCCTGGGTCCCATACATGGCCCTAACTCAGAGGTGGGATGAATCCCAGGGAGAGATGGGGGTCCCTCAGGAAATGGACATGACTATCATCAGAGGCAGGGAAGGGAGCAGCCACACAGGTAAAACTCTATAGATGTTCACCCCACCCTCCCAGTGATGTGTCGTGTCTCTACTCAGCCATCTCCTCCTTGAGATCCCCTTTGAGTATTTTCAGCAGAGGAAGCACTTCATCCTACCTTGTCCACATCTTAATTATTACAGGACCTCTTGGCATGCCTTGCTTTCTCTCCAGGCCATGAGAGCTCTGAGCGGAAGAGAATCACTGTTGCACCTTTCATACATCCAATGCCAAGACAATGACTGACGTATAGGAGTCAGTCCTATATGTGTCTCCGCATGTGTGAGTGTGTACACATTTTAAGCGGCTCACCTCAGTGAACCACAGAACGGGGAAGTTATTTCTTCCGTGTGAATCTACTATCATCCCTAATAGAAACAGACAAAAAGGAGCTGTCTGGGAGTGCCTGAGACAGAGATACCCATCCTTGAATCAGGGGCTGGAGGACATGAGGTATAATAATCAAATTGCTTCATTGTCAGAGGAGGATATATGACAGAAGGAAAGCTGAGTGTTATTAGGCGATTTTCATTCTGTCTCTGGGCCCCTGTGTCCCTGTTTTTAGAACAATCTGATGTTTAGATTAAGTTGTAGAAGTTTTCCAAGATCCTTCGAAGAGCTTTATTTGATGATTGTGAGGTGAAATGTGTCATATAGCAAGAGGCAGGCAGGAGGGCTGAATCCGGGGATGTATATGGCGTAGGGATTGAGTGATCTAGATCCTGACATCCAGGCAAGCAAATTCTGAATTTGAGAATTCCACGGGAGTCAGAAGAACATCCACTGGGTAGACCCACTGGTGTCAAAGGGAAGTACAGATTCAATAAGATTCTTTCCATGTCCCGGGCTGGCTGGTGTTATCCTGTCGCTCCCACTCAGACTCTCTCTCTCAGCCCACCTCTGCTTGTTGAGTCTTTTTCTCAGTCCAAATTCAGGAATGCCTTGGTCCCCTTAGTTTGTGTCTGCTCTGTTCTTTCTCTGCCCTACATAAGCATCATTTCAGAATCATACCTCTACTTGTTTCCAGAAACCTCTCCACTTATTATCCCTCCTCTTAAGGGCATAAGGCATCTTGGCTTAATAGCACATTTTCTTTTGCAATTCCTGGGGTTCTTCTTGATCAACAGATTTTTTATGAGAAACTGGGAACCCCTGTTTACTATCAGGTCGTAAACTCTGTTACCGTATGTAATTGCAGATCTATGAATTTCTAAGTGCGTGACTGGGGCAACCAATCCATCCACTTCAACTGTTCATGACTCTTACTGTGGCCACACAGTGAGCACTCAAAACATAATTTTTAAGGATTGAATGAGTGAATAAATCAATGAATTATTTAGTTATTTGGGATATCCATATTTCATTAAATTTAAAACATATTTTTCACATTTTAACATCTCTGAAACAATTGATGACAACAGTGAGTCACTGTTGGCCAGAGACCACTGTAATGGCATTGGCATTGTCTGTGCATGTGCAAACATGGTGCAAATTTCAATCAAGTCATGCATATCAGTAATATACGTTAAAGTTAATTGTCGTCTGTATCAAAATGCAGCAACTTGGTGTTTCATTTAGTGGATGTTTAAGGAATAAATCGTTGTTTTCTGATAATCTTCCGTTTAAACCTTCTCCTAAGATCAAGAAAGCATCAACAGCAAAACTTACAGAATGGATGTAACAGCTTGAGGGAGCATCACCAAGACGATAGCAGAACATTATTTTAAGAAATGCTGTATAACCAACTCTCTAGCACAGAGAATTTTCATGTGTGGAAAAACATAGACATTTATGACTCAGTAAAAAAACGATTCAGAGGAGTTGGATTCTGAATATGAGGAAGTGTTAAGAATTTATTTTGTTTATATTTTCCACAATGGGATTATACAATTAAAATCTATATTTAAATAAGTCTTAAGAGCTCTTTCAGTAAGTTCAAAAAAAAATGTAAGCAATAAAGCATGAGTTCATAGGATGATGGCCAACATTTTTATTACTTAGTCATTTTATAAAGTAATGGTGTATCATACAATCAATAGATTTTAGGTCCCATGAGATATGAGAATATCAGTGGGAGAGATATTTTTGGCCCAAAGACCTAGTTATCATGCCTCAAATCTTTCCACACAGTATATTTCCTGCTTTTCCCTGAGACTAAATTAAGATATTCTCCATGAAGATAGGCTTGGATTAGATCTAAGGAAGACTTCTCCAAAGTTAGAATATACTGAAGACAAGAATTAGCTATTGAGGGAGATTGTAAATTCTTTAGTCACTGAGATTTACAAGGGAATTCTTTTTCTGTGCCAATGATGGTTATGTTTGCATGCACAGAGCAGCTGCCTTTGTAAAGTGCACACTTCCTTTCACAAAATGATTGGGGAGCTGGCCTTCCTTCTTTCTGACTACCTAGGGACAAGAAAGAGAGCTTATGAAATAGTAAGAATTGGGACTTAGCAGATTGTCTTAATCAACATATCAGAAGCCTGTGAAGAATAAAAAATAGTCAAGATGTTTGGACTCTCACTCCACTGATCAAGAAAAGATGTTCTTGATCACAGATAAAAAAGTTGCTTCACTTGTTTCCATTTCTGTTTTAGAAAGTAAGAGACAGTTATTTGCTTATGATCAGATATTCTTTGAGAGAAGCCTTTTCTGGAGGACCATGTACATTGTATTGAGGTGTATAAAATGTAATTAGACAGCAGTAATTGCATACTTGGTTCATAAATAGATCAGTGCCCTTATGTGGCTGAATCTACAGCTCTTCCTACAAGCAGATGAAATAAATCCCAGAGAAATTGGGATCTGAGTCATTTGCCTTGCAAAATGGAAACAAAAAGATCTGATATCTTGAAGGAATCTTTGAAGAGTTTCTTGTCATGTTCACTCATCTAACCATAAGTGATAATGTCGAATGCCATGGCTAGTAGATGCTTTTCATTTATTTTCTAATTTGAACTGGGCTGATTGGCCTTTTGTAGACTGATGGGGCAATATATAAGAGCACCAGAAAGCTTTAATCCAGGTCGGGACCCAAGAGTCATACTTCAGACTCCAGAGCTATGTTATACATCTCTCATTTCTCGGTTTTGTTTATTTGTTTGTTTTCTCCTTTGCCTCACAACTCCTCCTCTTCCTGAGACACACCATGCAGGCAGTATTTCCCCAGCACTTTTTACCTAGCCACCTCCATTAATGGGTTGTGTAGTTGTCATATTGCCAGGACTTGTACCTACATTCAACTCAGAATTAAGCAGACTGTGGTATACCTTTTCCTAGTCTGCCTCTCCACTGGGAGTCTGTGGGCAATTTAAGGGCAGACATGTGGCCTGGACCCAGTACTAGGACAGTCCCTGGAATAAAAGACATCTCTCTATAAATGGTGGAACAGTTGAGAAATGCATGTAAAGTATTATTTGTACATGGGTAAATCGATGACCTTGTCCTTGATATTCCTTATTGGAATTTTGTTGAAGTTTCTCCCTAGAAATAACTTTTTTCACACGCTCTTGTTTTCTGGTACTGGGGCTTCTCTCATGTACTGTTGTACTGATGTGATTGAATAATATGACCAGCATCACTCCTCTAAAGAATACGATAGATAACTAAGTGACTATGGTAGGGGACCTTTTTTTTTTTTTTTTTGCCTTATTTGTCCCTATTTATATTTATTCTTTCTAACTATTAACAGTTTCTTTAGATATAATACTTGGCCACCTGTAGTTGTTGCTTGATTCCTCCCACTGCTTTTTTTTTTTTTTTTGGCCTCGCCATGTGGCCTATGGGACCTTAGTTCCCTGACCAGGGATTGAACCTGGGCCCTTAGCAGTGAAAGTGCAGAGTCCTGCCCACTGGACCACCAGGGAAGTCCCCCCACTGCTTTTTTTTAACGATGTTACTCATTGAGTGAGCTTGCCGTTCTCTTGGTTTTACTTCTGCTCATTCCCCCAAGCACTTTCCTTATGTGTAACAATTAAGAAATCCTCAGCTGAAACAAGAAACAGATAAAAAGCAATCCAGCTACAAATAACTTATTAATAGGTTATTGGGTCATAACAGGAAAGAACAGAGTTAGGGGGCTTCAGGGTTTGTTAACCTAGCCATTTATGACATAATCAGGAAACCAGGTTCTTTCTACCTTTTGGTTTTGCTGTCCACACATTGGCTTTATTCCAAGCATGGCTTTCCTTTGTCTGTACATGGACAGTGGCAATGAGGGCTATGTGCTTCCTCCCCCATGTTTAGCAGGAGAGAGAGAGCATCTCTTCTTATTGCTCTTAGAACAAGAAGGATTTTCCCATATGTCTTAGGAAACCTTCCCATGTCTCCTTGCGTGGAGTTGGACCCCATGCCCATTCCCGGTCAATTCCTATTGTCACTGAATGTCAGACACCAACTGGCTTAGACCTGGGTTCACAAACAAATCCTTGACAAGGGAGAATGAGAGTAACATAAGTAGTTTACTACTGGAGGGGAGATCAAACCACTAAGTGTTATGGCTTCAGTACAGTGGGTTAGGGGTGGAGAGGAAGCCACTGTGTCTAACTAAAACATGGCTCCATCCGTGTGCTGTTTCTTTCCTTCAAATGTTGAGTAACAGCTCAACTCAGTGTCCCCAAATGAATCACAGTCTTTCTCCAAGAGCAAGTCCACTTCCAAATTTTCCTGCACTATGAATTTCATTGAAATTTTCCTTATCATCGATGCCGAAAGACAAAGGGTTGTTTTTGACTCTGTCTCATTCAGTCTCAAACGTGGTACAATATAAAGAGAGCAAAATACCTAGTTCGTTCATTCAGCTACTATTTACTATATACCAGGCATTAGGGATATAATTGTACATAATACCATTACAGGAAAGATTAGTAATATAAAATCAATTTATAATGGTAGAAAAAATTATTGTTTTTAAACAAATTTTGCACATCCTTATACAATTTTGTGACAGAGACTCTGGTGGCAAAGAATAGGGTAACGTGAAAGAAAAACTGGAGTTCACATTAGATTGGTTGGATAGGAAAGACTTCTCGGAAGAAGTGATAATTAAGCTGAGTCCTGAAGAGCACAAGGAAGCAGACATGCAGATGAAGAGAACTACACACATGGAGAGAATCACATACAATGGTATAATCTAGGAACTGAAGGAATTCCAGCAAGGTTGTGGCATAACAGAAGGCAGGAGAAGAGTGTTTCAACAAGAAAAGATTGATATCGTAGTTCAACGCCACTGAGATGAGGATGAGGACTGAAGAACACTTGTTGGATCGGCAACGTGGGTATCTTTTGAAACTTGAGCTGGAGCAGTTTTAATGGAATGATGGGAACATGAGCAAGATCAGAGTGGTTTGAAAAATTATTGTAAGATGACAAAGTGGGGACACTGTGGCTACAAAGCTCTTAGAAGAAATGTCTCTGTGAAGTGGAACAGAGTCATGGTTGACAGCTGAAGAAGATTGTGTGTCCATTAAGTGGATTGTTTTATTTCTATTTTTTGTTTGTTTTGAAATGAGACTAGAATTCCCACTAGCAGACTCTAGAACAATGTGAGATTTTGGGGGTCTTTTAAAAAAATTCATATATCTCTGACTCATAAACACCTGATACATAGTAGATGCTCATTAAACCTTTGATGATGAAATAAATGGATATTTGAGATCATGTTTATGTATGGGTGGGAAGTATCAATTATAAAATGTGAGGCCAAAATTACACAAGAGAGATCTTTCAGAAGGAACAGGGCTCAGATCGGCTGCACAGGTGAACGTTTTGGCATTTCATGGAAGAAAGAAAAATTTTCCCATTGTAATAATAGAGCAGGAAATAATGGGTGCAGACACAATGGGTTTCTAGATTTGGGATGAAATTTCCGTATCACAGTTTCTAAATGTTCGTAAAGAGAATGAGGCAAGGTTATCAGATGAAAGTAAGGAGGGCATGTGAAAATGCTCTTGTCAGTCTTGCTGAGAGTAGAGATGGACCATAACAGAGAAAGGTTGTAAAATTTGGGGGTGCCGTTGAAGGCCCTGTCTCAGGAATTTATACTTACACCATTCTGTTTTGTTGGATAACCCCCATTGTTGTTCATCTGCATGAGTGCAGTAGGGGTGGAAAGAATCTGACGGCTAGTTGGCTGCATTCAGGGTTTTACCCAATAAATTCAGGAGAAGGGAACTGAGGACACTTGCTAAGATATTATTCTGGTGGAGCAGGGAAAGGAATGAAGTGAGGACTGGAGGGGACAGCTGCAGAAGAAAAATGAGTCCTTGGAGATCAGCTCAGAGGATTATTGTCGTGAGCCGAAAGGATTGGGGGTCACGTTTTCAGATGCTGGGATATCTGAAAATGTGATGTTGAAGGCTGCCCTGCTAGTCCCACTTGGTGACCTGGCCTGGACTGTCCATATTTCTCCCAGTATCTCTCGGAGCTGCAGATCTTTTTCCAGGTCCTCTGTACTCGCTCTTGTCCGCTACATTAGTCAACTGCAGTCTCCTCCTAACATATCTGTGTCTCCAGCCTCTCCTCTTCACCTCTACCTTTGTCCTAACCCAATCTTTTCTGCAGTGATACCTGACTGATCTCAAAACAGTGTCTCCATCACACAGCATCCCTGCTCACAGACCTGCATTCCATATCTAGGACAAATCTTAAAAAAAAAAAAAAAAAAAAAAAAGCTTGGCAGTCAAAGATTTCTGTCATTTTCTCATGCTTGAAATACTGAATTATTTTCTGGTAATTCCTTGACAGGAGTTCACTTTGTCCCCACACTGTCTCCGTATTATCCTCCCTCCTATGTCTTTCTCTGGGAACTCCTTCCTCTTTCTTTCCATCAGTGAAAATCACTATTGTGATTTTAATCTAACTCTTTTTACTATTATTTATACTATACTAGAGATGTAGTTAAGCGTACTTTGTCTGCCAAGGACTTACGGCATCCTTTCTGTCTTCTTTGGATGTTCTGGTGATTATATCAGAAGTCTTAACATTTAAAGCTTAAGAATACTTTTCTTTGTACATCACATTTTAATGATAAATGGCAATAGTAATAACTATGATAACAAGGACAACTTCAGTGGCCCAGAAATGTGGGAAAAATGATTCTGTATAATTTACCCACAACCTCATTTAACACGTTAACCCCACTCCTATATAATGGAGTATATTTAAAGAAAAACCGCACTTTTGTCTCGGGTCCTTGGAACTATCAATGATGTGGAAATACGCTTTTACCATGTGATCCGCAAGCAGTGAAGTGGTTACCTTTCCCGACGATGTGTTCATCTCAGGGATACAGCAGCTTCCCTCGAAGCGAAAAGAATATTCTTGGCTCTCTGCAAGTGTAACCTTCAAGGAAGTGAGAAGGCTAGGAGGTCAGCTTTGTAGGGAGGCCCTGGCTAGCATTTGATATGTGGGAAAAAACACATCTGAGAAGCTGGGCCTTCGGACTGCAGCACAGTTAGTCACTATCAGCTCCTCCCGTGGGGGTGCTGGACTTTTCACCTGGGGCTGTGAGTGGTGTCTATCTGAGCCTCCCAAGGGACAGAGAGCCTTTTTCCCAGGGGGAGTGTGACACTTCATCACTTGTGTGCACCCAGAGTGCCATCCTGTGGCCTGAATTGAGCTGTGTTTGTGTGCAGTTGTAACTGCCCGTGGTGTTTTTAAGTTTTATGAGAAGCAGAAATCTCGTGGAGATGTATCAAGGGTTCCTTAAAGCGTGACCAAAAGGCACGGAAAGTGACAAAATGCAAAGGAACAGCTTTTAATTCTTGTCAGATGGGCTCCAGTTACATCCTCATCCGGCCCATTGCTGCTTCTCTTCTGCCCTCTGTCTTCATTGCCATGTTAATTCCTCTTCTGGTTCCCATGGCTTCCCCCCCTCCTCTCACATGTACATTAGCAGTGACGTTTGCTTTTGTCTTAATTTCAAAACAGGTTTTAAAATGCTAATATTTGTAACATCAAGAGATTAGGTAACTTGATTTAAGGAAATCTGGCATTTCACACTTGGGCAAACTACAGTAAAACAGTGCCTTCCAGACAAAGGATGCACCTGGCTCTTTTCCACTACCTAAAGCATATCAAATCACAGGAAGTGAAATATGACAAATTATTTTAATACTGTTCTTTTATTCTAGTACAGGTACGAGGTAACAGGTACTCTCATGTATTTCTGGAGGGAATATTAAATGAAGCAATCTTTCTGGATGACTTCTCACTGTATATTTAAAAGAAAAAATTTCAAATGTCCATATATGTTGATCCATCCAGTCTTCATTTCAGAATTCATCCTCAGGAAATGAACAGAACAGTTTAGAAAGATTACTGTATATTTGTATTATTTACAGTAACTTAATTTTTAAAAACCCAATTAGCTAAATAATAGGAGAACTGGTTCAGTAAGGTATGGAGCATCATACAAAGGAAATGCTGAATAGCCGTTAAAGATGGTGCTATAGTATAGAAGAAAGAATATTTAATGACAGGGAAAATATTCTCAATATGTGAAGGGGCGACAAGCAAATTATAGAATAGTGATCTGGGTCTTGCAAAGGACATAGGAAGGAACAAAGAATAACCCCATTCTATTCCCAAGCTAAGGTAGAAACCAGCAGAGGGAGAGCCAGATAATGGAGGTTAAAATAACAGCTTCCTAATACTCTTTGTTACTCCTCGAACTTGCCCCCTCCACCAGTGAAACTCAGGTAGGCAGTCACAGGTAGACCCAAGCAGTGCCAGGTCTCCTGGTCATGGCAGCTGGAGAGTGGAATCCCCTTGTTCATTTCCTTTTTTCATTGTCACCAATCAAATGAGCGACTCCTCCTCTCCTGGGGAGAAGTAACCAAGGGATTGGAAAGGGATGGAACTGGTTTCTGGAACTAGATGCCTTTTCCATCTGGGACGTGGAAGTTTCCTCTTTTCTATGGCAAGAGAGGAGTAGGAACATAGGCTTTCCCATTCAATACTGTGCAGCCCTGGAGCGCTTCTTAATTCATTTAGGACTCAAGAGAAGGGAGGATTATTACTCTTGCCACTTCTGTAAACACTAGTAAATATGTTTAGTGGACTATCAAATTTTTGCATGTGTGTATTACTATATATTTAATGGCTAGAATATATATCCATGCATATATCCATGCAAAATATTTTCTACAATGACCATTCACTGTTTTTATGAATTATATATATATACATATATATAAATATATCGGAAATAAATATATAATGGAATAGATGAAAATGTATTCCTTTGTATTATAATACTTAAGAGTATATTATAGAATATTTGAGTATATGTTTACATTATGGTGTTAAATATTTATTTATTTATTTATTTATTTTTTAATTTATTTATTTATTCTTGTCTGTGTTGGGTCTTCATTTCTGTGTGAGGGCTTTCTCTAGTTGTGGCAAGTGGGGACCACTCTTCATCGCGGTGCGCGGGCCTCTCACTATTGAGGCCTCTCTTGTTGCGGAGCACAGGCTCCAGATGCGCAGGCTCAGTAGTTGTGGCTCGCGGGCCCAGTTGCTCCGCGGCATGTGGGATCTTCCCATACCAGGGCTCGAACCCGTGTCCCCTGCATTAGCAGGCAGATTCTCAACCACTGCGCCACCAGGGAAGCCCAAAATATATATTTAAATATACATTTGAAAAGAAAAATAAAAGGTGAAATGACTAAGTTAACTTGATGCATACCATGTGCTAAAATTCTGTAGGTGCTTTAATACCACAAGATTAACCATTCCATATCGTGTAACAAGGCACCCTTTCTCCATTAGGTGGAGAAAATAGTCGGGAGAGAACTATGTGTTGGCCACAGATACTTGCGCATTGGAAGCCCCTCCGCGTACTCATGTGTGGATTGACAAAGGAGTAGTTTTGTTTTGGTGGCATGGAATGTGGAAGGGAGGAGGCGGTTGGAGGGCCCCTGTGGGTAGGAAGGATGATTGCTGGGAATGCGGTGCTTCGTATTCCCAAGAAAGCTCCCTCCTACAATCTCCTTGCACCCACCCACTTATTTGTGCAATCACGTGTCCATCATTCACTTTGACAAGTTTATGGAAAACACCATAAACTATTTAGCTAATGCCAGGATAGAAAGTATTAAAATACTTTTCCCTCACAGGAGGGACTCCTAGTCAAGTCACCATTTCCAAGATAATCCTGTTATTGACACATCATCAACCAATAGTATCAATAAGTATTTGATATTATGTATTATGCCTCATGCTAGACCCTTTACGTGCACTGACTTCTTGGATCTGCCCTAACAGCAATTCAAGACGTAAATTCTTATGCCCATTTTATAGATGAGAAAGCTCACATACAGAGTTTAACAATTGCTCAAGGTCACACAGCAAGTAAGTGACCAAGCTAAGTTCATACCTGTACAGGTTGACTCCCAAGTTTGTGCTCTTTGCTACCATTCCAAAAAGTCTTCACAGTCTGATCTTTTCAAATGTGACATGTAACTTTCTGGAGGCATATCACAATTTTTGGAATGCAAGCGTACTTTAGTTTAATATTTTGCACCTTTTCGAGAAACACGATCAAAGTGCAAGGGTGCCACATGATTTTAATTAAAAATAATTAAAACGGGACCCCAGTCGTTAAGAACACCTTGGTATTGGAGGGAAAAAATAAATGGCTGGCGCTTGAAATAAACACCCCAAAGCTGTATGTAATCACAAAAGAAAATAAGATGAGGATGCCAGCCTGACTTACAGGATTCGCCCCCTTGTGATTCTCATAAAGAACAGACCCCAGGGATAAATCACTTCATTCCATATCATTCCTTTCTGCTTTTTTGAATTTAAATTTGAAAATGTGAAGCCTGAGAAGTCCTAAAATCTATTCTTTTTAATAGGAAATTTAATTTAGGGGCTGGCATGGAAGAAGAGCTGTAGAACCTCTAATGGATTTTTTTTTCTCTGAAGGAACATGAAATTAAATATTGGTAATTATTTGATACGCTTTTAAATGTAGATTCTAAATCCATCCTATCAGAGGAACTTCCAGATGTACCAAGCATGAGTGTGACAGTTGAAATGGTGAAATGCTTAAAAAATGATGAGAAACTTCATTTTCGAAACCAGATGACAGATACAAAAAGTTGGCAGTGTGTCTGAAAGAAAACATCGCATGCAGAGGGAGATCTAAAAATACTGTAAACAAAAACTGAAAGACAACTTGGAATTTCACTTCAGAAATGTTGTAGATTTTAAAATAGCACCAGTGACTTCTTTTCCCCTTTACAATGAAATCTGATGAATTTCCACTTCAAGAGTTTTGGGCTTTTTTCCCAATGCTTGTGCCATTTTATATAAATTTTATTTTTGTTTATAGTTTTTTTTTTTCTTTGTGGTATGCGGGCCTCTCACTGCTGTGGCCTCTCCCTTTGTGGAGCACAGGCTCCGGACGCGCAGGCTCAGCGGCCACGGCTCACGGGCCCAGCCGCTCCACGGCATGTGGGATCCTCCCGGACCAGGGCACAAACCCGTGTCCCCCGCATTGGCAGGCGGATTCTCAACTACTGCGCCACCAGGGAAGCCCTATAGTTTCGTTTTTAATCACTTTTTATCATAAGATTTAAATGTACTCTCTAAATATGTTCCTCTATCATGGTACCATATTGAGCTTTCAAAAGCTAATGCATTTTTTTAATTATTTATTTTTGGCTGCGTTGGGTATTGGTTGCTACATGTGGGCTTTTTTCTAGTTGCGGCGAGTGCGGGCTACTCTTCATTGCGGTGTGCAGTCTTCTCATTGCGGTGGCTTCTCTTGTTGCAGAGCATGGGCTCTCGGCATGCGGGCTTTAGTAGTTGTGGCACGTGGGCTCAGTAGTTGTGGCTTGCAGGCTCAGTAGTTGTGGCTCGCGGGCTCTAGAGCGCAGGCTCAGTAGTTGTGGCGCACGTAGCATGTGGGATCTTCCAGGACCAGGGCTCGAACCCGTGTCCCCTGCATTGAAAGGCAGATTCTAAACCACTGCACCACCAGGGAAGTCCAGCTAATGCACTTTTATCTCCATGGTAATATCTCACTCAATCATGGCAAGATGTTGCCTGAGAGCAGTGGTTTTTAAGCTGTGCATCAGATGATCCATTAGAATCCCCTGAAGGGCTCCATAAAGCATATTGCTGGGCCCCCACCCCCAGATTCTCCGATTCGGCATGTCTGGGAAGATGCCTGAAGATTTGCATTTCTAGCAAGTTCCTGGCTGATATCTGTGCTGTTGGTACCTGGACCAAACTTTGAAAATGCCTGACTTCTCTAGAAGAAGAAGAAGCCAAAACCATCTTCCTGTTGCTCCCATGCCTTATGATGAATATCAGTGTAAGTAAAAGCTGAATTGATGCTGTGTGTGTCTTGGTGAAAGGGCAGGGATGGAGGGCTGCAAACAGTTTCAGCATCGATAATCGTAACTGAGTCTATAGATTGATGAAATAAATGAGAGGATGAGTAACATATGGATTTGGAGGGAAAAGATTCAAAAACTCAATCTATATCATAAAGCATTTTAAAGTTCTTAACTGAAGTATAAATTTGAAAACGTTTAATATGCATATATGGTATGTGCTAGCAGAAATTTAAAACCAAAAACAGACGCTGGCCCTAAAATGAAATTCTGGTGATCTATTAATTAAACCAGTAAGAGTGACTAGGCCGGTAGAAGGGAAATATTTGCATATCTCTGTAACTAGAGCTAGATGTAGGGGGCAGCTTATAGCCACCCTTTCTGTCTTTGGCAAGATGACAGTGGTGAAACCTAGCCAGCTTCTCCTGGATGTGTATGACACAATGTAAACTGGATAGAAAAGTTTTCAGAATTTACTGGAATGGCTGTAAAATATACAGCCCCTTCATCCATATCTTTAGATCATATCCAGAATTAAAACATCCTTGAAATAAATCCAGGAAAAGAGTAAATGAAATAAAAGGTATGAAGTATCAATTCTGTGGAGCTTGGGAGAATTCAAAAAGGGCTGCATATAAATAAGGTAGAAAGTGGTAAATTATGGCAGCTGGCTATGCCATTTGGCTAATGAACGTCACTGATATTCAGAGAGAATTGTCTCACCTTCTACCAGTGTGTATCTAGTTCCTCCTTCTCTCCCCCTTTCCTTCCTCCCTCCCTCCTTCCTTCCATCCTTCCTTCCTTCCTCTCTTCTTACTTCCTTTTCTCCTTCCTCATATTCAACAAGTAGTCTTGCACATTTACTCTATGCCAGGCACTGATTGTGCTGGGTAGGCCTTGAGATGCAGCAATGAATAAGACAGATGTTATCTTTACAATTTCATGGGTCTTTGCAGTCTATTAAGGAGGTTAGATATTAAGCAAATAATTTAAAGTAGGAAATGTCCTGTGAAGTAGGAATGTGCACTGTAAAAGCATATGACAGAAGGGCAGGTCCTAACAAGGAACTGGGCCAAGTTTCTCTGGGTGAACGATTAAACTTGCTATGGCTGCGTCATTAAGGGTAGAGACTTTGCCTTATCCGTTGCTTTTCCTTTGCCTCTAGAGCACTGCCTAGAACATCATTTGCACTCAATAAATATGTGTTGAATGAATAATTCTGAGTGTGAATAGGGCTAGCTAGATGGAGGGTTGAAGGTAATAGGGAACATTCCAGGAAGGGGGGTACGTATCATTGTGCCCAAATACGAACTAAAATTTATGGAGCTTGGCTGTCCAGTATGGTAGCCACTAGCAACATGTGGCTGTTAAGCAATTGAAATACGGCTAGCCCAGGGCTTCCCTGGTGGCGCAGTGGTTGAGAGTCCGCCTGCTGATGCAGGGGACACGGGTTCGTGCCCTGGTCCGGGAGGATCCCACATGCCGTGGAGCGGCTGGGCCCGTGAGCCATGGCTGCTGAGCCTGCATGTCCGGAGCCTGTGCTCCGCAACGGGAGAGGCCACAACAATGAAAGGCCCGCGTACCGCAAAAAAAAAAAAAAAAAAAAAAAAAAGAAGAAGAAGTACGGCTAGTCCAAGTTGAGATACATTATAAGTATAAAATACACAATAGATTTTGAAGACTTAGTATGAAAAAAGAATGTAAAATGGCCTATTATTAAAATTTAAAATATTGATTACATGTTGAAATTATAGTATTTTGGATATGTTGGGTTAAATCAAATGTACTATTACAATTAATTTCACCTGTTTCTTTACTTGTTTCATGTGGCTCCTAGAAAATGTAACGTTACATCTGTGGCTTATATTTGTGGCTCCCATATTATTTCTACTGCACAGCACTGATATATAGTGTGACATATGTATGATTTTATTTGATGGTGGTATCGTGCAAGGGGAGTCTGACATGTATTGCACACTTTTGCTTTCTGACCTGAAATACGAGAGCATTTCATCCCACTCGTTCCTGCACTGTGGCAAGTACCCATGCAGAGAGAAACACGTATCTTGCTGAAACACTGTTGTGTTGTAAAAGCTTACTGTTTTGACCTATTATTTGATTGTTGTATTGTGCATCTCAATACAAAAATCTTAGTATCTAAGAATGCTGCTGAGCAAATAGGCTTAGTGAGCAGCTTGTGAGAAGCGTGGTGATCGATGTAAATGCCAACCATATTTCTTTCATGAGTCCCATTTCTAGGTTGTTTGCTTGAGAGGTTATGGTGATTGGACAGTTTTGTTTTTATTCGGCCAAGTGATGATATATGTAGGCAAATTGGGTCTCTCTTTTGAGAAAGAATAAACTATGGGAGATGGTAGTAGAGTGGGACCATTCTCTATAGACACAACTTCAGCTTCTAGGTGTTTTAAATCCCTGAATAGGAAACAGTGCTAATGATTAGAGTCTTTCTGTTCTGAATACATTCAGAGGGATTGTGGCGTCTGGAAAGAAAAAGGAACGTGATGCAAAAGTTGATTCTGAGGTCCAGCTTTGTGTACACATAAAGCAACAGAAGCATGAGAACTGGCCGCATTTTTGCAATTGCTTTTAACTGAGGTGGGGGGCTCTTTGGTTTCAAACAAATAACTAAATTCCAGTAGAGTTATAGCATTCAAAGCTATAAAAATAAAACAATGGAGCAACATTCTCCCATAGGGAAATCTATAAACGTAAACATCAACTGTAGTAAGGTAGGGTTAAAACAATTAAAGTGCGTGTTACTGTCTAATGCTATATATCCACTGTACTTTTACATGATATTTTTATTGTCTAATTCTACCCTTCATTCACTTGAAATTAGGAGGGGCCAAGAAGTAATATTTCATTTAGTTTTCTTGATGGAGGGGGCTTTCTCATTGCTTTCTGATGAACTAATTTAGACAAGTTTATACTGTCCATTTTGTACTCCACACAGCTGCTGAAAAATGGCCAAGTTCCTGAGCCCACCTCCTCTTAGTAAAAGATGGAGGACATCTCACTGGCCGTATAAATTTCACCTATGAGATTTTTCACTTTGAATAAGAGAATCAAACTGACTTTGGACTGTAGTTCAGTGAGGCAATGATACTTCTTTGTTCTATGTATAAATGTTTGAGATTTCTTGTGTTAGCTTTACTTTGGGTATAATGTTTGGATATGCAAAGTTACAGCATTGGAATTCTAGCTCTATCTTCTCAAAGGTCTAAAGAATAAATAATATTTGATACATATCATTGAGTTCCTACTATGTGTCAAGGCAAATCTCAGCTTGGCATCATACGAGATGAGGCATCATCTGCACTTGAAATACAGCAAAAATTTCTTAACAAAGGCGGCTCAGGAAAAACTGAACAAGGTAGGGAAATGTATTCAGGTCCAAGGTCAGGCCTTTTTGGGAGGCCTAGTGTGATGGAGGTCTCATGGCTTCTGCTCAAGTAAGAGTTCACAAGGTTAATTCGCTCTATGCTTCTGAAACACAAAAGAGAATATTTTAGAGGGCTATGAACTATCCTCTCTGAGGTTAGGGAAAACTTTGCAGAAACTACGAAGGCTACAGAATAGAAGTGCCAAAGGTGATAAAGAAGGATATTGAGGAGGAGGAGATGCTGAGCCCAAAGCGTGGGGAAATATTAGCCTGTAATACAGTTCGACGAGTATGATAGCATCTAGCTGTATCTGTTAATGTAGGCCAACCACTGTTGTAAAACAGCCCAAGGGAAGCATTTGTTTCTCAATAACAGTAGTAGATAGGTGAGTAGCCGTGAGTGGTTCCCTTTCACACTGTCCTTGGGGGAGGAGAGGAGCCAGGTTGACAGAGACTCTGCTCCGTTCAACATCCATCTTTCAAAATCATCTCCATTTGGGCCAGCTGTATAGGGAAAGGAACACGGTGAGGCATCTAGGAGATCTTTATGGGTTGTGACTAGAAATGATCCACATTACTTTTTCTCCCTTTCCATTGGTGCATCTCAGTCATACAGCCACACCTAAGTGCCAGGGAGACTGTGAAAGACAGCCTGGATGTGCACCAGGGCAGAAGAGGAGAACCCAGAGTTAGGTCAGCAGCACATGATCTCTGCTAGATGGGCTCAACAGAACATTGATCCCTTGTACCCTTAAACCAATCTGATTTTTCCCTTGAGATAACTTTCGAGGCGACTTAACACAGCACCCCATACCACATCAATACTTGCAACATTCCAGTTTTTCAAAAGTATCTTCCCTATGTTCAGCTGCATGCTCCACTCTGATCTCACACGTCATAGCTCTCTGGGAACAAGTTCGAATGAGTATAACAGTATACATCATCTTGTTCAGGCTGTGACCACGTAGGCAACATGATGAATGTGAAGACCATGTTTTTAGGGTCATACATAGGTTTGGGTCCTTACTTTCGACTTCATAGCTTTGTATTCTTGGGTAAGTATCTTAAACTCTTTGAGTCTTAGACTCAACATTTTAATGAGGAAAACAAAAACAGAAACAGAAAGAAAAAGTAATTTACCTCCCAAAGTTGTCAAAGGAGTTCAGAATTTTTTAATGTAAAAATAATGCTTAGAAATTAAAATCTTAACTCTGAGTCTCAATTTTTTGTGTTAAGATAGCTATCCATACCTATCTCTCACATAATTCATTTTCATAAACCAAGAATGGAGGTTGAATTTCCTTAAATGATGTTTTAGCATCTATGATGACAGTAATATTTTTTTCTTTACCCATTAAGATGATTAATGTAAGAATAATCAGTTATATTCCTCCCCCTAAATTCTGCCAATCATGCATTATCTAGGGCCATGTTTAGTGCATAGTTGGTGCTCTTCAAACACTTGCTGAAGGTCTGACTGTGTTCAAACCAATACCCCAGAATTAACAACAATCCAACTTCGTTGCAGGCTAAAACTCTGAAGAGTCTGCTATGATTGTGATGTGCATATTTTCTGTCTCAGATGGGATTGATCCAAGAGAAAGGAACTTGGATAGGCTCATTTAAAGCTTGCCTGCTTTAAATTTGAAGTAAATTTGGTAGTAAAGTTTGGTAAACTCTTTGAAGTAAAGTTGAATTTGAAGTAAAGTTGGTAAACCCTTTTATCTCTTGGTTTTCCTTCCTCTGAGATATTTAGTACAAATTGCTTGACTGACATATGGGAAAAAGATAAGACATTTTCTACACTTCAGTGAGGATTAACAAAAGAACTGTTTACACTCCTAGAGATCAGCTGGCATAGTGACCATGGACTTCTGAGCTTCCAAGGATCACAGTCAAAATGTTCAGAACCAGGGAGAGAAAGGGTGAAAAGAGAGAAAGGGCAGTTTCAGGAACAGCTGCCTTCTTCAGACCTTCCCCACCTAGGAGTTGCCTTCTTCAAAGTCTTCAAACAAAGACCAAGAAGAAAGCCATTTGTGTCAGAACCATGTCTCGTGCTGAATGCATAGAGAAAGCGCTCCCTTCCCTGCTGTGCTCCACGTGGAGATGAAATGGAAGCTGTCTGTTATACATTTGTGCCAAAGCCATCCTCCTTCCCAGGTAGAGTAGATTCTATCTGGGTCAGCCAATTAACCAGCCCTTGTCTTAAATTTCTCCACCTTCTCTCAACGCTGCCTGCAAAGATTTATTGGACTCAGGAACTATAAGGCTCTTCCTCTCCTGGACGTTACCAAAGAAATGAGGAGGGATCTCAGTAATAAATAGGAAAAAAAATTGGATTATTAGTGAGAGTGATGACTACTGCTGATGAAGTAATATCTGGATATAGGGAGTAAGGAGTGAGTGTTGAATTTAGGTAAGACAGTCCATCCAAGAAGGCCCTTCTGTGTAGAGGGCATGTGAGCTGAGCCTGGCTGCTGAGGAGGAGTCGAGGGCGCAGTCAGACATAAGTCTGAGCACAGACCCTTCTGGAAACAGGGGACAGCAAGGGCTAAGACACTGTGGGAACGTTCTTGGCTAGTTCAAAGAATAGAAAGAAGACCCTTGTGTCTAGAGTGGAGTCAATATGGTGGAAGGTGTGAGAACAGAAGATTCCAGGTCAGTTAGTTCCTCATAGGCCACGGGAACAAGTGAGTTTAGATTTTATCCCAAGTGTGATAAGAAACCATTTGTACCTACTAAGAATTTATTCATTTTTGTTTGTTCCATGTGGTTAAATATTCTGTGCTTACTGAAAGTTCTTTTTCAGGTGTCTTGAGCTCTGCACTCAAAATCTTAAAGGCTGTCAAATTGCAAAAGAAACAGACAATCATAAAAAGAACTTTAAAAATATTTACTGACACTTGCAAATTGCCAACTCTTGAATGGCAAACTTTATTCCTTTGTAATTTCCTTTGCATTTAGGACAAAGTAAAATCTTTTATTTTTTCCAGATGATTGTAATGAGGACTTCTATTTAATGTATCAGAAATTACACCATTATGAAGGCCCTATTTCCAGAGGGTGATTGCTAAAAGCCATGTTCTTTTTTAAGGCATGTTTTCTATTCAAAAGCACTTATCTTTGCAAGAATGAATGAAGTGGTTAAGGGAATCGGTGCTAATTAGGAATGACCAGCTGATGATCAACTCCAGTCCCCTTTTTCTTCTTGGTATGTTTTTCTGTGAGTTTTATGCAAGCCATTGGCATTTATTATAAATTCTTTCTTGTTTATGAAAACATAGATTTCAATTATTTATTGCTTTGATTTCTATAGTTACATTTGTTTGAAGTTTGTCCACTTATGAGAAGTCAAGGTTTTGCGAGAACAAGAAACTATAGACTATTTCATTTAAGGCATAAAACCTCCAAGTAGAAACTAACGAATATGTCAGGTTGATTTAAATGAAACTGTAGCTCTGAGACGCATGTGTTGGAAAATTGAGATTTGATGTGGTTTAAGGTTTATTTTTACTTCGTGCTGTCTGTTCTTCATTAGATCTATGGCAATGCCATGGGGACACATGCTACCACAATTTTGTTTCTCCCCCAAATTGTTTGGAACTCAGGATTATTAAAGTGATGCTTGGAAACAATGAGTTTTTGATGGTGGTTCGTAAAATGTCTTGGGAAACTTGATGAGGCTTGTGATTGCTGTTGTGTTAAGTGCTCTTTATTCCCATTCATTATGCATTCTTTTGGCTTGAGCTTTGGCTTTTGGGTTTTGGATGTGATCCTACACTAAGTGGTACCCATCCCCTAAGTAATGAAGTGCTTTTGGGTATGTTTTCTGGAGCCGACCCACTTGCATTGCAAGAGATGCAAGTGAATGAGCTAGGTATTGCTTATAAGGTTTTGATGTCCCCATAGTCCCTGGCTACAAGTGAAAGCAGGCATTCAGGTTTAGCAACCCTTGACAATGGGTGACATTAAAATGTTGAGAACTTAGTGGAAATTCTCCAGTTATTCCCACATGAAAAATAAAAGACAGTGGTCAAGCCGTGCTTTGTCGTGAGTAACTGATCCAAAGCTACAAAGCACAGGTAGAGATGATGGCCACTTAGATTAACAGAGCAATGGGAATAGTGGTAACTGCTAGGGAATTTCTGCTGGCATTCATCTTTTGGTTTTTACTTACTGTAAAGTTAATAGATGTTTATGGGAGTTGTAATTGGGTGGGACTCAAAGTATTGTACTGACCTCAAAGTATAATGTAACATAAGGATCATTAGTAAAGTATAATATACATGTTGAAGAACCAATGTAATTTATCCTTTTTCCTCCTACCCCCTTCCAGCCACACTGTTGAGGAGGGTCTTTTGTTTTGCTGCTTCTCTATCAAAACATGTGGAGATACATATGGAGTACACAGAAAGAGGATAGTATATTTAGATTGATGTGCTTAGTGAAAAAGTAGCTTGGAAGAGAAGGGGAAATTAAGATAAGAGACAAATGAATATGTGGACAGGGAGAGAAATTTTGGAGGGCTTTAGGAGAAAGAAAAGTGAAAGTGGAATAGCTCCTATGGGATGTGTGGTTTGGGGAGATCAAGTGGTAAAACAACTTTTTTTTTTTTTTTTTTGCGGTACGCGGGCCTCTCACTGCTGTGGCCTCTCCCATTGCGGAGCACAGGCTCCGGACGCACAGGCTCAGCGGCCATGGCCCACGGGCCCAGCCGCTCCGCGGCATGTGGGATCCTCCCAGACTGGGGCACGAACCCGTTTCCCCTGCATCGGCAGGCGGACTCTCAACCACTGCGCCACCAGGGAAGCCCGGTAAAACAACTTTTTAGGAAGCTTTACTGTGTAAAAAGATAAGGAGGTTTGCTGAATATTGTGAGATGCAATTTTCCATTAATCCCTTTATACACTCTGAAAACATTTCAGTAAAGATATCCACATTTTTCTTCAATACTCTTGGAGTTAAGGTTGTGCTTCCATCTCGTGCATCACCATGCTGAGATGGGATCTTTCTATTTGACAGGCATATAGATCAGGATTTTGATGGAAGAGCTTAAGGCAGTATATCAATAAATTAGGTTATACAGATAAAATAGAATATGCAAAAAAAGATAATACAACTTTCCCCTACTACCGCACCATAAAATAAGATCATACTCTGTATAATGCTTTGTAACCTGCTTTTCCCACTAAATATATTTACATACTGATACATATCATTGTATCCCATTTGAAGGTTACACAATATTTTATTGTGCAAGAGATTGCAATTGATTAGTTCATTCTCCTATTTTTGGACAACGAATTGTTTGCAGACACTTCATTTCTATAAACAGTACTGCAACACATATCCATGTAGCTAAGTCTTTGGGTATATCCTAATCTGTTTTGCTGGGACAAGAATTGGTGAGGAACAAATCGTTCGGAAATAAAGGATCAAATTATAAGAGGTATCTAATATTTCCTGGGAGTGAATTGCCAAATTAATTGAGGCAAAGCAACTAAAGAATCCAGGCAACTAAAAAAAGTAAAGAGTTTCAGCATAGAAAAGTATGAAAATTAAGCAAAGAAAACTCAGAAAAATATTACAAGATGAATCAAAAAAGGTTTGCAATTAATAAAAATTATTTTCTTAAATCTGTCCTGTAGTTAAATGGACCAGTGAGATGTTATAAATATGTCATAAGTGGACTAGAAAATATACTTAGTACACATAAATGCAAATTAATGTAGTCATTAAGTAATGTATCATGTCAAGAATGACACAAAGAACCTAGCAAAAATCCAAAGAAAAAGCAATAGTTAAGATGTATGAGAATCAATTTTTATGAGAATAGATTCCAAAGATTACGCTCTCACACAAAGACTAAGAGCTTATATGATTTTGGTTAATGAAAGCATGAAGCCAAGGTGAGGTGAAGGAGAGACATGCACCCCTTTGTTTTCCTTATTTCATAAAACAAGAAACAAAGAACACCCTTTGAAATTTGACACTGTTCTAAGAAAACAAAGAGGAAATAACATAATCTTTTACTAACCAGAATTTGGAGATAGTGTGTTTTATATTTTTCTTTGTATGCAGTATTTGCTGTCTTTTTTCATATATGTGGTTGATGTCATGTCCAAATCAGTTAGGAATGTGTTAAGCTGCAAGTAAAAGAAAACTCAAGAGATCCTTTAAGAAAAAAAAAAAAAAAGGTTAAATTTTCTCATATAACAAAAAGTCCAGAGAAATGAGGCTCCTGATGTCTGTTTAGCAGCCCAGAATGGGGTCAGATACTATGGCAGTGTATTGTATTGTCATCTCCCAAATGAACCACACTTTTCAGTCTCTTGCCTTTGTGTAGTCCCCTGGCCTTGGATTTGTGCTTAGCCTGCGAGAAGGTAGAGGAAATGATGTGAACGTGCTCCATTTTTGTCTTGGACTTTCTTGTTTAGAATTCCATGGTACCAAAAACAGGCTCTTCCTTCCTCTCTTAGCTTCTTTCTATCATAAAAGCTTGGCCCATCTTGCTATTTAGAAATATGTATAGACATGGATGAAACTTTATATTCCTAACTCTGTTAAAACTTCAACTGCAATACAGGAAACCTCAGTAATAGAGGGTTATGGCTTTACTCACAAGATTACTCTCTGTCTCTGTTTCAGTTTGTGCAATGAAAATTTTGCTACAGCTGACAAGAACAATTTATTTCGTCTTGGGTTTTACGATGAGGTGAGACTAGGGATCCTGTGTGCCAGAATTCACTAAAGCCAAGGGTTTGTAAGCCACCATGCTCTTCTAAGGCTTCTGTTTTCTTCTGATTGGCACATTTGCAGTTGGTTACAACTCGTGGGAGAGCATGCGATGTGGATTTCCACCATGTTCGAGTGAAAGATTTAGGCACCATGTACAGTGGTGAAGAAAAAACGTTGTCTTAAGAGTTATAACTGTATGGAAACCTTGTATAAATGCACATTGTAGGACATTTTCTAAAAAAAAAAAATGGTTTTTACTAATGTCTCCACCATTATTGATCCTTCACAGGTTTCTGGAAATGAAAGCAAGATAAGAATAAATAAGTATCTTAAGGCTTGCATATGCAAGAAGAATGTGCTAGACTAGTGATTCTCAAACTTGAATGGGCATCAGAATCACCTGGAGGGCTTGTTAAATACAGAATGGTGGGTCCTATCCCCAGAGTTTCAGATTCAATAGGCCTGGGATAGGGCTGAGAATTAGTACGTCTAACAAATTCACAGGTGATGCTGGTGCTACTGGTTTGGAGACCACGCTTTGAGAACCACTGCGTTGGAAATATGGTAGACCAGAGTCAAACATGTAAATGTCAGCAGGGGTCAATCAGATATGTAAACAATGAAATAGGATTGAGTGCCAGACAACAGAGAATATTGAAAACTAGAGATCTGGAGACACAAGTTTCTGGTGAAAGGGGGCAGCCACCAACAATCTTCGGCAGATTGTATGTTGTGTTGCTGGGTGACCTGATTTCTAAAGAGCAGCTGGAAATACATATTTTAAGAGTAATTTCTCAGTTTGCATATGTTGAACACTAACTAAAATAGGATTTAAATAATACGTGAGTCAGATAAATGTGTCTTCAGGTTGGATGTGGCCGTGCAGTGGCTGAAACGTAACTCAGTCCACCCCACCCTTTCACTCCCCAGCCCAACAGTAACTCACACTTGAATGTGCACCTGTTTTGATTAAATGTAGATGTTGAAATTTTTGTAGCACTTCCTCTTGATACAACCTTCAATAATGCGTATGTCTATTTTTGGTAACAACATTTAAAGAAAGAGTAGCCATAAGATCATGTTTATTACCATCTTTATTCATCTTTGATTTTTTTTTTCTCTCCTCATAACTCCTGGCCTCTGAAATGTTTTTAACAGAAAATTTCACTAAATAGCCTTAGTACAGCTCATAAATGTAAGGAATTATAAATGGCTAAAGATAATAGTATTCTCCTACCTTCAAAGTCTGACGCACCAGTAAAGTTAAGAGTTGGTACCGTTTGGAAAGTTAAGAGTTGGTACTATTTTGAAAGTTAAGAATTGGTACCATTTGGAAGCAAAGAAGAAGAAAGCATGTTGATTTGCATGGGTTGCGTTCTTAGCCTTTTATTTCTTAAATCAGTTAAAGTGATTTACTAACCATCTGGTCACCTACAGATTCAGGAATAAACCACTGCCAAAATACAGCAAGAGATCTTGCAAACAGTTTGTGTAAAAGAATAAAATAAAATCCTGGTCAGTTTATCCGTCTTCATTAATGATTCATAGTATAGTTCTTTTTCTTTTTCCACTATGACTAGCAAGTATCATGTGGTTATGAGAGGCCATTATACAAAATCATTAAAACATGCTTAACTGTACTGTGTTAATTATGCAATGATAAATTATTCTTTATTTCTTCATTAACAGTATTGTAGCAGTAGAATTAGCATTGTTTGTTCCTTTTTGGAGGAAAAAATCATTAATATTAAAAAATGAAAATTCTAGAAACGTAATGTTGTGGAATGACAGCTTTAATTTGATTTTTAAAATCCTATTTGCTGCTCCCCTCAGCTATAAAAGTTTAACCATTATGTCACTGTAATTACATCGGCTGTTTATCTCTTCTTCCATGGTTACATCTAAGTCTGTGTAACAAACTGAGGGCCAGCATTAGACTCTGAATCAGGAGACCTAAGGGATCTTACTAAATCTTCTGCTGAATTGAATCTAGTAATATAATTTAAATCTCTTCTAGTTTTACTCTCTGCCATTGAATCATTTCATTGATGAACAACAAACAATTCAATAAATGCTTATGAAGCACTGTTCTAGGCACCGTGGAAGATAGGTAAACTACCTAGATGAATATTAATTCTCTGCCTTGTAGTATTGACAGTTTACCTTGAAAGTTAGACATTTATATAATCAACATAAAATAAAATGTAATCCCTGGGGCTTCCCTGGTGGCTCAGTGGTTGAGAGTCCGCCTGCCGATGCAGGGGACACGGGTTTGTGCCCCAGTCCGGGAGGATCCCACATGCCACGGAGCGGCTGGGCCCGTGAGCCATGGCCGCTGAGCTTGCGCGTCCAGAGCCTGTGCTTTGCAACGGGAGAGGCCACAATAGTGAGAGGCCCACATACCGCAAAAAAATAAAATAAATAAATAAATAAATAAATAAATAATCCCTGGCGTGGGGTGGTGCAAAGGCAATACAAGGACGTAGAAAGGAAAACGAGTCCGGCTAGACTGTTTAGTAAAACTCGAGCTTGGCCTCAAACAATAAAACAACAACAGTAACGACCAACACCACAATGTACTGATCCTTTACTCTGCCTGGGATGCTAGCTCTAAGAGTTTTCATGCACAAGGTCTTTAAATCCTCATGAGATCTCTATGAGTTTGGTCCTAGTATTGTCCCATTTTACAGGTGCAGAAACACAGAAGATTTTATTAGCTCAGTGGTTCTCCACGTTCTGGTCCCAGGACCAGAAGTATCAGAGTCACATGGAAATTTATAAAAAGTGCAGATTCCTGTGCCCTCCCCATCCCAGTCTTACTGAGCGAAAAAACTCTGAGATTGGGACAGCAATCTGTGTTTTGACACACCTCCCAGGGCATTCTGATGTTCACTGAAGTGCAAGAATCACAGCTTCAGGTGAAGAGGATAGGGCAGCAGAGGGTCTAACAGATGACATAGAGGTTATGATGCCTGGTCATTGGTCCCATCTTTGGCACTTACTGCATGTGTAACCTTTAATATGTTACTTAGCCTCTTTAAATCTCAGATTTATCATCTGTAAAATGGGGAGAGCAGTTCTCCTTCCTCCTCATCACTGTTGTGAGCATTCAATGAGATTCACACATATATAATTGTTAGCATAGGTCCTGATACAAAGTAACTTTCAATAAATGGTAGCTCTTATTATAGTGATTGTCATCACATCATCATCACCACCATCACCATTGTTATCCCCATCCAGGCGAAGAGAGCAGCATGAATTAAGGAAGGGAGGGGAGAGTAAATAGTTTTCCTAGGCAGAAGGTTAAGGGGACCAGTTCTCTCTTTTGCAGAAGAAGCAGGTCACAAATAATGAACTGAAATATTAAAGCTTCAGTATTTATATCCTTCAAAAAACCTCTTTGATTAATCTTCCCCCACAGGGACTTTTTTTTTTTTTTGGTGTGCTTTCTTTGAACATGTATGGATATAGCCTGTCCTGAATAAATTCCCAGTTTTTCATGGTACCTTATAATTGTTCTAAGTTGAAAGACACACAAAGCATCTCTCTGGAGTAGCCAGCCAAGTCCCCTGGGTCTCCCGTTTCTTTAATGCTCTCCAGGGGGAGAGTTGAGCAGCTCCTGTCCTGGAATCAGACTGGATTCAAAACCAGCTCCGCCACTCACCAGCTGTTTGACTTGAGGCCAGTGGCCTAAGGTTCCTCATCTATTAAATGGGATGATATTAAATTAAGTTGTTTCTTTGTTTTAAACAGGATTATTAAGATATTTAATTTAATTGTTAAATTAAAAACAGGAGTACCTTTGGGTAGGATCACTGGGGAAATTGGAAGAGATAACGCAAGGAAAGCTCTTATCTCCTTGCCTAGAAGATAAGAAGCTCTCAATAACAATCACATCTTCCCTCCCTCCCTCCCCCTCCCTCCCTCCTTCCTCCTCCCTCCCTCCCTCCTACCTCTTCCCTCCCTCCCTCCTTTCTTCCTCCTCCCTCCCTCCTCTCCTCCTCCCTCCCTCCCTCCTACCTCTTCCCTCCCTCCCTCCTTTCTTCCTCCTCCCTCCCTCCTTCCCTCCTCCCTCCCTCCTCCCTCCCTCCTTCCCTCCCTCCCTTCCTCCCTCCCTTCCTCCCTCCCTCCTTTCTTCCTCCTCCCTCCCTCCTCCCTCCCTCCCTCTCTCCCTCCTTCCCTCCTCCCTCCCTCCCTTCTTCCCTCCTCCCTCCCTCCCTCCTTCCGTCCTCTCTCCCTCCCTTCCTCCCTCCCTCCTTTCTTCCTCCTCCCTCCCTCCCTTCCTCCTCCCTCCCTTCCTCCTCCCTCCTTCCCTCATCCCTCCCTCCTTCCCTCCTCCCTCCCTCCTTTCTTCCTCCTCCCTCCCTTCCTCCCTCCTCCCTCCCTCCTTCTGTCCTCCCTCCCTCCCTCCCTCCTTCTGTCCTCCCTTCCTCCCTCCCTCCTTCTGTCCTCCCTTCCTCCCTCCCTCCCTTCCTCCCTCCCTCCTTTCTTCCTCCTCCCTCCCTCCTTCCCTCCTCCCTCCCTCCTTCCCTCCTCCCTCCCTCCTTCCCTCCTCCCTCCCTCCTTCCCTCCTCCCTCCCTCCTTCCCTCCTCCCTCCCTCCTTCCTTCCTTTGCCTGGAGAGTTAAAGGAGGATGCCACCCATGGGTTTGTGAGATTCTAAAATGTTACAACTTAGCAGGACGGGCAAGAAAACAACAGTGTATACTTGCCAACTCTTTCCATTGCTTTTTTTCTAAGTGATAAAAGGTGTGTGCACTGGTCAGCTTGAGGGTAGGCAAGCTGGCGTAAGGGAGATAAGAGGGATGGAGGGTCAAGGAGCAGAATTGCCGTAGACTCAGTAGCTGCTTAACAAACCTTGGTGGAAAAAGGGGTTAAAGGAGATATACCTTCTGGTCTCAAATACGCACCTGAGAAGATACTCTGGGAACCCTTTCAAGTATATTGCCAGGCTTTAAGTTTCCAGAGTATGATTTTGTCTAAACACACTTCTGTTACAATCCAGTTATAGGGCTTTGGCCAAGTCACGTTCCCTTCCCTCTGCCTTTTTGTTTTAAGTAAACGAACAAATTATTGTAGACTTGCTGGCATGTATTTGGCCTACTCTGTGTTAGGCACTACGTTCCTGTATCAGTATTACAGAATGGTCACTCTAAGTCCTTACAGTACTATCCTAGAAAAGGGAGGATTATTACTCTCTGTTCATGGAGGAGTAACAAAAGATGAAGATAGGCTAAGAATTCTGCTCAAGGGTCAGGGTTAGCATAGGGTGTTCAAGTTGGAATTCAAAACCATGTGTATGGACTCAGAGACTGAACTCTTAAATATTACCCCAGGAGAAAAGTGAGCAGATTGAGACAGAGAATTAATAGGGTTCACATCTCCAACTAGAATACTATGGATTCCACCCACCCACTAGTTTTTACATATCCTACTTGGATTTTAACTTACATTCTAGCAATTCCCTATATGCTAAAATAATAAAATTTCCTTCAATCCTATATTTCTAATTTTTTAATATTTCTGTACTGCCCTTTTCCATGCCAGCCTTTACTATTCTGCTGTCTGCTCTCTTGATTTTTAAAACCTTCAGAAATGCTAGGCAACTCTGCTCTTTTTCCAGTGAAGAGTAAAAATTATTTCTATCATATCATTTGCACTGCATCTGTGGTAGCTGGGACTAGGTCAAACACTGAATAAATAAAATAAAAGAATAAAAAAGTAGCCAGAGCGACTATTTTAGATGTGAAATTGAAGGTCTCAGATTCTCCCAAAGGTTGATTTTCCTGAAGGATTGATCTGAAAATGAAGAGACTGTGCTTTTATATTTTAGATATTGTTATTTGTTTTGCAGAGGCAATGGAAAGATTGGCATATGGTTATAGGGCTAGCATGGAAATGTTACATTTATGAGCTCATGCCACTGGCCCGAGGGCTGTGTTCTCCTCACCTCCACTCACATACTAGCTTCTCTCTGTCTGTCTGTCTGTCTGTCTCTGTCTCTCTTTTTTCTTTTTTTTTTTTTGGTAAATCCTGATGCGGTAGATGAGATGGGGCATGCTTGAAGTAATTTGGCTGTTACTGCATATGGAAATATATTCATGAGTGATTAAGGAAATGTGACAGTTGAGTAGTGTGTGTTTTGTTCCTAAACTCTGGGCTGTTTTCCCATGGCGTGTGTGTCACATCCTCCAATCCCTCTGGCAGCTGCAAAGGAACAGAAGCCTTCACTGGCTTCTTGAATAGGGAATCATCCCACTGCGGAATCTTCCCCAAATTGACCTAAGCAAGCACTGTGTCAACATGTTTCTACCTGTATGGTTCCTATGTGTCTTCCCCTACTTGAAGTGAGTTGAGAGCTAGACTTCTGTCACCAGGCCATGGATCTTTTTCCATCTGAATACTATTATTTCTTCAGCAGTTTACACATCTAGGGCATTGAATGTTGCCGATATGTGCTTAGCAAGTCAAACTGGCAGACAGACTTGTTAGCATCATTAAATTGTACCTAGGCATTTGGATGCCCAAGATATGTGCAAGGTCAGACGGAAAATGGGGTAAATAGCTTTCTCAGCCTAGGATTTTACTATCTGAAACAGCTAACTCTTATATGAGCCAAGTGCAAAGGAAAATAGTAAAGTCTTTCCAGAGAAGATGTAGCCAGAGTGGATAAACAAAGGGAAAGGTGGGCTTCATGGCCATTTTAAAGGTTTTTTTGCTTACATTGTGCTAGGATGGGGGATACAGGGTGGGAATTTTACCTTATGTAAGTTCAGGTGATGGCTTCTTAAATTGGGCTTTCTGGGTTCCAAATATGTGAAACTATCTCAAGTTGGTTTAAGCTGAAATGGAAAGTTTTTTTCTAAGGGTATAGAGATGTCTCCGTGAATCACAGTATAGAATTCTACATAGCCTTGGAAGGTACTAGAACTGGTGGCTGGAAAATCATACAGACTCTCAATCCTGCATCTCTGTGCAACTGCTTTATTCTTCTGTCACTCTGCAAACTCATTTCTTCTGCATCTGCTTATCTCTTTATGAGCAGGGGGTTCCAACCTCACATTTTCCAAGCTTGTACATTACAGATCCAACTACTCAAATATAGTCAGTTTCAATTAGTCCCTTCTTTACCTCCGGATATTTCCATATTGCTGGAGAGGATACTCTGATTGGCCTAGCTTGGGTTATGTGCTCACCCCTGTTCCAATCAAACTGAAGAAGTGGGGATTGGATAAATTTTATAATATGGTCATTATATAATATTGCTCATGGCACTGACATTGTAACAAACGTACATTAAGTATCTGTGCTTGGGTCTGGCTTCCAAGGAGTGGGTGAGAAGCTTGGAACAGAATCCCCATCTTATTTGTTTTCTATCCACCCCATTCAGTAGAGTTCCTAATTCTTTGGAATGCACAGTAAGTGCTTGTTTAGTGAAAAGTGTAGAGGCTGAATGAAGTCAAGACCCAGTTATGGAATGTCTGACTCTTTTCCTCCTTCAACCAATTGAGCCTTTCCTTTTAGTGTCTTATTACAGTGATCACTTCTCATGATTGTGAGAGTGCAGATGGTCACTAATCATCTCAAGGAGAGGTGCAAAATTCCCCTGGAATGAATTTTAATTCAAATTTAATTTTTAAAAAATCACATAAAAACACTTGGGTATAAGGGAAAAGGGGGTTAACACAGAAAGAGAGGTCAGGGAATTTAACCTTGATTAAGAGTTGGAAAATCATTCATTTGTTTTTGAAGTTTCTTCTTACTGGAAATAAAGTTTAATTTTCCAAAATTTAGTCATAAAAAGAGGTAGCTGGACATAGAGTCATTTCTAAGTTCTTAAAACTTGAGGTCATCTTTTGCACTGTAGAATTTTTAACCCATTGTTAAAAAAACAGTAGAGGACATGGAAGAGAAACAAAAGGAGATAGCATTTGTTGGTGAAATCTGGGTTTAAAACCAGATATCTAGATTCACATCCAGCCTCTGCTACTTTTATGTAATCTTAAGCCAAGTTTCTTTATTTTATTGCTCATTGGTAAAATGGGGATGGGGTAACTAAATAAAATGTTTATACTGGTGTTTAAAGAGTTAGCAAATATAGTCTCTCACATGGTATATTAATTGAGACCTTTCCAGTTCATGTAAATAAAAGATTGCAGATATCTAGGTACATAGGTTAGTGACAGTTTGGGATAAAACTCATGCCAAATCATAAAACATGAATGTCCCATGATATGTGAATCACCTTTTATAAGTAAGGACAGTCTAATCCCATCTGTAATCTCCTCAATTGTGGTTTATAGGATACGTGTTACTCTGTTTTTTCATCCCTCAATATATGTTGAGTTGTCTCTGCTCTGTGTCCTCAACTGGTCCTGCTGGCCAAATCAACCTGTTACTTTTTAAAAATCCTGCTGTTTTCATAAAGTGTTATGAAGTGGTGTTTGAGTGCCCACAGAAAATTGCACATTGTCCTCCTGGGGAACCTGAGAAGACATTTGATAGAATCTGACTGACATTTGATTCTGGTGTGTGCCCTTCTTTTGTTTGCTCAGTCATTTGTGCTTTGGGTCCTTGGCTAATGTTCCCAACAGTCCTGACTACTTAGGGTTTCTAGCAACATCTATTGAAGACCAATATTAATTTATCAAGCATGAGTTTCTTTTCCATTCCCAGGATGTAAAGAGTGTATGTGTTTTGAAAGTGGGGTTTTGATGACCTGTTTGTGCCTTTATTCTTTCCCCACAAGAGTGACCCTCCATTTTTATAATCAAAGGCAAGGAAGAAGGCAGATTCACTTTCCAGGCAGTTGTACCAGAACACAAACATTTTATAGCATGAGGGATGTTGGTAATTGCTTTGGGAGGGAACATTTCCGTCTCAGAAATCAGAAGCTACCTCTGTATTTCAGGCAGTTCATCACAGATGTCTCCCGCAGAGGCTTTTATCCACAAGTATGGAAGAGTTTACGCTGTTGTAACATTTGATACTATATTAGACAACAGAGGGTAGTAGGCAAATGTGAGAAACTTACATTTCCTTGAACCTTTGAATGATTACAAGCATTATGTTTCTGGTAAATGGCTGTAAAAATATAATGGTATATACCTTGAGGGATCATTAGGAAATTCAGGAATGCAAGTACATAATTTTGAGATTGATGTTATTGAGTTATCTTTAAATTTGCACAGAATTTTCTACTGGCCTCTGCATTTTCTAATCCTCTTTCATATTACCTGATTTACAACCAAACTACAATAATAAACAGAGGTTACAAAGAGTCCTTTTAATAAAGGTCTGTATAAATGAACTCTTAAGCTATTACCTAAATTCTTGCTCCTTACTTCTTGGTACATACCCTTCTCAGCCAGAATGAATACGAGCTTCTTTCTGGGGGTTTGTGTTCTTCTGGATTTTGAAACTTGAACTATCAACGCTTCTGGTCATTTGGTACATGCAAAATAAGACATAGAGACATAAACACAGGAGAAAGAGTGATGTGAGAAAAAAAATAATTTGATATCATTGGCGCTTTTAATACTCACTTGACGAACCTAAATGCCAGAAAAGAATTGGCAAAATAATAATTAGCAGCAGCAGTCAGGGAAAAACTAAACACATACTATGTAAAAAGGTCAAATTTCCAACTTACTGTTACAAAAGCAGTTAACTGCATGTCTGTCTTCTCAAGAGACGCACAGCTTTGGATTGTAGCCTAAGAAAAAGTATCAATTTCAAATCAGCAAACTTCTAAATACAAGCAGTTGCCTATAGTTATGTTGTTTTAGTTAGTGTCCCTACTCTTGTTCATCAGGAATGTCTTATTTATGTTAATTCAACATTGTTACAAAATTTCTAGTAAGAAAGTCCTCTTCCTCTGGGAGATCCTTGGTGAGGCATAGTGAGTTTCAAGCTAATAATTGGCCAGAATTCCGAACTTCTTGCTTTTGATTGCTCTCTCCACTGAGCAAGGAAGGTTTGGCATAGGTTTGGCCTGAGAGTCAAATCCAGCTTGCAGGCTGTTTGTGCAAATAAAGTGTTATTGTCACACAAACACACCCATTCATTTAAGTATTTTCTCTGTCAGCTTTTGTGCTACAGTAGCAGAGTTGAGTAATTGCAATAGATCCTACCGTGCGGGGTCGGGGTGGGGGTGGGGGGTGGGCATTTACTTCCTGGATCTTTACAGATATGTTTGTTGATTCTTGACATGTGGTCATGATAGGCCAGGGAACGATGCTGCAATATCTATGCTTTGTTTTCCACTTAAGGAAGCAGAAGCTATCTTGAAAGAGAACACTTACATTGTATTTGTTTGAAGCAGGAGGAACTACCTCACACAATTTGTACGAAAATTCTTATGTAAATCCTGCAAGTTAACAATAGACATGAGCAATACAGGGCAGTTCATTAAATACTAAGAAAGACAAAAATTGCCTAAGGCTTTTCAAATATCTCCCCCCCCGCTTTTTTTTAAGATGCCTCTATGTAAATGCACAGGTATTTTAAACATAGCTTTATTGGGTGTTCTTCAGTGGTGGGTTCTCTGCAATGTATCTGCTCCTGGAAATAGCTTCACTGTCAGGAGACAAGGTCCCCGCCCTCAAAAAGCATTTCAGATACAGAGTGAAATTCTCTCCTCGTTATTATCCCTTTCTGGATTTTGCACCTCAGTTCTTGCACCATGTCACCATTGAAGTTGTCTTCAATGAGTGTTATTTGCTTTCCCATAATAGTAAAATAATAGAAAATATTGCCTCCATTCTCACACCCACACGCGATCAAATTTATAAAAATTATGAATGTTGATTGTGCGGTGAACCCCCTCCCCCGAGTCTTATTTCAGGTGAGGGGTGGAGCACAGTGAGCTGACATCACCCTTTAGCATCCTGCTCTCAATGTCTCTAGTAGACCGCTTCATTCTCCACCTATTCTCTTTCTGCCTCTGTGACAATGACTCTTTACATCCTTCCCATGTTATGTGTAAATTCCTCTGGGTTTCAGTCCCTGCGCCGACTCCCTTAAGATATTTCTACATTTCTCTTTATTATATAGAGTAATTTAGACCCGTCCCAAGTCCTCAAATCTTACATTTCTATATCCAACACTTGATTTTAGCAAACAACAGAATTTCCACTTACCAGGATCTACCTTTCTGAACTGATAGTGAGTTAATTACAAACTAATCCTTTTCATTTCATTTTCTCCTTATCATATGTGCTATTTCTGTGATTAACTTAATATGGTCAGTTTAAAATACAGGGCAAAGTGCATCTGATTTGCTAAAGAATGTGTGATGTTGTTAGAACATCTCAGTTTCAGATGTTCAGTATTAGTGAAATTTTCATGCAGCAAAGATTGAATACCAAATGGGGATATTAGTACCTGTGTGTCCATCTTAAGAAGGTGATACAGTGCTAACCCTTTAGAGCTCAGAAATGTAGCATCCTAACAGATATTATTTGGAATAGTGGTACTTGACTTATACTTTGGGAATCACTAGGTAACAGCTACTGCAATTTTTCATGGCTCGGCGATATTGATGACTCATGGCCATGATAAGGACGATGGTGATGGTGGTGAGGTCTGTCACAATTTGAGCATCTATTATTAGAAGATTCGCATGTGCCCCTTTGACATTCTCACGTTAACCCTTCAGAGTAGGCATCTTGTCTTCATTTTTCAGGTATGGAAACTGAGGCCTATCCCTCTCATCTCTTCATGAGAGTTCTCATGACGTCCTTCTCCTTTGTTTCCATTGTTCATGATGTAAAAGAGGTGCTTGCATGTACTGGGCAGTGGATCAGTTGTTTCCTTAACTGAGTACATCAGGATTGTGATGTGGGTGGGGACTTTCGTGAGGCAACTGCCTTGGACTGGGGGATCTGGGTTCTCAGACAGTTACAGATCTAATCACTAAAAGGGACATAACAGAACTTTCTAAGACTGCCCTTTTTTTTCTGAGTTACTAGTATTTTTTTCTCACTACCCCACATTTTTCATCCATTACCATATAATTGATCCCCTTTATCCATTTCACCCTCCCCAAGCCCCTTCCCCTCTGGTAACCACTACTCTATTCTCTGTGTCAACGTGTTAGTTTTTGTTTGGTTTGGTTTGTTCATTCATTTTGTTTTGTTTATTTTTTATATTCCACATATGAGTGAAATCACACTGTATTTGCCTTTCTTGGTTTGACTTATTCCATTTAGCATAATACCCTCAAGGTCCATCCTTGTTGTCATAAATGGCAAGGTTTCATCTTTTTTATGGGTGAGTAGTATTCCATTGTATATATATTCCACATCTTCTTTATTCATTCCTCCATTGATTGGCTCTTAGGTCATTTTCATATCTTGGCTATTGTAAATCATGCTGGGATGAGCATGGGGGTGCAGATATCTCTTCAGATTAGTGTTTTCGTATTCTTTGGGTAAATATCCAGAAATAGGATAATTGAGTTTTGTAATGAAGGCAGGCCTTGGATAACTCTCAGTCCCAGTCTCTGCGTGAGCACTTATTAGGTATGTGGAGTAAGCAAGTCACAACCTCCTGGTATCTCCATTTCCCCATCTCCAAAGCACGCATAAGTATACCCATGTCGCAGGATTACAAAATGAGTGATAACTTAGGTACGGAGCCTAGCTCAAGGCCTGGCACTTTGCAGGCATTCATTAAATGGGAGCTTGACTTGACAATGGTTTTGACTTTAACATTCCATCTAGAAACCTGTGGTCCAATACCCTCCGCTCCCCATGATTATTTGTTGCTGCTTTCTGCCTCACGTACAGGAAGGCACGCTCAATGGGATGGGAAGCGGGTGTTTACTACTTTCCTTCATTAGGTTTGGAGGCTGCAGGCTCTCTGAGCTCTGCATGGCGGGGAGGAGGAGGGGAGGGACTGTCTTTGTGGTTACGGTCACTTAGTCAGCGCGTAAGGTGCAGCCGTCTGTCCAGCTCCTGATCTCGGGTGGCAGAAAGGAGCATAGGAGGAGAGCAGAGGGGCCTGCGTGTGGGGAAGGCGGAGCTGCGGAGGCAAAGGCTTCAGTAAACTTCCACATTTCATATTGAAATTGTAGCAGGAGGTGTAACCAGGCTGACTTTTGTGAATGTTAAACAGTTTGGACTGGAGAGAGGGAAAAAAAGGCGTGGAATTAGACTGAATACCAACCTGACATAGACTTTTGCCTTCTCATTGCTATGCAAATAAGAATACATACAAGCACACAAGGTTGGACCCTGATGGCAAGCGTTTGGACTTATAGGGTACACTTTGCCTCTCGCCTCTCTGTGGCTTTAGCTCGCGGGGATTTCTAGCACAGAGGAATGTCATTGCATTTCACAATTCGTAAAGTTTATAGGCAGGAGATCTGGGGACCGCTTTCACCTTTTCCTGCACAAATGGCTCCAGGGACCCTAACCGATTCTAGAAAGCAGCAATATGTATCTCTGAAGCTAGAGAGCAAGGTACAGTTGTGAATTGGCTTATCCTTTCTTGCTCTGGACATTAACCAGAGTTGGCTTTTTATCCCCAGACATATCAATATAACAGCACAGGGGAACAGAAAGCAAATTGCCTTTGACCTCTTATTTACTAGTGCATTAAATTACAAGGGCACTATCTTCCACTTTTGTAGATTTGTAAACCAAATTTTCCCTGGTCCACTCAGAGGTCACAGGAATCGTCTGTCTCGAGATATTCTGGAGTGTATCTATGTTCAGACTTGTCCTTAAATGTTCCTAAGAGGAGAGACTGGAAATCTTCCAGGACACAGTCTGGTTTTCACACTGTGTCTTTTAAAGCCCTATCTGGGGGTAGGGAAGGCTGAGTGAGTGAGACTCGGACTCCCTCCTCCTCCCTCTTTTATGTGTGGGTCCTGTATTGCATTTCATTTGGTGCTTTGAAGGTTTTAAAATAAACCGCTTTCACAGAGGAGTTCTAGTACACAGGAAAGGAATCTGTGAATGCACTGTTTTTAGGTTGACTTAGCTAGTGTTTCTGCTTTTGGTAATAGGCAAAATTTGCAGAGGAATTAAGGATAAAGGGACCATGCATTATCCATTACATCTTTTTAAACATAGAAACATGACACCTGCATTATTTAAGAAACAAGTAGGCAATCCAATTAACATGTTATCAGGAGGAAGAAAGATATTTTACAGAAGCTTTCAGATTGAGCTTTTAAAAATATATTTTTTTAAATGAAAAACGTGCTCATATAATGAAACTTTTTATTGGATTTCTGAAATATCTGTGACACCAGCTCAAATTAGGAAAAGAGTATTGGATTCCCATGCACTAATTCTTTTCCCACTCCTTTATGGATAAACTTCTTTCATGATTCATCATAATTTGAAACAGGGAAAATATGTGGGCACGTTGTTGTGTATTCAGAATTGAGAGAGTCCCAAATCAGATGGACATTTGGCTTTCCTGGTACCACGCCTCTCAGAGGTCTGCAGTCAGTTTATAAGATACAAATATTCAAGCACAGTGAAACAATGCCCATGGTGTGATCAAAGACCAATAATGAGGGTGAGCCACGTTTACAACCGCCTGCAAGATTAGTTGTCACAGGGAAACTGTAGCTCTCCTTTAGACACACCTAAAATCCACCTATGCATCATTCATGCATATGTTTACATAAACACACACAGACACACACAGACACACACACACATCTCAGATGGGCTGTCAGTGATTAACAAATCAACCCCCTAAAGTAGTAGGATAATCTGAAAAGTTAATAGTGAACAGTGTTACAGCTCATAAGATTAGTTAATTAGACAAAGGCTTGCAGGCAAGATCTCTGTAGTCTCTTCTGCTAAAGTGATGGAACCCACTTAGGCAACTGATGAAAAAAGCGGTGTGAACACTCTTCAAGGGAGGGAATGAGGAATGTAACAGAATAAAACCTCAGCATAGCAGTAACGAGCTGGCAGAAGCATTGCCATCCAGTGATGGCCGTTTTTCAGTGCCGGAAAAGGCAGAGGCTTGGGGAAAAGATTTATAATTTTGGTTACCATCTTTCCTCCTGCTTCCAGGCAATTTTAATTACTTTTTAAAATCAGTCTCAAAACTTGCATTTCCCCACATGAATTGTTGACCTTCACGTTCAAGGACAACTAGGCAGAGTGCTTGTCCATAGGAGGTAATACATGCATTTTATTAGGTAAAGGATGGATATTTAGCCATATTCAAATTAAGACTAATATCTTATTATTTTAGAATTGTCTTAAGAAGAAAAATATGTTGGCAGATGCTTCCTCTTGTCCTGTAACTGGCTCTTTGTGATGCTTTCCAGGGGCCACAAAACTGTTTCTTTTTCCTTTGTACCAAAATTCACACATATAGTGACCTATATTGGCCAAGCAGGGGTTTCAAATAAGTGAAGCAGACTGTCTATAAAATCAAAAGGAGAGGTAAGATACTACTACTACTACTGCTGCTGCTACTAATGATAATAATAATAATTTGGAGCATAGTACCCAGGTTTTGTTTTTTTTTTTAACAATACATTTATTTATTTATTTGGTCACACTGTGCAGCATGTGGGACCTTAGTTCCCCAACCAGGGATTGAACCTGTGCGCCCCACATTGGGAGCGTGGAGCCTTATCCACTGGACCGCCAGGGAAGTCCCTGTACTTAGTTTAAAACTGACCTCCCAAATTAGGCGTTTGTTTTCATGATGGTTTGCTGGATTGTCTGATTAGAAGTTTTTCAATTAAGCTCTTATAACCCTGTAACTATAAGCAGAATCATGTACTATTTCAAGAGGTAATATAGAGACATCTGTGGTACCTTTAGTCAACTTGCACCAGTCGCAACATCCTGCATAACTGTAGTCTGACATCGCAACCAGGATTTTGACATTGATACAGCCAAGATACAGAACGTCGTCGTCAGCATGGATTCCTCATGTTGACCTTTGACAGCGATACTCATTTTCCTCACACTTCCATCCTTTCCTTACTCCGTGGCAACCATTAGTCTGTTCTCACTTCTATAATTTTGTCATTTCAAGAATAGTGTATAAATGGAGCATACAGTATATAACCTTTGGAATTGGCTGTTTTCACTTAGCATTATTCTCTGGAGAGTCACCCTGATTTTACTTTATATCGGTAGTTCATTCCTTTTTATTACAGAGTAGTATTTCCTGTCAGGGGTGCACCAGCGTTTTGTTTAACCGGTCACCCATTGAAGGACATCTGGGTTGTTTCCAGTTTGGGGCTCTTATGAATAAACATTCTGCTCTAAACATTTGTATATAGGTTTTTGTGTGAACACAAGTTTTTATTTCTCTGAAATAAGTAAGTGCCCAGCAGAGCAAGTACTGGGTTGTATGGCAGTTCACATTTAGTGTTTTTAAAAACTGCTCAACTGTTTTCCAAAGTGGCTGTGTCATTTTACATCTAGGCCAGCAGTGTGTGAGGGTTTTTCTATATTCTTGTCAGTATTTAGTGTTGTCACTATTTTTTTTTAAATTTTAGTCATTCTGTCATTCTTACAATTCTGTAGTAATATCTCATTGTGATTTTAATTTGCATTTCTCTAATGGCTAATGATGTCAAGCATCTTTTTACAATAAGTCTTAAAATGGGGTAGAATGATTTCTCCCACTTGCTTCTTACTTTTTAAAAATTGTTTCAGCTGTTTGAGTTCCTCCGCCTTTTCTATATAAACTTTAGAATAATCTTGTCTGTGTCTATAAAAAGTTTTGCTGGAATTTGATACAAATTTCAATCTATATATCAATTTGGGGAAAATTAGTATTTTTACTGTGATGATTCTTCTAATTTATGAACACATTATAGCTCTTCATTCATTTAGATTTTTAATTTCTTTCATCAGTGTTGTATCATTTTCAGCTTACCATTTCTGTACACATTTTGTTAGATTTACATCTAAGTATTTCTGGGTTTTTTTGAAAATTATAAATAGCATTGTACTTTGGATTCTGGCATCCATGTGTTCTTTGCTAGTATATTGAAATGCAGTTGATTTTTACATGTTTTATCTTGTATCCTATAATCTTACTGAACTCACTTATGTTGGTTCCGCAAGTTTTCTTAGGTTTCTCTACGTAGACCACCATGTCATTTATAAAGAGGGACAGTTTTATGTCTTCTTTCTGCTCTGTATGCATTTTATTTCCCTTTCTTGTGTTATTGTGTGGACTAGAATTTCTAACACTGTGTTGAGTAATGTGGTGGGAACAGACGTCCATGCCTCATTCCCATCCTTAGGGAAAAGTGTTTAGTCTGTCACCATTAAGTATAATGTTAGCTGTAGGGTTTTGTTTGTTTGTTTGTTTGTTTTGATACTCTTTACCAACTTGAGGAAGTTCCCTCTACTATTTTTTTCCAGAGTTTTTATCATGAGTGGATGTAGATTTTTGCCAGATGCTTTTTGTACATTTATTAATTTTTCTTCTTTAGCTTGTTAATATGGTGGATTACATTGATTGTTTTTAAAATACTGAGCCATCCTTGCAAACCCAGAAAAAACCCTATGTGGTCAAGATGTATAATTATTTTTTATATATTGTTGACTTATATTTGCTAATATGAGAATTTTTGCATCTATATTCATGGAAAATATTGGTCTTTAGTTTGTTTTTTGGTACTGTCTTTGTCTGGTTATGGTATCAGCGTAAGTAACTTCATAAAATGAATTATAAAGTGCTCCCTCTTCTTCTGTTTTCTGGGAGAGATTTTATAGAATTGGTGCTAATTCTTCTTTGAACATTTGATGGAATTCTCCAGTGAAATCATCTGGGTCTGAGATTTTGTGTGTGTGTGAGCTTTTTCTTTTTTTTTACATCTTTATTGGAGTATAATTGCTTTACAATGGTGTGTTAGTTTCTGCTTTATAACAAAGTGAATCAGTTATACATATACATATGTTCCCATATCTCTTCCCTTTGCGTCTCCCTCCCTCCCACCCTCCCTATCCCACCCCTCTAGGTGGTCACAAAGCACTGAGCTGATCTCCCTGTGCTATGCGGCTGCTTCCCACTAGCTATCTCTTTTACGTTTGGTAGTGTATATATGTCCATGCCACTCTCTCACTTTGTCACAGCTTACCCTTCCCCCTCCCCATATCCTCAAGTCCATTCTCTAGTAGGTCTGTGTCTTTATTCCTGGTTTACCCCTAGGTTCTTCATGACAATTTTTTTCTTAAATTCCATATATATGTGTTAGCATACGGTATTTGTCTTTCTCTTTCTGACTTACTTCACTCTGTATGACAGACTCTAGGTCCATCCACCTCATTATAAATAGCTCAATTCTGTTTCTTTTTATGGCTGAGTAATATTCCATTGTATATATGTGCCACATCTTCTTTATCCATTCATCCGATGATAGACACTTAGGTTGTTTCCATCTCCGGGCTATTGTGAATAGAGCTGCAATGGACATTTTGGTACATGACTCTTTTCGAATTATGGTTTTCTCAGGGTATATGCCCAGTAGTGGGGATGCTGGGTTGTATGGTAGTTCTATTTTTAGTTTTTTAAGGAACCTCCATACTGTTCTCCATAGTGGCTGTACCAATTCACATTCCCACCAGCAGTGCAAGAGTGTTCCCTTTTCTCCACACCCTCTCCAGCATTTATAGTTTCTAAATTTTTTGATGATGGCCATTCTGACTGGTGTGAGATGATATCTTATTGTAGTTCTTATTTGCATTTCTCTAATGATTAATGATGTTGAGCATTCTCTCGTGTTTGTTGGCAGTCTGTATAGTGTGTGAGCTTTAAAATCACAAATTAAATTTCCTTGTTAGTCACAAGGTGAGTCAAATGATCTATTTCGTATTAGGTGAGTTGTGATATTCTTAGGATTTTGAGTTGTTGCTCCATTTCATCTTAGTTGTCAAATTTACTTTTGTAGATTTCTTTGAATTATTCTCTAAGAATCCTGTTTATGCCATCAAGGTCTCTAGTGATATCTCATGTGTCTTTCTTTTTACTTTGTCACTCTTGCCAGAAGTTTGTCAATTTTATTGGGTTTTTTCCAAAGAAACAACCTGTTTCATTGCCTTTCTGTGTTGTTTTTATGTGTACAGTTTTATTTAATTTGGTTCTTTATTATTCCCTTCCTTCTTTTTACTTTGAGTTTTTTTTTTTCCTTCTTTTTCTAGAATCTAGAAGCTTGGATTATTGGTTTGAGACTTTTCTTATTTTCCAGTTCATGTGTTTAGCTCTTTAAATTTCTCTCTCAACACTGCTTTAGCAGTTTCTCACAATTTTTGATATATTATATATCCGTTTTCCTTTACTTTAATATATATTTTTGATTTTGCATGAGACTACTTCTTTTACCCATGAATTATTTAGAAAAGTGTTGTTTAGTTTTCAAGTGTTTAGAGATTTCCTCCTCAACTTTCTGTTACTGATTCAGTTTGATTCCATTGTGGTAAGAGAACATACTCTGTATGACTTCAGTTCTTCCAAAACGTTTGAGGTTTGTTTTATGATCCATGCTATGTCCTGTCTTGATATGTTTGTTACATGGGCACTTAAAAAGGATATACAATTTTCTGTTGTTGGGAGGAATATTCTGTAAGTATTGAGTAGGTCTTGTTGGTTGATGGTGTTTTGAGATGATTCTGTACCCGTCTTGATTTTCTGTCTAGTTGTTTTATCAATTATTGAAACTCCAGCATTGAAATCTCCAACTGTAATTATGGATTATTTATTTTTCCTTTCAGTTCTGTTATTTTTGGCTTAATATATTTTGCAGCTTTTTTTTTTTTTTTTTGGTACATACATGTTTAGAATTGCTACTTCTTTTTGGAGGATTGGTCCTTTCATCATCATATAATGCTCCTCTCTGTCTCTGATAATTTTCTTTCCTATGAAGTCCACTTTATCTAATATTCATATAGTCACTCCTGCTTTCTTTTTATCAATGTTTGCATTATATACCTTTTTCCTTTGTTTTACTCTCAACATGTCTGCATTTTTTAAAATAAATTTATTTATTTATTTATTTATTAAAAAAAAAAAAAGAAAATGTTATAGCAGCAGGTGGTTGCCAAATCTTTCCAATGGGACAATGAAGCCAGGCTGTGGAGATCTGCAGTGCCTATTCAATTAAACAGGATTATTTTATAGTTTAACAAGGGAATAGGCATCCAGGTATGGTATTTTAAAGTACAACTAACTGGAATACTCCTCCACATTTCTGCTGGAGTTATCTTTTTTTTTTTTTTTATTAGTTTCTGCTTTATAACAAAGTGAATCAGTCATACATATACATCTGTTCCCACATCCCTTCGCTCTTGTGTCTCCCTCCCTCCCACCCTCCCTATCCCACCCCTCCAGGCGGTCACAAAGCACTGAGCTGATCTCCCTATGCTATGCGGCTGCTTCCCACTATCTATCTACCTTACGTTTGGTAGTGTATATATGTCCATGCCTCTCTTTCGCTTTGTCACAGCTTACCCTTCCCCCTCCCCATATCCTCAAGTCCATTCTCAGTAGGTCTGTGTCTTTATTCCTGGTTTACCCCTAGGTTCTTCATGACATTTTTTTTTCTTAAGTTCCATATATATGTGTTAGCATACGGTATTTGTCTTTCTCTTTCTGACTTACTTCACTCTGTATGACAGACTCTAGGTCCATCCACCTCATTACAAATAGTTCAGTTTCGTTTCTTTTTATGGCTGAGTAATATTCCATTGTATATATGTGCCACATCTTCTTTATCCATTCATCCGATGATGGACACTTAGGTTGTTTCCATCTCCGGGCTATTGTAAATAGAGCTGCAATGAACATTTTGGTACATGTCTCTTTTTGAATTATGGTTTTCTCAGGGTATATGTCTAGTAGTGGGATTGCTGGGTCATATGGTAGTTCTATTTTTAGTTTTTTAAGGAACCTCCATACTGTTCTCCATAGTGGCTGTACCAATTCACATTCCCACCAGCAGTGCAAGAGTGTTCCCTTTTCTCCACACCCTCTCCAGCATTTATTGTTTCTAGATTTCTTGATGATGGCCATTCTGACTGGTGTGAGATGATATCTCATTGTAGTTTTGATTTGCATTTCTCTAATGATTAATGATGTTGAGCATTCTTTCATGTGTTTGTTGGCAGTCTGTATATCTTCTGTGGAGAAATGCCTATTTAAGTCTTCTGCCCATTTTTGGATTGGGTTGTTTGTTTTTTTGCTATTGAGCTGCATGAGCTGCTTATAAATTTTGGAGATTAATCCTTTGTCAGTTGCTTCATTTGCAAATATGTTCTCCCATTCTGAGGGTTGTCTTTTGGTCTTGTTTATGGTTTTCTTTGCTGTGCAAAAGCTTTTCAGTTTCATTAGGTGCCATTTGTTTATCTTTGTTTTTATTTCCATTTCTCTAGGAGGTGGGTCCAAAAGGATCTTGCTGTGATTTATGTCATAGAGTGTTCTGCCTATGTTTTCCTCTAGGAGTTTGACAGTTTCTGGCCTTACATTTAGGTCTTTAATCCATTTTGAGCTTATTTTTGTGTATGGTGTAAGGGAATGATCTAATCTCATACTTTTACATGTCCCTGTCCAGTTTTCCCAGCACCACTTATTGAAGAGGCTGTCCTTTCTCCACTGTACATTCCTGCCTCCTTTATCAAAGATAAGTTGACCATATGTACGTGGGTTTATCTTTGGGCTTTCTATCCTGTTCCATTGATCTATCTTTCTGTTTTTGTGCCAGTACCACACTGTCTTGATTACTGTAGCCTTGTAGTATAGTCTGAAGTCAGGGAGCCTGATTCCTCCAGCTCCGTGTTTCGTTCTCAAGATTGCTTTGGCTATTCAGGGTCTTTTGTTTTTCCAAACAAATTTTGAAATTTTTTGTTCTAGTTCTGTGAAAAATGCCAGTGGTAGTTTGATAGGGATTGCACTGAATCTGTAGATTGCTTTGGGTAGTAGAGTCATTTTCACAATATTGATTCTTCCAATCCAGGAGCATGGTATATCTCTCCATCTGTTTGTATCATCTTTAATTTCTTTCATCAGTGTCTTATAATTTTCTGCATACAGGTCTTTTGTCTCCTTAGGTAGGTTTATTCCTAGATATTTTATTCTTTTTGTTTCAATGGTAAATGGGACTGTTTTCTTGATTGCACTTTCAAGTTTTTCATCATTAGTGTACAGGAATGCCAGAGATTTCTGTGCATTAATTTTGTATCCTGCTACTTTACCAAATTCATTGATTAGCTCTAGTAATTTTCTGGTAGCATCTTTAGGATTCTCTATGTATAGTATCATGTCATCTGCAAACAGTGACAGCTTTACTTCTTCTTTTCCAATTTGGATTCCTTTTATTTCCTTGTCTTCTCTGATTGCTGTGGCTAAAACTTCCAAAACTAAGTTGAATAAGAGTGGTGAGAGTGGGCAGCCTTGTCTTGTTCCTGATCTTAGTGGAAATGGTTTCAGTTTTTCACCATTGAGAACGATGTTGGCTGTGGGTTTGTCATATATGGCCTTTATTATGTTGAGGAAAGTTCCCTCTATGCCTACTTTCTGCTGGGTTTTTATCATAAATGGGTGTTGAATTTTGTCGAAAGCTTTCTCTGCATCTATTGAGATGATCATATGGTTTTTCTTCTTCAATTTGTTAATATGGTGTATCACATTGATTGATTTGCGTATATTGAAGAATCCTTGCATTCCTAGAATAAACCCCACTTGATCATGGTGTATGATCGTTTTAATGTGCTGTTGGTTCTGTTTGCTAGTATTTTGTTGAGGATTTTTGCATCTATGTCCATCAGTGCTATTGGCCTGTAGTTTTCTTTCTTTGTGACATCCTTGTCTGGTTTTGGTGTCAAGGTGATGGTGGCCTCGTAGAATGAGTTTGGGAGTGCTCCTCCCTCTGCTATATTTTGGAAGAGTTTGAGAAGGATGGGTGTTAGCTCTTTTCTAAATGTTTGATAGAATTCGCCTGTGAAGCCATCTGGTCCTGGGCTTTTGTTTGTTGGAAGATTTTTTATCACAGTTTCAATTTCAGTGCTTGTGATTGGTCTGTTCATATTTTCTATTTCTTCCTGATTCAGTCTTGGCAGGTTGTGCATTTCTAAGAATTTGTCCATTTCTTCCAGGTTGTCCATTTTATCGGCATGTAGTTGCTTGTAGTAATCTCTCATGATCTTTTGTATTTCTGCAGTGTCAGTTGTTACTTCTCCTTTTTCATTTCTAATTCTATTGATTTGAGTCTTCTCCCTTTTTTTCTTGATGAGTCTGGCTAATGGTTTATCAATTTTGTTTATCTTCTCAAAGAACCTGCATTGTTATATTTAAAGTTACTTCCTTGTTGGCACAATAGAGTTGGGTCATGTTTTTTAATTCACTCTGAAGATCTCTATTTTTTAATTCAGTATTTAGACTGCTTCTATTTTATGTAATTATTGCTATTTTAGGGCCTAAGTCTGACATTTTACACTTGGTTTTCTATTTGTTCTCTCTAGTTTTCATTTCTCTCTTTTTCTTCCTACTTTCCTGTTGGCTGTTGAACATTTTTTGAACTCCATTTTGATTTATCTATAGTGTTTTTGAGTGCATCTCTTTGTATAGCTTTTTTAGTTGTTACATTATGCCTACATATCTTATCACAGTTTACTGATTTCATCATTTTACCAGTTAGAATAAATTGTGGAAACCCTACCTCCCTTTATATCTTTTTACCCTCCTCATTTATAATATTTCTTAAATGTGCCCTCTACATATATTTAGCACCTCATCAGACAGTGTTATAATTTTTACTTCAGCCATTAAAAATAATTTGGAAAACTCAAAAGGAGAATGTCTATTGTCTTTACTAATATTTTTGCTAGCCATGTATCTTCTTTTTTTCTTATTTCTTCTTTCACTATTTCCAAGATTTATTACTTTATTATTTTCTTTCTGTTTTAGAGAACTACCTCTGTAGCAATTTATTTGGAATAAGTCTGCTGGTCATAATTTCTCTTAGTTTTCCTCCATCTGAGAATGTCATGTTTTCTCCTTCATTCTAGAAGGATATTTTCACTGGATCTAGTTTTCTGTGTTGAAACTTCCTTCCTCTCATCATTTGAAAAATGTTGTGCCATTTCTTTCTGGCCTCCACGGTATGATGAGAAATCTACTTTCATTCAGATTGCTTTCCCCTATAGGTAAGGTGTCATTCTTCTTTCACGGCTTTCAAGATTTTCTTTGTCTTAAGTTTTCAGAAGTTTAACTGTGATATATCTTAAAATGGATGCATTTGGAGTTATTCTGTTTGGGGTTTGTTCAGCATGTTGAATGCGTAGCTTTATGTGTTTGGCAAATTTGGATGTATCCAGTTGCTATTTTAGCACTTTCTCAGCCCCTCTTTCATCTTCTTTTCCTCTGGGACTCTGATAGCGTAAACATTAAGTCCTTTGCTCTCATTCCATACGTCCTTGAGGCTCTGTTCATTTTTTCTTCTTTAGTCTATTTTTTAATCTACTGTATAGAGTGGGTAATTTCCATTGTTCAGTGTTCAAGTTCCCTCATCATTTGTTCTATCCCTTCATTCTTCTCTTGAACCCATCTATTAAGTTTTTTTTTATTTTGGTTATGTTAATTTTCACTTCTAAAATTTCCATCGGAGTCTTCTTTGTATCTTCTGTTTGTTTGCTAAGATTTTCTTTTTTTTTTTTTTTTTTTTCTGTACGTGGGCCTCTCACTGTTGTGGCCTCTCCCGTTGAGGAGCACAGGCTCCAGACGCCCAGGCTCAGTGGCCATGGCTCACGGGCCTAGCCGCTCTGCGGCATGTGGGATCTTCCCAGACTGGGGCACGAACCCGTGTCCCCTGCATCAGCAGGCGGATTCTCAACCACTGCGCCACCAAGGAAGCCCAAGATTTTCTATTTTTTTAATGAGACTTTCTATTTTCCATTTTTTAGAAGTGTGTCCATAATTGCTATTGAGGCATTTTATGATGGCTATTTTAAAATCTGTGTCAAATAATTCTAACATCTTTGTCCTCTCAGTGTTGGCATCTATTGATTACACTTTTTTCATTCAGTTTGAAACCTTTCTGGTGCTTGGAGTGACAGGTTTTTGTTTTTGTTTTTTTCTGAAGTTTGGACATTTGGGTTATTATGAAGAGTCTATGACTTATTTAAACCTTCTATTATAGTTGGTTTCCCCTGACACTGCTGTGTTAGATGAAGGATTCCACCTCATTATTGCTAGTTTGGCATAAAAGTTCAGGTTCCCTACTCAGTCTTTGCTAAAACCCAAGGGCAGAGAGTTCCTTATTAGGAGCTGGGAGAGAGGAGGGAGGAGTTGGGAGTTCTGGTTTCCCACTAGACCTCCACTGATACCTCCCTCAACGGTAGGGATAGGAGTGCCTCATTACGCCTCCCCGCATGATGTCTACTGATACCAACAGCCACCAACCATGGGCAGAAGGACGCATTTCCACTGGGCGATAATGAAAGTCCTGAGTCTCCACTAGTCCTCCTCCTATACCACCCCAGCAGAGGAGCGTGGCGCCTTATTACCACCCAGTGGGAGTGGAAGGCCAGGCTCTCTCTGAGGAAAGGATGGGCTCATGACTTCCTGAAAAGCATGAATGTCTAGCTTCCTTCTTAGTCTTCTCTGAAACCGCTGTTTGGGGTTGGGATGCCTTGTTGCTTCCTCAGCAGCCTGGAAATCTAGGCTCCACACTTGGCTTTTGCTGGTGAACGTAGGAGTAGAACTACTGAAGTTTCTATGTTGTTTGGCTGAGTGAGTGAGATGGTTACTATCTAAATGTTTCCTCTGTCGTTAGGCTGCCCCTTTCATAGTCCTTTGGCTTGAGGAAGCAGACTTTCATTGGAACTTTTGTTGTGTGGGTCTGTTGCTGTGTCTGGGTTGCCAGTGTCTTTAGCTCCAAGTCTGAGATATATAGGGCCAAAAGAAATATCAGAAACTCACCACGGTATCGTTCCTTGAGTCCTGAGGGCACTAGTTAGTCGGCCTCTTATTCCCACCTTTCAGATTCTTCTTATGGTTGTTTCATGTATATTATACAGGGTCTTTAGCTGTACCTCATGGGAGAAATAGGTAAAAGTACATTTATTCCATCTTTTTGGAAGTGGGCATTTCTAGACTGCCTGATTTTTCATGATAAGCTCAAGACCCAGATTTTAGTATAAATTCTCCTGTTTTGTCTTTTTTTTATATTGGAAATTAATAGTTAAATAGCAGGCTGAATGCAAAATGTCTGCAGTCCAACAGTCTGTGCACTCTGCTCGGTTTCCTAAGAAATCAGCTTTCCCTGGCTAAGATTTGTCATTTTCTTACCTCATTTTATATAAATGTCTATCATTTATCTGGAGGTCACATTGCTGACAAACTGAACTATCAAGGGCGTAGCCAAGAAAGAGGAATTTAGTGGGAAAAGACCACTAGGCAACCAAATTAGAAGTCAAAATGTCCAGACACTAAATTTCTTGTACTTTATAAATAGGTAATAAGCCTTTAGGCTCCCTCTTAGAGCATGATTTTAAAAAATATGTGTAAAATAAAATCACATACATACACATGTAGAAAGTCAGCCCACTTTCCAAAGCATGATGCAAATTAGAGGAGATAGGATTTCATGAGTTAGGAACACTGCAAACATTAAAAAGAAAAAACTCACAGTGAAGCAGAAGAGAAGAAAATGATAAAATCCATTAAAAACAGCCAAATCCCCTAAAAAACACTTGTGGCTTCTCATTATTGGTGCACACATTCTCATACATCCTCGGTAGGTGCTAAAGGTCTTCCTTTATCTATTTGTTGTTCAGGTATTGATATCTATCATTAGAAGTTTGAGTTTCAGGGATTCATGTGATCATCTCTACCCTCTGCCTTATGCAAATTTGCAACTATTTACCTAAGACAAAAAATTGTTTTTAATCATTCAGAGGAGAAAAAAAAAACACTTCTTTTAGAGCCCCTACCATGTGTTAGGCAGCATATTGAGAGCTTTACTACAGTATCTGTTTTAATTTTTATAAACACTCTATGCAATAAATACTATTATTTCCCACTTTCACTGTTTGAGAAACGGAGTTTGAAGGCCAGGAGTAATTTTACAAGGGCTCTGGCTTCTCAGTGGCCATGATGGGATTGGCATCCAGCAAGACTCCAGTAGCCATGCTCTTAACCAACCTGTAATATGGATTCTAAAATGTTGAGATCACACATTGGGAATTAAGGGAGAGGTTTTTGGACATCTAGAAACTGCATTAATGTTAAGACACTTGAATTCACTCTGCAGCAGCAAAAACTTCCACGCTGACATTGACTGTGTCCTCTGGGGTCTTAACTGGTGACTCTCAAAGATGCTTCTCAGCTTCCTAAGTCAGGAACTGTAGTCTCCAAGAAACTGAGAATTAAACTTTCTATAAATGACTGTGGCAACAGCACAACTGTGCTTGTTGTTTACAACAGGTATACCCTCTTTTTCATTGCCAATTGTCAAACAAAGGTGTTCACAATTACAGGCAGTTTGATACTCTATGTTAGGGAGGGTTCAGGAGATCCAGAAGGACCTCTTGGTATGAAAGGACGAGGAAGGGATAACTTGGCTTCCACTGTCTTGGGGCAGATGCCATCCACATTGCTGTGCATCCAAGCTAGTCCTTTTTGGTATACATAGGCATCCCACGACAGCGTGGTAAATAACCAAAGAAGAGCAGGGGGGTTCCAAACCACAGATCTGCTCCCCAAGTATTTCCTGACATGTTGAGGAGGCAGTGAGCAACAGTAGCCTGGAGAAAAATCATTACACTGGCCCTGGGTTGTATTTGCCATTTTAATGAAAATGTGTATTTTCCTCTTCTGTCTAGGCCCTTCCCTACGGTCCAGGCTATTTTGCATGGCCAGTGAAATCAATAAGAGCCTATCATTTGGAACTTAGTGGCATCTAAGTGTTTTGGTCTTATTTGCTAGGCAGAAGTCTAGTGTTTTCCGAATGATGTTTGTGTACATTTCCAGGCCCGGGGTGTTACACAGCAGTCTGTGGGGCTCCCTGGTTGCCAGATCATATGTTGGAAAGGCTTCTTTCCATCAGCTTACCTACTATGTTCAGTGCTCTTCCCTGTTTTTCTCTTCCACAGTGGATATCCCAGCCATGAAAAGGACAGTATGGGTAGGCTTAGGTTGATGGTCACAGGGTTGTGCCAGTTAGACCTCTGTGAGCAAGATGATGTCCTGTAGGTAGGTGACTAGGGGAAAGAAGAGACCAGGTGTGTCCAAGATACAGATTTGCAAAGAAGAGAAAACGGATGAGGAGTTTCCTGAAGGCTCATTAAAGAAATCAGAGGAAGATTGCATGTCAAGAATGCCTTATATTATTATCCTCCAGACGCAGCCAGGCAAATTTTATGTTAGTCGAATGTGACCTGGTACCATTACAAAGCATCACCAGCATATATTTATGCCTCATATGCCTTTCTTTTATTTTTATTTATTTAATTTTGGTATTTGTTTTTCCCCAGTCCTTCGATAGCAAAAACAGAGTGTAATTAAAGCGGGATAAAATCAGATTTGCTTTGAACCACTTTGTAGTAAGATCTTGCATTAGAGTGACAGACTTATCATGCCATCTTCGCACATATAGAAAATCAAAAGATGAGTTATTTTGCTTTTACTTTTTTCCCCAAATCTATTCAATTAAACAGCAAGAGAATTAATTTACTGTGTCGAGTTCTTCTATTAAGGCTGATTGTTTAAGTATACATTAAGCATTTGCAGAAGAAATGATGCAGCACTGACCAAATTTGCCTTCTTGTGTTTTTATCTGAGTTAGCGCATGAGTCAGAACTGAGAGCAGCATTTCTTAGGATCACAATCTGGGTTTTTCTCCTGTGATGTTTTTAGGTGGCCAAGTGACAAGTGCCCAAACTCAGGCCTGACTTTTCGCAAAGCATCGGCCTTCTGCCGGACCTGGATAATGGATGTCAAGGATCGGCGGCACCGCTCTCTGACCAGGGGGCGGTGTGGCAAAGAGTGTCGCTACACGAGTTCTTCCCTAGACAGCGAAGACTGTCGCGTGCCCACGCAGAAGTCCTACAGCTCCAGCGAGACTCTGAAGGCCTATGACCACGATAGCAGGATGCACTATGGAAATCGAGTCACAGACCTCGTTCACCGGGAGTCAGATGAGTTCCCAAGACAAGGTATGTAGAGCTGACCACACTGATGGTCGAGCTGTCTTACACGCTTGCACTGTTGCACATCGATGACAGAGGTTGGTGGAAATGGGGAGCAAAGCAAGCCGGCATCAACTCCCCATTAAAGTTTAGTTTAAGAGAACAATCTTCTCATTAACCCATATCAAACTCCTGTGGGGATTATACAAGGGCCTCTTTTGTTCTAGACACTCAATTCTTTGACAATTTGGTAGTTGCTTTTGGAGACCTACCAGGGTAGGTTTTGACAGATGTGACAGACAGCAGACCCTTGACCCCATGAGGGGTATTCCTGAAACCATCACGGATTCTGATCTTGAGGAACGTGGAATTATCTGTGATTTTTAAACTATTTTCCTTGAAACCGGCACACACGCCTCCCAAAGTTCAAATATCTCCTGCTTCTCACTTTGGGCTTCTTGGTTATATTCTCTTTGAACAAATGCTATAATGATAAAAACATATTTGAACCCCCCCCCCGGTATAATAATGCTTAATTTCTCTCTTTCCCCCCAAAAAAACATGTGATGTTCATTCTGAGTTACACATTTTGTTGTTTGTTTTGGAGCACAGGTGAATTCCAATTTCAGTTCCACTGATATAATTCCCCTGTACTTTCACACAAACTTAATTTTCATATAGTATTTTGATTTCTTTGGGGAGGAGAATGTTTTCGCTCCAAGCACTAACAGTTGGCATTCTCTTCATAGTCACTGTCCGTGGAGAATTTTGTTATCACCTGTCATGAGTTGCTATAAATGTATGGACAGGTAGACTCAAGCACAAACAGTCCTGAGAAGCAGTGTGTCTGAGTTGACTCGCGGGCTCCACGTGTTGTGCTTTGTGTACCAGCCTTGCCGTGTATGTGATTTACATAGAGGCTTAGCAGAATTACAAGCGTATGCACAAAAATACAGTGAATGCACCAGGAAGGGTCTCTCTGCCAGTGCCAAGGGTCAACGCCCTGCCTGCTCGGTTACTGCACCATGTGTTTATAACACCGATTCTGTAGTTCTTGTTCTATGTCCCTGTCAGTAAATGTTGCGACTAACTTAATTCCTCATGAGATACCTTAGCTTGCGTCTTAGTTCTTTCAGGCTGCTGTAATAAAATACCATGAACCAGTGGCTTATAAACAACAGAAATTTATTTTGCACATTTCTGGAAGCAGGGAGGTCCAAGGTCAAGGCACTGGCAGATTTGGGATCTGGTGAGAGGTCTTTCCCTGGCCCACAGACAGCCATCTTTCCCTGTATCCTCATATAGCTGAAGAGGGCAAGAGAGCTCTCTGGGGCCTCTTTTATAAGGGCACTGAACCCATTCATGAGGGCTCCACCCTGGTAACTTATTTACCTCCCAAAAGTCTCACCTCCAAATACCACTGTCGTTTTCGTTTCATGTAAAAAATTTTGGAGGGTCACAAACATTTAGTCTATAGCAGCTTGGAATTCCATTCCTGGTTTCTTAGCTTCCTTAAGTTACTTTACTTTTCTTTTATTTCTTAGAAAACACTACTTATATGTAATATATATGTATATATCCTATAATCCAGTGGTTGTTCTAAAAGTAACACGTTCTCAAATTCCCCTGGTTTAGCCTAGGTTCAGCTTTTATATTTAGTAGAATATTCAACAAAATCAGTGGAGAAGCAGTTAAAATTGTTTTTCCACTGCCATTGTAGACCCTTGCAGAATACACTTTCTGTTTAATCTTCACTCTTATTTTCTGAGTTGCCTTCATGTAAATGAAACACTTTGCAAACAGGGGGAGGGTTCCTTGAAAATTGTTCTGTATCAGATGTGTTTGATCTGTGAGTACCGGCAACAAGTGTTTTACTTTGTTAAATTCTCACCTGACCCCAAAGTGCATGTAGTGGGAATTGGAGAAAAAAAAAAAAAAAAATATATATATATATATATATATGAGGAATCACAGCTTAATTAAGGGAGGGCTTAAATATCCACTATGAAAAATGAGGACACCTACCTGTTATTTCCAAGAGCATCTCTAATACAAGACTCAAATATTTTGAAAGGTGATGCACGTTCAACACGGTTGAAAGCCTTTCATTTTCTGCTGTGTTTTTGGTTTTATTTATGATACTACTGCATACATTTTTGTTTCTCGTGATTCTGGGGTGAAATGTGGCCCCTCCTTCCTAAGTCTCATTAAAGGTCCATCCTGGATTCTGGATCATTGTGCACTGAGCTGTAGATCCCAGATTATTGTTGAAATGTGGATTTGCCTGTCACCTTTTCCCTTATTAATATTTACATAAAATGAAACCAAGTGCTTGGGATTTTATTTTCATATATACCTTTATTCTTCCTGTTTAATCTTGTTCCTCTCCATTGATAATAATGGAAGTCGCTTGGCCATATCAAACTGCTAGCTTTGCAATTAACAATTCACACATGCCTTGTGTTGTTATTGAGCCCATATTTGTTTGTGTAATGTGTTTGCATGAATTAAAAACTGTGCAGGCCAAAAGTAGAAATGAAAAGGCATTGGAAGTATTTGCATATGCAAGTGCAATTCCTTCTGAAGACATCCATGAATTTATGCATGAAAATGTAGTCAGTCTGAGTGGATCTACTTTGATGGGTTCTAAAATTGAACTCTGCAGGAAGTAAATAAGCACATATTTAAGGAGAGGAGGAACAGGAGATGCAATCTGGCAAGCAGCACTTTTAAAGTGAAACCTAGCCACTCCAGAGAGGGTTAAAACAAATTTTACACTCAGTAATAACAATACTTTTTAAAAATGTCCTGCATTTCCCATTTTATTTTCTTATTCATGAAATCAAAGAGGAGGATCACCTCGGCACTTATTAGCCTAGGGGTACATTAGCAAGGATCAGAGCGGGATCGTCTCCTACGGTATTCTTATTTAAAACCCAAGACACTGATCATAAAATAAACGCGCTTCTCACATACAAGCAAGTTTGGCAAATGCAGTTGGATGACACTCCAGATGCTCAGAGGGGAAAAGACTTGCCAGCTAGCAGAAGTGATTTGGGCCCAGGGTCAGACCTTGTCCTGTTTCTCCAACTGGCTGGCAGCAAGTATCAAATGTGAGAACCTGCCAGGTCCCAGCAGGAGAGATGAGCCACATGTTCCCCTGAGAAGCTTATGGAAACTCCTGTCAAAGTAAAACTTCTTTGCTCGCTTTCAACACAGAATCCTCCTCTGCCTCCTTCTGTTGTGGGTCTCTTCTCCTACAAAGAGACAATGCAAATTACCTGTCTGGCCTCTTTATGTTGGATCCTCCTGGTGTGAAGGGAGAAAATTATTGACCTTAGGTCTATGGCCGTTGGAGTCATTAGTAATTAGTAAATGACTAATCCTGCACTAAATAGCATCCTAGTGGTCTGAAAGTTAATGCACCTGACAAAAGTGACCAGTGGTCTGATCCCTGGGCAGACCCAGTCCCAGCCTAATCTGTGAAATAGATGCCACTTTGAATAATGTAGGTCAGCCAAGTTCCCAGGCAGGTTGTATCAGCTTGTTCTTTTGGACCCTGAAGTTAGGGTGTAGAACAGTGTGATATACAAGACATCCTCCCGTGACTTAGGAGCCTAAAGTTAGGTTTGAACTCTGCGTTTGCATATTTATGTACCTGTGACTCTGGTCTAATTCTGTGCTTCACCAGGATTACTATACAGTCTTCAGATGTATTAAACAACAACAATCATAATAACAAAAGAATAATGGCTAACAATTATGGAGACTTTCTTCATGGCAGGTGCCTGTCTAAGCATTTTACTTGTAGTAATTCAGTTAACGTTCAGAGCAGTGTTGTACGGTAGGTACTATTATTAATCCCTTTTTTATGGATTAGGAAACCTAGGCATGGGGAGATTAAATACGTCACCCAAGGTCACAAACATAGGAAGAACTGGAGACAGGTTTCACATCCAGGGAGCTGGATACAAGAGCTGTGTTTTAAACCATTATGTTTGAGCACTTCTCAAATAAATAAGTAAACCAATGAAAACAAGCCATTCAGCTTCAGTCAAAGGCTATGAAATTCAGTGTAGAAACTTTTTAGGTATCAACACCTATAAGCCTTTCTCAATATAGGAAGTATAATCCCTAACGTTGATGGAACATAGAATGAGCACCACCAGCCTCAATGCTGATCTAGATTCCTGTTTTTGCCCATTCCTCTCCATGTGCGCAACTATCCCAAGCTCCCCGGAAGCCTACCTTCCTACAATGCTTCTCCACCACCCACCCCTGTAGGAGAAAGTTCCCAGTGTCAGTATGTGTGCCAGGCTGTGAGCACTGATTCTCTTCCCTCCCCTAGGTCATTGCTTTTTGCACCACCTCTCATCCCGGAACACTAACCAAGAAAGGGGTCACTCTGTAAATGCTATTGCTTAGGTAAGCAGAACGGACTGGTTTTGGGCTATAGCCAAGCCTCAGTGGGCCAGAGAGTTCCGCCAGGCTGCTCACCCCTCAAACAGACCTTCTTTCCAGTTAGCAGTGCAAGTCTCTTGAGAGGGGGCCAAGATTGAATTCTGTCTCTGTATCTCAGGCTGTCTGTTTGGGTCAAGGTTGAAGAAAGAACTGGAGGAAGACTGGATTTTTGAAAGGATGCTTCCATCTCTTCTCTCCATCAGATCTAGCACAGAAACAACTTTCACTAACCCCTTGATACCCTTTAAAAATACATCAACACACACACGTACACATTTGAAGCTAGGTTTGATTTTGGCATTTCATAAACTAATTTTCACTCTTGTGATCTTTAAAATAATTGGGGCAATACGTTTTTCCTCTGTGTAATTTGGCATAGCATAAATTAAACACGTGCTAATGAGCTGAAAACTCATGAACTACCAGTAAACTCAAGTGTTACCTGTATCGATTCAATTAATGTATGTTACAGTTGTTGAAGTACATTGGAAACCTGTGAACATTTCTGTTTATACCATTGTGTTAAAATCATTATTTTTCCACTGTACCCAAAGCAACAGTTAGGTTCTATTTTGAAAACCCCAGCCTTTTAATTTATCTGCCACGATAAACCATTACGTTTTAGGGAAGGTCAGGAGTTTGGTTGGTCAGTATTTGGAAGGCTGACCAGCACCTTGAGAAGATTGCTTTCCATCTATTCTTGTACCCCTAGACTTCTTTCATACCTCAAATGAGAATAGTGTCTTACTTCTTAGTCTTTGGTTGTGTTGTTGCTTAAAGAAAAAAAAACCTTTAGATAAAGAAGGGCTCTACAACATTTCAACGTAAGATGATCTGTTATCTTCTTGCTGGCTAACTTGAATGCTTGTTGCTTCATCTGAAAGGCATATGGGAGAGCAGTTAACAATGCAGACCCAGAGTTAAACGGTGTCTATATCCCAGTATTGCTGTGTTTGATCAGTATGACCTTGATCACATTCTAGAACACAGACTAGACTAAGTCTTATTTTCTGTTCTTGTAAATGTTTCCACTAATATGATTATTGGGATCCTTTCTTACGATTATGCATTTATGCTATGGATGTTGTCTTTCTTTTAATAAAGTGCTGAATACATGCTAGCAGTTATGATTACTACTATTTTAATACTGTTGTCAGCAAGAGTGGTGATCATCTTCCCTCCAACCCTTACAATATTGTGTGTCACAGAAATCTCCCTTCTTCCCACGCCCACACCTTCGATTTGTTTCCCGTGACTTGCAAAACTTCTGACATCTTCAAAGCCAGAATTTCTCTTCCAGTTGTTGATAGCGTGTGTTTGACTCCCTACGCACCATACCTTTTGCTCCCAAAGATGAACGTAACTCACAGATTATTTCCCTATTTTTAGAGAGGAATGGAAAATACCATGTAGCAACTGTCAGCTAATGCCAACACACTGTAAGAGTTGCTAGTCCGACAATTTTACAAGTAAAAAAATAAAAGATTGGAAAAATGCTCTAAGGTAGTGTCACTGGATACAATTTTTTAAAAGATGTTTGTTTTACAGCATATAAATGGCATGTAAATCTTAGGAATGGGTTTAAATTACAAGAAGATATTATGCATGTAAACTCTGGATGAAAATTAATTCATTCTCATCACTCTACATGTAATAATTGGGAGTCCTTTTCACTTGGAGAGTTGAGCTTATCTGGATTTTCTTTGTTGTATTCACTGCCCTTCTAGGATTACAGTCTTCATGTTTCCCAGTTGTTATTCTTTCAGTAATTATCTACTGTCAATTTTGCATTCAACTTTGGATCTAACTTTCTTTGAATTGTCTTCCTTTTTCTGTTCTTTTTCCGTGATAATTCTCCATTTCACCTGAGACCTTCCCTCTTTCTTCTCCATGGCACTTCCTTTAGAACAGTCTTGTTTGTACAATGTGAACGTTCACTGCTTCTGTTTTTCAAGACTCTTTGAGTTACAAGTAAAAGTAGGATAATATCTCAACTGAAATTAGCTTCTGAAAAAATCTGATTCTTTGTCTTATGTCATTGGAGAATCTAGCAATACATCTGGCCTCACACTTAAGTCTTTTTTCTCATTCTCTTTACTTGGCTTTACTTTGGAGAGAGATCTGTTGGAAGTTGTCTGTTGATAACCCCACTCTCATATCTCTTCCCTGGGTAGCATCATTGGAAACAATCTTCTGCAATCATCAACAGAACATTCCTAAGGAAGATTCAGATGGGCCTAGCATGGGACACATGCTCGTTCCTCTGTCGTTCTAACTTCAGTTGGCCATGTCTTGGGCTTAGGCTATACCTAGCGGTAGCTTATAGTGAGTACTTTCTAAGCCTGATGGAATAAATGCCATATAGGATATAAAAATAAATGTTCTGATATCAGACATAGGTAAAGAATATCGACCGGCCTGATAATACATGCCTCCAATACTAGTGGCACTCAAGTCTGAAACAAGTGCGGTCTTTCCAAGCTCCATGTCTGCTTTCCCAACTGCCCTTGGAATATTTTTCATAGAAAATCCAGTAGAAAACTTAATTTTCTTTTGCTCAAAATCTGTTTTCATTTTTTCCCTGTTTTGGTATCCTAACTCCTGCCTTTAAGGTAGAATCTTCTAAGACTCTGTCTTCTTTTCCCCTGGCTTCTTTATATCGATGTTCACTACATCATGACCATTATCTTTCTTAATTTATTTTATTTCCAAGTTTCTCATCCCATGGGAAGCTTCCATCATTTCACTATTGTCCCACTGCCTGACCATTTAAATTGCCTTTTTCCAACAGTCTTTCCCCTGGCATGCCTTTTTGTATCATGGATAGTCTTTGAGTTTCTAAAGCACTGCCTTATTTTTTTTTATTAATTTTTTTTGAATTTTTAAGTTTTATTCTATTTTTTTTTAATACAGCAGGTTCTTATTAGTCATCCGTTTTATACACATCAGTGTATACATGTCAATCCCAATTGCCCGATTCATCCCACCACCCCCCACCCCGCCACTTTCCCCCCTTGGTGTCCATACGTTTGTTCTCTACATCTGAAGCACTGCCTTATTTTTAACGGGTGCCCGTGAGGCAATCATGTTAAGTTATGGGACACAACAGTGAATAAGGCAAACATGGTCACTAACCTCACAAAACTCAGCAATCCTAAAGAGGAAAGAAATAATAGACCTAGAACTAGATATGGGCTGGTAAACAGCACAAAAGGGAAAATACTGGATGGCTTTGGAGAGGTATCTAACCCAGAATTGTGCATCAGGGGTCTCAGAAATTGTGACATCCTTTCATACCCTTGAAGGATGAGGAAGAAGTGGGTGATCAAAGAGGCAAGAAAGAGCATTCAGGCAAAAGACAGAACATATGCAAAGATCTGGATGGGACAAAGATGAGTTGTTCCAAGGATCTAAAAGAAGTTCAGGTTAGCTGAATGTGGTGTGGGGACAGATGAGATGGAGTGGGAGAGAGAAACTGGCTCCTGAAGGCATTTCAGAGAAACGATGCTTGCTTCAGTTGATGGAGTATGTTCCAGGGAGACAAGATGGTCAGTGAAGTGGGGTAGGAGGCTGTGTTTTATCTAGGCAAGGGAGCCTAGTAGCCTGAACTGGGATAGTAGAGATGACTTGAGAAATGTTGTTGGGGAACAAAGACTGTTGACTTTTTAGGACCCTATTAAAGTGGAGCCAGGCATAATGTTCTGGATCTCTTGGGCACTGACTGTTCTCTTCTCTGCAGAGAGAATACTACCTTCCTGATGCCAAGATTACTTAAAGAGCCAGAGAAGGTCACTGCTTGTAAATAATCTCTTAAATGGAAACGCCTAAGATTGTTAGTTCAAGTTCCCCTGGAATAGCAACACAAGCCAGAGTATAGAAACGTGGTATTATAACAATTTGGATGTTTTTCTCGCTCTTATTAGGCCTGCCTATGCAAAGAGTAGCACCAGCAACAGAGTACCTCATATGGATCCAGGGCAAGGAAAATATAGGAAAAGGATTATGTTTCATCTACTGCCCTGTGTGACCACAGTACATTGCTCATTTTCTCTTGTTGGCTAAATAAATCAGGAACTCATACCAGATGTGTGTGTGTGCCTGAGTGGGTATTTTATTCCTGCCAGTTGGTAACTTGACTAGCAAAGCAGAGGATGCTGAGAATATGAAATCTATACTTTTCTGGCACCTGAGGGGGCAAGCAAGGTGAGGGAGGGAAGAAGAGTCAAGGACATTGCTGAAGTTCCTGGTTATGGCAACTGACTAAATGTTCCTGCTCATCACCGGGGCTTGAAACAGCGGAGGGGCTGGTTTGTGGGTTAAGATAGGATGTGTAACTGTGGACCTTTTGAGTTTGAAGTGCCCTTAGGCCATGCACGTGTAGATGTCTAACAGGCAGTTAAATGTACAGCTCTGAAATTCTGCTGAGATGCTTGAGCTGGATAGAGATTTAGGAGTTGACAGCTAATAATTTTATGGGACTTGGTGTGATCAGCCAGGAAAAAATATACAAGGAGCATAGATAAAGGGGTTCCTGTGAGAACACAGGTAATCAATGGACAGGAGGAGGCCAAAGATCCTGCAGAGAGAGTAGAAAAAAACTTACTTTCCTTTAGATACTCTACTTAGTCTAAATTGGACTTAGCATTCATTCCAGGTAAAAATAAATAAAACAGCACCTGTTTTATTTCCCACTGCACTACCAAGAGTTGGCTTCCTTTTCGTCCCCTGAATCAGAGGTCACGAAGTCAGGGTGCACAGGCCGTGCTTGGCCCCTACGTGGCCCACAGGTTGCGTTAGACGTTTAGAATGGCGTGCGCATAGCCAATCCATTCACGTTCCCGTTTGCTACAGGGGCCACATCACTGCTTTTTATCTTAGCACCCGTCCTCCTCTTCAGCCACTTATGTTACATGCCAGGGCCCTCAAGGCTGTTGCCATTGCCAAAGAGCATGGACTTCCCTGTGTCCACTCCTTCCTTGTAGGGTATCTACCTGCCTATTCCAGATCCTTTTGTCCCACAAGGCTTAACCTCCGGATCACCTCTGCAGAGAGAGCTCAGCCCTCGGAATCCTGCCGGCCCTTCCTCACTGTTATTGTTGTCATTAGCTCTTTAGGAGTGACTCAGCCTCCCCAGCATGTGGATGCTAGGACTCCTGTGAATAGGAGATAAACAAAGTGCTTTGCAGCTTTCTGTTCTGACTGGTGGAGGCTGCAACAAGAGAATTTATTTTTATCAGTGGCTTGTTTCCTGTTCTAATGAGAAGAATTTAAAGCTCCACGACTCAGAAAAGGAATCCACTTAGAAAGCTGGGTTGTGTTTCTATCCAGCAGGACAATATCAGATCTCACATTGTGAAATGCCAACCTGCAAGAGTTCTCTGCAACACACTTGGACGCACATAGATTGAGTTTCACTACCATTTGCTTTTTCAGAGTATTGGCGATCCAGTGATACTCTTGGCTTTTCTAGGCTGGTGCTACATACTGCAGTCCTGTCTCTGCAGGGACCTACTATGTCATACGTGTAGGGAGCCTTTGGTGCAGTGCGATTGGTGATAAGATATAATTCCGACCGGAAGCTTTAGAATAATGGCACTGTGAGAGGTCGAGTAATGGCCTGCGTCTGTCTCGGGATGCCTTACAGTCTGGGTCCAGGAGGGGTGCCGCCCCACCCGTTGATGAATCATCATGCTGATATCATCAAAGGAGACGTTACATTTTCAGTGTCATGTTTTAGGTTTTTAATTTAATTTTCAGCCCTGGCAATTCCAGAAGCATCCCTAGGGACATATGAAGAGGAGGGGGCTGGTGTCTATCCAACATGAATTCACGTTCATTTCTTGAGCACCTTAATTGGCACACGTATTTCACAAGACCTCTTTTTCTATTGCAGCCAAACTCCATCGTAACACCAAGTTACTCAGTATTCCTCCTGCTTTCCTTTCCACTCAACCTCAAGTCAGATCTACTTTAGTCATAAATCTCTGCTGGGAGCCATCAGAACAAATACTGAGTGTGTGCAAAGATATTAAAAATAAGTGCAACACAGACTTATTTAATGATGTCCAATAGCCTTTTATAATATTTGGAATATTTTACCAAAGTTACTATGAGAATTATCTTTAACACATTTTCTCCAGGATAGATCTTTCTGGGAATGCAAAAACACACACACACACACACACACACACAGAAAAGTCAGATGGGCTCTGTTATATTCTCGGCTGGACCTGTTATTCTTCTCCCTTTTCCAGATCTTTTTCTTTGGCCAGAACCACCAAATGTGAAGCTTCCCTTTGTTCACCCTGATTTCTGAATAGTAGGCATCGGGCAGTTGCTGTCCCAGTGGGATGCATTTTATTTTAAAAATAGTTTGAACTGCCTCCTTTTCAATTCCTCCTCTTCCATGGCCACCTTGACTGTATAATAGGTGCCTCTCAGTCTCTCCTTGTACAGTTCAGGTCCACTCCACCTATGGGGAATTAAAGCGCTCAATTTATTTGCAGCACTGTGAACCAAAATGTTGAATTTATTTAGAGAGTCATTCCAGTGGATTAAATTGGTTTCTATGGATCTATTTGCTGTAGCTGGAATATTGACAGAAGGGAGGAATATTACTTTAATGTCCTCAAAAAAAAATAAAAAAGATCCAGTCAACTGCAGGATAAATGTCCATAGCCCCCCAAAAGCCCTCTCAAAATGACTGCAAATTCAGGTGACCCCATCAGCTTTAAAAAGGTCCCCGTCCACCTGGGAACCTCGGGTTCAAATGTTCCTTAGTTCACAGTGGCAATTCAGTTAAAGCTCACACTCTTGACCCCCATTTATATTGGTTGCAAAAGCCCAGCCAGGAGATGACCCAGTTAACACTTTGTGCTTCACAAACCCAGAGCTTGAACAGCAGGGAGGCTCCAGCAAAGTGCTGAGTTGTCCTAGCTGAGCAGTGAGGGGACAGCAAGTGGGGCCACCCCTCACTTCATTTCTGTTTCTGGACCACTGGCAACTCATCAGACTCCTCTGGGGTGTTTTGAAAAGTCCCCATGCCCAGGCCGATTCAATCAGAACCTCTGGTGGGGGAGTAGAGGAGGGGTGCAGCGTTGGATATAGGCATGAGTATTTTTAAAACTGTACTTTTACATAAATGAAACATCTCAAAGGATTGAGTGCAACAGGACACAGACTACAGAATGTAACAATTTCTTTGGTAACTAACAGCATTGCAAGCTTACAGGGCTTTATGCTTAGCGTAGTGACTTGGAATCTCACTTTTCGTGCCGAAGCCCCTAATTCCAGTTTTAATAGCACCTCATAATTCTTAGACGGTTTTGGTTAATAAATGCCATGTAGCCGGGAGCGCATTACCTCATGTTTCCGAACCAAACCAATAATGAGCAACCATTTGACTCTGTATCAGTTTTATCATAGGTCCCTGGTTGCCAGGGTCCACCTATTTGTTATGAGTCAGAAGAAGCAAAGGGACTGATTCTTCTAGAACTCCTGCTTCTTGTTGTACATTCTGTGAAACATTAAAAGTGAGGTTTAATTTGAGCACCTGGCTTGGAATGTAGCGCATAATCAATTAATTGTGTCAACTGATCCAACATCTTCAGTGTCAAAGCAGTCACGACAAATTGAAACCTATCCTCAGAAGAAAGACAGCCAGGTTACATGTATGGTGAAAGGTGAAGCCAGTGAGGAAGGATAATGTTAATACTGGGTTCCTACCTGCTTTTCAATGTGAATATTTATTGAGCCTGAGAATAGTTCAAGTGAGGTTGAAAGTCTGACACTCACAGGGAAGGTAACATATCAAGAAACCAAGCAGGCTGGGTTTTCACCCGTGTGTCACGGTGGACACTGTCTTGATTCGGATTATATATGTCCAGACTGTGCCTCTCAGCTCTGGCAATTTGGTGCCTTTGGGAATTCAGGTCTAGTGTTGTTAGATCTTCGACTTTTCAAGAAAAGTGAGAAATCTGGATTTTATTTTCATAAAATTCTCAGATTTTATTTTTTATTTTTTTTTTTGGTGGTTCACATTGCTTCCTTGTTTTAATTTTATTGGAGTTTAGTTGACTTACAACTTTGTTAGTTTCAGGTGTACAGCAAAGTGATTCAGTTATACATATACATATATTCATTCTTTTTCAGATCCTTTTCCCATATAGGTTATTACAAAATATTGAGTAGAGTTCCCTGTGCTATACCGTAGGTCCTTTTTGATCATCTATTTTATATATAGTAGCGTGTGTATGTTAATCCCAAATGTTGCTGGAATGGCCACTCCTGGGGCAGTTTAAGTAGGCTCTGCACACATGCTGGCCTCATCTCCTGCCCCAGAACTTTCTGATGATAAAGTGCTGAATGCCGTTAAGGACGGGGACAATGGAGTGTAAGAAAGTCCACCGTTGGCAGCGGTGGGGCTCCCTTGACCAATAAGTTCAGAAGCCAGTGGATAGGAAGCTAAGGATAAATGCCCCTCCCCTTCATCCTGAGAAGCACAGCCTAAGGTTCCAGCTCCACCGTCACTAAACACCCACAGCAATGACCAACTCTATGACAGATTCTTTTTTTTTTGCGGTACACGGGCCTCTCACTGTTGTGGCCTCTCCCGTTGCGGAGCACAGGCTCCGGATGCGCAGGCTCAGTGGCCATGGCTCACGGGCCCAGCCGCTCCGCGGCATGTGGGATCTTCCCGGACCGGGGCACGAACCCGTGTCTCCTGCATCGGCAGGCGGACTCTCAACCACTGTGCCACCAGGGAAGCCCTATGACAGATTCTTGTATTGATGCTCCCTCCTGTCCTGGTTTTCATCCTGTCCTTCACTCCTGTTCCTTTGATTCACTTCACAAATAATATACTTGTTCACAAGAATTTTTCGCAGCACCTGCTTTCAGGGCAAAGTTGGTTAAGGCCTTTGGCAGCTCAGTCGTTTTAAGCATCGTCATGTAGGCCAAAAGAAGACTATCTATAGAAAAGATGTAGCTCCTGAAGCTGCCAGCGTAGGACTTCTTAGCTGGGAAACGGTTGATTTAAAAAGAAGGTGTTGAGCTTGTGATAAAGACGTGGCTTGGTACTTACTAAATTTTAGAAGGTTTGTGATTTGTTTTCTGGATTTTGTTTGCATAAGAAATGTACTTTTTTTCCTGTTTCTTTGGTTGGTTGGTTTTTCAAAAACTTTTAATAAACTTTTAGTTTTAGAATAGTTTTACATAAAAGTTGTAAAAATACAGAGTTGCCTGGTTGGTTGTTTTTTTGTTCTTGTTGTTTGTAGTGCATGTGAGCTTTCTAACTACATGCCTAACAAACCTGATATTGCTCTTTCCCCTTAGACGCTATTATATCAGATCTCAGAAAGTGCAGAATAGCGAGCTTAGCCTGCAAGTTCCTTGGGGACGAAGACAGTGCCTCAGTCATCTTTCCATCCCCTTTAATACCAGCCAGAGTGCCATGCACGGGGACATTTAATAAATATTTGTTGAACACGGGGTTCCCATCACACATTAGAATCTGGAGGGATCACATCCGGTCCCCAAGCTCTGCCACCAGATCCCCATTCCACCTCCCCACAGGGCAGCTTTCCCCCTGTGTTGTTTCGGTTTGGCCACGGCAGATTGGGAAGGATCATCGGAAGGCTCAGTTTTTTTTTTACTCAGGGCTGGCTTTGCCAGACCTCCCCCCCCACCTCCGCCACCTCCGCCACATTCTCAGGCATGATCAAGTGATCTTGGTGCCAAACCAAGCCAGAGCTGCCAATTGGCCACCTCTGGTACCCGGAGAGCTTTCTAGGATGTGCCTGTGCCCTGCATGTCACGATGTGTTTCTAGCCAAACCCTGAGAGAAAGCCAACAAGTTTTGCTTCTTTTCTAGATCCTCTAAGCACACATGCTGCTTATTTACTGGGTGGCTAACAAAAACAACAATGATAACACATGCTATAATTTCAGCGTCGGTTCTCAGTAAAGCTTTACAAGGTCCTTTTTTTTTTTTTTTTTTTTTTTTTTTTTTTTGCGGTACGCGGGCCTCTCACTGTTGTGGCCTCTCCCGTTGCGGAGCACAGGCTCCGGACGCACAGGCTCAGCGGCCATGGCTCACGGGCCCAGCCGCTCCGCGGCATATGGGATCCTCCCGGATCGGGGCACGAACCCGTATCCCCTGCATCGGCAGGCGGACTCTCAACCACTGCGCCACCAGGGAGGCCCTACAAGGTCCTTTTATTAACCCTTTTCAGGAAACACAAGCGACTTGATCGCGAAGCCATAAAACATAGAAAATTAATATCTGTGTGAACAACTTAACTTTTGTTCAACCTTGGTTTACATCTCAGGAGAATGGTTAGTCGAAGAACGTTAAATTATGCAGTACCTTAATACCGTAAGCTACTTGCTTTCAGTCTTTAACAGAATTAGAAGAATTCAGCATTCTATGTACGGGATTCAGCACATTTTATAAAGGGACTGGGTTAGGAATGAAATGAACAGAAGCCACCTTCTTTCATAGAGTTTTGTTGTGTCTTGTTTTTTTAATTATAATACTTTCTGGTTAAGTAGTTATGAAGTACCAGGAATTCTTTCATGCACCATACATGTATCCATTCAATATCTCCCCAATTTTAAAAATGAAAAAGCAGGTACAGAGATCATAGATAATTAAAGCTAAGTGGACAGTGGGAATTCACTGGAGGATTTTCAGCTGGAGAGCAGTATAATGCCATTTACCTTGTAGAGAAGTCCCTGGCTTCTCTGTGGGAAACAGATCCTAAGGTAGTTAGAGAGGCAGCAGGGAGAACAGGTAAAAGCCATCCAGGGTTGCCAGAGTCCTACATGGGGTTCAGGTGTGTCTGATGGAAGTTTGGAGTCTGAGTTCAAATCATACAGGAAGGTGGTAAACTGACCCCTTGTACTCGATTTGCTAAGTTTTGGATATGAGCAATGGACATTTCGTAGAGCACAATGAAAGCACATTTCAATTAGATCTTGGCCCTTATCCATAAGTCTTACTTTCTGGATCAGAACAGTGGGTCCAACCCTTTTGTTCCTTATCTCAAACTAGGTGCCCTCCGCTAGCCTGTACTCCCCTGCCCTGTACACACAGTGAGCACTGAGTTCCTGCTCCTCAGTCACCCTTAGTGGACAATGATTCCTTGGCTTTTCAGAGCTGATTTAAAATTCTGGTATATCATAGTTTTTTTTTTTTTTTTTTTTTTTTAAGACCAGAAAATCCTCTGTCATACAAAAACATACTCATCCTGGTTGTGTGGACTATCACAGCTTCTTGTTCACAGGTAACTTTCATGGAGAGTTGCAGAACTACCAGCTAAGCCAAGTGTTGAGGAAACAAAACAAAGAAGTGGCTAAGAGCTCAGCTTGAAAATTTGCCATTTGCATGACTGACTTAGCCCCCAGGCCAACCAATTATTCTGCAAACTCTGTCTTTTTGGAATTTTCTGTCACCATCATCCATTTCCCCAATTCCGTATCACCATAGTACTCTCCTTTTGTCTAAGACAGAGACAAAAGAATTGTAACAATAATGTTAGTAGCTTAAATTTACTGAACAGTTACTGTCTCATCATAACCTATGAGATTTGTACATGAAACTCATCACTACTTTTAAGGACTACCAAGGTTTAGAGGGTTTAGTTACCCTACTAAGGACAGGCCCCTTGTATGTAAGGAATGGAAGAGAACTGAACTTAAGCAATCTGATTTGAGTGGCTGCTGTTTGTAGGGGCTAGAAAATGTTTGTTGATTGACTACATAACAACCATACTTCCCTCTACACTTGCTGGAGGGAAGAAATCAAATCCAAATGTTGAGATGGCCTGAACAGCCAGGCTGCCGAGAAGCAGAGTATGATTACAGCTATTAAGACAATGCAGAGGGTTATTTTGGTGCTCAGATCTGCGCAGCCAGATGGAAATCGTAGTTCAGGCTTAGTGTTGTCAGACAGCAGAGGCTTTGGGCCAAGGGGAAGGTACGGGTGAGTGATTTTTGACTGTTTATCTCTAATGTGTGTGGCCAGTGTCACTCCCATCTCTGATGGCTGTGATTTATTCTATTATACTGTCAGGATTAAAACACCTTAGCAGGAGAAAAATAAAGGGAGGGATACAAATGCTGTGTCATTGATGTGACAGATGCTATTTCTCTGGAAGGCATGGACGATGAGGGCATGGAAGCTCTCAGAAGTGCCACGGCCAGAGAATATCAGAACCAGATAGACCCTTAGGGACCAGCTGTTTCAAACCACTCATTTGACAGATAAGGAAACTGAGATTCTGGGGCTTCTGTGGTGGCCAAGATCACACAAGCCTCTAAGTTTAGAGCTGGACCCCTAGTTCCCACCTCCTAGTTCAGTGTTCATCCCGCTCTGTCATCAGCTGGTCAAGTTCATGGTTCCTTTCCCTAGATTCATTGAGTAGAGTTTTACATTATATTTATGAGTTTTACATTCTACATGAAGTAAAGACTCTGTCTATATTTTAACAAGGTTAAAGAAAAGTAGGAAGCATGGGCTGGAAATTATTCCCTTTGCTCTGCAGTATCCATGCAAGTATTATCATTGTAACCCCAGAGCGTGGTGGTCCTTAGCTCTCCTCCTTGCTATCTTTTTTGGCTAGCGCCTTTCCATTCCCCGAACCAAAGGAGACCCTTTGCACCTCCTCATTCCTGTTAAGTGATGAGCTGAGCCATTCTTTGCCTGCTGTAGCCGCCAGCTCCTTGCTGTGTTCTCACCCATCCTTACCTCACGGTCTTCATCTCCCGTCTCTCTCCCGCTGTTTCCTGTGTGAATAGAGAGGCTGGATCGGAGCAAGTCAGAGTTCCAGCCTGCCAAGAAACCCCAGTGCCTGTCTCTCCCCCTCCTGCCTCCCTCCTCACTTGTTCCTCTCTGCACAGATTTTCCAGCAACTCAGATATTCTGAACTCCTTGAAATCAGTAAAAGGACCCAGAATTTGAAGCAGAAAGACGTGGCTCCATGCCCAAGGCAGACCTCGGGGAGCCACGTGATGCTGGACGAGTCTTAGGTCTCTCTCTGGGGCGAAGTGTGCTCCTCTGTACAATTGGTGTCTTAGTCCCTACTCCAAAGTGTTATTTGGGGGGTAATCTTCGTTAATGGTGAAATACTTTGTAAACAGTGTTCGTTACCACCAGATTGTTACTGTGAGTGAAAAGCCTAGCGACAAATGACTTTGGAAATGCTACAGTTCTATTTGCGAATCCCCATAAGCCCGAACGCATTCACCTGTTGACACAGAGCTCCTGTGGGAAAATCTGTCCCAGCCCAGAAGGCTGAGCCCAGGAACCCCCAGAGCTGTTGGATCTTTCGGGTGCCAGAGAGTGCTGTGTTTTCCTCTAGCCTCACTGCCCACCAGCGCCATTCTGTGTCCACCCATAAACAGGGCCAACTTCCCAACTCTGAATTCCGCTTATCATTTAGTGGAGAGGTAGCATTTCTTGTGGCCCAAATCTCACCAAGTCTCCCATGTAAATATACCATCGGGCTCTGCCTGTACTCTTCTCTACGAGACAATGCTGCCACGGCATGGGTTAAGACCACAGCCTTCAGCGATTTCCATTATTCTCTAGTCATGGACGTGGACACCTACATGCAAAAGTAGCCCTTGAAAGACAAACCAAGGGAACCGATTGCAGAGGTGAGGGTGGCGGCAGGGAGGTGGGCATTCCTGCTCAGTCAGAGCTCAAACTCATCTAAAACGAACCAGCCACGTAGTAAATGTGACTTTTAGAGTTGCCTAGAGTTCTAAACTATCTAATTTTGTAGCAGCTAAAATCTTTATCTGTAAGGGGGTGCTTTGAAATTTAAAAAATCACTTTTCTAAGAGAATGTTTCTGTCACCCCTAATAATTTTCCTACTTTGTGTCCCTATGCTGAGGCAGGTATGCTTGCCGTGGATGTAGTGCTGCAAAGAAAAACGGGAGGAACAAAGACCGCTGTTCTCCCTTCTCTCTGATCCCAGTGGGTTGGTACCAGAATAAAAGCAATCTTTTCCAAAGCTCAAACTAGGGATGGATCCCTCAGAAAAATGAATGTCTGTAAACAGCTTGAAAACCTCATCCACTGTTTCCTTTATTTTCACCCCCATTCAAACCTTAGGGCTGTGAAAAGGATTCGAAACCTCAAATCCAGGCTAGTTACTTTAAACCATAGGAGATCACTCAGTCAACAGACACTTACCTATGGCTGGCTTTGTCACGAGTTTTGTTTGGGATCTGGGGATACAGACCTGAAAAAGGTATAGTCCACGCTCTCAGGAAATTCACAAGTCCATGCCAGAGAGGTAAAAGGGCTCTATAATGCTAATAATATCAGACAGAAACTACCCCGGCCCACAGAAGCACAGAGTATGGCAGGAGCAGAAGGGAAGGCTTCTTGGAGATGGTTGAGATTTTGCAGTGCGAGTCAAGGTTGAGTTTGCTGAAGGTTTCCTGAGATCCATTTAGGTTTGCTCTAGTGTGAACTAGATTACTAAAATAGACAGAGAAAATAGCATCCCGATATTTAAATACATGATTACCCTTTCTTTATAAGTACTTAGCTGGAAGTGTCTTAGGATGAACCCTAAAGCGCCTATCTGTGAATGTACACCATATTGGAAACAGATTTACTGTCCTGAAGTGTAATGCTTACTCAGCCATCTGATGAGATCTGAGCACCGAACAGTTTGAGAGGGATGCATAGAGCTGTTTTATTACAAGATGCTGTTATGAGTTATAGCAGCTTTCCTTATGCTATACGGCTGTCGCCAAACAAGTTACATGAATATAAGCAGTTTTATTTGCAATTTTTTGCTTACATTTTCTTAGCGTATTCTGATTATGGCTTCTCACAGCCCGACTCATGCTCCTGTGGCAGTTCCAGTATATTGCTTTATTCAGAGCCAAAAGGAGCCTTTAAAAACATTTGTAGAAAGTTCTCCTCTGAGTATGCAGTGTTTGTGTTTAATGGATGCTATCACCTGGCACTTGTTTAAAAAAAGAAAAAGAAAAAGAAGACTTTTCACTCTTGAAAATATGTGTTTATTTCAGAGCAAACTTAATAAACACATTAATTAGCCTCTCATTTGATGCAGTTTTGGCGACCTCTGAGTAGGAGGTTTTGTGTTTTAGAAGAGAAAAACAAATAGCATTTTGAATTTCGTTTGATCAGGACTGAATCCAAAACAACTAAAATAAGAAAGAATTAATTTCACATGAGAGATGTACACCAGGCTTGGTTATTACATACACATTATAGGCTGGAAAATTAGTGATGTTGATTCCCCTTGATTGTGTGAAAGTAAATCAGAGAAATTGATGACATTAATAAAAATGATAATAACAGTAAATTAGTTTATACTAAATGCGAATAATTGTTAAGCTGGCACCCGAATGAACCTTAGACAGCTAGGGACTTAGTTTCAATCCCATTTATTTTTATTTTATTAAGTATCCTTTTAATCAGATTGTTCTTAATAATTACAATCAATATGTAGCATACAATGCTCAGAATTCAGCATCTTCCTTCCTTTTGCTGTTTATTTATGGAAAACAGTGTGTTCATTAGTGCTTGGCTTGGCCCAGTGTTTGAGAGATCCTGGACATTTGCACAGGACTGCATGCATAACCAGGCTGCAGTGACAAGGTGGGGAGGGCACAGGCTGCTGCATGGAGTTTTGCATAATTTAGGGGATCAGTCTTTAAGAATCTTTCAAATGACTAGCACTGGATTTTTGTTTTTCCTGTATGAAAGAAATTCACATCCATTGTAGAGAATTTGTAAATAAATATATAAAGAAGTAAAGTATAACAACCTATTATTTTACCTCCCAACAGTAATGGCTATTATCATTTTGGAATATTTATTTTCTAGCCTTTTAGCTGTTTATGTATTTGTGTAATGTGTTTTCAAACTTGGAATTATATGTACTATGTAGTACCCTACTCTTTTTATTTATTATGTCATGAATGTTTTCCTTTTCTTAAAATATTCTTCTGAAATAAGTTTTCCTTAACAGCTAGCTGTGTGGCATTGTCCTATAGATATACCCACACTATGCTTCTCATTTAATCTTTTTCTTCCAGTGGAATTTTAGCGTTCATGCATTTTTTATTACAGTGCTTCAGTGAACATCATTCTACATAAATCTCTGTGCATGTCACTAATTTCCTCTGAAAAACTTGTATTTTAAATTATGCTAATGTAGAAGGAAAAAAGAACAAGTAGGCTAGACTTTAATGTAGGTTTAAACATTTAGGTACTTCTTAAAACAAAATTAAAATTCAACTTACAAATCGTATCCCAATGTCATATTTTATAATGTATCATTTTGTTGTAATGATACTTTGCTAAACCAATTTTAATTTGTATGAGTATAGGGATCCTATGTCATAGTTCTCTAGAGCCCAGTTAAGGAGGGGGTCCGTGAGGTCAAATGACTACCCCTCAAACCTCAGGATTTTTGTAATGGCATCCTAATTGCGAACTCCTATGAAATTTTGGATTGTAACATATAGTTGTAGGATATACTTTTAATTTCACTTGACCATACACATATATAGTTATATACATATGTGTATAAACATACACATACTAAATATATGCTAGATAAATCACATAAAACATACTACATGTATTAAACACATTAAAATATGTATTTATATATCTATGTTCATGAACATACATAAAAATCATATTTATTAAATGTGTGTTATATTATTTAAAGAGTTTGTACATAGAGTTCGGTGATTTGATTGGGTTTGGTTGTGATGTATTTTAATCAGATGGTCATTAGAACGGTTAATGATAAATTCTGTAGGTCGTATAGTAATCTGATCTACTGTTAGTTTCCATTTGCCCTAACTATAAAGTATCGCTTAGAGTTTATCTCTAAAGGAACTCCTGCATCCTGGTCCAAAATGCACAAACGCCAGAACAGAAAAGATGGAGTCAAGAGACAAAGGCAGGGATTGCTGGATTTTTCTGTCTCATTTTGTATGTGTCTGTGGGAAGCTTTCCACCTATACAACAAATCATCCCTAGGGAGGACAGTGTCATGATATGAGAAAGGAACGAAAAATGAAATGATGTCTGATTCCCGAGGGAAAAATAGGTCTTATGTGAAAATTAATCTCAGTGTGTTACAACAGTTGCTATATAAACCTGAACAAAAGGAAAAAAAAAAAAAAAAACCTTGTGAGAAGATGCTTTTTCCCGCTGAAGCTATCTTTCATATCCATCTCTGTAGTTTTGTGGGGAACTACCAAGGTGATGCAGTATAAGGGCTCAGACGCTGTGCAGCCAGCACATGTGCTGCCAGATGGGACCCTGGCAAGAGGACCACACTGTCCTCAGGAAGCCTCGACCCTTACCCAAACCCTTACACTAATTTACTTTCATTTCCTTGGCAAGTCAGTTACCCCCTTTTTTTTTTTTTTTTTTTTTTTTTTTTTTGCGGTATGCGGGCCTCTCACTGCTGTGGCCTCTCCCGTTGTGGAGCACAGGCTCTGGATGCGCAGGCCCAGCGGCCATGGCTCACGGGCCCAGCCGCTCCGTGGCATAGTTACCCTCTTTAAGTCTCAGTTTTCTTCCCTAAAGTGAGGCCAAGAAACATGAATGATCCTTAAGACCCCTCTCAGATCAGTATATCTAGTCATAATTAATTTCACAATTAATTATTAATAGCACAGTGTGAGAGATCCGATGACCAAGACCGCAACTATATTTAAATATACAGATACAAGTGAGTACCATTTGGAGTGAAGAACCTCCAGATTCCCCCCTGCAAAAAGAGTTTCCTTTATCCTCCACCTACTTCCTGCCCTGAATGTCATTTTCATGCTCACCAAGATCCTCTACCAGATTATGACATTCCTCTTCTTTGATCCAAGTGGATTCTGTTTATAAATATTGAATGACTGACATAGCCTCCCAGTACTGCCTTACAGTGGCAAATGGTGTTATAAAGGGATTGGGCATTTTGGAAAAATTCTTATGGATATTAATTATATACAGGAGGAGTCAAAAATAACTTTCCTTACGTTTTTACTTCTCACACTCTTGAGGAATTGAATGTTTGTTCTCCTAGTATGCTTATCAGTAAATTCTTAATTTTGTTAAGGAAAAAAAAAAAATCCAGGGCAAGTGCTTACATTATCACCATCATCTGCTTGAAGCCTGAATTTCATTAAGTAGATTGTTAATAAAATGAGGAATGATATATCACAACTGCAATGCTGCGTCTCCCAAAGTTAATGAAGAGTTATAATTTTCTAGACGATAAATTAAAAGGCTGTTAAAATGGTTGTAAGACTGTCAACAGATTTAGCAGCATTCCAATTAAAATAGTGCATTAAAGAGAATTAGAATCTTGAATTTGGAGAAATGAGAAAATATGTTTAATATGTGATTTAATATAGTTGGGAGCCCCAGAATCTTTACATAAGATGAGATGGATCTCATCTTAAAGGTGACATGACACAGTTAACAAAAAAGTGGGACATCACTATCTAATACAGTTTCACAGACTTGTTCAATAATTTGCTTGCCTCAAACATTAAAATTATTTTTTTTAAGTTGTAGAAATAATATTGGAGTAATAATTATCTAATATATAAAATACATTAGTATATGCATATTATATGTATAGTATTAATATATGTTAGTAATATATACATTTTTGTATCACCCACTCCTAACAAATCATTGACTTTCATTTTTCCTTTTGATACTCATCCTTCTGGATACACAGAATAGTTGATAGAACAGAATGCATTTTTACATAGAATAGTCACATTTTTACATGCTTTTTTTCAGTTATACTTCAGTCTTACTTATCTTCAATGATTTCCTTTTTAATCACTGAATGCCACATATAGGATTGAGGCACTAAATTTTGCTTAACCATTCCCTGCATGTTAAGTTATTAGGTCACTTCATGTTTCAATAAATAATTTTGTATTTACTTACAGTAGGTTTCTAGAAATAGGATTAATGGGTGATAGAGAATGGACTCTTTTGTGACTCTTGAAACATCCAATGACTTTCATCATTTTACACTACCACCAGTAATTTAACTATGATTGTAATTCAGCTACAGGCTGAACAGTGTTAGATGGCATCATTATTTTATAACTTTTGCAAAATTAATAGGTAAGATGGTACCATATGGTTGTTAACTTATTTTTAACCAATCTGCCCCAAGAATTTCACTGGTAATTAGATAACATGACCATGTTTCTCTATTAATTTGGCTTTCTAAGTTTTATTCTTTGACAAGTGGTAATATGTAAGGTGGCCTGCGTATGACGCCATAATTTTCCATTAGAAGGTTTTTGAGATATTCATGGAATTGAGATTAAGTTCAAACAAAGGTAGGCATCTGTTGCTAGGAATAATAATATTTAATATAGCAAGACAGCAAGTGTTTAGAAAAGTGTTATAAAGTCAGTAACGGGCGTAACAAGGATGAGTTTTTTAAGTGGGATTAACTTGAAAATGGACGCTTCCTAATTAGTATTTCAGGAGCTATAAAATCCCTCCTATTCTAAAACAAAGAAGAGGAAGAAACAGAGGAGGAGGGAGAGCGCTAATAAACAGCACATAGAGGCGGTGGCACGTTCCTACCTTCTCTCTGTAAAACCTAAGAGCTCTGCACACCCTGCTTGCCCCTCCTTATTCCCCTCTATCCTACCTCATGCCTCCTCATCTGACATTTGGTGATTAATGTATTTGTCTGTATACCCCAAGAAGGTAAGCTCCATAAGGGCACAGACTCTGTGTGTGTGTGTGTGTGTCTTTTGCTCACTACTGTATTCTTAGGGCTTGATAGAACAATGCCTGCCACGTAATGAGTGCCTCATAAATACTTGCTGAGTGAATGAATGAATGAATGAATGAATTGTGGAATATCACAGAAGACAAGTTGCCCAAACTCTAGTTGATACATCAAACCTGATACAAATAAATGACTATTCCAGGATAGACTTGTAAACAAGGAGATGCAGTATTGGGACCATGCAGCAAATGATGGTGACAGACGGCAACCAGGGCTTCCCTGGTGGCGCAGTGGTTGACAGTCCGCCTGCCGATGCAGGGGATGCAGGTTCGTGCCCCGGTCCGGGAGGATCCCACATGCCATGGAGCGGCTGGGTCCGTGAGCCACGGCCGCTGAGCCTGCGCGTCCGGAGCCTGTGCTCCGCAACGGGAGAGGCCACAACAGTGAGAGGCCCGCGTACTGCAAAAAAAAAAAAAAGAAGGCAACCAGTGAAATAGAAGATAAGATTGGATCCTGTCTGCATCTGTCTAAGTGTGTCTTCATTGCTTTCTGAGGAAGGACTGAAGGTAGAGTCCAGAAGCTCACTGTATATTATCATCAGTTAGGCAGGGATATACACACATATCCACATATTCATGTGATGGATCCACGAATACACATAGCTACAAGCATATATCCACATAAAGGCACATATCTACACACATACATGCTTCTGTGAGTGTATTGTTTAGGTTAACTTGAGTAAACTCTGCAGGGGGTATCCTGGTGAGTAGAATCAGTTCATCTCAACTAATATTTTCAAATCTTTTAAAAGCCTTTTAAGGGTTTCTTGAGATACTGCAATGGAGAGGAGCCTGGAATAAGTGAATTTCAACTGGTAATTGCAGCTCAGGTTCTGGTGTTCATACTGTGTAGGCCAGAGTTAGAGCATCCTGTAAAGAGTTATGCTTTCTTGTGGCTAATGCTGCTTTTCTGAGAGCTCTGCACGCAAAGAGCACAGTCTGGTGGGGCTCCAGCCTTTCTCTGCACTCCCTCCCTGTTACCAATGTCTTCTTATGTCTCAGTCTTCTTCTCATCATTCATTCGTTACTCTTTAGCCTGTTTTTTCCATCATATCTAGGACTTGTAGTATCCTTAACCTTTGACTTCCATCTCACCTATAATTCCCCTAACCCAGCAGACTTCCCTAACTTAAAATGGCCATGGTTATCTAAGGCACAAAATCTGCTTCCTCTCAGCAGTCCGTACTGCAACTAGAAAGGCTCCTTTCAGTTGGCTTATGATTCTATTCAAGAAATGGCCCTTGGTATTTTGTCCTTAAAATCAATTGACTTTATGATTGTATTTAACTCTTATTCATTTTTTAAAACTTTCTCTTGTACATACAAAGTCAAATCACTAAACTGTCTCTGTGGTGGTTCTATATCTCAGCTCTCCTTTGATCCTCCCATGGAATTGAGAGTAAGAATGCTAGAAGAGACCAGTAAAAGATCAACTCATCAACCCTACTGTTAATCACAAAGTGAATTCAACTCTTTTACCATCTCCCCATCTCCCAGGAAATGGGTCCCCGAGCATCTGCCTGTTATTCCTTTTGTGTGTTGTACTCAACGGACATGTTCCATATCTCCATTTTCGTGACTCTTCTGTCAAGGACAATCTCTTAGGCACTGCCTGTCATTGTGATTATTGCCAATATCACTGAATTAAGGTAATCAGGCCACATTCAGTGCGTGCACTTGGAGCAGAAGCTGAAACCACAGGTAAAATTGAAATGCCCAGTAATGGCCATTTCAGTGTTGGTTTCCTGTACTTTTCCTAAAGTGCACTTGCTTTTGCCTCTCCTCCTCGCCTGCTGAGATCATTGTGTGGGTGTGAGTGTCTGAGGGCTCGGGTTGATAAGTTGCTGAGGGAAAGGGGTGGGGGAAGGCCACACAGCTTGAATTAATAAATACGTAAAAATACATGGTGCTCTAGTATGCCCTACTGCCATGTCTCCATCACTACACAAGGATGTCTTCATATATTAACTGCAGCATCAGAATTCCGAAGGCAGGGAAGCAAAAGTAGCAGCTGTGGGAGCTCCCTAAAGTGGAGCCAGGCATGACATTCTGAATTCTGAAATTGCAAACCCACAGCTCAGTGGTTGCAGCAACACAGAATGCAGATGGCGTGTTCCTTTGGATTGTCAGAGTAGTTCTACAGAACATAGAAGCGGCTTCGGTTGGCTCCTGTTGGCTCTGTTGCTGCCTTTTAACACCAACGTGTCAGTAAAGCCGTGTTGCAGTGACAATCATGTGTTGGTAATGGGGCTCAGAGGAGAGTACCTTGGGAAAGTTTGAAATTAACCATTTCAGAATGGAGGAGTCTTTTACACATGTTCCATGTTAGAGAAATGAAAAAAGGCTGCACTACATAGATTAGGGGGCTGCCATAACTTGGATTCACTTAATGTGTGGTAGGGGGTTGAAGATTAGATGAAATCCTTCATTCTTTTTCCTTTTTTAAAAAATTAAAATTACAAATGCATGTTGCTTTTCCCCCATAGCATGAATAAAGTGAGATAAGTGCACATTAAAACCACCTCAGTGATTAAGCCATCTTCTTTTCATCTGTAAATATCAGATAATAGAGTCAGAGTAAATACAGGGCTGTAATTGAGTTTAAGGGCTCTGCTGAAGCACCGTTAAGAATAGGGCCTAACGACTTCTCCAGAGGCAGCTGAGTCAGAAGGAATCATCGCCATTTACAAATCACGTTTAGAGGCTTCTCGTTTCAAGGAACGTTCACCTTCTTTCCCCACACAGCCTCCCTGGCTGGTTGAGAGAATTAGGTTCCTTGAGCATTTGCAATATCCCATATTCTTCTGGGTATCCCCAAACTTACCAACGGCTTGGTGACCCTAATCCAACAAGTGGGATCTATACATGTGAGACTTATTTAGAAAATAATTTTTTTTTAATTTTTAGAATTACATCTTTGAGAGTATCAGCTTAGGGCTGTCTTCTATTAAGTTGAGGGACGGGAGCGATGGGGAGGATGTGTAAGATAATATTTTCTCAGTAGAGAGATTACTTATGTCTTGCAAAGGCAACTTGTCAACTGAGGCTTTCTCATATGGGGAATTAGAATGTCCACGCCCACACTGCAGCCATGTATGTGGGACTCACATGCACAACCACAGATACAAACACACCACAACCATGCGTGGTTAGAGATTTTAAAATATCTGTCAGTCTGTTTACAGTGGGCCAACTTAGGATGACTAAGGACCCATCAGTGAAAGGAATTCAAGACCAAGCATATTTTAATGGGGGCAGGCCGCTTGATTTGTTTCACTGTTGTAGAATATAGTGAGGTCAGATGTCCTAATTGTGCTTTTTAGCTCTATGACCAGAGGCAAGTTAGTAACCTTCTGTAAGTTTGAGTTTGTTTTTGTTTTTCTGGAGATATTAATAATACTTTATTTTGGCTTGTGGATGTTAAATGAGAAAATCCATGTAAAGACACTTAAACACACATTACTTGGCATTTCGAAGTCCTCAGTGTTAGCAATGATCATTATTATGTTAATTATATTTGTCCACACAACCTAGGAAAGTCATGGAGGGAAAATCAAAACTGCGCAGGCATAACTTATCCATCTGCATTTTTGTAAAGACCTTTCAGAACCTTACTGTGAAAATTATTTAGAATCACAAACAGTTACTGCTAGAAGGAAACATCGAGTCTTAGTCTAATCCTCCTCATTTTACAATTGAGAAAGAAATGTTCAGGGAACACTAGAAAGTGACTTTTTTAATGTCATGCATCTATTTGGAAGAAATGACCCTGTTTTCATTTGCATACTGGGTTTTCTCCAGTCTAGTGTGATTTCTGCTGTCACAAATAGCACTCATTTATTCCAACCTAAAAACTAACTGGACTTTTTAAGTCTTTGAAAATAGAAAGACTTCAGTGTCAACTTCCTATATGCAAACTTTCCCAAAACCTATTAAATGACTGGAACCATGGGACCAGTTAGTACCGAGGATAAAACCAATTGTATATAATGATGCGTGGCCACTGCCATGTTAAGCACTATATGACCATTTGTTCTGCAAATACTTATTAAACCTTTGGTGTATGCCAGGCACTGTGCTAGCAATAATAATAGATAATATGTGTTGAACACTCACGACACTTCAGACCATGGGTTAAGGGTTGCTTGTGTAATCTAATTTGATTCAAATAGAAGCCCTATGAAATTAAGTACTACTATTGTTCCCATTTTATGGTATATGAAGAAAAATTAAAATCAAACAAGATGTAAGTCCTCAGTTTATCTTACAGTGTTTGTCTTCTGGCACATAGTTGATGCTCAATAAAATATTTGTTGAATGGATAGGCTTATAGTCTAATGGGAATGAAATATGTATGAAAAAAATTAACGCACTAAAACTGCCCTAGGCAGTATAAAAACCAACACACCATACTATAGTTAGGGCTCAAAAGAGGAAATAGGATTCATTCAGGAAGAGACCTGCGTAGATTGATTCTTAAATACGCAGATGAATCTTGTCTTAAAGCACATTTCAGATTATGGCCTTCTTTTTTTCTGGATGCAGAAGCAGATCATTCAGGGCTGAGCCACATAGAAACAACTTTTTTAAAGTGTTATTCAGACCTTCATTTTCAAGTATTCCTTTTACTTTTAGAGGGACCTCCTTCTATAATGACAAAGACACATCTGGAACACACCTTAATGCTAATTCCCTGTTTAAGTCACTTCCTTAGGATAAAGAGCACCTACACTGAGTCTTTAGGGCCCCTGAAATAAATTCTCCATTTTCAAATGAACTCCCTTGTAAGCAAGAAGGGACTAGAAAATTGCTAGTTCAGTTAAAAAGATTTTTATTTAAAAAAAATTGATGCTCTTCTCTTGAGATTATATTACAATTCTAGCTGTGATGCATATTCACAAAAGGAAGAAAGTTTAGTCCAAAAGTAAGAGGCAAACTCACCTATAATGTATCAAAGCAGGCAAAAAAAAAAAAAAAAAAAAGAGCATTTTGTGTGTGTTCAGGCCAAGATGGGAAAGGAAGTGGGTGCCATTGTTGAAGCTTCTTTCTCTCAGGCCTGCTTTCCTCTTTTTCTATCTGGAGGCTGACAGGCACAGATCACCTAGAAGCAGTGAAGTTAATTTTATGCAGAGAGGAGACATTTTTCCCCTTCTGCAGACATAAGCCTTACAGGATTTATCACCTGCTCCTAGAGTGAGAAGCTTCTGTGCCAGGAATTTGTCTGCTCTAACTTTCCTTGACTTTGGTTCCTCAGCCGACTGCTTGCCCCTTGTCTCCAGGCCAATGATTAGGTCGTTTGCAAAGGGAGAAGGGAAAGAGGCAGCTAAGGCCAGGATGGCCAAATTGCTCTGTTACCCATGCCTGCTTTGTGTTTTGCTTTCTCTGTATCTTAGCTCTAGGTATCCTCCCCTGCTCAAACTTTTCTTTGTTTCCCCTTACTGTCTGCCTGGATCTTGAATCTCTTGCCTTGGTTTTTTTGTCTTCTGGACTTTCTTTGATAATGCTTGTTTATGATGCTCATGTATTTAAGTGCCAAAAAGTATTTGTTTAAAAAAACTAAGAATCGAAGAACATCTGTAAGGGACCCACTGTGGGTCATAGCTCAGCCTCTATGATGCTCATGTATTTAAGTGCCAAAAAGCGTTTGTTTAAAAAAACTAAGAATCAAAGAACGTCTGTAAGGGACCCACTGTGAGTCTTATCCTGTCCTTTTCATCCCCCAACGTCATAGAGAGATATTCTCGGCATTTCTCTCTCTGGGAAACATGGTGTAAACACTTGTGCTCCAAACTCAGATAGATCAAGTTCAAATCCCAATTCATTGCTTCCTGTCTGTGTGACCTCAGTTATGCAACTTCTCTGTACCTTTTCCTCATTTGCAAAATGAAGGTATTTCTTTGTTCTGTAGCATTATGAAGATCAAATACCATGGCTCCTATCAAATGTTTGGCCCAGTTTTCAAAAAATCTTAATTTCCTTTTCCCCTCCCTTTTTTCCTCTCCTTATTCTTCCTTGAAGGTGGAAAAAAATCTAACACTGTTATCCAAAAGAGAAACAAGGGGGAATGAAGAATGAAATGGTTAAACCTCCAATTTTCCTTTTCTGTACTTAACCAGCGGGTCTTTCAAGGTACTTCACAATTTGTTGAGAGAAACATTAAAGACCATTAGGAGGTCATCTGCCACTGACTCCAAAACTATAGTCTTTAAAATTCACACAAATAGGGAAATCATCCTAATAGCTCCGATCACTTTGATTTGGGCCATAAGGCCATGGTGATGGATGCACTAAGCATCGCATAAATACCAGGGTGTTTCCTTTAGCTGGCATAATTTGCAAAATACAAATGGTCATGTGCTATCATTATGTAATATGATATCATTTAAAAATGTAAAACTGTAGCAGGGGCACTTTGACCAATTGGCCCTGCATCTTTAACCATCTTGTTGAACACCCTTCCGTTTATTCTGGTCTCATCTAAATGACCCTCACATCCCAAGGTGCCTGATATTTGGTCTTGTCTCCTTCAAATCCTGAAAGGAGAATTTACATTAGTACAGTGTATAGAATTGGACTGAACTTTGGAGATTAGATAGTCTTTTAAAAGTCCTTTAACCATGAGATGTTTGATTCTAGCCCAATCTTCTAAATGTACAGATAAAGAAACCAGTTTGAAGCAGTAAACTCACTGTGCATGGCTAAGTGGAATAAACAGCTGGTTCAGAATTTGAACACAGATCTTCTTAATCTAGGTTATGCTGAAAAATTAGGTTTGTATCCTTGTTTGCACATGAGGATACGTGTGTATGTGTGTCGTGCATATATATGTGTATATGTGTGTCTGTGTGTATATGTATATTCTCCCCTCTAGAAAAGGTGTTGAGATATTGAGACCCCTGTAAATGTCACACTTCTGAGGGTTTTTGTTTTATTTTTTCCTAAGTGCAATCATTTTTATTCACCAATAATAAAAATTATTTGTTCATTTTTGAAAAGTCAAACAATTCAGAAGAGTATAATGAAAGCTAAAATTGCCGGAAATTCCAGAAGTAACATCTTTAAAGCTCTTGATAAATGGTATGTTGATACATTTTAAATTTCATAAAAGCATATGTAAAACTTCGGGGGTAAAACCAGTATTTGGTTGGTCTTACTGCCAGGGCTTACATTCTAACCAAAAGCGTGATGTAGGCCAACACTACTCAAAAGTGTGGTCTGGGACCAGCAATATCATCACCTGTGAACTTGAGAGAAATGCAAATCATCAGGCCCTACCCAAGACCTACTGAATCAGAAACTCCAGAAAAAGGCCCAGAGATCTGGGTTTCCACAAGCCCACCTGACTGTTCTGATGAAAGATCAAGCTAGAGAGGCTTTGATATAATGCAGAGTCTGAAAGATCTGAGTTTGGATTCATCTTCGCTGTGACCCTCATTAGACTGTGACCTTGAGTAAGTTAGTCACCCAACTGTGAGCCCTGGGCTCTTCATGGTGAAGTGCAGATAATATTTCCCTTGAAGTGTTGGTGTGGAGATTAGAGACAGATTATGTGAAGTATTGAATACAATGACTAGCCCATTGAAGGAACTTGTTTGATGATCACATTATATGAGGCCATCATAGCTTTCATCAGCTGTTCATTTGTATAGCTCATCCTTAGGATACAGTTGTATGTGATCTTGGAGGGAAACATGCTGTTGTTCATATTTAAAATTTGCAAATGGCACTGCAGCCAGAGAAATGTGATTGCTGTCTATTTCAAAATGTGTACTCCTCAGAAACAGCATGTGATTCTTCTTTGCCAATTGTCTTATTTTAAAGGAATGTAACTAATTTTTTCAAAGTATTTTAATCTATGTATTTTGAGCTAATAATTCTAGACATGAGCTTCTCCAAGGAAAGCTCCAATTGGATCGTCCTGAATTATAGATGTGAAAGTATATGGGATTCCATCCTTCTCTATTTGCCACATATGGAAAGATCTAAATAGACCCAGGTGGTTAAATCCCTCTTCCTAAGAAGATTAGCAGTCACTTGGGTCACCATGCATTTGGGTAGAACCAAAGAAAAGGCTATTGAAATAAATATGAAATAGAAATAGAAATAAATATGACTGCACACGTTTCTAGTTTTATTTGTAATGCCTTAAGATAGTAGACATAGAGTTGTACTATAGCCAAGTAAATTGATCTTAGGGAAGGTGGCTGAAATAAGTTATGGGGTAAAGGAAACAAGATGGACTGACTAAGGTGCCAAACAACTTCCCTCTAAGTCTACAGAGAGTCCAGATGGACTAAATTTAGCCCAACCTGGCCTAAAGTGGCAAAATGTCAGTATCTGTGCCTTTCAGTCTTATTCAAGTACAAGCTCTTTCCAGGAGTCCCTACTGGCAGCTAGGTATAGTGATGTTTAGTAAGTCTGTGGAGAATTTGCCTTCCATTTCTGTTCCACGTGTTTTAATCACCTTAGATTGAGAACAAATTGCTGTTAAAAACTTTCAACAATCTCAGAAAGATTTTAAGAAATAAACCAATAAAATGTAATAACGCAATGACAATATTTAAGTAGGAAAATTATGGCAGATAAATTTGGGGAGGTTTATCTGCTAATGGCCACTTGACATTTTTAAATAGAGCATTTCAGTAAATCACTGGAAATGAGCCAACAAGAATTTATATTCATCTATTTAAATGATACTTATAAATAAGTAAATATGGTTTAAATATAGTTTGGTGCTGGAGTGTATAGCAGCAAATGTTCTAGTGTAGGTTTCTGTTCTAATTTCAGATCAATTCAACAGCATCTATTGTAGATTTCATATGAGCCAGGAAGTATGCTAGTTCTTGGAGACCCACAGAGGAGAAAAGCCCAATTCTGGAAATTAGGAATAATAACCCATATTAGAGTCCAGCATCCTTTACCTCAAAAAACCTTTCTTCCTGTATAACATCCTATACAAGGGGACTTACATGACTTGCAGGTCAGAATTTAAAATTGTTCCATTTCTGCTCTTAATTATATCTTGTGGAGTTTAGCTTACATGCAGTTCAAGAGCTATATTCTGTGTAACTGTTTATAATAAATGCCAATGGAGTATTTTCATTATGTATTCATTCATTCATTCTGCAAATATTTATTATGCATTGTTGTAGGATAGTAGCACACCAAGATGTGTGCTACACTGAACTTACATTCTATAGTGGGGAGGTCAACCATGAATTTGTAAATAAATAAATAAGTTAATTTCAGTGAGTGGTACTTTTTTTAAGAAGAAAAAGATAAATAGAGCACTTATAGAGTACTTTGGAGAAGAGTGAGGAAAGGACTCTTTACACAGAACTTTCTGCAGAGACCTCTGTGAAAATGTGATGCTTGAATTGGAACCCAGAGGAGGAGCAGAAGCCTGTGCTGCTATGGAGATCATAGTGGAGAGCATTCTGGGTAGCGGAATGGTCAGTGCACAGGCCAGAGGAGGGAGTATGCTCAGCGTAGTTTGGGTTTAAAAAAGGCCAGCATAAATTATTAGAGGAATGCAAATCAAAACTATAACGAGGTATCACCTAACACCAGTCAGAATGGCTATCATTAAAATGTCTATAAATAATAAATGCTGGAGAAGAAGGAGCCCTCCTACACTGTCAGTGGGAATGAAAATTGATGCAGCCACTATGGAAAACAGTATGGAGGTTCCTTAAAAGACTAAAAATAGAGTTACCATACGATCCAGCAACCCCACGCCTGGACATGTATCTGGAAAAATTTGTAATTCAAAAAGATACATGTGGGCTTCCCTGGTGGCGCAGTGGTTGAGAGTCAGCCTGCCGATGCAGGGGACACGGGTTCATGCCCCATTCCGGTAAGATCCCACATGCCGCGGAGTGGCTATGCCCGTGAGCCATGGCTGCTGAGCCTGCACGTCCGGAGCCTGTGCTCTGCCACGGGAGAGGCCACAACAGTGAGAGGCCCATGTACTGCAAAAAAACCCAAAAAAACAGAAAAACAAAGATACATGCACCCCAACATTCATAGCAGCACTATTTACAATAGCCAAGACATGGAATCAACCTAAGTGTCCATTGACAGATGAATGGATAAAGAAGATGTGGTACATATACACAATGGAGTATTACTCAGCCATAAAAAATAATGAAGTAATGCCGTTTGCAGCAATATGGATGGACCTAGAGATGATCATATTAAGTGAAATAGAGAAAGACAAGTATCATATGATGTCACTTAAATGTGGAATCTAAAAAAAATGATACAAATGAACTTATTTACAAAATAGAAATAGACTCACAGACATAGAAAATGATCTTGTGATTGCCAAGGGGATAGTGGAGGGTGGGGAAGAGATAAATTAGGAGTTTGGGATTCATATAAAAACACTACTATATATAAAATAGATAAACAACAAGGACCTACCGTGTAGCACAGGGAACTATACTCAATATCTTGTAATAACCTGTAATGGAAAATAATCTGAAAAAATATATATATGTATAACTGAATCACTTTGCTGTACAGTTGAAGCTAACACAACATTGTAAAGTAACTATACTTCAGACAAAAAAAAAAAAAAAGAGACCAGTGTGACTGAACTTTTGTGGATGAGGGAGGGAAATTATCCTACAAGATGAGTTTGGTGGAGAAAGCAGGACATACGGACGTATTCTGGAGGCTTCTGGAGGCTGTGTTGGGTATTTTTTGCTGTTATAATGGGAAGCCATTGGATTTAAAGTATTTAAAATACTTTAAAATGCATTTACTTTGTTGTTAAACTTTTGGACTGACTGACCAAGAACCTTAGTCATTTTATACTACCCTTTTGAAATGGAATAAAGTCAAATCTTCTATGAAACATTCATTTGAGATATTGGGAAAAACCCCACTGCTCTACCCAGTCATTAGTTCCATTCAGGAAGTCTTTATAGTTACAAAAGTAAGCTAATAAGCCTTTTGAAAGATACAATAATGATTCAAAAAAAAAAAGATTATGTCTTAAATGAGTCACATGCTATTAAGAAAAGAACTATTTTTAATTACCTATGATATAAAATTTTAATGAAATAAATTGTACAATAGAAGCCTAAAGGAAAACCCAGCAGATTCTGAATAACATTATTCATTTATTCTACAAATATTTTTTGATTACCTGCCACATATCAGAAATAAAACAATGGTGAACAGAACACATAGGACTCTTGCTTTTATGGAGTCTGCAGTCCAGTTGGGAAGGCAGGAATAAATATGAAATATAGTCATAAATTAGAATAAATGTAATGAGAAGAAAAGAATGGCACTTAAGGCAGTACTGGCATGTAGGCACTTAATAAATATCAGTTGAATTTATGAATGAATGAATGAATCGTGGATAACAGAATAACAGGGAATGACATACTTTACACAGCATGGTCAGTAAAAGCCTCTCTGAGAAACTGCCATTTAAGCTGTGATCAAAAGGAAGTAAAGACATTGTCACTTCAAAAGACTGCAGGGAGAGGCAGCCTCTAGGTAGAGGGACAAGTGTGTGAAGGTCCAAACATGGGAAAGACGTCTAGAATGTATCAGAAAGCCAGAGGGATGATATCGAAGAGAGAGAGTGGCAAAATAGGGTAAGACCTTGCAGGCCATAAGGAGTTAAGTTACATTCTAAGTCAATAGGTAAGCCACTGCAGGGCTTCATAGGTTTCAATGATACTCCTAATTTCTGCCAAACAAATTGGCTAAGTGGAGACAAGACCTGATAATGGAAAACCATTTATGATGATATTGTTTTAAATTAGATAAAAAATGATGGCGGTTAGGCTGAAGTCAGAGTACAGATGAATCAAAGTGGATGGATCCAGAGGTTTTACAGATGCAATCACTGAATGAAGTGGGATGATGTATTTTCCTTCTTCCAGTTTTTCAAGCTAAAAACTTGGGAGTTATCCTTGACATAGCATGAAGTGTGACCCTGTTTAAAAAAAAAAATCTGTCTTATTCCTGTGCTCAAACCCCACAGTGGTTCACCATAACATTCAAAGAAGAAGGTAAATTCTCAGTATGACCTATAGTTCCCTAAATCCTCTCCCGTGTTAAATCTCTGCCTCACTTTCCTGCTAGTATCCTCCTGACTTAGTCTGAGCTAACCACACTGGCCTCCCAGAATTCAAACACAGCGATCATGCTCTACCCCATGCTATTTGTTCTTGCTGTTCCTTCTAGATGGAATTCCCTAGATATGCATGAAAGCAGTCTTTCGCTTTCTTTGGCTCTGGGCTCAAGTATCCCCTTCACACTGAGGTCTTGCTTGGTCACTCATCTAAATGTTCAAACTCGCCTCACTAATATACTTTGTCTTTTCTCTCCGCTTTATTTTTCTTCTTAGTATTTACCAGTATCTAACGAAGTTTATATTTTATTTATTTATTTTTACTCTTTTGCTTGTCTCCCCACTAAAATATAAACTCAGTACACATTGGTTGAATGATTAAATAAATGACAGTAGTTGCAGAAGAAGGTAGTGCCTTCCAGGATTAATGCTGTTATAATAGCTAAAGTTTATTGACAATTGGAATAAGTCAGGGATTGGGTTTATTGACTCCTTGTAACAACAGCTTTCTCAGTGTGAGATAAGGCTGGGTACAGGTAGGTAGATTGGGGGCTAGTCAAAAGAATATTGAACAGCTTACCAAGAAGTTTGGGCATGGTCCTATAGATATTCAGGGTTCATTAGGGTTTTAAAGAGGGAGGTGGTACAATGTGTCCTATGTTTTATGTTAATAATACTTTGGAGAATGGTATGAAAGAGGAAGCATGGTTTTGAAATTAGGAAAAATGTGTCAGGAAATTCCTGAATTAATCCAGCTAGAGGATGTATGTCAAGTGTCGAAACTTCAGTTTTGAATATGGAAATGAAAAGAAGAGGAAGAGATATGGGGAATGGAAATCATGTGTTCTTACTTACAGCAGTGCTCACTGTTGCTGTGAATGGGCTTCTTTCTCATTAAGACAATTCGTTTAGTTTTTCATATCCCCAGTTTCTCACAAAGCATTTGAGTCAATTGGTCATTTGGAATATTGAAATCTACCTTGAATCTTGTGGTGCTATTTACTATAGAAGAAACCATGTTACTGTCCTGACTCAAACATTTGAAACTGTCTTGAAATGTTTCATAATGGCAAAGTTACTGGATTTTTAGGATATCTCGGTTCTCTCTATGTTTCTGTCACTTACCAGACATGTGACCTGGATCATGTCACTTCTCTAAGTGTTGTTTACGTTATGGTATAAAGAACATCGTGGAAGAGGAAACCAGAGAGTTGTCTTTGACGTCTGGATTTGGGTACAGGCTATCTGACTCCAGATCCCGTGCTCTTAACCACAGGCCTAAATTGTATGATCCCTGGGGTCAAAGTAGGATATTTGCATGGTTCCAAATTAATATAGGAGAAAGCTTTCAAAACACAGGGAGGATGAGCTGTTTTGACAGGAAGTGATCTTCCTGTCTAAGAGAGGCTGGATATGAATGGGCATCTAGTGCTTCCACTCAGCAAGTTTCCCAAGGAGATCCAAGACCTAAAACAGTAGCTGAATTAGATGGCTTTTGAGTTCTTTCAGGGTCCTGTGTAAATCTGAGAACCCGAGAGTCAGCAGCTGTGCAGTTTTCTACCACCTAACATCGTTTCTGTTTCCTCTTAATTCCTCTAGCAACTGGAATCCACAGCAGCTTTTTAATTTAACACTCATAGGTTTATATCTTATGTTTTCCCTTTCATTTTGAAGGCAGGGGTGATGTTTCATTCTTCTTCAGGTCTTCTCCAGTGTGTAGACCCAAACTTTGCTCACAATCGACATTTAAATCATACTTCATATTTCTTATCTATTGAAGGATATTATGAAAGAATAACTTGTTCAGTGCTACTTAAATGCCAGTTGAAATAAGAAATTATTTCAAAAGTGTATATATAAAAGCTGAAAAGTCCAATCAACTAGAAACTCTTTGAAGATCAAAAGCTTGATAGATGGTACCTAGGGAAATAAGACCAAGCTCTTTACCCTCAAAGCCTCAAAGCCTGAGTGTGTATGTGCCTTCAGAACTGATAACATTGAGCGTCTAAATCTCCTTAGCCATATCCGAGGAAGATGTATTTTCAATGCAGGAAGTTCTGTCATCTTAAGATAATCAAAAACTATCTTTCTCTTTGTTGAGAGCAGAAGAGAATGTATTTTGTTGAGAGTAAAGAAGAAGGAGGAATTCTTCCATTTGACAGATACATTTTCCAAGAGTCTGTGAAAACAATGATGGCAAATGGAACCATAAAGGGTACCATCATTAGAATAAATGTGGTAAAAGGAACCACCATTAGAATAAATGTGGTAAAAGCAAGGCCCCATTAACAAGAGCACCACTGAGTCAGGCTGCAGGGAATGATGAGAGAAGACAATAGGCAAGCAGAGAATCTTGTTAATGATTTGTCAGAGCCCAAGTGGTATGGAAAACAACTCAAGAGTGCATTTACTCCTCCTTTTCTGTAGCCCATCACGATGTAAAATTGAGGGGGCACCTGGCATTAAATACTGTATTTATAGAAATGCAGTAAAAAAAATCAAGATAGCATTTAGTGTATTGTTCTTATACAAAAGAGAAAGAAGGAAAAAAAATGCCTTTATCGACCAACATATTCCAATTATAATGTTTTATTTAAATAATCACAAATGGGCAATTTGTTCAAACTTACTTCTGTATTCACAGCGTGAAGTAGTCCCCTATCCACTCAAGTTTTTCTATGAATGTAAGATGGGATAAGTAGAACCATAATTACAGGAAAAAACTTGGGCGTTGCAATTGCAGCCCAAAGTGTTGGGGCATTTGCTTTCGTGGCCTCGGCAGTTCCATTTGTCTTTGTTGGGCTTTCTTTTCCCCCTCTCTTTAGCAACGGTTTCCTTACAGTATTTGAAATTAATTATCAATACCTTTTATGCTTTTTTTGTGTGTTTTTGTTCTACATTTGTATGGATAGCTCTTGCTATTCTTTGTCAAAATTGCCTCCTTTGCCTTCCATACATACGTCTGAACTGAACTGTGATTGTCTGAACTGAACTGTGATTGAATCGTGGTGAGTGTTTTTTTGCTGGTAGCTCCACCCGCCTCAACAGAAAAAGGCTTTGTTCCCTGGAAAACAGCTTTGTGACAACTGAATCCGAGGCTTCTGTCTTGCCAGGGAGGAGTCAGGAGATGAGAATTCATTTCATCTGGAACTGGACGCTTGGCTTTGCCCCAGTTTCATACCCATGAGTAGCAGGCATTCATAACTTGGGATTCTTAATGTGACCTATCACTTCAGGAATATCCTGTGCAGTATTTTATTTGCTTGTGCTGGGTCGAGTTAATAAACACTAATCACAAAAAAACTAATTAGCTCCACAATGAAAATGGAAGCACTGAACATCTGAGTGCTTACAGAACAGTCTTTCAGGGTTATTGATTCAGTTAGTTATTGTGTATATTTCATGTCCTACATATTGCAGGAAAATCATAATATCCTATAGAGACACACTTATCAAGGAAGCCAGGAATAGAAGGTACTGCATATAAATTTTAGGGCTGAGTCCCAAGTCAAAGAGGCAAACGGATTCTCTGAATTACATGCAAACACGGTGCCAAACCAGGTAAGGAGTTAGTTTAAAAGGTAGGATCAGGTTCAGGAAGAATTGGATGTGAATTTAAATCCCAGAAACAATAGTGCATGTCATGGAAATTCCAAAATGAATCCATAAGTCATTAACAAAGATGAAAGAAATTTTCTATCAGTGACACAGGCAGTAAGTAAAATAGACGAAGAGGGGAAAAGTAAGTGGAGTAAGCCTATCCTAAAGAACAGGAAAACAAGGCTGAATTCCTAATGGATTATGGGGACAAATCAAAGAAAATGGGAGGTGAATATTCTAGTGACTTCAGGGCTCTGCCTTCCCCAATTTCTGACTGTGGGACCCCTAGAACTACTGACTTCTCTTCTTAGCCTCAACTTTCTCATGTATAGTGTGAGAATAAATGATCATATCACCTCCCAAGTCTGTGTAATGAGATACCCTTTACATAAATTTCTTAAAGCAACACCTAATATATATTATGTGATAGCTGTGGTTGCTATTATAACTATAAATATTTTATCGTTATTATTATTAGGAAAACAAATATTCTACACAAGTTGATCAGAGACTCTCCCTCCCAACTTTTTTGAGCCTTTTAACTGAAAAATAATTGCAAAGAAATTTGTAATTATCACTTATTTCCTGTGTCCTCGGGCCACCTAAGATTAGGCATGTTCTTTGGGGATGGGCAAACGGTGGTATTGGAAGTGGGTTAGAGTACTTCTAGGGAATTGGAAGAGAGATTAGCATTGCTGTTGCTTTCTAGTTTGTGGTGGTGTGGATGTTTGGTGTTCTTGTCTCTTGGCTCCAAGGTGAGGGATATGGATCCACCTGCGTGGTGGGGAAGGTATGTCTTTAAAAGTAGGTCTCTAAGCAGCAAGGCTGGCATAATGCTTACCTCTTAGAAAATTAAGGAGATTTAGAAAATCTGTGCCAACCTCCCTAAGTACACCTTCTAGGCTCATGAATTCAGTGGATACCTTGGCTTCACTCCATATGGCAGCAGTGTTGGAGAAATAATTTCAATGGAATTATAATACACTCATTAAATCAATGGTACAGGTTACCTTGTCTACATCCAGTTATGAGTTGATGTATGTACGTGTTTTATAACAAAATATATAAGATTTAAAAGTATTTAAATGAGAACTCTACTAATAATTATAGCATATATTTATTGAGTACTTACTATGTGCCAGATACTATTTTAACTGTTTTTATAAATTGTTCTATTTATTGCCCCACCAAAACCTTATGATTTAGGAGTCTTTCATTCTCCTTATTTGGCAGTGGGAAAACTAAGATGAAGAGAGGGTAAGTCGCTTGCTGAAGTTAACACAGTTATAAAATCGTGGAGTTGAGTTCTAACCTCGGAATCCTGACTCTGGACCCATGATCGTAACGAAACTTAAAACAAAAACTGGCCTTAAGCAATTCAGTGGTCGCCATTTGGATTTGATTGAAGGACAGTGGAACTCTCTTAAAAGTCCTTAATGGTACTTGATGAACTTTAAAATATTCCTTCGATGTCAATATTAAAGAGTTGGTCTTTTGAAAATAATTTGTTTTCAGATACACTTAATAGTATAAAATTATTAAGTAACATCTGCATGAGCACCACCTTTGTCTCTAAAAATCAGAGTTTAGTGGCGCTTTTTAGACTTGGCCGAGCAAACGGTGCATTTGCTATTCCAGGAATTCCCATTCAACAATGCATTCTCCTTTCTTTTTTTTTTTTTTTTCTCCTTCCCCTTCCCTTTTCTTACTCCCTTCTTTTCTCTTTCATTCTCCCATGGTGCTCGTCATGTTTTGAAGACTTTCAGCTTTGGGTTCACATGCTATAGGTACATTGCATTTTGGCAGTAAAAGGCCCCCTTAAAACACACCCTCAGGTTTGCAGGTCCTATTATTTGAAGTGGCGAGCTCTCCTGATATCCTCAAAGGACGTGGAACTGAGGCTGTGATTTGCAAGCATTTTGCACGTGTCACCTTAGCCCTATTTGTCTTTTGAAATCAGAATTTGTGGAGGGCTTCGAGGTTTGAAACCTAACAGGAAAGGAAGGTGACAAAATCCATTGTTGGATAGAAATTCAACTCAGATTTCATTGCAAGTCACTCACTGGCATTGCCAAACTGGAGCCTCTTAGGTTATTGCGAGCAGGGCTTAATTGTTTTAACTTGGCTGGCTAGCAATCTCCTGTTCTGTGACTTCCTTAGGGGACACCTGTTTTTTTTTTTTTTTTTTTTTTTTTTTTTTTTTTTTTTTGCGGTACGCGGGCCTCTCACTGTTGTGGCCTCTCCCGTTGTGGAGTGCAGGCTTCCGGATGCGCAGGCTCAGCGGCCATGGCTCATGGGCCTAGCCGCTCCGCGGCATGTGGGATCTTCCCAGACCGGGGCACGAACCCGTGTCCCCTGCATCGGCAGGCGGACTCTCAACCACTGCGCCACCAGGGAAGCCCATGGGACACCTGTTTTATGAACATACCCTCTCACCTCCACCTGGGTCACTATGACTACTTCCTTTTGCACACAACATAATCGAGCCTAGTTTATCCCAGAAAATGAAACATTAGCATGACAGATGAGACCAATTGTTGTAACCCCTTTATTTTAAAGATGAGGAAACTGAAGCTGAAAGAGTGACTTATGAAAGATAATATGACTACTTAGAGGTTTAGCCATGCCTCAAACTCTACTCTTCCAAATCCATCCCAGCTATACCCCCCATTATCACAACAAATCAGACTAATCAAACTGTGATCAGTTGCTGGTGTAATGTTAGCGGTTATTAATAATGAAGGCTCTGATCCTGTATATAGTCTAAGGGACCTAACAACACATAAGCCCTCAGTGGGACTGAGTTATGTGCCTTGTGCCATGTGCTGTGTTCAACACTCCTGCCGAATCACTTCAGCAGCCCTACTGGGGATCTGTCATGGTCCCTCCGCCTTTGTAAATGAAGAAACGAAGCCTTGCCAGATTAAGACGTTTCCTGAAATCCGTAAGCATGAAGTGGTGGAGTTTACTTTTGAGCCCCTATTTCCCGATGCCAGCCTCTCTGCAATGCTGCCTCCTGAAGGGTTTCCCATCCATTTCTCTCCTCTCTCAAACTAGAACATGTGTAAACACGCACTCACACCCACGACCGTCTTTCCATGGTTTCATCTGATGTTAGTCCTTGTGGTTTCTCCTTTCTTTGTCAAGGTAGAGGACCAGGATTCGGGGTGGGTGCGGTCGTTTGTAGTGTCTCTTTTTGCCGGCCACATGCTGTAGCCGGCTGATCTAGACCATCCCTACTTGGGAGAGCTGCTTGCAGTGTGCACCAGGCTCAGGCAGCCACAGCCTTTGATTAAGAGCATAAAAAGGCATCTCTGGTCTCTGGCTTTTTTCTGCTTTTGTTCTTGCCCACAGGAGTGGTAGGGATGGAGACTGAAGAGGTTCTGTAGGCTGGCTGTGAAGAAAGTTGAAGAAAGCTCCTTTATTACCTGAGGAATATAAATCACATGTCAGAACTTTGCAGAGGGAAAAGTAGACAGAACTGTAGAGACTTCTAAGGCTCCTTATTTTCTTTTTTATTGGAGTAAAATTGCTTTACAATGTTGTGTTAGTTTCTGCTGACAATGAAGTGGATCAGCTATACGTACACATGTATCCCCTCCCACCCCCCCATCCCACCCCTCTAGGTCGGCACAGAGCACCGAGCTGAGCTCCCTGTGCTCTACAGCAGGTTCCCACTAGCTATCTGTTTTACACATGGAAGTACATTTATGTCAAACCTAATCTCCCAATTCTGTCTAATCAGCTATTACAAAGCAGGGTCCAGCAAACTTAAATGCTAGTACAGCGAAACTTCCTGTGTTTTAATAGCATATATAATAAGTAGAAAAAAAGAAAACAAGAAAAATGAAGGCAGGCAAGTTTACAATCCATTTTTCTTTGATGATTAAGAAAAAAATAATCAGTATGCATATAAATATTCACTTTTATTAAGTAGACGACATTTTTAGGCAGAAATAATTTACAATTTGACACTTTCACCTATTCATTCAACAAATATATTGTAGCTACATAATGCAATAAGTGAGGGATTTTTTCAGCCCACTTAGAATTCACAAAACAACAGGCACATTAACAAGTAAATTATAATTAAGGGGAATAACCGTTACAGTAAAGATATCTATAACATGATTTGGGAATCTAAACGAGGAAATAATTGTTGCTGGAGATTTGGGCCAAGATATTTTGGAGTAATTGACATTTGAAGTGAGTCTTCTGGAATGAGTGGTCATCATCCAGATGGTAAATGGGAGGAAGGAGTCCTCCAAGGCAGAGGGAGCCCATTGTATAAAGACTCAGTGTGGCAAAAGGATGTGGACCACTGAGGAAAAGGTGGATTGTTCAGAGTAGTGGGGGGACATCAGGAAGTGGCAATGAGAAAGGAGGCCAGGGGTTAGCCTTGGGAACATAGTTGAGATGATAAAAGGTTCACACCAAAATATGCTAATTTCAAATGCCAATCTCAATATGTGTTGGGATGTTTTCTCATAAATCGAATAAGATTAATTTTCTGTTGTTCACCCTTATAACTAATAAAAGCTTTGCAAATAATGTTAAACAAAGTTAGATGAAATCACAATGTTGTTTCAGAAATATCTGGCATGTGGATAGGTATTTTTAATAAAATGAAATTTTGTGCTTTCTCAGTAGATACCAAATCAGTTGGGCCATCTCATAATTAAAATGTCTACATGGTTACAAAGGTGAACACATTTTTCCTTATTATCACATCTGTAATGTATACCCACTGTGGTTATCCAGCAGGCTATGCAGAGCATTACCAACTTTGTTCTTGTGGTTGTTTGCTTCTGCTTTTTTTCCCCTGTAGGACTAAGGGTTTTTTTTTGTTTGTGGGCTCACTTGCTTTACTGTTTAGTTTTGTTTCTTTTTTTTCCCTATACAACAAAGGTTGCTATACCACCGTTAACATTGGAAAGTCTCAGTGACTCAAAACAACACATGTTTATTTCTCACTCATACTCCATGTCCACTGTGAGTTGACTGGGGCCTTTGCTTCCCATTGTCCTCACTCAGACATTCTGCTGATAAAGATTTCACCACCTGGAGCACTGCAGGTGGGAAAGAAAGGAAAAACAAAACATATGGAAAATCACACCTTCTCTTCTTATTAAAGACTCACTGAAAGTGACAGTTGTCACCCTTGCTGACATTCCATTGGCTAAAAAGTATCATGTGGCTTTCTCTACTTTTAAAGAGGGTTAAGGAAGTACAGTCCTACTATATGCCTTGAAAGAAGAGAACCCCGATTATTTAGGGGCCATGCTAAATTTCCTACATAATGTATTAGTCAGCTCAGGCTACCTTAACAGAATATTACAGAGTGGGCGGCTGAAACAACAGACACTTATTTTCTCACAATCTGGAGGCCGGAAGTCGGAGATCAAGGTGCCAGCATGGTTGGGTTCTGGTTAAGTGTTTCTTTACTGGCTTGCAGACAGCTACCTTCTCACTGCGTCCTCACATGGCAGAGAGCACTGGTGTCTCACCTTTTTATAAGGGTACCAGTTCTATCTCCTATACAATCACTTGGAGGGCTAAGGCTTCAACATATGAATTTGCAGGAAGGGGACACAATTCAGCCCATAGGTGAATATATCGTATGTATTTTTTTTATCAAGTTTGATTAAATGTAAACTTTGGGAATGACACTACTGAAATGGTTTGGTGCATATAAAAGATGGATTGGCACTACAGTAGCATAAACCGTATTGATTACATTGACAAATTATTAAACTATGTGCTCTAAAAACTGTTAGTCAATATTGTCAAGATTAGATCCTAAAATATTCCTGTATAGGCTTTTGTTTAAACTTATTTCAACAAGATTCTTAAAAAGACAAGTCAGAAGGAAGTAGGAAGGGAGTTTGCTCATCTGTCACTCCCCAACTCTCCTCGTTCCTTCTCCATTTGTGGAACGGAGGCAGTTCTGCTGGCACACTGCAGATTCTGCCTTGATGCGAGGCCATCCCTGACGATATTGTCAGTGTGTTCCCAGGTCTCTACTATTGTGGTTTAGGTCTAACTTTAGCTAAGTGATAGGTGTGCCACCATTTCTCCATGAACAGGTCACGGCTAGCTCTCCTGTGAGTTGTTCTCGTTTAATTGTCATTTATTATTTTCCTGCCATCTTTATGTTTTAAAATTAGAAAAGGAGGTTTTATTTTAATCTCCATATCTAACTGTTAGTCATTGGTTTGTCCTAAAAGCTAAATTATTTTTCATTCCTTGCTACTGCTGAAGGAGTTTTTAGTTAGTTTTTTTTTTTTTCTTCCAAAATGCCAGGATAGCTGGTTAGAAAATCAGTCAAGCTTAATCACTAGATTTATTCATGTGTTATAACTCAATGGAATCATCTACCTGTTTCAACAAAGAACGCATTTGACTGCTTCTTTTCTTCCTTTTTTTTTCTGTTTGTTCCTTGATTTTTCTGTGAACGTTTCAGTCAGCTGGTTATTACTATGCCATTAAATGATTCATAGGGAGGCGGTGCGTGATCTTTATGAAGTACTTCACATTTGAGATGATTGAAGAAACTTTCTGTCTTAAATTTCATGAAGGAGGAATCATGTGTCTGTTTTATTATTGAAGATGAGGTTGTAGGTATCTTACTCTCAGCCAAAGGATGGCTCTTGTGACTGAAGGCAAAGAAATAGTTGTGACATTACTTGGCTAATTTAGCTGTGGTTTAAAAAAGAAAAAAAGAAAAAAAAAGAAACAAAGCAAAATTTACATTTCACCAAATAGTTTCCCCCATTCATCTCCCTAAATACTGTTGTTTTCCCCCTTTTCTATCACTTTTTTCTTTTGTCTTTCATTGCTGAATGGAGTGAGGTTTCAGAACACATTAGGATCATTCTTTTTTTAAACCTGTAATCTTAAAACAGTTTAAAAATGTTTTTAAAGTTTTAAATTTACAGAATTACTGCAAAGATAGTATACAATTCCTGTATACCCCCATTCCCAGTCTTCCTGTTAGTGACATCTTGCATGGTACATTTGTCATAATTAATGAACCAATATTGATACAATATTATTTACTAAAGTTCATAGTTCATTCAGATCCTCTCAGTTTTTTCCTAATGTCCTTTTTATCTTCCAGAATCCCATCCATGACTATCCCAGCCTTGACATGGCTCCTTAGGCTTTCTTGGTTGTGACAGTTTCCCAGATTTTCCTTGGTTATAATGAACTTGGCAGGTTTTAGGAGTCTGGTCAGTTTTCATAAAATGTTCCTGAGTTGGGACTTGTCTGATAGTTTTCTCCTGGTTAGAGCAGGATAAAGTGTTTTTACAAGGAGGGTTACAGAGGTAAAAATGCCATTCTCATTATATCATGTCAAGGGTACATCCTATCAACATGACATCACTGTTGATAGGAACCGACTGCCTGACTGATTCTAGTCTGATTCTGGTTTTTCAGGTTTCTCCACTGTAACATTACTCTTTTGGTCTTCCTTTTCCATAATTAATTTTTTTTTTTTTTTTTGGAAAAAAGTCACTCATGCCTAAAGAGTGGGGAGTTCTACCTCATCTAGAGCAGAGTATCTGTGTGAATGGTTTGGAATTCTGCAAGAGAGAGTTGTTCTTCTCCACATGGAATCTATTTATTCAATTATTAATTCATGTCACTATGGACTCATGGATGTTTTTATACTTTGGGTTATAAGCCAATACTACTTGACCTATTTTGTTGCTCAAAATGTTCCATTTGGCCACTGGGAGCTATTTCAGTTGGCTTTTGGGTCCCTTTGTTATATACCCATCATGTGGGTCTTTCTTTTGTTTGTTTTTTGTTTTGAGCACTTTGTTACTTCTGACACTACAAGATATATCAGGCTTGTATATGTTTTCTTGTATATTTTCTGCCCCCAAACCTAGAATCAGCCACTTCTCCAAGGGGCCCTGGTTCCTCCCCCCAGCCCGCCACTTTTTTTTTTTTTTTTGAATACTATTAGAAATGACAGTTTAGGTGTGATTTGATGTTTTCCATTCTCTGTTTTGATTTAGCTTTAATGTAGGTTGACCACTGAGGACTTGATGTTTCTCCCACAGACTATGAAGAAGTCCTGTTTTCCTTCATTCCCGTTTATGTACTATATGAGCTTCAGGTTTTGCTTCCAGATGTTTTGTTTTATCAACTAGGACCTTTAGAATCAGACTTCTTTGGCCATCTAAAATGGGACGTGCTTTTTAGTTCAACAGAGCATAGCTTTCTTCTGTAGTCTACCCAGGTGTGAGAAAAATACCAGAAATTAAACTAGAATTGATAACAGAATGCCTCTACTGAATTTTTTAAGTGAATTGATGAAAGAAGTTTGCTCCTTAACATAAAATCATGACTAGTTAAATTGTTCTGAGACCATTGTATTAACATTTTCATTTTTCTTTCTTTTTTTTTTGCGGTACGCGGGCCTCTCACTGCTGTGGCCTCTACTGTTGCGGAGCACAGGCTCCGGACACGCAAGCTTAGCGGCCATGGCTCACGGGCCCAGTCGCTCCATGGCATGTAGGATCCTCCCGGACTGGGGCACGAACCCGTGTCCCCTGCATCGGCAGGCGGACTCTCAACCACTGCGCCACCAGGGAAGCCCCGACATTTTCATTTTTCTTAAACCCTATGTTACAATGATCTGCCTTTTGGAAGATCTGTCTGAGAAATGGCATACTGCAGTAGAAGTCATTGGGCATGGGATGGCAGTTTCAAAGAGGCAAAAATTATTTATTAGAACAATTACTTTCATCATAAAATATATTAATTTTAGACCTGGAAGGAATCTTAAAAACTATCCTCCACTCAGTCATCTTAATATTGAGTAAAATGACTTATCTAAGCTCATTCATTTATGTAGCTGCCAAACTAGAATGAGAATTCAAGTGTCCTAGAATGCAAACTTCCATCTAGAGTAGAAAAAAATTTACTTCCAAAATTTAAATACGAAATTACAGAGAAATGAAACTTTGATTCAATGAAGCATTTTGGTGGCTGGGGACATGACAATCTGAATTGCATTTGCTGTTTTTACCTGAGATTCACTGGATAGAACCAAAATTTTTGAAGACAAATTTATCTTTGCTTGGGACCAAATGTACAAGGAGAAATTAACTTATGTAAAGGAAAATAAAATACACAGCTAACTAGGCTGATTTTGATGATTCACCAAGAATATATCCCTTTGAATGACACTAAAAATGGAAATAAAGGTTTCCTAAGAAACGCCATTAATCTGATGGTGTTGTCTTCATCCTTTCCAACAATCAGCCACAGAGTTTGTGTCTCATAACTTAGTTTCTTATTCCTCCCTGTTTCCCTCTTTTTGATTCTTGGAAGTGGTTACAAGGAAAGACATCTGGAAGGCAGGACACACCAGAAACTTGGAGGGGGTTAAGATGTCATGTCTGAAAAAAAAATAAAAAATAAAAAAAGATGTCATGTCTGCTCTTTAATTTCTTGGAGCAGTTCTTAGCTCCTGGGCTACCAGAAAGAGGAGTGTTAACAGCCTTTAAATGAAGATGAAAGCTGGGTAAATCATGACCATTTTGGCCCTCCAAAATCAGCCCATCTCAAGCCTCCTTTGTCCTTGTGGTGTCCCAGGCCCTGAGAGACAGAAGGACAGGAAAAGCAGCCTCATTTGAGGGGGAAGAGAGGATTTCAGCTTTCTTAAGCATATTTCTCCTGCACTGCTGACCAGCATTTTACAGAGGACATAGAGACTGGGTTCCTAAGAGCTGTTCCTCTTGTTTTGGGAACGTTTGTTCAAAAACAGGCATCACTGAGAGTTCCAGGAGGTGAGCAAAGAGTCAACTTGCTGTGTACCAAGCGCTGACTTCAAGATTATGACAGAAAGCTGGTGTTCCCAGGCTCTCCCTCTATTCTGGTTTCAGTGGCCACACGTATTGATGCATTGGCACATGGGAGAGTGCCGGGGAGCACATAGCTTTCATTGTAAGGGGACAAAAGTGTAGTCCAAAATACCAGAAAACTCACCTTCCATCACTTATCATTTATGTATCAGTTTTGTCAGGTTTGGGGACCATGAGCATATGCAGTTGACAGAAAGAAAATTGGTACTAACAGGAGAGGATTTAAAACTGCTTCTTTAGTTGGAGAATGAATGTTTGAAGAGAGGTATTAACACAGACATTCCCTTTGGTAGAAATAAGCTCTTTCAGTGGCCTTTAAAAATTGTTTTATTAATATTAATATTGTTTTATGTAATTGTCATAAGCCCCAGTACTGGAAAGAAGCTAATATTCCTGATTTCTTTAAAAACTATATTTGGACAAACCAAAAGAGAGTGATTCATAGAATATCAGTATAGGAGGGAACGTTATTTGGTGACCCACTGATGCTAGTGAATTTTTTTTTCTTCTGAGGAGGAACTTTTTTCTTATCTCTGAATATAATATGATTAGCTCTGATCATTTAATTCAGCTGAATAACACATAGTGAAAAACAAGCAATCAGTAAAAGGAAAGCATAACATGAGTTTTACCAAATATCTGGTTCCTAAGTAAATTCTTTCAAAAGAATCCAATAGTAAATGTGGCCCAAGGAAATGTTTTAAGAAATTTTGCCAGCAGAACAGAAAGACCTGGTTTAATTATCAAGGGACTTCTAGTCAAGCCCACCCTTTCCCCATCCTCTCTTCCATTCTTCCTTCCTTCTTTCTTTTCTTCCACCCATTTAAATTTATTTATGGAAAACCTTCTCTCTATACACCCAGCACTGCTGTAGGTGGTGAAAACACAGAAACTGGTTAGAAAAGTACTCCCTTCATGGAGCTTAAAGTCTGGTAATCAGCTTTCACACATGCGGTGCTGCAGGATTATAGTCTATGTAAACAGTGAGGCTACAGGAAAGAATCTGCCCTAGCACCCATCAGACATTTCCTAACGCCCTCCCTTCCCTTTGGGAAGAGAGGAAAGGTTATCTCATCCCAAACTCTGATAGCTAGTGCACAAGGGAATTCTCCCATCTGCTTTTTAAACTGGACAGGGGGCTTGTTATTCAGGAATAACTCCATTCCATCAGTCCTGCTTAGAGTTTAGAAAAGAGTTGTTCAAATCAGGCAGTTCTTTGAAAGGCCCTGGCTAACATGAAAAGAAAAAAAAGAAAAAAACAGGAAATTTACAGTCTGAAGCCAGACTTAATGACACATAACGAATTGCAGCTCTGTTTGGGAATCTCCCTAGGTACCGTTCCTAAGGATTCCAAGTGTTTAATTGAAATTTCTTTGGGGACAGTAGTCATCATTCACTTAAGCATTATATTTATATTTGTGCGTGAAGGAAGGAAGTCAAAGCGCTAATAGACGGAGTGAGCAGAGTGGCCGCTTTTCAGCTGCAGTCCACAATGAGCCGGCAGTTCTCAGAGGAACGCTTATCCTGGAGACAGCTTGCTTAGGATGCCCTCCAGGGACTGTGGGAGGAGGACAGTGTTGTGACTGACAGCTGTTTCTTCCTGGACTGAGACAGCGTGCATGATCCAGTGCAGCCTGTTAAATCAAACTATTTTTCAGTCGAGAGGATTAAAACACCTCGAGATGCAAAAGTATTCTGTTCTGGGCTTCCCTGGTGGCACAGTGGTTGAGAGCCCGCCTGCTGATGCAGGGGACACGGGTTCGTGCCCCAGTCCCGGAAGATCCCACATGCCGCGGAGCGGCTGGGCCCGTGAGTCATGGCCGCTGAGCCTGCGCGTCCGGAGCCTGTGCTCCGCAACGGGAGAGGCCACAACAGTGAGAGGCCCGTGTACCGCAAAAAAAAAAAAAAAAAAAAATTGAAAAAAAAAGTATTCTGTTCTAGATTTATTCTTTTTTTTTGTTGTTTTGTTTTTGTTTTTTTTTTTTGCGGTACGCGGGCTTCTCACTGCTGTGGCCTCTCCCGTTGCGGAGCACAGGCTCCGGACGTGCAGGCTCAGCGGCCATGGCTCACGGGCCCAGCCGCTCCGCGGCATGTGGGATCTTCCCAGACCGGGGCACGAACCCGCGTCCCCTGCATCGGCAGGCGGACTCGCAACCACTGCGCCACCAGGGAAGCCCTAGATTTATTCTTATAAAGGCTATTCTTTTTACCCTTGCGGTTAACATCAAGTGTTTTAATCCCAGGGGACTTGTGCCTTCACCATTTTCAAAGAAAAGTTAATGAGGAACTATTACTCTAGGAATATTTTAGCCGCTAAAATTTGTGATGGAATCAAGATAAAGTCACACTGTTACACTAATTCTGCTTTCTTTGTATAGAGATCCTACTTTCTTTCAATTCATGATACAAGAGTTGTAGATTAGCTTTAACTAGTTTATTGCACATTCTATAAATCTTAAGTGTTGACTCTGTTGTTTTTCTCTGGGTTTTCCAGGTGCAGTTTTCACCTCCATACAGGGAAATACTTACATGCAACCAGTTTAATTTTTTAACAGCTTTGTTGAGGTATAATTTACAAATCATAAAATTCTCCCATTTCAAGTGTGCAGTTGAATTAATGTTAGTAAATTAATAGTTGTGTGCCCATCACCACAATACAATTTTAGCACATATCTATCATCCCCAGAAGATTTCTCCTGCTCCTTTGCCCCCAGCTCCAGTTCCAGGCAACAAAGTGGTTTAATTTTAAGCTCACATGATCACAATTTCTGCTCATCACCTGAAAAGTCTAGGTTTGATTTCCTTGGAGGTGCACTTTAGTCTGTATTTTTGAATACAGTAGATATTATCATTCTTATTTTATAAATAAGGAAATTGAGATTGAGAGAAGCCAGGAAATTGACCCAAGGCCCCAAAGCTGAGAAGTGGGAGGATTTGAACTTTGTTTAGTCTGATTCTACAGCCCTTCTGCACCGTGCTGCACCATTGCTCCAGTTGGAAAATAAGCTGGTTAATGGAAGTTGGAAATTAATCAGAGATTACTCTTGTTTTTCTTGTGTATATACCATTTCACTCTTCTTTCTCATTTCTTATTAATATATATACTTTATATATACACATATATACTATATATATATACACACGCACACACACATATATCATATCTCTTTTTTTATTTTGGGTTGTGTTAGGATTTAATAGCTGCCAGTTTTCTGATGCTAACTTACTGTTGTTATTGAAAAATAAAATCGCCTATATTGAAATACAGTTTTATAATGTTACTCATTAGCTAACCAATTCTTTACAGCAGAAAGTTTATTAAGAGATACTTGCATTATTTAGAGTTTTTGTTTTTAATTTGTAGTACAAATCATCAGAGATCTAACATCTGACATATCAGAATGATGCTAAATTTTATCAAGTTGGATAGGTGAGGATTTTAATAAAAACTCACTGACTCATGACACTGCAACAGAAATTAGTGTAAGTTGGTGAGAACTTCTTTGGAGCTGCCAATATCTGGGTTTGAATCCCTGTTTTTATATGGACCAGTTTTATGTTCTTCAGCGGGTCATGTCATTTCCCTGGTCCTCCACTATTTAATATAAAATAGGTCTGACTAAATGGCAGTTATTGACATTAGCAAATTCTCAGCAGGAAGCCAGTGTTTTATTTTTTTGGATCACTTAAGTTGTGCACATTTACTATTACAAAACACAGCTTCAAACAGTTGGATATTTATTGACTGAATTATTTTGGATAAATCTAGATGACGGAACAAGGAAAAATGCATATGAAGGATCCACCACCATCATGACTAATGTCTCATTCCTGTGAAGTCAGAAATCAGTAATGCTGATGCCTGGGTTCCTTTCCTCCAGGTGGAACTCTGGGAACAAGGTTTCTTTCATCTGGTGGCACTGCCATCTTAAATCCATCTTCACTCATATCTCCTGTATCATAAGGAAATGAGAACATGGAAAAGGATCATTTGCCTTTTAAGGTCTCTGGTTTTTAAATGGCACCATCATTTCTACTTCACTAGGTTGACAAGAGCTAGACACATGGTCTGACCTAGATGCAATGGAAATTGAATAATAGATCCTGGCTGGAAAGCTACGTTCTGTGGCAGTTCTGTACTGTGGAAAGGGAAGCACTAATTTTGGTGGAGAGTTAATTTTCTCTGACACTCAAGCTGAGTTTCTAAGGCAGAAGATTAGAGGTGATCTGACCCTGAAACTTAATGGCGTCTAAAACCTTGAGCCAATTAAATATTCCAGGAGAGCATGGTGGGTAACTGCATTACCTTACTCTCAAATGAGGGGATGGTCTTAGTTAGCTGTTTTTAGAAGTGTTCTGGCCCACAATCATTGTTTAAATAAGAAAGAAGAACTGTTCTGGTTGAAGGGACTTTTGGACGAGACAGCTCTAAGTAGGTCCTGCTCACTGACTGTGGGCTGGCAGCACAATCCCCGGGGATCCTGAAAAGACAGATTAAAAATCTTGGGATTCCTTCCTCTCTCTCCATAATCTGATTTAAAGTTTTCATTTTCTCTCCCTCCTCTTTTTTTTTTTTTTTTTTTTGGCCGCACAGCTTTTGGGATCTTAGTTCCCTGATCAGGGATTGAACCCAGGCCCCCGGCAGTGAAAACACAGAGTCCTAACCACTGGACCACCGGGGAATTCAGGGAATTCCCTATTTCTTAAACAAAACTTATTTAAATGGTCACTACAGAAAGTTTAGAGCAGAGGTGGAAGACTGGTAGCCCAAACACCTCTTCTATTTGGATTGCACTTTTTTGAAGTTACATTTTGGGCCATTGTTTTTCAATTGGTAAACGTCACATAAAATCTAGATTTTAGGCTTTTCTAGAAAAATTGCCAGACCTGGCAACAGTAATTCTACCTTCTTGAATGGCAGAAATCTGCTGTAGCTGAATAACAGCTGCCTTATCCAACGGGACCTGCATTTTCTCCTATTTTCCCACAAGCCCCCATGGCTCCTTATTGCCCTGTGTACACAGGCTGACTTAGCTCCTTTATGTTAACTGCCTGGCTTCTCTAAGTCATTTAAATTTACAAAATATGATCTAATGGGAAATTGTGTGACCTCGCTGAAATTTTATCTTTTTCAGGCAAGCAGATAATTATTAAAAACGTATGAGCAAGAATAAATTGAATCTCCACTTTGAATTGTTCTTCAGCCTATTTTTCATAGAAAGTTCTGCTGCGTGAGCCTCTCTGTCTTGAAAGACATTTATTTATAAAATGAATTCTCCACAATAATTATTCCCAATCGCCCGGGTTACTCCCGGTAGCCTTTTGGCTACGGGATTTTAGTCTTCTGCTCTGAGTTAATTGAAGTAGTGATTTTTCTCTTACCAGATGAAGGGTCTATAGAGCAACAATATATATGACAAAAAGAAAAGGGCACTTTTTTGAAATTTGGCAATCTTTTTCTTAGAGTTGTAGTTAATCATGTCTTTCTGAGGATGTGGAGTGAAACTTTGACATATGTCATGGTTGTCAAAGTCGGCATTAACACAAAATAATAAGTTATTTAATATAAGATTCAACTTTATTATTTTTTCAAGTGAGCTGTCTATCACCAAGTTCTGAAGTGGATTTCTTTCAAGTCTCCCTGTCTCCAGAGAAAAAGGGGAAAAGGCAGTGTGTCCCTGGACAGGATCTATGACTCATTATGTCAATCAAACCCCACTTCAGAAGGGAATAAAGAGATTTGTATCTCAAAGCTGTGCATAACGACTCCTCGGCTTTTCATTTCATATTTATGAGCGGTTTACTTTGAAGTGTTTATCAGCCAATACGCAGAAACATGAGGGAGCCTTGCCTGAAACCATACTCGGGCGTCTAATCTGTGAAATGCTCGCTGAGCAGACTAGCTCATCAGTGCATGCCATGCAAAAATAAATACATAAATAAACTTTTTGTTATTTGAGGTCTCGGAGCCATGTCTTTATATGAACTATAAAAAAGCAATAAATGGTGCTGAACATTTTGAAATTGGTGTAACACGGGAAACTTAGCTCTGTGATGTGCAAAAAGGAGGGAGGGGCAGATCATTTCTTGCTTGAAATAAAACCTGGTAGAATGCCGAGAAATAAAAATACACAAATATTTACGTATACTTCTCACCTGGTCTATGGTTTTGGGTCTGTCCGAGCGCCCACTTGATGACAGTGAATAGTATAAGGTGCTTTGTTTTGTTTTGAAGATGTAATTCTCAGAATGGTTGGGAAGATGGCACTGCCAAGATGTTGAAACCACTATATGGGAAGCTGTTTTACATTTTTTAATCTGTATTAATACCCCATGCGTACCTTAAGATACATAAAACAGGTAGAAGGAAAAGTCAGGAAAGATAATAAAGAGGGATGCGTAGAACAAAATAAAATATTAATTCTTGATGAATGAAACTGGTACATTTTCTCTATTTTTAATCTACCTGCATATCTTTGTTTCATTAATTATTTCAACAAATATTTATTGAGTAGCTACTATACTATATCCTGGCCTACAAGGGAACAGATCAGCCAGAGTTGCTGAGGAGGATCTCGTGTTAGGGGAGGCTGAGAAGTCAACGAATCAATGTCAGTGTCAGTGTCACGTATCAGTTAGTTACTGTGACCAAGGGCTCAATTCCCCACTTCTTTACATTAAATCCTCTATGTCCGTGCTCATTTCTTGCTTGTTAATAGCAAAAAGGGTATTTAAAGGAATAAGTCAAATCCACTTTGATAATTTACAAAGTATTTCATTGATTTGAACAGTTGGGAGAAAATTAAGTCTAGGAGCCTATAAGCCATTCTCTTATAAAAAGATTACTTTCCTGTTTTGCCCTTTTTCTGCAGATTCTTCAAAGAGCTTTTTCCTTTTCCCAGCACCCCACCTTCCAGTATGCTAAGTGAGAAAAGTTGCTCTGATGCCTAATCTCTTGCTAGCAATATTGTATAATCACAGAATTTTAAAGATGAAAGTCTTTGGACTCAGCTAGAAAGCATGGCATGTAAGAGAGCACACAGGCTTTGGAGCCAAAAAGAGAAATGCATGTATAGAGGCTATTCCACTCTTTATCTCAAGCCTGATGACTTCCTCCTAGTTTTGTTCTGAGGATTATGTGAGATTTTTCACATGCAGTGTTTATAACCCAGTCTTGAACATACAACACAATCAGTATTAAGCCATAAATGTTTGTTGAATAAATGAATGAAGGATGCCACCCTTCTGCTCCCATCCTTTTATTTTCCAAAGAACCTGAGAACTCAGGGGATTAAGGGGTTTGCCAGTACTTATATATTTGCCACCCAGAATCATGTTTTCTACAGAACAATGAAATATAGTTACCCATCCCCTGGCCCTGCCTTCCCATCCCCACCAATGTAGGTGGAACAGAAGGTAAATTTACCAGGCATACGATGTTGTATTGTAATGATATATTTGTATGTTTATCTTACTTATTAATCTGGAGGCTCCTGAAAGCAGGGACACAGGTTTTTCATCTGTGTATCTCTAGTTCGTTCTTAGCACACCTTTTTGTCTATTTGTAGAATTCAATTGAACCAGTCAGTTTGAAACACGAATTGTGGGTGCCCTTGGGTCTGTGTGAGCCATATAATGGCAGCGATTCTTGGGGAGACTAGTCCAAAGAAGCATAAAACCTGCCAGATATGCAGGAAAGTCAACCAAAGCCTTTGCGGGGTGTGTTCCTGATAATTCTGATGGATAGGTTTTCTGAAAGGACTATTTTGATTTTCTTATCTGGATGGAGATGGAACACGCTGCACGCAAGAGAGAGTGATCTGGAGCCAATTCTAAAAGAGAGGAAATTGAATCAAGAAATAAGTGTTTGAAATAATAATCTGCTTCTGATCCCTAAACAAGCTGCAGTGAGAGCAGAGGAATTAATGAGGCTTCTGACCCCCGTGACATAGGCATACGGGACTTAAGCCAATACAGCAGCAATTTCCCTGGTGGTCCGATCACGGGCTGTGAGGGAGCAAACAAAACCAATGTCCCCTCTGAAAGCAGAGCTGTCTTCATAAGGGAAAGGTTGTTTCTCAGATGAAGGCTCACAAAGTGCCAGGTAGGGCAAATGTTTTTCATAAAGCACCTGGAAAAACCTCAGCAAAGGGAAACATCTCAATAGAGAACCATTAAGTGTCACATTGGATTTCATTGCCTGTCATTGCAGAGAAGTGGCAGTTTTGCTGGGAAAAGTTGGCTTTTTAAGAAATAAACAATCTACGTGGAGTGACCCCTGATTTTAATAGGAAAAAAAAAAAAAGGCAGGGAAATGGAGAGAGGCGTCATACCATCTCCCTTCTCAACTGTCAGAGGCGTGCTTTGTGACTTCTGGAAAGCCCAGGAAACTCCTTATTTCTCTGTTTCTCAAGGGAGTGTAATGCTTGCTACTTTCCACAGGTGATGTTGATTCCTAAGGCAGTTTGCTTTGAAAATCTTTAATAAACGTGCTCTCCGATTACCAAACAGAAGCAATAGGTAGTAGAATCACTGGATTCCAGAAGATGTTCTGGGGAGATGAGGCCAAGGAAGTTGTTTGTAATGACTGAACAGTTGTTCTGCTAATTAGAAGAGGCAGGATGATGTTAACACTGGGTGTGCCTTTGCCAGAACACGTGCAAACGGAGACCAGGCACTCTTCTGTGCCTCTAAAAGAGACAAGTGGCCAGAGCATTTGATGTTGATGGAGGGCCAGATGTTTTTCATGCATTCCAGGATGAATACACTAACACTATTAAAACACAACCTACTTTTTTTTTTTTTTTTTTCAAATCCTTTGAGGAGGTTGGTGTTTTGATTCATTATGACTTTGGCCTTTTGTACACGTAAGGATGTCATGGAGGAAGCAGGGCTGCCCTGTGGTTTCTGTGGGCCCTTGGCACCTCTGCCTTTGACAGACCCTTCCTCTCTAAAAAACCATTTAAGATTATATTTTACAACTGCATTGGTATAAAGATGGATATATTATTGTCAGAGTTTAAAACATTTTCTACAAGTTTACTTTTTTCCTGATTTTAAAAGAAATCAAACCATTTTTGTGGGCTCTGAAAGATATTTTGGGCCCTAGTGACTCTGCCTGTAGTCCCTACTGGGTATCTTGGCCCTGGCCCTATTGAAACTGACATGTCTTTTTGCTGCGTTTACTCATGGATCTAAAAATGTGAATTTCAGTGCTTTGAGATAAAGACTTCTTGTCTTTTTTTTAATATATATAAATTTATTTATTTTATTTATTTATTTTTGGTTGTGTTGGGTCTTCACTGCTACACACGGGCTGTCTCTAGTTGCAGCGAGCAGGGGCTACTCTTCGTTGCAGTGCACGGGCTTCTCACTGCGGTGGCTTCTCTGTTGTGGAGCACGGGCTCTAGGCACACGGGCTTAAGTAGTTGTGACATGAGAGCTCAGTAGTTGTGGCTCGTGGACTCTAGAGCACAGGCTCAGTAGTTGTGGTGCACGGGCTTAGTTGCTCCACGGCATGTGGGATCTTCCCACCCCAGGGGCCAACCTGTGTCCCCTGCATTGGCAGGCGGATTCTTAACCACTGCGCCACCAGGGAAGTCCCACAACCTCGTCTTAAAGGTGGTACCTCCATCTGAGGAAAAGTAGAAGTTTGTGACACCGTGCTAATTAATTTCTGTGGATTCAGAATCACAGTTACAATTTACACTTAAAGAATAGTTTGGTCCACATGTAACACATCACCCTAATTGCTCTATTTTCCCCCTAATGTAAGTGCCATGCCTTTTCAAGACAGTGTTTGTACATTGCATTTATTATTGTCTCACTTTTTAAAACTGAATATAATCACCATCATTTAATTTTTTTCATATGAATCAAGGCAGCCCTAGTGAATGATGATGGTTCAGTGTTATGTGTGCACTGTAACAAATGTAAATGTCAAGCGCTCTGCAGTTGTACTGAACCATCTGGTCTAGGCATTGTCTCACTCTTCTGGATGTCGGCTTCCTTCCCTCTCCTCTCTCCTAAACCTCTAGCACCTTCCCACCCTCTGTCAGAGGTGAAATCCCAAATCCACATCTGCCACCTACCCATTCCCAGCATCTGCAACCACACACTCTGCCTTCCTGCCTGTTACTGTAAGTGAATAATCCCTACTCGTATCCCAGGAGCAACCGCCACTTGTAGCTAGATCAGAGTCCCACTGGTCTATTCAAGAATGTTGCTGCACAACGTCTCCCACCTCTACATGAACCATTTTTTCATTTCTACCGGTACACAAACATGCTGTGACTTTCTCCAGTTTCTTTTCACCCCTTCTTCCACCAGCTACTGTCACATTCCTTTACCCCTTATTGCAGTACATCTCAGAAGAGGTATCTATTGTACTGCCACCGATTCCTCTCCCCTGTCTTCTTGAAATGCAATCCAATCAGATGCTCACACATACCCCTCCACACAACTTATCTTGCCAAAATCACCAATGATTACCATGTCATTACATCGTGATGGGCCGTTCTCCAATCTCATCTTAATGACCTGTCAGCAGCATTTGAAACAGTTAATCAGTCCCTCCTCTTTGATATACTTTCTTCACTTAGATTGTCCTCTAGCACATACTCGTGGCTTTCCTACTAATGCACAGGTTGTTCTTTTGCATACTCCTTTACTGCTTCCTTCTCCTTGCTCCAACCTCTGAATATAAAAGTAACTCAGTACCCAGTCTTTGGTATTCTTTTCTTTTGTACCTACAGTTATTCCACACTGGTGATTTTGTCCAGTTCCATGACATTGAACAGCATCTATATGCCAGTGACTCACAAACCTCTATCGCTTGTATCAGACCTGTTGCTTATAGATCCATCAACCAACTCAGCATCTCCATTTTTATGTCTAACCCATATTTCTAACTCAAGTATCCAAGACTGAAATCCTGATCCTCTGCATGCATGCCTGCACGCACACAGACACACACCCCGCTTGATCTTCTTGCAGCCTTCCCCATCGCATTCGATGGCAACTCCCTGCTAGTTTTCAGTTTGAAAGCACTGATGTCATTTCCAATTTCTTTCTTTCTGCCACACCCTCCCATGCAATCCACCAGGAAATCCCGCTCTGCTTGCATCTGGAATGGGCTGTGATGGGCTCTTAAAATGCGTTCTGAGTGGTTGATGACGCTCTTGCTCCCTCTCCCCAGTCTTCTAACACAATTGTGCAGTCTCGAAAGATGTAAATTACATGATGTCACTCCTTTCCCCCAAAACAATGCAATAGCTTTCTGTTTCACTCTGAGTAAGAAACAGTGTCCTTAAAATCACCCCAGAGCCCTTCAGGACTCAGCTCTCGCTAACGCTCTACCCTTTCTCTGAAGGTTGCCCCTTTGCTCACTTCATTCCAGCTACACAGTCCTTCTGGCTGTTCTAGAACATGCCAGGTGTGCTCCTGCCTGGGACCTGTGCACAGATGGTTGCTTCTTGCCCCGTGTATTGGAAAGCCGACTCCCTCAAGTTCTGCCAGCCTTTGCTAAATGCTCCCTTTTCATTGAGGCCTTCCCAAGATCAGATGATTCAAACTACTCACAAATGGCTTTCGCTACTCTACTTTCTCTTTTCTCACAGCACTTGTCACCTTTGAAGATACTAGCACTTAGTCATTACATTAACTTTTTATTGTTTGTCTACCCCAGCTAAAATATAAGCTCCACAAGAATAGAGATGGTTATCTCTTTTGTTTGCTGACCTATTCCAAGCCCTAGAATAAGGCTGAACACTTAGTAAGCACTTAATAAATATTCACCAAATGAATGAATGAATGAATAGGGCTTTTTACCTTCGTTCTCCTTGCCTAGAGTCCTCTTCTTTTAGGTGTATGTCTCTTCTCTTGTATTCGTGTGTTTGCTCCCATGTGGTCAGCTGTCCTTCTTCTTGGGATAACCCTCACTCTGGTGTGGGGCAATGAGATAACAGTATACGTTACAAATGAACGTAGGTTCCACGAGTGAGGGCACGAAAATCTCTGCTCCCGCTGCTGTTCCTAGTATTGTCTAAAACATTTTATTCAGTACCCCTGTGTTCTGGCTACACTGTTAAGTGTTTTATGAGCATAGATAACTTTGTCCCTACAGCCTTCTGAGCGTAGGTATTATTAAACCTATTTCACAGGTGAGGAGACTAATGCTTGCGGGGAGGGGGTCAATTGACTTTCTTGTGATCTGACCATAAATGGTGGAGTAGGGACTCAGACTCCGGGTTACTTGTTTGTGAAGTATTCTTAACCACAGGAATGTAGAGTCATTCTCCTAGGGAGAAAAGTGCAAGGGTTTCCTGGCAGTGTATCTGTCATATAATGATTTGGTTGCATTTACTTTTTATATTTTTAATTAACAGTAATTTTTGGAGCGGTTTTCAGTTCACAGCAAAACTTAGTGGAAGGTACAGATATTTCCCATATGCCCCCTTCCCCCCCACATGCGTAACCTCCACCGTTGTAAATATTCCCCATTGGAATGATAGACCTTTGTTATAACCGATGGGTCTACATTGGCACATTATAATCACCCAAAGTCCGTAGTTTACATTATGGATCACTCTTGATGCTGTACATTCTCTGGGTTTGGACAAATGTATAATGACATGTCTCTATCATTATAGTGTCATACAGAATATGTTCACTACCCTAAAAGTCCTCTGTGTTCAGCCTGTTCTTCTCCTCCTGCCCAATTCCTGGCAACCGCTTACCTTTTTACTGTCTCCATAGTTTTGCCTTTTCCAGAATGTCCCATAGTTGGAATCATACATATGTAGCCTTTTCAGATTGGCTTCTTTCACTTAGTAATATGCATTTAAGGCTCTTCTATGTCTTTTCATGGCTTGAGAGTTCATTTCCTTTTAGTGCTGAATAATATTCTATTGCCTGAATGTACCACAGTTTATTTATCCATTGATTGCATTTACTTTTGCTTCATGAATTTATTTCTGATTGACTGGAACTTAAAGAGGCACGCAACTGGAGGCATTTCTTTGTAGTTTAACTCAAAATACAAACATAAAAATTTTGAATGACTGAACAATAGAAAAATTATGATATTGCAAATATTTTAAAGTAGGGAATGGAGCTAGATTGGCCCAAGGCTCCTATTTTTAAATTATTTTAATTTTTAGGAAAAAACCTTAAACCACAGAAAAGTACAAAGAATAAAGTATATAATACTCATAATTTCTAATTAACAAATGTTACTATTTTGTGAAATTTGTTTCACATCCTCTTTCTCCATGCCCCCCCCACCCTGAACTTCATCTCCAGAAGTAATTGCTATTAAAAATTTGGTATAGATTTTTCCAGTTCAGATTTATCCTGTTAGTGTATATGTATCTGTATATAGACAGTGCACACCACTTATTATATTTTTCTAGTTGTGTTTTTGTAACTTGACATTTGGATTTTTAGATATCTGTTTATTAAGACCAAGACTGTTACTTCCAACAGTTCTCTCCTCATAAAACTGCATCGTGTGGCAAATGGTGGCCAGTGTTAAAGGTTTGCAGCTCTTCTTGCCAGTTTCTCAGGACTTATTTCTTCCGAAAGTAAGCAGTGTCTGAATTAAATTACTTAACACGTTTGACTTTGGTGACAGTGTTGAGTGGATAGTGTGAAGATCTTGTTTTTGAAAACTTATCAGTTGATGCCTCTGGAGACTGAAGTCCCCGTGAAGTTGTTGTCTCCATTGCAGGCCAACACATCCATCACACATTGAAAACAATGCTTGTAAGGCCCTTTGGTTGATGGCTCCATCCACTTTGGGAATACATATTTTAGTGGTGAGATAGTCTCTGGTGTTGCTGAGACCGATTAGTTACAGCATGGCTCACACCACCAACATAAAAGTGCTGATGGTGGAGTATTTCAGTTGTGATGACATAAGATTTTTTTCCCCCATTGGGCAAGCTTCTGCCTTCTATTCCTGAATTTCTTTTTGACTTTGAATTTATGTGACTCAACAACTCTCTGTAAGTCAACAGCTGCCAGATGCTAAATGTAATTAAAGCTTTACATGTATTTGTAACCTACGACATGAGTTTGAAATGCAGGAAGCAAGGTGGGAAAGGAAGAAAAGGAAAGCTCTTGACTCAGTTTCAATTATCCTCTCCCTGTTTAACGGATGCTAACAGGCACTAGGAAACTATGGTCTTGCTATTTTCTACAAGCTCAATGGCTGGATGCTTAACATGGTTTTAGACAAGGATCTAAATCCTAACAGTAAACGGTGACGAAGCAGTTGATTTAAGGGAACTGATTTACAAACAAGAGTATATCATTAACATTTCTCCCCCAAATATTTGCAGTTACGAAGTAGACCCTGATTAGTCACTGAAGCAAAATATCTGCTATACATATGTTCACTTGGTGGTACACCGTGATCTATCCATCTCACTAGATGTCAGACTGTAGATGAGTTAATTAACTCTTGAGATCTAGAATAATTCTTCAGTGATGGGAAAGTCAAAATGTTTTCAAAACATCAAGTGCATGACGGAGACAGGGACCTTCATGAGTGCTGAGAATGCAAATGTCATATGCCTTTGTCAGAATTTCAGTTAATATTGGTAGCTTCTCTACTGACTTCTCAAATCTTCTTTATATTACTTTGGGAAAGCAGGATATTACATTACATAATGGAATAAGCATTAAATATATCTAAATGTACGTAGCTTAACTGGAAAAAGTATTTCATTTGTATAGTGGTAGAAAAAATTTGAAAATATAATCATACCCATCGTTTTGTAGTTTTACGCTTACTGGGTAACATAATAGTAATATTCATAATAATAGCTAATATTTATTGACTACTTACTCTGTTCTACGATGTTCTACATTTATAAATATTTGTCCATCGACACAATGACCTTTTGAGGCAAGTACTGCTGTAATTTCCTCCATTTTACAGGTGAGAAAATTGAAACATAGAAATATTAACTAGCATGATCAAAACAACAACAATGTAGTCCTGAGAGTAAGTAAAAGAAATCCCTAAGCAGCTAAAACAAAACAAAATAAGAACCAAAAAGGAGCTGAAGTCAGAAATCTGAAGATTGAATTGCAAGCTCACAGTAGGCCTTCGGTGAGGGCAAGCGTTGCTCTCAGAGCAAGAGGGAGGGCATGAAACTGAGATTCCTGCATTCAGCTGGAAATTGACAAGAGACATGTGGTGAATGGTATCACTTGGCCTGAAAGGAAGCAAATACACATTTTTCAGGAGGCAAGAATCCTCAATTTAGGCCCTTGTGATTTTAAAAAATTAAAATAAACCCATGTCAGATAAAATTAAATCTAATTAAGTATGTAAGAAAACAGACCTTTATAATTAAGAGTGAGCAAATCAACGAACAACCAGTTTTGATCTTTAAAGTCCTAAAATGTTAGAATTTGTCAGATACATACTTTCAGGTGTGTATAATATGCAAATTAGCAAGTACGATTATAATAGAAAAACAATAGAAACACTTAGAAAGCTATATAAATTTTATAAATGAAACACATAATTGTTGAAATAAAAGGTTTAGTACATGCAGTAAGTATGAGATCAGGCACAATTAAAAAGAGAATTGGCCAAATGAAAAGATAACCAGAAGAAATTGGCAAGAGATGGCACAGAAAGAAAAAATGTTAAAAATATAATAGAGATACTAGGAGAGAAGGATGGTCTTAGTTTAAATTAGTGACGACAGTAAAGAGCATGGGAGTGAGTTAATATTTAAGAGACAATGGCTGAGAATTTTTTAGAATAAAGAAATCATGAATTCACAGAAATTGGAGGAACAGCGTATACCAAGTAAGATTAGAACTCTAAATAGACTAATGTAACATACATATGGTAATCCCTAAAGCAACCACTAAAAAAATTATGTTAAGCGATAGCTTAAAAGCCAATAGAAAAATTAAAGTGGAATTTAAAAAACAATTATTAACCCAAGTGAAGGTAGAGAAGGAAATACAGAAAGGAACAACAGAAAAGGGACAAACAGGAAAAACAGCAAAATGGTGAACCTGAATCCAGCCGTATCAATAATTACATTAATATAAACGAACCATCACACCAATTAAAAGGAAAAGATTGTCTGAGTAGTTAAGTAGCAAGTTCCAAATATATGCTGTCTACAAGAGACACATTTTAAATACAAAGACACAGAACAGTTGAAAGCAAAGGAAGGACATTAGACATATAATATGTTCACTGTTAACAGTAAACTTAAGAAAGCTGAACAGTTTTGCATCAGGCAAAATAGACTTTAAGACCACGAGTATTACCAGAGAAAAAGATGGATATTTGAAATTGATAAAAGGGTCAGTTTGCCCTGGTGATAAAAAATTGTATGTGTCTAATAATATAGTTTCAAAAAGAAGCCTATGAAGAAGAAAGAGGGAGGGGAGCAGAATTGACAAAAGTAAAGCGAGAAAGAAAAAATACATAATTAGTTACAGATTTAACCCTTTCCTCAGTAACCGATAGGACATCTAGACCAAAAACATCAGTAAGGATGTAGAGAACACCATTTTTAATCATCTTGACCTTATAGACATTTATAGACCACTACATACAACTTTAGAATACACTGTATTTTTCACTGGTACACTTAGCAACATATACTGTATTCTGGGCTACAAAGTGAGTCTCAGTTAATTTCAAGAGGGAATCCTAGAGAATTTGTTCTCTGTCCACCAAGTACTTAAGTGAGAAATCATTAATAATAAAGAAATCTAGACAAGTCCGAAATACGTGGAAATAAAACTACACACTTCTAAGTAACCCATGCATCGAAGAAGTACAAGAGAAATTAGAAAATATCTGCAATTGAATGATAATGAATGTACAACATATCCAAATTTGTGAGATGCAGCTAAAGAGGGGAAGATGATAAGTTTGTATTTTTATTTAAGAAATAAAAATTGTTTGCAAATCAGTGATCTACATTTCTACCTCAAGAACCTGGAAAAGGATGAGGAAATGAAACCCAAAATAAGTAGAGATAAATAACCAAGATAAGAGCAAAAATTAAAGAAATAGAAAAGAAATGAAAATATTAAAGCCAAAAGCTGGTCCTTTGAAAAACTGATAAAATTGATAAAGCCATAGCTAGAATAATCAAAAAAAAAAGGGAGAATACACAAATATCCCAAATCAAGGACATTGTCATAAACTGTGACAATTTAGATGAAATGGACAAATTCCTTGTAAAATGTAATTAATATTAAAAAACAGATATTATCTCAAAAATTTATTAGATATTATCTCAAAATAATATTATCTCAAAAATTTATTAGAAATAATCACTACATATTGATGATAAAACTATAATTATTCTAAACATATATGTACCTATAATATGGCCTTGAATAGAGATAAAGCAAATATGGATAAAGCTATGGAGGAAAACACCCATCACAGTAAGAAATTTCATCATATAACTTACAATTCTTGGTAAGATAATCAAATGGCAAATTAGTACCATGTAGAAAAATTGAACACATGATTAATAATTTTGTTTAATTGACATATATAAAATCTTGCATTCAGTAATTAGAGAACATGTGTTCTTCTCAAATACACATGAAATACTTATAAAAATTTAGCAGGCTATGAAGCAAATTTTAAAATTGTTCAAAAGTTTAGTAACATAAAAATGATGCTCTCTAGCCAAATACAATTAAATTAGAGATCAAAACCAGAAATGTATACAAAATATCCCAATACATTTGGAAATTTAATAAATAGGTTAAATAGGAACATGAAAATATTTAGATCTAAACAACAGTGAAAATGCTGTGAATCAAAACCTCTGAGATGCTGTGAAAGTGGTCCGTAGAGAGAAATATATAGCCTAAAATGCATACAATAAAAAGGAAAAATGGCCGAACACTGATGACGTAAGAAGTCAAATTCTAAAGATATGGAAAAGATCAATAGACGATACTCAAAGGAGGAAAGAGAAAAGGGATAATTTGTATACGTAAGTATAAATAAACTAGAAAATATGTAGAGATAGTAGATAGAATCAGAAAAGCAAAAATTTGTTTTTTTGAAAGACAAAAACCATTATTCAATCACTGCTGAAACCAATCCAGTTAAAATAAAGCATAAATAAATGATGTCGGGAATGAAAAAAAAGACAGCATCCTATTGATACAAACCTAGCAGAAATTTGAAGGGACTTAAAAATATTTGGATAACTTTGTGACAATCCATTTGAAGACATAGATGAAATGGGCACTTTCCTAGAAAAATGTATTGTTCCAAAATTTTCAAAATCAACTCAAGAAAAAAAAAGAGCTAATAATTCTGTAATTTTTTTTTAAAAAAGCAAAGTTTCTTCATTTGTAAACTGATGATCATCATATTATGTACATTTGTTGTGTGATTACTATGTGGCAGGTAGTGTTCTAAGCACTTTTACCTGCCTTATCTAATTCAATGCTCGCAAGAATCTTATGAAGGCAGGTGCTATTTTTACGTCTATTTTATAAATGCATAAGTGGAGACTCATCAGAAGTAATTCATTCTGAGAATATATGGTCAACGAGTATTTTTAAAACAGACACTGGAACTCGCACTTTAACCCTAGGCCATATACATAGTGATTATTTTACAGGGTTGCGGTCCTAATTAATAGGAAAACCGTATATAAAAGCATTTCGGACAGCGCCTGCCACATTCTGAAGTCCTCGGTAAAAGTAGGCTACTTACGTTCTCAAACTTAGAAGAGCTAGACCATTGGAGCTAACCCACTATTGTCCTTTGATTTCTTTATTTTTTCTAATTAATAAAAAAATTGGAGAAACAGAGTCTCGCAGGGTCAGATGACTATGGCTTTGTAATTCTCTTGCATAGGATAACTGATTGGTATAGTTTTTAATACTGAAATTGATTTTTAATCTTGTTGGAATTTTCATCAGCAGAAGAGAGTCTCCAGCTAGCTGGAGCATTTCCTTTCTATTTCTGAACTGGCAGTTGTTCAGCAGAATGCTTTGTTGTGGTCGCTTTTGGGTTTTCCAGGTCGGGCTTTGTTCAGGTTGGAATGTGTGAAAATGCCATATCAGAGGAGAATGCCACATTCACCTTTGGCTTTGAGGAGGTAAAGCTTACGGGAAAAACCTCAAATATTGGAAACTCTCCTCTCTTCACTAGCCTTTGGTGTTTCTTTGATTTGGAATGTGTTTATTAACATTGGAGTGATTCTAGTTACGAATCGGATAAGTTGTGACATGTCAGACAGAGATTCAGATAGAGACCAAAATAATTATTACGCAAGTTTAGAATTATCAAAATATGAACATTTAGGTGCTCTACACAAAAGAAAATTTCAATTCTTAAAGTGTATTTTTGAAATATAAATATTGGACCTAAATTTTATGAATAATAATGCATGTACATCTACTCTGTAGTTTTAAGCCACAGGATTTTTTGTGAACAGTTTTGTCAACATTTGGGAAACTATCTGAATGTGTAAAATCAGATGAACTTTAGAAGGGCATTAAGAGAGAGTTGATGTGAAGAATTTTAGTATACACAAGCATAAAATTTAGAATTCATAAGTAGTTCCTTCACTGGCTTTCAAAATTGTTACCATTGCATGTACAAATATGTAGATTTTAAATTTTTATGAAAATAATATTTTAGATAATGGTAACTGATTTGGACTGATTTTTTGTGTAGCTTATACATATCTTTAATTGCTCAAAATTTAAAGTATTGACATTCAATGTAAGATAATAATTTGATGATATATTTTGATGAATCAAACGAAATGAAAGTTACATTTTATCTCTTATAATTTCAACATTTTTCTTGATAGCTTTCTATTTTGCAAAAGCTTATAGCATCTGATTAAATTACTTCACTTTCTGTGATAAAGAGAACTATAACATTATAATTTGTGTTTTTTTCTTAAATATCTGCTAAAAAGTTTGGAGTGAGTATTTATTCCTGACTTTATGTGTAGAGTCTAACATTTGCTTGAGGAAAGTGACCCATGTTTATTTACAAGAGATTTTCTTTGTCTTAGGATAAATGATCCTAGAAAAAAGGCCACTTCCAAAAGGAATCAGTGTTTACAAAGAACCAATATTTCATATTAAATAGTAAGAATAATTTATTGTGACTGTATCTTGAGAAAATAAGATTGATTATCAAGAGTATATTTTATTTTATGTTTAATACATTTATTATTCCAACTGTGCTATAATTATTCAGAAGGATAAAGAATACCAATTTGTGTGGGGCATGATATACATTTTATGGCACAATTGTATGACTGTACAACATTACATCTTTCATTCCTAGTGGCATTTTGCAGCATGATCACAGGGGGTCAGATTTTGCAAAAACATATTTGATGGATTCATTAATTTTCCAAAGGGCCTCTCATTAACCTTTTATTTAAATAATTATCTTTCCTCATTCAAGTTGAGATTTTCCTGGTTCTTGGTATGATGAATGATTTTTTTTTACTGTATCCTGGCTATTTGAAGTATTATGTTTTGAAAATCTGGATCTTACTTAAATCTTCTGTTTCAGCAGGCCTCCTCTGACACCAAGCCAGTGGGGAAAGTGGGACCCTGAGGCTTGACTGCCAGGTGGAGGTGAAAGTCCAGGCTCCTCACTTGACCCACTTTGACAAGGGCAGGAATTGGGGTGAAGTGGGGAGGGATGCCTCCTTGTTACTGGGCAGAGTTGGGTTTTCAGCCTCCCCACTGGGACCCTGCAGATACCAACCAGGTTGAGAGGTAGAGGGGCCCCTCCTTAGAGTTCCCCATGAGTCCTCCAGTGGTGGTGAAACTAGATTTAACATTTATCCTCCTCTGACTTCAGCAGGGAGAGGGTGGGGTACTTCAGTACCACTGTGTGTAGATGGAAGTCTAGAATCCCCTCATGGACTCCAGTGACACCTTTGCAGGGAATCAGGGAAAGCTCTTTGCCACTGGGTGACAGTGAAAGTTCCACCTCACCACTCAGTCTTCTTTGATTCCACCCTGGTGTGTTTGTGGAGGTGGGGAAGGACCCCTCATAGAAGTAGGCTTTACTTTGGGTTTATTTTATCTGCTTCCATTGGTATTTCCAATATTTCTCCAGCACCACATCTGGGATATAGGAGGCCAAAAGAAAACCCAGAGAACTCAGCTACGTTTTTCCTCAGGTCCCAGGACCCTAATAGATCTGTCTTCTTCTCAACCTCTTTTAGACTCATTTTATGTAGTTTTTGCATGTACTGTCCAGGGATTTTAGCTGTCTTTAGTGGGAAGTGTAGAGAGACGTGGGAAATTTTATCTTAATCTAGAACCAGATGTCCATCATCTTTTGATCATGCCGACATTCATTTCTATTTTCTGTTGTTAACAGCTTAATTCTGTTAAATCTTTGTTATTTTATGTCCTTGATTATGATCCTAGTGTTTTTTGGAATCACTTTTATTGACTTCATGGATATCTGCATCTTCACAAGTTTTATAATTTAATCTCAGATTGGCACCGTTTTACTTCCTGTTATCAGCAACTAATTGATGATATAGACATTAATACGGTGGTTGATATGAGAAGAGATACGAGTAGTAAGTGGGTGGGGATAGGTGGGGATTAATTTCGTAAGTGATTACTATTGACTAGTTTCATGTTATAGCAATTTTTGCTTTCCCGCGTGAAATTTCTTCTCTTAAACTGAGAGGACTCACATAGTAAACATGTAGATAATAAAAGTTTTCTATATTGTACCCGCCCCCATTACTACGGTTGACTTTTATCTTCCTGCCCTCATAGTAAAAATCTGTTCAAATGCTGACATTTTCAGTGCTATTTGTATTCGCTGGTATTACCATGACATGATAATTCTGACTTGGCGACATATGTGCTTTTCCTACTTAAAGGTTATTTCAAAGTGCGAGAAGTTGGGAAAAACTTAGAAAATAAAGCCAAGATCACAGTGCACTGACATATCCTTCCTTAGGATTTTTTTCCCCAAATAAAATTAGTTGGTCAAAGGATGACTCCTGATACCTGTTGCAAAATTTTTCTCTAAAAAAGTTTTGGAAAGGATCCAGGTCATACACTGAGATTACGATTTAAAAAAAAAAAAAAAAAAAAAGACAAAGCAAAAGAGACTTATCAATGGAGTTATTTTTAAAGACTTGCGTTCTGCTATCCTGATCACCTAACAGTTTTTAGACATTGCTGTTCTCTCAGTGTCAATATTTAGACATTGATAACACCTTAAATTATAATAAAATTCCATGATATAAATATCATTGCTTTTGTGTAATCATTCATCTATCAAAATATTGACTCTGGCCTTGACAATGTAATATGGGGCCACATTAAGCAGTGTATTGGCAACAGCCATAAAACACACACCTGAGATGGAAGGAGTTGGAGACATCGTCCACACCTGCTTTAATTAGTGATCTAGCGAGGTTGGAGGCAGATAGAGGGTGAATATGTGTTCCATGAACGCTGCAGTATTGTGCCTCTTTTTATCCTCTGCAAGATAGTAAAGGAGTGAAATGTTGACTGCTTTCCACTAGAAACCTTAGCTTGGAGAATCACACAGTGACTAGTTTCTCTCTTCTATTCAAAGCTGCCATGGAGCTTAATAAAGACATAATTATACAAGATGAATTAGAGCCAAATCAGTCTTCCATCAATGAGCAAAGTAAGTGTAAAACAATAAGTTGACTTAATATTAACATTCCCCTGTACTATTTACATGCTAAGCAAAGTGGTATAACATGAGGACTTCGTCTAAGCCAAAATACATGAAAAATGTTTGTCTGAAATAAATTCACATAGAGGAGTGCTTGGGAAACTGGGTATGGTAAGAGCAAATGGAAGGGGACATGATAACTGCTCTGTGGAGTAAACTCCCAGTCCCTCGTGTCTACCACTAGGTGAACATCTGGTGGGCAAGCTGCGACCAGATGGAGGGTTGGAGCACCGGATGACCTTTCATGGCTCCCTGGCCCTTTTCTCTATAGTATTTATCACTGTATAGATTGTACTTTTTTTATGTGATTCTTTGATTAATGCCCCTTTCCCGATTAGGCTGTAAATGTCACAGACTGTATTTTTATACTTCTCACTGTTATATCTCCAAGGCCTAGCACAGCACTAGGAACAATAAATATTTGTTGAGTGATTTAATAAACGTTAGACCAGTCTTTCCTTTCTACTATATCTGTGGCTCTCCAGCTTCATATGTTAAACCAGCAAATTTGGGAAAGACTTGGTCCAAAATCTGCCCCAGGTACTTAGAGTGAGGTTTCTCTTCTGTGAGTTTGTTGAGGACAAAAAGGTACCAAACTAGGAATTGTGGGGAGCGGGTAACGTTGGGGAAGTGTGGTCCCAGTGGGAGATGAAGCTGAGGAGTTTAGATGGGAATACTTTTGAAGAAACAATTCTGTTTTTAGAGGAAAGCCTGCCTTTCTATAAGTGTGAACTTATTTAACTTTTTCTGGTGAATTTGGTATAATACCTTCAATTTTCTTTACAATGTTTCTTGTTTGCAGCTTCAGGTTTGTAAGCTTGAAGTTGAAACTCTTGAAGTACACTTTTTTCTTTTCTAACATTGTGATTACTTGAAAAATGTATGCAAATTTTCACTGATTTATGAAGATCTCAAGTTTGTTTTAACAGAAAAATATTTTTATTTCTTATCATCAAGTAAATGTCATAACCAAAGAAGGGGCACTACATTTATTCCACAGTTCCCCATGCCCTAGGCTCCCTGTCTATGACTTCTAATACCCAGATTGAAGAGCACATGGGCTCCTCAGAAAGCTGAGGCTTCCTTTGCTCATAGGGCTGTTTCTCTTTTCCTGAGAAGGTCTTTGTGAAGCTAGTCCCGGAAAATGAGATGTGAGAAAACCATCCGGAAAGTTGCCTTAATACATACATACTCCATTTCAAATGGAATCATAGAGCTCAAAATTCCCACATGTGGAATAAAAACATGTATGTTTTAGTTTGGGTTGTTTTCCTTTATTGGAGGAAAAGGAAGCAATATCCCTCATGACCCTCCCGAATGAATGTGAGCTCTGAAGACAAGATGGGAGAATGCTCATATGAAATGACTTTTCCCAGTGACTGAAGAATGAGAAAAGCAACAATAGAGAGAAAAGTATTATAACATCAGATACATATGAACTCAATAACTTTAGTTTTATAGACTACTGAAACTGAAATATACATTTTTGTGTACAATTAGAAGACAATACCTAATTGCCAAGGATGCAAACTGGAACAGAATACATTGGGTAGAGAATTTCAGACAGCATCATGAAACTGTGCCCAGGGAATAAACACTCAGAACTGCACTGAGTGGTGGTGGAAACACCACTCTTCCCTGGACAGGTAGTAGGAAATGACCCCACCCCCCACAGAAATATTTGCTTGGGTTGGCTCTCCAGTGAACAGGTTTCACTCTCCAGAAACAATTGCGTCAAGTATTGGATTTGATCCCATTTACACAGTGAAATAAGCTGTGGAAGTTCAGTGTGCAGTAGAGAAGGGAAAGGAAAGCCTCAGAATAAAAACACTTGTGTCTATCACAAATTAACATTATACTAGGTTAATATAAACAGTTGTTTGGGGCTTTTTAAAAATAAAATCTGAGAAATGATATCATGAATGTAGTTGATCATAGTGTTAATTATATCATGAGTTTGGAGACATGAATGGCTCTAATGTAGCCAATATATAGAGAGAGTGAGTAAGCCCATGGCTTTGGTGTTATTTAGAAGATTTTCTTCACTTCTAGCATAAAAGTACATTTCTTCCTTACATTTATTTCATTGCCCATAAATTGGGTAAGAATTAAAAAATCAGATTTACATGTCAGTAAATACAGTGGACCACATGAGTCCATCTAATATGCAGTGAAACCTTAAAATGTCTTTTTAAGAAGCTGAATGTTAAAGCACACAGATAGATAAAGCATTCACTGTGCAAAAATGTTGCCCGATTGGTTTTTGATTGAGACCATTTGACATTGCAGAGAGAGCTTAGGCTTGGGGTCTGCAGATGTAGAGGTGATTCATGGATCTGCCGCTTGCCCAGGTGTGACCTTGGAGACAGTATTTAGCTTCCCTGTAAAGTGGTTAACACCTAAACTGCTGTGCTTTTATGAGATTGAAATGAGATAAAGCCTATTAGAGTACCTGGCCCCATGCCCAACACATGGTGGCATAGACATGTTCAATAAATGCCTATTCTCTTCTGCTTCCCGTCAAACCACAGGCCCACCCCTGCACTCCCCACGTGTGCACACATTCACTGTCCTTGATAAAACCCACTTGCGGTTTTAAATTATGTTAGCAAAAAGAAGTTGATACCATTGAAAAACAATATCATATGATATCACTTATATGTGGAATCTAATTAAAAATGATGTAAATGAACTTATTTACAAAACAGAAACAGACTCACATATCTCGAAATCAAACCTATGGTTACCAAGGGGGAAACGTGGAGGGGGAGTGATAAATTAGGAGATTGGGACTAATATATACACACGACTATATATAAAATAGATGACTAATAAGGACTTCTTGTATAGCACAGGGAGCTCTACTCAATACTCTGTAATGACCTATATGGGAAAAGAATCTGAAAAAGAATGGAGATATATATATATATATAAAAAACATATTCACTTGGCTGTACACCTAAAACTAATACAACATTGTAAATCGACTATACTCCAATAACAATTAATTAAAAAACAGAACAAAAGTGGACTAACTCCATCCCTAGGATGCTCATTTAATTAACACCTTACCTATACTCACTTAAAAAAAAAAAAAAAAGAACAAACTTGGGTGTATGTATTATCACATATAAAACACACAGTGATTCTGAGAGGAATTTAAGAGATTAATACCCAGATTTTACAGAAGAGAAAACTGGGCTCAAGTTGTTAAGAGAGACTTGCCACAATGAGGCTTACCAGTGGAAAGCTGGGACTGGTCCCCAGGTCTCCTGGCCACCACTCCCATTTATTGGAGGATTAAGCTTCTTTGACATGAAGACAGACTGCTCAAGGATCAGATCCAGGTTTTACTACAGTCTAGATGTGTGACCTTGGGTAAGTCACTTAAATTCTCTGTTCCTCAGTTTCCTTATTGACAGAATGATTCCAGTAATATTATCATCACCATAAAGTCATTGTGAAAATTTTAAATGTAAAATAAAAGTTGCAGAATAAAAGATGCCTGGAGCAAAGCACATGCTTGGTATATATTAGCTCCTCTTATAAATCCAGTGTTTTTATCAGCTACATGGTGCTACCTAGACAACAGTAAATACTTAAAATTTTTTCAAATAAAATCTGAGCATTCCATTTTAGGATTAAAATTAATCTTAGATGTTTACTTTTTTGTTGCTCTTGTTCTCAAATATACCCCAGTATCCTAAATACTCTTGCCTAGCTGTATACTACAGCAAATCCGGTATATTTTTTGAACAGGAAAATGTCTGTCTGCTTTTTGTAAGAATAAATTTGAAGTTTGAAAACATTTCACAAATTTTAATCGGTCTCTTTGTTGCTGTCACCCTAGGAACTAACTTCACCCTTGCAGAGCTGGGGATCTGTGAGCCCTCCCCACACCGAAGCGGCTACTGTTCCGACATGGGGATCCTTCACCAGGGCTACTCTCTGAGCACAGGGTCTGACGCCGACTCCGATACAGAGGGAGGGATGTCTCCAGAACATGCCATCCGATTGTGGGGGAGAGGGATAAAATCCAGGCGCAGTTCCGGCCTGTCCAGTCGTGAAAACTCGGCCCTTACCTTGACTGATTCTGACAACGAAAATAAGTCAGATGATGAGAACGGTAGGCCTGCTTCTTAAATATTTTTTAATGTTCTGGGTACTGCACAATGTGGGGCTTGGGATGTTTTTGTGTTTTAATAAAGAGGCGTATAAAAACCATTCATTTTCTTTTAAATCGACCTTGTCTACCCACGCTGAGCTGGGGGAAAACAAACCAGCAAACCTCAAACACACAAAAAAGGAGGAGAGAATTTTAAAATCACATTTTGATGATAGCACACTAGTCAGGCATCGTCAGTTGGTCTTATTAGCAAGTAAATTACATTGCAAAAGAAGCAACTTGATAAACTATGACCTATACCTAGAAATGTCCTCTCTCCACAAGTTTCTAGGTCTTTGTATTGATTTCCCCTTCCCAGTAAATGGCAACCTGGGTTATTTTTTTTCATGAAGAACTCTTAAGAATCCTACCTTATCTTAGACTTTCATTTCCAGGCGTCAATGCCTCATATCCGTATTGGAGATCAAACTTGGAACAGATGCTCTGGAGTTTAATAATGACAAATAGGAAGAGACTTGTCTTCAAAAAAGTATTCTCTTCTATGTTTACTTTTCTCCTTGGTACCTATGTAGGTTCACGGCTTCCCACACCTTCTGTCACAAATCACTGTTGCTTTATCCATCAGCTTTGTGGATGTGTTTTAATGAAATTTTGAAAATTAAATGCTTCCGATCATTAAGCAGTAAATATAGGGAAGCCTAAGCAAGTCATTAAAGAGAGAAGGTGCTTATTTGTGGCTTTCTTAGCAACTCAGAACCGTGTTGAGTCCAAAACATTTTTTAAAAGATAAATTGCATTAGGTATGGTGGATTTATTGAGAAAACATCAGATGCTATATGGTTTGTTATGAATATATTGTGTGTTTGCTAAAAGAATTACCGTTAAAATGTTTACAAATAGATCAGTTAAGAAGGTTTCCATAAATATTATAAACCTCTACTAGAGCAGCTCTAAGTATTTTCTTGCCTTTAAAAAATAAAAGAAAGAAATTTGCAGGCAGGCAGGCAGCTTGTTGTAAATACAAAAGCATACCTAAATATCGTTTATTCTCCAAACCGTGTTGAAAATACATCATTTCCTGGGTAAGTCGCATATATTCTAAGAGATGTCACTATGTTGCATTTAAATTTATGTTTAATTGTGAAATAATTTATTCTACAGTGAGGACAAGGGGATGTGTCTTCCTTATGCGTCAGTTCAGGTAGCTAATCAAGGTGTCCTCTCAAGGAAAAATCTGCACTTGACTCCTTTTGAATTTTAACAGAATTCTGACACTTGGTACATTCAGCACTCTAAAGGTGCTTATTTGTTGAGAAATTACTTTCAGAAGTTTTCATAAAGGCATACATTGAATCCATTTACTGGTGTACTTTTTCCACTTCAGTGTGTGTCAGGTACTATTTAAATGGAGGCACTTTGATTGCCTAATAAATTAATAAAATCATTTGTAATCCAAGAATTTACGGCATATCTTAAACAAGGTATTTTAGCAAATGTTCCATGGTTGGAATTCTCGCTGGTCTCATGGGCACCATCTATAAAGAATTATTTAGACATATTCCTAGAATTCTCACCCTTTCTTTTTTAAGCTGTATACATCTTAAAAACTCAACGAATAAGGGGAGGTTTCCAGAGAAGAAAAGGGAGCAAAAAGGCTTGCCTTGAATTTACCTACAACTGTTAGGGTTGAGGGGATTTTACAGGTAAAGATGTAAACCAACAGTAGTTGCTTGTTTCCAATATCATTTGAAACATACTCAGTTTTCACCTAGTGGCACTCTGTATAAATCCCTGTGTACTGATAGGAAATAAACCCTTAGATACAGTGTGGCGATTTTTCCCTGTAATGCTAGTTCTAATACAATCAGAATTGCATAAAGAACTTAGATAATGTACTTAGAACCAGGAAGCAATTCTTTTGTTCCTGAATCTGGCAGAGCATGAAGGGGGCATTCTGAAGCCAGAGTTCAAGCTTAGGTGATAGATGGCTATTTAAAAATGGACAGATAGAATGTGTTTCCTTTTCTCTTTTTTAGTTTTTTCAATATTTCACAGATTCCAAAGATGTACATGACGCATGCTCTGTTCTCCTTGGGGGCCAGAAATAAAAACAAGAAATTGTACACGTCACATCATAAACTCCTCAACCAAATAAAAAGTGAGGTGTGAGCTACTCTGCAGACTGAGGTGTTAACTTCAGTCAACTTCTTGCCCTTTCTTTTTGATAAATTCTATTTAGCTCCCCCCAAAAATCAATGCGTTTTCACCTCACTGGTTTTATGAACTTTGGGAATGTATTATCATATAGATTGACAGTTGCCCCACTGGTTCCACACCACAGCATGGACACTTACAAAGCCATCATTAATTTCTCACACTCGTACTCCGCCATGGCTTCCTCCGTAATAAACACTCTGTCCTTCAGAACCAAATCAATAACCTTTTAGATATGCTTCTCTTGAAGAGGAAGTAACGAGAATCTATACTCTGAGAAAGAAGGCCTCCAATTCCATTTTAGATTTTAAGGATATGTGGCCATGGAATGAATCTTTTCTTTGGACCCCACATATTTTTATTTCATTTTTATGGTGGAATCTTGGGGTACAGAGATTTTCACGCTTATTTAAAATTGCCTTAAAAAATTCCTAGTGTGGTTTTGCTAAGCATAGGTAGCAAGTCAAGACATATCTCAAAAATCAACTTGGCTTTCTCTAACCTAAAATATGGATCCAACCTTCAAACTCATGTAATAAAAATCCCTAACTGTCAACAGTTCTTCGTACATGCTGCTGTGACAAAAATGACCTACTAGTAACTGGTAACTTGAAAGTCCCATCACGCCAAACACACAGGTGAATTTGTCCTTCTCCCTTTTATTTTTTTTTTCCAAGTGTAGATTCTTCAAGGTTATCACCACGCACAGCTCTGCATCTTACACATACTCCATGGCCACCAAGTTAATATTGTGCTCCCTTGGATTGCTTTATATAGATAAAACTCTCGTGTTCAGGTTATTTTATCAGGTTCTTTAACTCTATCTTTAAGCTAACGATGACTTAGCTAGAAATGGCAGTGAGAGTTGAAAACAGCGAGGCCAAGCTTTTGCAGCTGTGAAATTTAACTGCATCTATAGAAAGGGCTTTCCCAGTGACTCTAAATTAGAATCATTCCTTTTTTGGGTAATAAATGTCGCACTTAAAATATGCCCTCTCCAAGGCCCTTTTTATCACCTGAGTTATAGAGAAAAGGGGGCAGCCACTAATACACAAGAATAACTAATTGCCTTCTTAAAAATGTGAAATAGTACATGCTGCAAAAAATCTGGTCTGCACACTCTTGACCCCCTTAGGCAGTTTCTTTACCTTGGGGACTTAAAAATATCCTTGAGATTTTTTTTTTAGCATAATTCTAGTTTCAGTTATTTTATTGGAAATCCAGAAAGAAAAAAAAAAGGAAAAGACAAAGAAAATAAGCTTGGCTCTGGGATAGGAAGCCAGAAATAACAGAAAACAAAATCTGACCTTGGATGAAGCTTTAAGAAAAGCATCCTTCCTTTGCCCTGTTTGTTTCCACCCAAAGTAAATAAGGACAGCATTCATTTTCATCTGTTGTCAGTTGGGAAATTTCTAATTCTCCTAATGTACTTTGAGGATGAAAATATAAATGTTAGGTTAATTCCGTTACATTACACCAAATCATTTATAAAACAAGCTGGCTCTCGGCACCTAATGGATTTGTGTGAAGTGTATTTGGGGAACCCAGGTGCTATTAGGTTGTGAGTCCTCTTGGAAGAGGTCTGTAGTGTTCCTCCCTCCTCAAGAGAACTTGAGTGCACCCAGGTATTCGTCACAGGTTAATGGAGACATGGGGTGTGAACTCAGATGGGAGGAAGGCGTTCCCTTAGTACCAGGACACTGTCTGTAGATCGTTACCTCCAACTACATGGCCTTCATTTGTCCTAGGAGGTGAGTTTCATAAGTCTTCCTTCTTTCTCTTCAAAAAGCAGCTCCTCAGTAGATTTTACATTAGAATATCCTGTAAGCAAACACACACAAGACCTGCCAGTGAGTTTCTATTCCTGTCCCACTCTATTCCTCCTACATATTCTTAAATTTATTTTGTGTTTTATAATCCGCTCCACTCCTTTCTCCCCGCCGCCAAGCCACATGTAAAAATTACAGAGAATGCCCGGAACAAATATAAAAATCTTCCTAACAGCACCAGACAATGATAGCCAAGAGCTCATAATTTTGCTCTTCACAAAAGCAAAAATGTTCAGAGTAGGAATAGTTAAAGAGGTAAGCACAAAATCATAGGGTAATATTTGTACTTTTGATGTTGCTATGTGGATGATTTCTTTTTCAGCCATATTTTATGGGAAAAGACTTCCATGATAGCTAAAGAAAATGTTGCCTCAGTCCCTTAAAGATAAAACAAAAATCACACTTTAATCCCTTTTGGATGACCATTATTTCAAATTGTGTTTCTAAACTTTATCTTTTTTTTAATACTTGCAAATTTGAAAGAGTAGCACTTACAAAGAAGACGGTGAAATGAGTTATCATGGATAGAAAAAAAGTGAAGGACATGAGAGCCAAATGTCACAGGTTCTTAGTCTTGTCTCTTCCTAAATGCAAGGATGATTTGATTTTAATAACTCTGGTCCACTTCCCTGCAAGTCCACATACTAGCGGCTATAGGGGCACCTTATCTTACAAAAAGTTATTCAGGGGAGTCCTAAATATATGATTATCACAGTGTGAAAATACAGCTGATAATAATATAGAACCAGAAACAAAATTTAGGAATATCCCATTGTCACATGGCATGATACAGAAACAAGAAGCAAAAGGATTGGTATTTTGCAAATGCATCTAAATGGGACTTCAGAGATTCAGGTTTTTGACAAATTAAGCAGTGCTTGCGTAACTTTAAAGTAGAACGGAGTCCTTGAAGGAGTGTAAGAGTATGTACCTGATTTCCAGGACTGCATGTTCCAGATTATAAACTTTAGTGGCATGGTTTTTCATTATTTATATATTTCTTTCTTTCCTTTGGTGGTTTCTTTCATGTTTGTTAATGCTCAGAGGGGCTATCAAGCAATGGCTGCATTCAATAAATACAATAAAAAAAAATGAAGCATTAAGCCTTACTTTTGGCAAGGGCAACCTGATTATTACACATGTAATCTCCAGGCCTTCGGGGAGACATTGGGCTTGGTGGATAATCATTTGCTTTTTAAGCTGCTGAGTTTCTGATGTCTGTACTTTCACTTCAGTTAAGAGCAAAGGCAGTAACCGGGTGAGACGCGCCATGTTCGTGTCAGTTCACGATTGGAAGCCGCCTAACTCAGAACAAAACTCTTAACTTTTTTGCTTATTGCTCGGTCACTTTTTAGTTTAGTTGTTGTTTGTCAAGGATCAAATTAAATTTAAAGATGGGGGAGAGATGTAATCAAGTATTAAATAAAATTGAGTTAAAGCTAAGGAAGTTGATAGTATATATTTTCTACACACAACTGGATCAGGATGAATTGCTCAGAACCTAAAATCAAATCAGACAGGATTTGAGAAGTGCATATGAAAAGTAATGAGACATTTCAGTTACCCATTCTGAAACTGGGATGTGTGAGGGGAAGGGGAAAATTTCAAGTGATACATTTGTAAATAGAACAGAAATTGCAGATGTGTACCTATTACGTCTATATGCTTATACACAAAGGAAAAAAGGTTATTGGTGATGTAATGTTGAGTATTATTCAGTACTAGCTGAAGGAACTGCCTAGAAGATTATCCTTTCACGGTTTCCCTAAACTCAGTTTGAGGAATGTTAAAGCAGTAGAAGGTAGAGGTAAGTGAGTCACGGAATAGTCATCAGCTACAGAGGTGATGAACTATGTATAATCCACGAGCGAATCTAGCCCGTGAGTGATTTCATTTGGTCAGTGCAGTGTTTAACACATTGTACATTACTAATCAACATTTTAAGAAGGGGAGATTTCATATTAGAAATTTTCATTTTTGGCTTCTCTTGCAGTGTACAAGACTCATTAACATTTGTCCAGGTTTCCCTCTGGACAAACAGGCAGTAACCATAGCAGCTCTAGACTGGTTCACCTGAGCTCCCTGCAGGCTACTCCTATCAGTTAAGGTCTGCCTTAGCCTTTGTAGCACTTGAATGACCAACTTGACCTATGTACAAACTTCAGGGAAATCAGAGTTCATAAAAATGTAGAAAGAAAGCTAGAAACCAGCAATTGTAGCTTAATTTAACATGTGTTTAGCATAGTGATGTTACTTCTTTTCTGTAAATTTGGCTTATCTGTAAAATGGGTTTACTTTTGCTCTACCAAATTTCTAAAATAGTTTAAAGGGGTTCCGATAAAATTAAATGAAAATCAATTTAGCATGGAAATTAATAAAGTAACTGTATGTGTGGGCCGGGGCAGGCTAAGTGGGTGATAAGCCATCCCCATCTTCTGAAGTAGATGCCCTGACGTATTGAACAGTTAAGGTCAGAACCTTTAATTTTAACACATGTATTTAAGTTATTTTCATGTAAAAGTATCTAGATGGACTTTTAGGAAATAGATGGAGGGAGAACCTACTTTAAAAACTTTAGCTACTTCACATATGTACACTACCAAATGTAAAATAGATAGCTAGTGGGAAGCAGCCGCATAGCACAGGGAGATCAGCTCGGTGCTTTGTGACCACCTAGAGGGGTGGGATAGGGAGGGTGGAAGGGAGGGAGACATGAGGAGAAGGGATATGGGAACATATGTGTGTGTGTGACTGATTCACTTTGTTATGAAGCAGAAACTAACACACCATTGTAAAGCAATCATACTCCAATAAAGATGTAAAAAAAAAAAACTTTAGCTACTTCAGCTGATTAAGGAAAACTCTGAGGCTTTTCAGGAGGAAGCCATTCAAAGAGGAGGAAAATGACTTCGTACTGTGTTTAGCTTGATCAGGCGAGTGGTTTATGGAGTTTGTTATAATGAAGTGAAAAACACTAAAGTAAAGACTAGAAGAGGAAAATGCAGTGATATATGAAGACCTCCAGCACCCCAAAAGAGAAAGACTAGGAGTGTTGTTGGGTTATGCTGAGTTGGGAAAAAGCGGGTCAGAAATCGTGCTCCACAAACTAAGGAACGTTCGTCTACACAGATAAGCAGGATATCCAAGTATTGTTCAGGGACAGCTCTGAGTCACAGTACAATATACTCCCAGTTCTCTTTGTATCCTAAGGATATGTGTGAAGGAGAGAAGGTAATTGAAATACAAGCATGTTTACTAATGGAAGGGATTGAAATATTTGAGTTAGCATTCTTTGGAAACTCCATTCATGGAGTTTTATACTGGCCTGGCCTGAAGTGGGAGGAAGAGATCGACACTATAGCAATACTATTTATGCTTGTGTTAAATGTGAAAAAGGAGGGTGTGGATTTACGTGGAGAGAGAGCTAGGCTCACAAGGAGGTTCAGGAAGTATTTCTTTAGAGTGTGTTTTATGCAAGAAATTACACTATCACACATTCACTGATCCAAAATGATCTTTGAAATATTTTTTTTTGGAAAAAGAAAATTGGTATTTGGAAGGTAATGCACATTGGTTAAATATGCATATTTTAATACACACAACGTATGTGATGCTGATAAAACTATGTTCTGTATTATTTAGTATTGACAAAAAGTAAGCTAAATAATCACAGATGAGGAGACACTTCAGTCTGGGGGATCCTTATTTGAAAAAAATTGGGGAGTGGCTGTTGGATGCTCAGCATTATACAAAGCTGTTGTGCGTCTCTTTGTATATGTGTGTCTGTGTTGTGTGTGCACGGAGGGGAGTTCAGTTGGGAGGAAGGATGTTATTGACAGGGATGGATATCAGGAAATATAAATTGATCAAATGCCAGGGAAATGGTACCATAAGGGTATTTATGAAAATGCCAGAATGAGTACTGTTGATGTTTTGTAGTGTACAGTTTTAGGAGAAGGAGAAAAGAGAGACCTGTGCCGACCTTCTTTTAACTTGAGCTCTGTTGGTCCCTTTAAGGCCTCAAGCCACTGTTCCAAGTATACCGTTCCATCTGTGTACATCAGAATGAATGTAACAGAGCCCACTTTCTCTCAATTCCCACATAAGAACTCTTGCCTCTTGGCAACCCTGAACCAGTTTGAGTTGTCAGAGAAATCATACGTGATGTGGTGGGGAGGCTGATTTATTTGCAGCACAAAACGTATTCTTCTCTGTCTCTCCTCCCTTCCCAAGCCTGATCTCTTCCCCTAATACTTTACCCCCTTACCCTGCATCTAGCAAAGATCACCCCGTCAGTGAACTAATTTCTTTATTCTTTCATTCAACCCTCTTGTTAAAATTGGTGGGATCATGTTTCCAAAATGGGATTTGAACACTGGGTTGCAGAAAAAAATTAAAGCTTTTATTTAAAGGTACATTTCTTTTCCTTTATCCTTTAAAATTTCTATTTTTTGAGTGTATTTTATAGTGCATGTAATGTATTAGTGTATGTACACACACCCACATACATATATGGTAGAGTACATAAATGCAGAAATGTATATATTGGAAGTGTGTCCAAAATTTTTATGTTGATGTAGGTGTATAACAAAATGTTAAGTGACTATTGTTTTAGACATTTTATTTCCCAGGAGATGAAGTCTAAGCAGCAGTCTCTCCCTGGAATATTTGGATAATCCATTATCTTGTGGCAACCTAACAGATTGTCTTTCTTGTTGTTCAGAGCTATCTGTACCAATCATTACCTTACTCTTTTTTTGATACAATTCCCATTTTCTTCTCTCAGTCCCCTGTGTCAACTTCCAGTTCTTTTATGGATAGATAACAATATTTACTTTGCCGTTTATTGAAGAAAGCAAGCACCCCTATACATTTATAGAGAAATCCCTGTCTCTTCTCAGTAGAGAAATAAGAATATAAACATTGCATCAGCTGACTGGTATAGTAGGGGCAGCTTTAAGGAGACAGTTTTAATTAGGTTGTAAATGAGGATTAGAACTCATATAAGTGGGAATGAGATGATGGATATTCTAAATGAAAGAAAACCAGTGTGTATGAAAGAAAACCAATGTGTATGGTGGTTGGGGAGTGAGGAGATGGTGCAAAGATGATGATGATGATTTTTCAGGAACATTGTCTTCCCCAAAATTCCAACTCAAGTCAGACTAATGGGAACATAGTAATTTCATTGGACAGCAGTAGATATATAACAATAGAGGTGTAGGAACTAGATGACCAAGAGCTTTGAGTTATGATCTGACCAAGGAGAGTTAGAGAACAACTAAAAGTTTATTTGAGCAGGAACAGTAATGTTTTAGGAAGCATCTGATTAAAGCACACACGCATACACACACACACACACACACACACACACACGTTTGGACAGGAAGGTAACAAAATTAGAAGCAGTGATATTAGAGAGAGAAGCTGTAATCTAAGTAGGAGAACCCAAGAAATCTCTGGATTACAGAGAGTCCTTATTCTTGGCATTTCAGTAGGAAAAATTAAGCCCTGATTAGCATATGAACATTGAATATTTATAATTAAAATATTAAAATTTGAAAAAGCATCAATTTGAAGCTCACAGAGTACAGAGAATGTTCCTTACAGAGGAATCTGTTATGCTTACACATATAATACAGTCTTACAACAGCCAGACTCCAGTGTTTATTCCTTTTAAATCACATGATTAAATAATAAAATAGCATCAAATATTGCTATGGACAGGGAAGACAGGTCATAATATTATTTTTTTTAATAATATTATTTTTAAAGGAACAGCTAGTGTGTTTTAGGTGAACATTGGCTAGAACTATTCCAGGTTGATTAATAGTTTCTTGAAGATTATTTCTGTTTCTGTATCCTTGGTGCTTTTCTGGAATCATATTCTCATGTAATTTGTTGAAGTTCCTTTGTAACTGTGTTGTTTCCCTTTCATCCCTAATCCTTTATATTTTTATCCCTCATTTTTTTACAAAAATCAGTCTTGAAAGAGATATATTTATTTTTTTCTTTCAGGCTTTCTATTTGTCTTTATAATTTTCTCTAGTTTTTATCTTTTTTCATTAAGTTCATTTTCATAATTCTCTCATTTTAATTTTTGGAGTATATTTTGTTCTTTTTCTAACATTTTAAGATGAGTATTATGTTTTGCAACTTTCAGTCTTTATTTTTAAGTAAGAGTAAATATATTTACCAGGTCCCATAGGATTTGATACAAAGTGTTGTCCTCTTCATTGCTTTCTAAAGATTCTCAGCCATCTGGACTCTCAAAGTAAAATGGAATCCTAATGCTACCAGTTTTTACTTTAGTACTAATAATTTGCTGGAAGAAGCCAATTTTTTTGTTTAATTCTTTATAATGTCCGAATTGAGATATAAATAATACATAATATTAACATATATTAATACACAATATATGTACATAAATATACATATGTGTAAACTACATACTTATGCAAAGTATATCTAAAATATATGAAAATATCCATGTATGTGTGTGTATCACCACATGTAATTTGACACCGGAAAAAACCATGGTTAATATTTTGGTGCATATTTTTTGCAGTCTGTGTGCTGTGTGTATGCAGTGTAAATATTTGTACAGAGTTGGCATCATGTTTTTTTTCCAGTAAATCTATTATAAACTTTTTCCCATGGCATTAATTTCTGCAATAGTTAAGGGGTTCATAGAATTTTTGTAGCATGAGACATTTCCTCAATTTTCTTTCAGTGGACATTTAACTTATTTTTTTTAGAAGCAATAAAGTGTAGTATGATGAGTAAGATCCTTGTAGCTAAATTCCTGTGCACATCCCAAATTCTTTTCTTATGATAAATTCCTAGAAGATTTAGTACATACATGGTTATTTTAAATGGTAATCATTTTCAACCAATTTCTTTATAGGAATGTTTACCCTTGCACCAGCACTATGTGCAAATGACCTGACACACACACTTGTGCTCAGAAGTCACTGAAAACTATCTTAATATTTTTCCTGTTTATTGATGAAAATATTTTTATCATTTATTTGAATACAAGTAAGGCTGAGCAACTAATCATGTGTTTATTGTCTATTTGTATTTCTTATTTTACGATTTAGATATCCTCTCCAGGTGAGAAGATGTTGGAATCACCCTTCTCATTTTTTAGTTTGTACTAACTTTTTACAGTGCCTACAGTGACCCCAGAGTAAGTCCTGTTGTGCTTTGTTAGTTCTACAGATGGTTTAAAATGTTCATTTATAGGTGTGAAAATCATTTGGCTACATTCTCAAAATCATATGACTTATTTTCTGTGGAATAGAAATTAGAAATATATATACAATAGAAATATATATGTATATGTATATACATACACACATACACACACACATGTAATCTATCAGGCTTGAAAGCTGGAAAACCATTTTAAGTGGTTGCATTAACCAAAGAAGAAAAGCTAACTCTGAGTAGGGTAGGGAATTTTCTTCCGTATTGAATATTTCAGCTGTTGCTCAGAATGCAGGACTTTACTTCAGATTGTTAATTTATAACAAACCAAGGATAGAATTGCATTCCACATGATGAAAGGAAATTCACATCTGCTAAGACAATCTGCAAGGCACCTTGAGGAGATAAAATCAAGTAAATGATGTATTAAATATTCTTAAAACTTCCTGCATCTATGGTGCCTTTGATTCAATGAGGATAGTAATCATAAACACAGTGGTATTCCAGCTATTGGTATTTTTACAAAATAGGTAGTTCTGCATGCAAGATAAATATCTCAGTACATAAAGAAACACTCTGAAAATAATCATGGGGAAGCAATTACTGTTATAATAAGCATATGGCTCTGCTAATATAGAGTGTTGCTTAATAATTGATGTTATAGGGAAAAAAAGAGCAGAAAAAGTTCTGTATTCTGGGGCATCCCCTAGTACATTCAGAAAGGAAAAGACCCTAGTGAAATGCAGAACAATTAAGAGAATATGGGCTGTCTTCTACTTCCACTGATACACATTTATGGCTATGAACAGCAAGGCACATTGGGAAGGCAGGAAGTATACAAATCAACTTAATCTGTCCCTCTGTGGTATTTCAGGCCCTCCACAATATAGTCCAATTTTATGTTTTTAGCCCTTGCTCCCACTTCTCATCTAAATATATTTTCAGCTCCAGCCCAACTGGGCTACTTATTTTTTCCAGAGCATGCTCTTTCCTCTGGTGTCTTTGTTTGACCTGTTCCCTGTGCTTTCATTGTTATCTCCAAACCTGCCCATCTATCACATTTCCTTACATCATCAAAGAATTATTTAAGATGCCAAGTCCTCTGTGAAACTATTTTAGTCTCTTTAACTATATATGAACTTCCACTCCTTTGAATTCTTTAGCATTTTATTTATCCATTTGTTTTGGAACCAAGGGGAAATGGTGCAGACTTCATCAAGATAGAGAAGTAAATGATTCGAGATACATTTTGGAAATAGAATATATAGAGCTTGATGCTGGTTTGAATGTAGGTGCCAATGAAAAAGAGCTATCAAGAATTGCTGACTTTAGTGATTGAAGGGATTCCTGGTTACTAAGATGGGGAATATTTGGAAAGGATAGGATTTGGGGGCTGAAGCAGAGTTTCATTTTGGACACTGTTAAGTAACATAAGACATCCAAGTAGAAAGGTAATGGGGTTAGTTGTGTAATTATTAAGAATGGAACTTAAAAGTGAGGTCTGAACTAGAGACCTCAATTTGAGATTCAACAGCATGGCAGTGGTCTCTTTGTATATATACATGGAAGAAAATGAGCTCACACAAGGAGAAAGGCAGGGAAAGAAGAGTAAAGAGCTATTTCTTGCAATAACCAAGACAAGAGATGATAGTGTCTAGGACCAATGACGGTGGTGATAAATGGTCTGATTCTCAGTATATCTTGAAAGTAGAGGTAGTAGTATTTCTAGGGGTATTGGCCAATATGTTTGTGAAAAAGGGATGTCAAAGGTGACTCTCAAGTCCTTTACCTATTTTCTAATCAGGTTATCTGTATTTTGGTATTGAGTTTTAGGAGTTCTTTATATGTTTTGGACATTACTCCCTATCAGATATATGATTTGCAAATATTATGTCCCATTCCATTGAATGCCTTTTCATTCTCTTGATAGTTCCTTTGCTGTGCAGTAGCTTTTTAGTTTGATGTAGTCCCACTTGTCTAGTTTTGCTTTTGTTGCCTGTGCTTTTGTTGTTATCAAATCCAAGAAGTAGTCGCGAAGACGAATGTCACGATGTTTTCCTCTATGTTTTCTTCTAGTAGTTTTACGGTTTCAGATCTTGTCTTTAAATCTTTAATCCATTTTGAGTTGAATTTTGTGTATGGTGACAGATAAGAGTTCAACTTCATTTTTTGCACGTGAATATCCAGTCTACTCAACACTATTTGTTGAAGAGACTGTACTTTCCCCATTGTGTATTTTTGGCACCCTTGTGAAAGATCAGTTGACTTCATTTGCGTGAGTTCGTTTTTGGGTTCTCTGTTCTGTCCCATTGGTCTATATGGCTGTCTTTATACAAGTAACATAATGTTCTGATTGCTGTAGCTTTATAATATATTTTGAAATCAGGAAACGTGATGCTTTGTTCTTATTCTCAAGATCGCTTTGGCTATTTGGTGTCCTTTGTGGTTCCATATGAATTTTAGGATTGCTTTTTCTATTTCTGTAAAACATTGTCATTGGGAATTTTGAGTGGGATTGCATTGAATTTTTAGATTGCTTTGGGTAGTATGGACATTTTAACAATATTAAATCTTTCAGTCCATGAAAATGGACTGTCTTGCCATTTATTTGTGTCTTCTTTCATTTTATTCATCAAAATTTTGTAGATTTCAGCATACAAGTCTTTCACCTCTTTGGTTAAGTTTATTCCTAAGTATTTTATTCTTTTTGATGCTATTATAAATGGAATTATTTTATCAATTTCCTTTTCAGATAGATTACTGTGAGTGTGCAGAAATGCAGCTGGTTTTTTTTTTTTTTTTTTTTTTTTTTTTTTTTTTTTTTGTGGTACGCGGGCCTCTCACTGTTGTGGCCTCTCCCGTTGCGGAGCACAGGCTCCGGATGCGCAGGCTCAGCAGCCATGGCTCACGGGCCCAGCCGCTCCGCGGCATATGGGATCCTCCCAGACCGGGGCACGAACCCGTATCCCCTGCATCGGCAGGCGGACTCTCAACCACTGCGCCACCAGGGAGGCCCGCAGCTGGTTTTTATATGTTGATTTTGTGTCCTGCAACTTTACTGAGTTCATTTCTTACTTCTACCTGTTTTTTTTTTTTGTAGAGTCTTTAAGATTTTCTACATATAAGATCTGCAAACAGATCATTTTACTTTAAGATTTTCTACATATAAGATCTGCAAACAGATCATTTTACTTCTACTTTTTCAATCTGGATGTGTTTATTTCTTTTTCTTGCCTAATTGCTCTGGCTAGCACTTGTAGTACTATGTAAAATATAAGTGGTGAGAGTGGGCATTCTTGCTTTGTTCCTAATCTTAGAGGAAAAGCTTTTGCTTTCTCCAAAGAATATATTCAGATGGCCAAGAAGTATATGAAAAAATGCTCAACATCACTAATAAGGAAGTGCAGATCAAAATCATAATGAGATATCTTGCACTTGTTAAAATGACCACTATGCATAAAAAAAAAAGGATAAAAGTGTTGGCAAAGATACAGAGAAGTTGGCACTCTTGTACACTGTTTTTGGGAATGTAAAATGGTGTAGCCTCTATGGAAAACAACATGACATTCCTCAAATAATTAAAAATGGCATTGCCATATGATGCAGCAATCCCACTTTTGGCTATTCGTTCAAAAGAATGAAAATTGGGATCTTGAAAAGATGTACGCAGCTCTTGTCCCTGTAGCATTATTCGTGATTGAATAATATAGAAACAATTAAGTGTCCATCACTGGATGAATGGATAAAGAAAATATAGTATATATATATACAATGTAATATTATTCAGCCATAAAAAATTAAGGAAATCCTGCCATATGTGACAACATGAATAAACCTTAAGAACATTATGATATGTGCAATAAGCCATTCACAGAAGGACAAATACTTCATGATTTCACTTATATGAAGTATCTAAAGTAGTAACACTCATGGAATCAGAAAATAGAATGGTGGTTTCCCCCTAGGGGTTGGGGGCCTGGGGAAAATTGGGAGTTGCTGTTCAATGGATATATAATTTCAGTTATGCAAGATGAGTAAGTTCTAGAGATCTGCTGTGCAACATTGTGCTTATAGTTAACAGTAGTGTCCTGTACACTTAAAATTTTGTTAAGAAGGTAGATTTCATGTTATCTGTTCTTACTACAATAAAAAAGAAAAGAAAGGAGAAGAAAAGAGAAAAGAAAAAGATGATGCCAAGGCTTTGACTGGAGGTATGATTTTGTCCCAACTGAAATAGTAAATGCAATCAACTGAAAGTGAACTGGAACAAATTTTGGAGTGGAAAATGGTGAAAGCCTGATTGTGGCAGCATTAATAGAGAACAGGGTGATAAGAACTAAAGACACAAATAGAGACAACCATTTCCATGAGCTCTGCTGCAACTCCAAGGAGGGGAGTCAAGAGAACTCTTTTTTTTTTTTAATAAGAAGGAACTGTATATTTGTGTGATGGGTGAGAGTGATCCAATAGAGAAGAAGAGATCGGTTGATGATAGAGAAGAGAATGGGATGTCTTTCACAAGTACAGGAGGATGGGAAGTTCACCTACAGTAAAGAGAGTGGGCAGATTATGGCAGGTGGGTAGACCTCTGATGGAATTCTGGAGAATTTCTGCACTGATTACTTCTGTTTTCTCAGTGATGTGTGAACTGTGGTCATCCGCTGAGCGAAAGGATGGAGGGGGAGGTGTTAAATTTTAAAGAGAGAAGAGAAATGAGAAGAAATTACTAGTAGAATGAAGACACTACCATTTACTCCTTATCATGATCGGATGTGTGTGTGTGTGTTTGTCCACATTCTAGTAACGTGCCCAGGCACAGAGTAGGTAGTGTTTGATGTACCTTGGGCTCTGGTTTTACCAAGCCAGTACCAAACACCATAATGCAATAGAGGGGTAAGTAAGTACAAGGAGTATTTATAATAATCATAATGATTCACCCTGAAAGTTAAGCTAAGTAAGGATGAGAATGAGAACATCATAGGGTGAGAGATGGTCATAAAATCAATTGATTGGAGGGACACATGGGTGTCAAAAGACTAATGGGGTCAGGGGATGAGAGAGGCTGAGCTACGAAAGTAGGCAGTGCTAATTAGCAAGTGGGTTGCATGAAATTGAGATTAAGGAAGGGTTGTTGTTATCAACAATGACAAGATAGCGTGAGTCGCTGAAGCTGGATGGCAGACAAGACGGGCAGCAAGAGCAGTTCACATAAATGGAAGTGAACGTGTTGGAAGAATCACCTCTCTGTGCACTGAAATAGCCGCCACTGTAGACAGGAAGAGTACTGAGTGAGTGATAAGACAGCCGGTCGTTAAAATTATCCAGAAAGAAGGAGGAGTGATGGCAAGAGGGAGCTACGGTGTCAGTGAATGCGAGGTCATGTGTGTTATAGTCAGATGGCGAGAGACTCAGTGTTGAGAATATGTACAGGGCATTGAGGGAGCATGGCCTGCCAGTGATGAGGAGCAAGATGCCCCTTTTTCACATCTTCAGTCCTAATGGTTTGAAGGCACAGGGAGGCAAAACGGCCACCTCTTGAGCACAATCTGGGAGAAGCAGAATCCCAGGAAGAGTAGGATTTCCACTGGAGCAAGAACGTGAAATGTCCCTTCGGAGATACGGTTGCGATGTTTTTCAGTGATAAAGTACATAATAAGGACTTAAAATGGAGAGTGAAGGCAAGGCTTTTGATGTGCGATAAGGAGAGATGGATCTCTGGAACCCAATGGCATTTAACCCCTCTTGATGGGATTAGAAGAATAGGAGGGGGGTGGTTTAACCCTGGTGTGTGGGTGCACTGTTGATCCTGCAGAGATATCCTCAATCTATTTCTCTTATTTAAGGCAGTGGTCACCTGGTGATGCTGGAGAAAGCATGGAGTCATCCCTTAGTATAGAGAAATGGTTGTCCTTGGATAGGGGGCAGGGGACAGATCCTTTATAATATTTCCTATTCAAGTATAAAGAAGGAAGAATCATTTTCTAATATACTGTAAGAGATCTTGATGACAGGGACATCTTATACATGTTTCTACATTGTCTAGCACATTGTTTACCAGATGAGTCACAGAACTGTGATAGGGAGAATAGGAGAGAAGGCAAGAAAATGGAAAAAGGAAAGAGAAAGGACAATAGAAAGGCAAACTCAAAAGGATGAAAGATTAGGAAATAATCGCTTGGTAAATTGCAATCCACTTTATAAAGCAAAGTATGGAACCCAGGAAAGATAGGTTCTGTTGATTAAGAATCTAACTTAGCTTGAGTGTATGTGTGTCCATGGTTTAATGTAAACCTGGAGCTTCTCATTTTGAAGAGGAATAACCCTGTGAGTTAAGAAATCAGTGAGCTAGGAGTACAGGAAGTGACAGGAAGATCATTCCATACCTTCTAAAAAATATATGGGTATTGTATAATAGGGTGCAAAATAGTGTTCCTGCTGAAATAGTAGGTTAAGAAAGAGGAATGACTGTACTTTGAAAGCACAGGAATGACAACTTGATCTTGTATGCCTTTTTTTGCTTTCTGGAAAGATGTATCAAAAAAGTAGGTGCCAAAACATGACTCTGGATCATTCTCTAGGGTCTGTTCGGTGGGAATAATTCTTTTAAAATATCAAAGATTTCTCTCACTATCTCCTCTAGGAAAACTGTGCCTATATTCATGACTGTGACCTTTGTTCAGCTTTCAATTTATTTGTGTAAAAAAAAAACCACCAGATATTATGAAGAAAATGCAGGAAGTACATATACTCTGTGTTGCATGTTAATATTGGTATGACATATTTATGGGAGAGGCTGGAGGGTTCAGGAGAAAAAGTCTGGAGGCCTGGGTTCTTGTCCAACTCTGCCAATAACTAGCTGTATGGCTGAGGACAACAGGCCTCATCTCATTAGGCGTCCACAGGTCATGATATGAACACGTTGCGGGCAGGGGAGCATGGCTATTAAGTGCATGGATCTTGGAGTCAGGTAGATAAGGCTTTGAGTCCAGGCTCTGTCCCTTATCAGCTGTAACGACCTTGCCAGTTACCCACTAAGCTCTCAAAACTCTTCTGTCTTCTTCTGTAAAACGGAGATAATGCCTGTACCTCTCCAATATTCTTGTTATTATCAAACGAAATGGGGTGTATCAAGCTGTTAGCAAAGTGCTGGACGCATGGTAAACACTCTATGCATAGTATTCATAATTTTTGTACTACTGTTTTAAAAATAATTTTCTTGATTGCCATATTTAATACATTTATACTGCTTTTAACATTTATAGATCTATCACATTCAAGTGATTCAACAGGATTTCTGGTGTCGTCTTCTTAATCCTTGGCTATCGGTCGGTCCTTGGGCAGAAATGTAAATCCCTGTTCTTGTACTGATCCTGCAGTAAAGGTGATGGGGATTAGGTCATTTCCACTTACCGTGTCCATCCCCCTTTTCTGGGAACCTGTCATAAGTGGGAGTTCTGCCTTGTATATCAAAAAGGGATTCTAAAAGATGATTTCATTTGTGCCTTCATCTTGTTCTTCAAGGCAAAGGAGTTAAATATTAATTAAGGAGTTTAATCCAGTAAATATGGAGATGAAACCATCTCAGACTCACAGAGTTTGTGATAAAAGGAGCTGGGAAGGGTTTGAAGCCAACACTGAGCCAGGATGAGCAGAGCAAGAGATGTGCGATGAGATCAAAATATGCAAGAAGACCAATCACAGTTAATAGTGCAGAAGGCCTTTAACTACAGGAGGACACTGCAGTATCGCTCATTCTGAATACAAGTCATCAAACATTTATTGAATATCTACTACATTCTGGGAACTTGAAGCACAAAGATAAATTTCACGGAATCCTTGCCCTCAAGTAACTGCCATCCTAGCAGGAAGAGACCTAAATGGTGACGGGAGATAGAATAGCATAGTAATTAAGCACATTTCTTTGAAATGAGATTGTCTGGGTTTAAAGCTCAGCTCTGCCACTTCCTATCCTTTGGGACATGGAAAATGACTTCATCTCTTTGAGCCTGAATTTTTTCATGGGTAAAATGGAAGAACCTACCCATGGATGTGTTGTGAAAAGCAAATGAGTAAAATGTTGAAATGGACTTAATGCAATACCTACTACCTAATATAGGCAATAATACATATCATTATAGGCAGTCATCCATTATTGTTACACAGTGAAATTTTGCACAAAGAAGTTACTGTTTGGGCTGGGCTTTGAAGCTGGAGGAAGCTTGTTCCAGGTAAGAAAGAGAATAGATGACATCTGGAGCTGAGGACACAACAGGATCCAGAGCTGTGAACACGTTGTTATAGTTGGGGGATAAAGAACAGTCTCATAGTAGAGAAAAGAACAGCCTCTCAGGGGTGGGGGGGGTGGAATTGGAAGTGAACAAAGGGAAGACTGGAAAGTTCACTCTGGGCCAGCTTTTGGAAAAGGTAGAATTACATGGCAAATGCTTTGACTTTACCATGTAAGTAAGTGGGGGCTGCTGAAGGTTATTGGCAAAGGAGTGACTTGATTCGATTTGCATTTTAGAAAAATTGTTCTAAACATGGAATCTACATTGGGAGGAGGAGGGCTTGGACCAGAAAGAGGCTAAGAGTCCATTATGGTCCCATCTGGGGCAGTGAAAGTGATGGGAAGGGATGCGGGGGAGGGAGGTTTCAGAGGCAGCTTGACAGTGGCTTGCAAATGACTAGCAAGGGCAAGGCTGGGTTTAAAAGGAAAGAGAGGATTCAAGAGGACTGCAATGAGGATGACTAGGTTAGAAGAAAGTAAATGAGATAGAGGCAGGGAAGAGGAGAACAAGTTCCGTTTTGGAAAATATTGAGTATAGATTTTCTTGGACTTCTCTGTGAAGCTATTAAATAAGCACTTGGAAATGCCTTAGTGAAAATAAGGCAGGATGTGAACCTGGGAACAGAGACAAGGAAACTCTCACCCACAGGTTTTAAGTGGGGCCATCTGAGAGGTAGAATGTCTGGGACAGGGGATGTCCAGTGATCAGAACCAAGGACAGGGTCCTAGCAATGCTGCTTTTTAAAGGGCAGTCCAAGGAAGATGAATCAGCAAAGTCGATGGAGAAAGGAGACTCAGAGAAAAGGGGGGTAAATCTGTCCTCCTTCTGGAAGTAGAGATTACCAGGAAGAGCAAGGTCAGCGATGCCAAAGTGTTTAATTAGGATGAAGAATGAGGAGAGGCCTTTGGGTCTGACATTGATAACATTGGATGGAGCATTCTGAAGTAAGGCTGTTGCAGATGCTTGATTAAAAGGGCTAATGGAGAGGAGGGTGGAAAGAAAATGAAAGCGGAGAGCAGGCATTACCTCCCGTACATCTGTAAAGACCTTGTATTCCCTGTACTAATGTTTTATATACAGTAGATAATTTAACCATGCCTCTTGCTGTGTGTATTTTGTAGGTTTCAACTTAAAGGAGTGATGCTAAATGACAATTTTCATCATATTCTGTCCAAGAGGGAGGACCTTGGTCTAGAGCAAAGATACTTAGGGAGAGGGACAGAATTAGAATTCTAGGAATTATGTTTGCTGAGAATCGTGGACAGTCAGTAACTGTCTCATAACTTACGTGGCATTTTGGGTCATTATTATAAAACAAGAAGTCTTTATAACTTTTCTTAAAAAGAGAGGGTATAAAATATTCTGAATTAAAGGGCTAACATGCTTAACTGAAAAGTGTAGCTTCTCTGTAAGCTTAATCAGTGAATTTTAATCAAAGCCATTGACCTCTGTTCTGTAGTTATGTGGTTATTCAAAAGTTGCACCCGATTTGGGATGATAGGTAAACTTCTGTGATCCATTTAGAACTAAATCAGAAATCTTTTTCTCTAAGAAGACCCCAACTTTGCAGATTTAGGTGTGGGGGTGAATTTTCCTACCAGAATACTAGTCTTCCAAATTTTGACAAATGGCATAAAATGACTGAAAAATTAGTTTTTGTTCTGGTTAGTAAGTTAGTTATTTAGTTTTGACTGTTTTCAGTTGTAACTTTAGCTTCTTTTTGTCATTTGCCTAGTGGTAGAAGGTGTAGAAGTGTAGAAGAATAGAACTCTCTAGAGGCTGGGTTCTCCTTCCCTCTCCAGAAAATGCATAATTAATGGCTCCTCCCGCCTTTCTTCTTTTTTTCTTTAATAGAACACGTCCTTTTTTAAGCCTTTTAATAATCCCTTTAAAATAACACAAGATTGGCACTACCTCTTTTTTTTTTTTTTTTTTTAATGAAGCAGTTAACGCTTAGGTTTTAGATTCGGACAGACCTGGGTTAGAATCCCACTTCTCTCCTTTGAAAGTTGGGTGGTCAGCCAATTTCTTAAGCTTTCTGACTTTCTCTTTTGTCATTGGTAAAATAACAAAAGAGAGTATAAACACTCATTCTTTTTTTTTTTTTTTTTTTTTTTTTTGGCGGTACGCAGGCCTCTCACTGTTGTGGCCTCTCCCGTTGCGGAGCACAGGCTCCGGACGCGCAGGCTCAGCGGCCATGGCTCATGGGCCTAGCTGCTCCGCGGCATGTGGGATCTTCCCGGACCAGGGCACGAACCCGTATCCCCTGCATCGGCAGGCAGACTCTCAACCACTGCGCCACCAGGGAAGCCCAACACTCATTCTGAAAAGTTCTTGTGGGGATTATGTAAGCCAGTGCCTTGTAGGAGTGTTACCACTTGCCTGGTTCTGTATTCAAACAAGAGGTAAAATCATAATTGTGTATACAAACAATCAGCCCTGGAAAATCCCTTAAACTGGCTCTAAAGTAGAGAATGCATGGTTTTGTGCATACAACCCTATACTGTGATAAGTAGGTATGAAAGTTTAATGCTTACAGTAATACACAGAACATAATAAGGTGAATGTGTATCAAGCCTGGATATATTAAGTGTATGGAGACACACATACTGTGAGCGTTAGGGGGAAATGACATGCCTGGCATATGAGCAGATTCATGTCTCCCATCCCTCACTCTCACCGAAGCATAGGGATACTTTCTTTCTCTCTTCTTTCTCCAACACCCACCATTAGAGAATTCTCCAGTGTACACAGTGGGCTACCACTGTAAGCCAAAGGCATGTCACAGTTCCTAACACATAGTAAACACTCAATAAATAGCCATTTCTAGTTTTCATGCCTTTTGTTTTCCTAATAGAAATTTTTTTGTTTTTTCAAATAAAAAGTTGCTCTATAGCTTAAAAAGGATCTAAAGAGCCTTCTTCAGAGCCAGCAGTATCAGAACTCTGAGCCATGCAGTCTTGTTGTCTAATCCACCCTTGGGTGACCATGCTCGGGTGATGCAACGATGCAGCATGATTGAGCTCAGTATGATCTTTTGAGTTAATTTTGGTCTCTCTCTGTAGTATCCTGAGAGCCTGATAAAAGGAACGTTTCCTTAAAGCTAATACATAGGAAGGCCTGAAAGTTCCAAATTTTGCAGCTTTCAGTGGATTTGAGGTAAACCCTTTACAAGAAACAAGGGAGAATGGATTTGGTTATGGTTCTAGTTCCTGTCCTCAAAGAAGATTTATCAGCTTAGACATTGTGTGTATGTGTGTGTGTGTGTGTACGTGCATTTATGTGTGTGTGATGGGTTTTAGTTTTGGTTAATAAACAAAATTACCTCAGAATAAAATATCCCTGATATTGAGAGAATAATACTACAATATTTGGTTGGTGTCCCACTGCTTTCACAACGATGCTTTCTGGGGATGCCGAACTAAGCTGAAATGTCTGCCACCCTTGATTTTTGGTAGTGAGAAAAAGAACAGTTTAATGGAACCTAAAGACAGAAACATAAATCAGTGTTGTTCTTAGCTTACTGGTGCTGTGCTAATACATTTGCCATAGGCAAGAAGTAATTCTAAATATTAAACTAACTTTAAACCATTAGTTTGAATATCTGAATCTCCTTTCTAATGATCTCACCAACCTAAGTTTTGTCTCTGTGTTTCAAAGGTCTTCATATTTTGCACCCAAAAGTATGTGTCATGGTAGAGAGACACAACAAAAAGTTTCATAAAAATTTTTTAAAGTGAGATTGGAACATTCTAAAACCTTGCTTGAGTGCCCTGCTGTTGATTTCTCCTAGGAGTAAAATATACGCGGCCACTTCTTCAGAAAGAACATATTAAAGTTGAAGTATAAGGATTTTTCGATCAAAAGAATAATGATTTTTTAAAATCTTTACTATGTGATAAATTATTCTGAAGTCATTATAAAGATGTACAAACTTCCACTAGGGAATAACCCAGAAAGATGGTGGTGACTTTGAAATCAGTATAGACGTAACACAACCCTCCTTCCATCCTTGGCGGAGGTGGTGTATAGCATGATCCTGCTTCTATTTTTTAAAAAGTCATTTTCTTATCATCAAAAGATTTTTTTTTCATTTTTAAGGGAAATGCACTGAAACAGCTACACATATTAAAATGTGTGAAACATGATGCCCTCACCACCAGTTTCCCTCTATTTAAAAAAAAAAAAAAAAGGTTTCATGGAGAATTATGAAATTATCTCCCTCCCTTACTTACCTTTCATGAAGGAAATGACACCTAACTTTTAAACCAAATTAAATCTCAAAATGGGCCATCTGTGCCTCTCCTCTTGTCTCTAAGCCAAGAGAAAGTTATTAAAATTGAAGATGGAGAGAAGAGAGGTGTAGCAGAGAGAGAGGGGCACCGCAGTGTTTAAGAGGCAGGAGGGGAGATGAAAGGCCTTGGATGCTGGAGAATTTCCTGGTGCATTTCCCTGAGAAGGCACTAAAGACGGTGATTTGGGGTTATACAAAATCACTGACTATCCATCCGCATCGGGTAAGATCAGAAGGTCCCATCATTACAGTGAAGGCAGGATTCCTGCAGGCAAATATTATGATTGACTGTCACTTAGGTCTCAGGCAAGGTGAGTTCAAGCTCGTGAAAACGAGAAAGCTCTGGTGGAGCCCCTTCAAGAGAGAGAAAGCTTTGAAGGAAGCCCTTTTAACCATTTTTGCCAGCAAGGCCGGAAGCAACTCCTTAGGAAGTTTGTCACAATTGCTCTTGCGGGAAACTCTGTATTTTTCACCACATTCTCCAGTGAAAGCAAACCCAGTACTGCTGACTGTTGAAATCTGTAACAACACTCTCTGGGGGTGTTGATTATCTCCATCCACTTCTTGGTGCCCTTGAGAAATTGCTCGTGCCTCTCCAAGTTTCTCCTATAACTCATTTTTTAGTATCAGCAATCTTGAGGTGTCATTCACGTAGCATACATTCACCCATTTAAAGTATACAATTCTCTGGTTTCTGGTCTATTTGTGGAGTTGTGTGACCATCAGCACAATCAATTTTAGAACATTGTTAGGGCTCCCCAAAGAAACCGAGTCCCTATAAGCAGCCACTCCCTGTTCTCCTCCCTCCCCCTGAGTCACCAGCCCTATGCAACCATCAGTCTGTCTTGTCCCTGTGAATTTGTCTATACTGTACATTGCATCTAAATGACATCGTGCAATGCGTGGTCTTTTGGACTAGCTTCTTTCACTTAGCATGATGTTCTCAGAGTTCACTCTTCTGTGTTACAGAATGTATCAGTATCATTCCTTATTGACAAATAATATTCCATTATATGAATATGCCATGTCTGTTTATCCATTCATCAGTTCATTAACATTTGTGTTCTTTCCACTTTGGGGCTGCTCCCATGATTGTTGACTTTGACATCGTGCATGACTTCTGAGTGGTATGACATCACAAGCACAGATTTTGGGGTTACCTGCCTCTGGGCTCAAACCCCAGTTCTGCTGCTGCTGATTAGCTGTGGGCCCATGGTCAAGTTCGGTAGCCTTGTGTTCCTTTATTTCCTTGTTTTATACAACGAGGCATCCTGTACCATACCATTGGCTTGCTGTGAAGATTAAATGAGATAACCGTTGAGCAATTTTCCATATCTTGACTAGGTAGTCACATAATATGAGCTTTCCCGTGGAGATCTTGTATATTTTATAGAAAAGTAATCTGGGTAATGCCAGGTTATTACACTCTGTTTTAAATCAAGCAAGTGAAGACTTCAGAGACACCTCCTGGTATTGACAGTGTACTCCGTGAAAGACTCAGCAAAGCTCCATGAGAGCTGTTTCTGTTCATCTTTTCCTAACTCAGCCTCACCCTTTAATTCCAGGTGGTAAACCCCACAAACCCTCATCTTAGATGTAGTATCATTCAAAAAAATGAAATCAGTGCTGGCAACCCCCCCAAAAGAGGAACTAGCACAGGTCTTCCCATTTCATAGCATTATCTGTTGAGGAACAGATAACGTCCCAGATTCACTAGGTAATCCAGGATTTCAGAAACCCAAGAACTAAGCCTTTTACGTCTTTAAATTTAAAGTGTTGTTTATCATGTGCTGTTAAAACTTTCTCATTTGAATTTCAACCAGAGAAAAATATGCAGGATACAAATAGGACCCTTTATAGAAGTCTGAGAGCGTGCCGAGAGTTTTTTTTTTTTTTTTAGTAATTGAGTCAAAGACAGTGGCTCACCAAGTCTTTAAGTAGAAATGCCATACCTAAATAAATGCGTCTAAATGAGGTTGCAAAAAACGAATAGACTCATTTAATTAAACTTTCTTGTAAAGTTTGCTTAAAGTGTGTAGCAATTCACCTTGTCACTTCTCATCCAGGATGTTTAATGATGGGTTTGCTTTAGTTTCCAAATCAAAATCAGCTTCTCCCTCTTTACAGCCTGACATTAGGCAGCCTGTGGAAATTGCATTATTCTCCGCATGAATATTCATAGAATTAAGTATTATCGATGGACTTAAAGAGCTCAATTATTTTTTGCAATTGCATGCTTAGTTGCGTATGCTGAAGTGGAATTGATTGAATATTTCAAGGCCTGGTCAAATCCTTGAAATAGAAAATGTGAATGGCTATCAGCAGGAAACCACCATCCTTACTTTATCAGCTGGATTTTTAAGACAATTACCATCAATATTATAACTTGATTTATAGTTCACACAATGTCTTAGATTATAATGAGCACAATTTTTTCCTCACAAAACTCTGTGAACAGAAAGTATTTTACAGATGAGGAAACTGTCCTATAAGAAGGATATCTTATCTAAGATCATACAGTAAGTACTGAAGCGAGATTAGAATCTAGACCCTTCTGACTTCTAGTTCTTTATTACTTTTTCTGCATCCTATTGTCTCCCTGGGAAAGGAGTTGTTCCTACAGGTTTGAAAGTACCTACCTAGTTTCGGTTTTTATTTCAGCTCCTATATATGTCGTGGTATTATTAGCTTAATTGCTGGGCCACTGAACCACATGGACATTTGGTAGTGGACAGAATACAGCATTTCCTGATGCCAGGGGTAAATGTAATTCTTCATTAATCATTTAATAAAAAAATAAGGTGTTTGTTTGCAATATTAATTAAACATTCAAGGAAAACACACACCGGCAATTCATTTGATAAACATTGAATGCAAATAAGCAAGCAAAAGAAATGAGGATGGGTTAATTCTATACGTATTTGAAATATACCACTTGCTTTGCCCTTGCTTCTGAGATGTTCAAGGTCGTCTTTTCTAGGATCATTGTTGCTGTGTTAGAGCATTACTGTTACAGCGATGGTTGGTGGTGACTGGTTTGTAGAGATACAGGGTACTTGAAAACAGTGGTCCCATTCAAATGTCTATAGCAACCAGGTAGATAATATAGATACATGTGTTTTGCAAGTGGTGGGAACTGCAGAGGGCCAGCACGTGTGTTGAGTTAAAGGAGACATATCTTGCTCTGGTTGGTAGTTGCCACCTTGACATTAGTATCAAATTTTTCTAGATCTTCTGGTTTTCCAAATAAAGACAAATCAATTTTCTTTTACAGTTGTGAAGTCTCTTAATATTTTAATTGATTAAATCCAATGAAATCAAATCATTTGTAGGACAAACAAAAGCACAAACCACAGGTATTGCTCCATGGGCCATTTATTTTCAACTTCCACTGAAATGGACCTTCCTCCTGGAAGAAAACCCATCCCCATTTAATACTGAGGTACTAAAAGTGGAAAATTCATACAAAGAATCAGACTTAACCAAACCTTCATTTTTTTTTCTGGAGAAACCCCTACATTTCATTGCATCCCCTTAATTCCATTGTGGCCCATTGTGATTTCTTGTTATACATAAAGACATCAAATCTAACAAATTTACCTTGAAAACCAAGCACATAGAAAAAAAAACTGGAGAAACACAATAGAGAAAATAAATTCATCTCTGCCAAATTACAATCTCTCAAATCCTTTCAACTCTTAAAATCATGGGGAATCTTGGAACTGGAGGAGTTAAGGAGTTGACTTGGAAAAAGAAATGCAATAAATATTGCTCTTTCTCAAGAATATATCTCTATGTATGTGTGTGACATTAGTGTTTGAGCCTGAGTATGAATGAATTCGGGATCTTTTGACAAGAAGCTTTAGCAGAAGAGTAGTCCTTACTTTCATTGTATTTCTCAAGGAATGCCCCTACTTCTTGATAACATTTCTGAGGTGCCAGAGATTCAGGTGACAAATGACATTTTTATTCCTGACATGCTACTTTTTATTATATCATTGAGAATAAAGTTCAATAAGTGACTTCTGATAATACTTTACTGCTGTCTTTATGAAAGATCGATTCCATTAAGTAGATACATTTCAGTTGCTATTACTTCAAGTGATGCCATAATATACTTGAAAAGCAGTCTTTACTTAATAATAGCAAGCTTATTGAGTGTGTTAGAGATGTGCTGAAGTACTTACTTTGGGGCTAGGTATTAGCCAGAAATAGTGTTTTAGAGCCGTATGCTTTCTGTGTATCTTCCCCCAAATCTAATGTATATATAATTAAAAACAAACAAACACATTTGCAATTATTTTTTAGGGGCTGCTGTCACTTAATGTAATGAAACCATCTCACTGAATAAAAGTTAACAGACAACTCAGAAGTCATTTGGGGAGTATTTTAATGGTCTTGTTCTTCACAAAAATGAACTCAAGCCTACCTACATAGGAAAAACTTAAAAGAGATGTCATTTGAAAAGAATCAAGTAGTAAGAATAAGGAACTCAACCAATTTTATTTTTTTTAAGGTTTATTCTTATTATAAGGAGTAATAAATGATTGAATGTGGTGAAAAGAGATGTGTACTCATTAAGATAGGAATTTGTTTCGCTCAATTTTTAGTGCTCAAGAAAAGGGGACGGGAATATTTAAAGAGAACAAAGTGGATAAACTTACAGAAAAGTTGCAAAAACAGTACAAGAAACTTCCATATCCTGAAGGGGCAATTTCAAAAGCCATTGTGAAATTTTAATAACATAGGGAAGTGTTCACCCATCTATTTGTTAAGTTAATAAGCACTCTAAAAATTGGCATGCACATTATAGAACCAATTAAGCTTAAAAAAAAAAAGATAAACTCACATAGAAAGCAGACCAGAAACATGTGCTCAAAAACATTAACAATAGTGTACTCACACAATAGGATTATGGATGGTTTTGTATGTGTTGTTCCATTTGTCTGATTTGTTAAATAATAAGAATATAATTCCTTTATACAGAGAAAACTTATTTTTACGTAAAATTGTACGTATATTGGTATGTTAAATGTGCTTATGCCTTTTTATTATTCAAGTATTTTTTAGCTTATTGATAATAAGGGAAATACCAGTTATATGAATGATCCTTGATGGAATTGCAAACAGTTAATGATGATATTTCATAGCAGAATTTCCTTGTAGTTTTGAAATCCCTCTGCTTTTCTTAGTTTTTTTTTTTTTAAGTTAGAAGAATTAGGTCACAAGGAAAGTATCAAAGAAGAATTTGGGTGGGGGGTAGAACCTTGTACTTAATATTAATTTCATTCCTCTATTTAAAAAGTATAAATTCTGTGCTTTCATTATGATATAACTACATTGTTTTAGCATTATTTCTCTCTATCATCAGAAAATAAAATTCCTACATTTTCAAAATGGAGTATGTAGAAATATTTGTGGATAGCATGAAATACTTTCAGTGATGATACCAGCAAACATCTCCAAGATATAATGTCAGATCTGGTTAATCAGTACAGTAAAATATGCTAGAATTAGTCTTGATTAGGAAAATAGCAGTCAAAGCATTCGACTCTTTTCACTTGCTGGGACAGATGGCCTATCTTTATGAAGGGAAATATCCAAAAACAACAACCCACTATCTTATCTTTCAAAATATGGTGCTCAGAATCATCTTGGAAAAGAGCTATTTAAGCCTAATAAGCCATATGCTCAATGAATTGATTTATTCCATTCAGTGGTATAGACATAAAACTCTTCTTTGCAATGTCTTTATTATACCTACATTCCCTGCAACTCAATTTTAAAAATTAGCAAAGCTTCCAAATAACAAGTAAATAGTTGTAGAGGCGCAGCTTTTGTGTTGACAAAAGGGGGGGAAATTAAATACATTTAAGTGAACAGTCTCTGATTTGCCAAAGATTCTCCCTATAGAGTTGACGGTGTCTTTGAAGATCAGATAAACTGACAGCTTCCTTAGTATACATAAAGCAGGCCTAAAATTATTCCAGAAAGAATTCCTAAGGAGGAATACAGCTTCCCTGTCATTCTTTATTTAAGTTAGAGGTTGACCGGGGTCTCAGAAGGAACTAATAATGTTTCCGGGTCCTTAAACAAGAAAGTTCATTTAATTTTTCATTTTATGTATTTTAAAGTACACTTCAGTGCATTGTATTTAGTGCTGTAAAGAATGCTGTATCAAAATAGGCAACATGTGTGTATGATTGAATGGCAACTGGACCTGTAAACCTCCAGCCACATCCAAATGATCCAATATCTGAAACCAAATATTGGATAGGCATTCCTTTGTTTTAAATACTGTATTCCCTAGAAAAAAATTTTAAGTATAAATTCCATGAACAGAGGAACTTATTTAGTCAATTTAGGGAAGCACTGTTATGAGATCAAAGAGTATGAGCCTTGTAACTGAGATGCGTTCCAAACGTGAATCCACCATTTGCTTCACTGTGTGATGTTGGGCCAGTTACTTAAACTCTCTGAAGCTAAGAGAGTAGAGGAGAGCATGGTGCTATAAGTAATCAAAACTAAAGTCAATTTTAAAAATAAATTATACCTCATTTTTATATATAGATATGTATACTTATATAACCGTGGCTTTTTTTTTTTTTTTTTTTTTTTTTTCGGTACTCGGGCCTCTCACTGCTGTGGCCTCTCCCGTTGCGGAGCACAGGCTCCAGACGCGCAGGCTCAGCGGCCATGGCTCACGGGCCCAGCCGCTCCATGGCATGTGGAATCTTCCCGGACCGGGGCACGAACCAGTGTCCCCTGCGTCAGCAGGCGGACTCTCAACCACTGCGCCACCAGGGAAGCCCAACCATGGCTATTTTTTGATCATCTGGGGAATTCAATTTAAAATTGGTAGATCAATTACTAATTCCTTTGCCCCTAGAAACACACACTATTTGAGAAAATGTGTCTTTTACTTTTAATTGTGTAACACAAACAGAATTCTGATCTTTCTGGGACATATTGAGTCTTTAACTGAAAAAGATGGAGCATCAGTCCAGAGGCAAGACCAAGAACCTGATCTAAATTCTCAGTTTTCAAAAGCTCTATGTGTTATCCTGTGTGTGTGTGTGTGTGTGTGTGTGTTAGTGAGAGGCAACTGAATGACTTAGCTTAAAATTTCTCCACGGGATTCCAGGAGATTTGAAGAAGTCTTTCAAAATGATAAAATAATCTAGAATACATTCATGACTCTCACTATGAGTCTGCTAAACCACATTAGCAAAACTCAGTTTTGGCAAAGCATAATCCTCATGGTGCAGAATACACCTGAAACCGTAAGGGGTTAATTTTTTCATCTCTCAGTTACTAAGTGCTCTATTACACTATATATTTATAATATCACGTTCATGTCTAAATGCATCTGTTTTGACTAAATTATTCCTGATCAAACCACATATGTGTGTGGAAAAGGACAGACTATAGAAATACAAATGCCAGAAAAACATTCCCTGGTGGCGCAGTGGTTGAGAGTCCGCCTGCCGATGCAGGGGACACGGATTCGTGCCCCGGTCCGGGAAGATCCCACATGCCGCGGAGCGGCTGGGCCCGTGAGCCATGGCCGCTGAGCCTGTGCGTCCGGAGCCTGTGCTCCGCAACGGGAGAGGCCACAACAGTGAGAGGCCTGCGTACCGCAAAAAAAAAAAAAAAAAAAAAAAAAAAAAAAGACATTGTCAGGGACTTCCCTGGCACTCCACTGGTTGAGACTTTGCCTTCCAATGTAGGGGGTGAGGGTTCTCCAGGGTCAGGGAGCTAAGATCTCATATGCCTTGCAGCCAAAAAACCGAAACATAAAAGCAATATTGTAACAAATTCAATAAAGACTTTAAAATTTGTCCACATCAAAAAAAAATCTTAAAAAAAAAAAAGACATTATCAGAAGGCTGACCAAGATATGTTTTGTGGGTGCTTGTTTGGTACATAAATCTCCAGGTACCAAATCCAGTGTAGTGGGCTTTGAAGTTTCACCCAGTAGCTATATTGAAACGTCATTTAACAGGTGACTTGACTCTCTCCAGTTCAGTGAACTTCTAGAATCTCCAAGTGTTTTCAGCAGTAGTTCTCAAAGTACAGTCCCCAGACCAGCAGCCTCAGGTTAGTCATCAGGAAACTTGTTAGATATGCAGATTCTCAGACCCCATCACAGACATCCAGAATCAATCTGCAATCTGTGTGTCACCAAGCTTGCCAGAGGATTCTGATGCTCACTCAGGTTTGAGTAATGATGTAATGTCAATCTTGTGAACCAAATGCCAACTTTGCAAATAAAATGGGTTGTTTTCTTTTTTAAAAAAGTATTTCATTAATTACTGAAAGACAGTCCAATTTCTCTCTCTCAGTAATCTGTCAAATTTTTTTCCCCCCACAGATACCCCTTTCAGTAAGAAAAATGATTGCCTAGTGACTTGTTACCACTTGTATTTGTGGGTAATGCCAGACTTTTTTGTCGTAATGAGATTGTCTCTTATCAATCTTGGAAGCAGTGAAAGAAAATATGGAATATTTTTAACTATGTTTCTCCCTTGAATCAGAAATCAAGGAAATACTCTACCAGGGAAAATAGAAAGGTCGGGCAGTTCGCACTTCCCAGTGGTTTGAAAAAAAAAAAAGGTGGCTGTTGCATTTCTGCTAAATCAAAATTGATCTAACTTTTGGCCCAGCTTAGCATAATTCCCTTTGAAATGTTTTGTCACGTCTGTCAGTTTAGTCATAGTTTAAGATGTTGCATGTTTAACTTAGGGAGGTGAGTGCAGAGTCTGAAAATATGTCATTGAAAGAAAAAAAAGTGACTTCAGTTTATGACAAAAATATAGTAAAGGGACTAACTAGGCATGTTTAGAGAACATGAGTATTTGAGACCCTGCCATGTGTTCATCTCCTGGAATAGAACTAAAGATTAAAAATTTATAGTGGACTTATATCTGTAATTTAACATCATTTATGTAAAAAAACTTTTATTATTGTATCTAATTTTGTACCATTTGGGCATCTTTTTTTTAAAAGGCTTTATCTGGTTTTTAAAATTTTACTGGTTCTGATGATCATTATGAATTCAATTCTATCAGTTTTTTACATAAATCAGAAGTTGTTCTTTTAGAGGAATAATCTATTCCAGTGTTATAACCCAGTTTATTGTTTCAAGGAGGTGATGTTGGGATCCATCATTATTTTTAATCTATGAAATAATATATAGGTCTCATATTGAGTAAAATATTATATAACTCTCTGTCTCTCTTAATGAGGCTACTCCTTTTTTAAATTTAGTTTACTGAAATATAGTTGATTTACAATATTGTGTTAATTTCTGCTGTACAGCAAACGGATTCAGTTTTATGTATATATACATTCTTTTTCATATTCTTTTCCATTATGGTTTATCACAGGATATTGAATATAGTTCCCTATGCTATATAGTAGAACCTTGTTGTTTATCCATTCTAATATATAATAGTTTGCATCTGCTAATCCCAAACTCCCAAGCCATCCCTCCCCCACCCCTCCCCCTCTCTGTTTGTGAGTCCGTTTCGTAGATATTTTCATTTGTGTCATATTTTAGATTCCACATATAAATGATATCACATGGTATTTGTCTTTCTTTTTCTGACTTACTTTACTTAATATGATAATCTCTAGGTCCATCCATGTTTCTGCAAGTGGCATCATTTCATTCTTTTTTATGGCTGAGTCATACTCCATCATATATATATATATATATATATATATATATATATATATATACGCACATATGCACACATACCACATCTTCTTTATCCATTTATCTGTCAGTGGACATTTAGGTTGTTTCAATGTCTTGGCTATTGTAAATAGTGTTGCTATGAACATAGGGGTACATGTATCTTTTCAAATTATACTTTTGTCTGGATAATGTGAGGCCACTCCTTTTACATTTAGCCCAAGTGAGGCCATGTTTGTCAGACTCACTCACCACAGTGAGCACTATGAACTTGTAAGAGGTCAGGGCCCATGTCAGTGAGGGTACTAATGTAAAAGATTGCCAATTTGTGGCACCTCCTGCTGCATTATTATCCGTGCCTGTGAGGCTGGTTGCGACTTGTCTAATTTGAATTTTCTGAACCGTGCGTTTAATGCTCACAGACCTCAGGTATTTATCCAAACACATTGTAGGTTTACCTCCCTCAAATATCCAGTCATCCATCCGTTGCCTTCAGAGCAGAGCAATAAAAATCAAGTCAGATCCTATGCCTTACGTATGGAACCCGTGTGATTTACAGCCAGGCTGAGTATAAAATCATAAAACTTTCAGTACGTGGTTAATATATAACCATCAAAATAACAGAGTGCAATTCTAAATTTATGAGGCTGAACTTAACACTGAATATCAAATAAGAATCACATTGATCTCTGTAGTGGATGACTTAAAAACACATTAGGTGGCATAACTGCAAGACAGTACATTGATTTAAGCATAAAATGCATAGCACGCAATACTTTACCACCTAACGTTTCTCAATAATGAACAAAGCTGTTGTATATTGATGAAAGAAAAATTATTTGTTTTGTTATATTAAGTGCTCATGAAGATTCCTTGCATTTAGGCTAGGCAAACATGATTTGAATCACACTTAGCAAAGGGTGACATTGGATGGACATTTTACTGAATTTACATTTGTTTCTCAAAATAGCTATATAGAACCATGATCTTGACAGTTTTCTCACTTTTTTAATGTATTTTTTTAACATCTTTATTGGAGTATAATTGCTTTACAATGGTGTGTTCACTTTTTTTTTTAACAAAGAGGAAAGATTAAGACAAGGTAGGTACTGACTTTTTGTAGAAACCCATTTTGCTGTAAATTTTCTGAAACTGATAGAAGCAATTCCACAAGGATTTTTAAGGTCAATATCTCTAAATGCATGAGTCTATCTTGTAAAATTATCATCATCTTCATAAAATCTAAAAGCCTCTTTAAAAAGAGAAATAATAATCTTATGATAAATACAAGTTTTATAAAAACCTTTGCAGTAGAAGAGTCTTTTTAAATTTTTTACATTTATTTTTTATTGAAGTATATTTGGTTTATAGTGTGTTAGTTTCAGATGTATGACAAAGTGATTTTGTTTTTTATATATACGTGTGTGTGTGTGTATATATATATACATATACATATATATATTCTTTTTCAGATTCTTTTCCCATATAGGTTACTGCAAAATATTGAGTAGAGTTCCCTGTGCTGTACAGTAGGTTATTGTTGATTATCTATTTTATATATAGTCGTGTGTATTTGTTACTCCCAAATTCCTAGTTTATCCCTCCCCCCTCACCTTTCCCCTTTGGTAACCATAACTTTGTTTTCTTTGGTTTTTTTTACCTTTAATTAAATTAAATTAAATTAAATTTTTTAACATCTTTATTGCAGTATAATTGCTTTACAATGGTGTGTTAGTTTCTGCTTTATGACAAAGTGAATCAGCTATACTTATATCCCCACAGCTCCTCCCTCTTGTGTCTCTCTCCCACCTTCCCTATCTCACCCCTCTAGGTGGTCATAAAGCACCGAGTTGATCTCCCTGTGCTATCTGGCTGCTTCCCACTAGCTATCTGTTTTACATTTGATAGTGTATATATGTCCATGCCACTCTCTCACTTCATTCCAGCTTACCCTTCCCAATCCCTGTGTCCTCAAGTCCATTCTCTACGTCTGCATCTTTATTCCTGTCCTGCCCCTAGGTTCTTCAGAACCTTTTTTTTTTTTTTTTTAGATTCCATATATATGTGTTAGCATACGATATTTGTCTTTCTCTTTCTGACTTACTTCACTCTGTATGAGAGACTCTAGCTCCATCCACCTCACTACAAGTAACTCAATTTCGTTTCTTTTTATGGCTGAGTAATATTGCATTGTATATATGTGCTACATGTTCTTTATCCATTCATCTGTCGATGGACACCTAGGTTACTTCCATGTCCTGGCTATTGTAAATAGCAGTGAACACTGTGGTAATATGACTCTTTTTGAATTATAGTTTCCTCAGGGTATATGCCCTGTAGTGGATTGCTGGGTTGTATGGTAGTTCTATTTTTAGTTTTTTTAAGAAACCTCCATACTGTTCTCCACTGATAGTGGCTGTATCAATTTACATTCCCACAAGTAGTGCAAGAGGGTTCCTTTTTCTCCACAACCTCTCCAGCATTTATTGTTTGTAGATTTTTTGATGATGGCCATTCTGACTGGTGTGAGGTGATACCTCATTGTAGTTTTGATTTGCATTTCTCTAATGATTAGTGATGTTGAGCATCCTTTCATATGTTTGTTGGCAATCTGTATGTCTTCTGTGGAGAAATGTCTATTTAGTTCTTCTGCCCATTTTTGGATTGCGTTGTTTGTTTTTTTGATATTGAGCTGCATGAGCTGCTTGTAAATTTTGGAGATTAATCCTTTGTCGGTTGTTCCGTTTGCAAATATTTTCTCCCATTCTGAGGGTTGTCTTTTTGTCTTGTTTATGGTTTCCTTTGCTGTGCAAAAGCTTTTCAGTTTCATTAGGTCCTATTTGTTTATTTTTGTTTTTATTTCCATTTCTCTAGGAGGTGGGTCAAAAAGGATCTTGCTGTGATTTATGTGATAGAGTATTCTGCCTATGTTTACCTCTAAGGGTTTGATAGTGTCTGGCCTTACATTTAGGTCTTCAATCCATTTTGAGTTTATTTTTGTGTATGGTGTTAGGGAGTGTTCTAATTTCATTCTTTTACATGTAGCTGTCCAGTTTTCCCAGCGCCACTTACTGAAGAGGCTGTCTTTTCTCCATTGTATATTCTTGCCTCCTTTATCAAAGATAAGGTGACCATATGTGCATGGGTTTATCTCTGGGCTTTCTATCCTGTTCCATTGATCTATATTTCTGTTTCTGTGCCAGTACCATACTATCTTGATTACTGTAGCTTTGTAGTATAGTCTGAAGTCCAGGAGCCTGATTCCTCCAGCTACCTTTTTCCTTCTCAAGATTGCTTTGGCTATTTGGGGTCTTTTGTGTTTCCATACAAATTGTGAAATTTTTTTTTAGTTTCATTTATTGTGTTGTTCATCATTGTTTGTTTGCTCTTTAGTTCTTCTAGGTCCTTGTTAAACGTTTCTGTTATTTTCTCCATTCTATTTCCAAGATTTTGGATCATCTTTACTATCATTACTCTGAATTCTTTTTCAGGTGGACTGCCTATTTCCTCTTCATTTGTTTGGTCTGGTGGATTTTTACCTTTCTCCTTCATCTGCTGTGTGTTTATCTATCTTCTCATTTTGCTTACCTTACTGTGTTTGGGGTCTCCTTTTTGCAGGCTGCAGGTTCGTAGTTCCCGTTGTTTTTGGTGTCTGTCCACAGTGGGTAAGGTTGGTTCAGTGGGTTGTATACGCTTCCTGGTAGAGGGGACTGGTCCCTGTGTTCTGGTGGATGAGGCTGGATCTTGTCTTTCTGGTGGGCAGTACCGCATCTGGTAGTGTGTTTTAGGGTGCCTTTGACCTTATTATGATTTTAGGCAGCCTCTCTGCTAATGGGTGGAGTTGTGTTCCTGTCTTGCTAGTTGTTTGGCACAGGGTGTCCAGCACTGTAGCTTGCTGGTCGTTGAGTGGAGCTGGGTCTTAGCATTGAGATGGAGATCTCTGGGAGAGCTTTCACCCTTTGATATTACGTGGAGCCGGGAGCTCTCTGGTGGATCAGTGTCCCGAACTCGGCTCTCCCACCTCAGAGGCACAGGCCTGAAACCCAGCTGGAGCACCGAAGCCCGAGCCTCAGCTCCCAGCCCCCGCCCACACCGGCGGGTGAGCAGACAAGCCTCTCAGGCTGGTGAGTGCTGGTCGGCACCGATCCTCCGTGCGGGAATCTCTCTGCTTTGCCCTCCACACCCCTGTTGCTGTGCTCTCCTCCGCGGCCCCAAAGCTCCCCCACTCTGCCACCCGCAGTCTCCGCCCATGAAGAGGCTTCCTACTGTGTGGAAACCTTTCCTGCTTCTCAGCTCCCTCCCAGAGGTGCAGGTCCTGTCCCTATTGTTTTGTCTCTGTTTTTTCTTTTGCCTTACCGAGGTACGTGGGGAGTTTCTTGCCTTTTGGGAAGTCTGAGGTCTTTTGCCAATGTTCAGTAGGTGTTCTGTAGGAGTTGTTCCACATGTAGATGTATTTCTGATGTATTTGTGGAGAGGAAGGTGACCTCCACGTCTTACTTCTCCACCATCTTTAAGGTCTACAAGTTTGTTTTCTTTGTGAGTCTGTTTCTGCTTTGTAAATAAGTTCATTTGGTTAAAGTTTTTGATTGATTAAGGGGAATTTGGAAATCCTAATAGCTACAGGTGTTCAGGTAATGTAGGTAACATAAATGGACAGAGTTGGTTCCATATGATTTGAAAAACAGTAGCTAACACTTAGCCAGAGATTCATGGAACCATTAGAATGCACTAGGACCCTGGTTGGCTGGAGAATAGTGCCTCAGTTATCCACTTCATTTGATTGTCATGTCTGGGTCCCAGTTCTTGTGTTTTGCAATAAAAGACAGAAGTGCAGATTTGTGTGTGTAGACTATTAATTTTAAATCATTGAAAGTAAAATTAAATGTAAAATAATAGGTACAGACAAAATTTAAGCCCTCTTAAGTCAGTTTTCACTACATGAATGGTTGGTATATGGCCTCTCATCTTAGGGCTTCTGAGGACATTGCTCCATCCAAAGGAGCAAGAGTCATTCTTTCCACTGGTGGGAGAAATCAGTGGAAGGACTAGATATATTCATATGTTCATAACTTACATGGGAAGTATCACTTTGATAAAAGCTCAGTTAATATGAAAAGTTTCTTTGCAAGCTGATTCTCTTTCCTCAGGAGTCTGTACAGGTAAAAATCATTGCCAAGACAAGTGGGTAACATTTAATTAATCCACATGTTAATTGCAAAGTAAAGCTAGGTGCAAAGTTGGCTGACACACTTACACACTTGAACTTTTCTGTCGATCTCTGTTCCAACCATAGGATAAATAGGCAACTCCATTTTGATAGAAAGGTATTAAAAGGAAATTGTATTATTTTTTCAAATAAGTGACTCTTCTAAAAATGTACTATAGCTTTTACTGTACATTTGAAAATATATGCACATATTTGTGATATTTATTTTACCTGTTGTATACCTTCTAACATGTTTTCAAACCATTTTTTCTTTATAATAAATTAACTTATTACACTCTTCATGACATGCAAGATGGACTGTGATGTTAAAGAATAATGTTTTCTAATTATCATTGACATTTGCAGAGAAGATTAAAATTTAATAAAATTAATTGTCCATTCTTGAATGGCTCACTTTGTAGTTAATCATAGAACTCTGATTTCTTCTACTTACTTGAAAACTTTGGAGTTCCTGTGTCTTATTAATATCCAATATGAACCTGGCACTTAGAAAAAGAGTTAGTTTTGTTCCCCTGTTGACATGGTTAATATATTCTAAGCAAAAAAGTATTGATTTTGAAAGAAAATTCTGCGGTTGTAATTTCCAACTGAAATATTCAGAGGTAACCTCACCTAACTTATTAGGCAGTTATCTTCTGGAGGTTATGTCGGATGGCGAGGAATGCATGCATCCTCCTCACCGAGGTACATGTCTAGTAATATAATTTGAAGTGCTAGGGCCCCTTGCATCCATTTCTGAATCTATTATTAGTTGATTAAATTAACTGGCTGGATCAGTACAGTGAGAAGAGACACAGTAATGATATTATAGAATTAGTATGCTATGATGAATTGTCAGGAGAAGTAGCTGTGACAGCCCTGTGGCCATATGCACTTAGCCATGCAATTTATAGTCATTTGGAGAACCAAGGACTTTTCAGTTTGGGTTAGGAAATTTGTTCCTGCTTTTGACATAGTTTGTGGGATATGTGTATAAGAGTGAGGCAGGTGCTTAGTGGCAATCCAGGAAGAAATCAAGTCTCTGTTTTTAGATACTGGCATTTGGGTGATTTTCAAAGAATAAACCACAGTATATGGATGCCTTTATTGTAACAGTGCCAATTCCTTTCAATAGATTTATAGGATAGTGCAGTTTCTTTATGGTTGTGGAAGATAATGTTACTTCGGGTAAGATAAAAGTAAATGCAATCTGGTATCACAATTTCCCTGCTTATGGAACACTGTAAATTCTCATCTATATATTGCATTTACAGCAGTCCTGAGAACATTGCTGGGTTGTTTTGATTTAGATACATTTGGGGCTCCTAATGGCAAGGAGTTTTTAAGCAACTTAAAATATAACATTACTCCTTTTTTTTTTTTTTTTTTTTTTTTTGCTTTGCAACTGTTTGCAAGATAAACGAACTGTCAGGTGCTTCTGAAAGGCATATGATGACAGTGGTTGGTGATGCAGATACTGGTGGCATAACACCACGTTAGGCCAAATTTACTGCAGGACTCCCAAAACATGTACAACTGTGAAGTCGCCTCAATACTACTATTGCATGAGAATTATTCCCTGGCTGTGTTTGTTTTGTTTTCGTTTTAATGTTTACTGAGAGCATATTCAGGAGTACTGACATTCTTAACTCCAAACCAGATTCATGCAGAAAACTACTCTTTTTCTTTTAGTATGCTATAGAAATTTATGTGTAATTGATGCCTTTTATTTGTCAAGCAGGATTGTCATTTGATCACAAAGCAAACCATGGAGTATTTTTTTTTTTTTTGCTTTTCTTAGTATCGTTATTGCTTCCATCAACTGCTAAATTGATTCTGAAATTTCTAAGAAAATCTAAAAGAAAATGTTGTCTTAGTATCTTAATGTATGCCTTAGCCCCTTCACCTTGTCCCTAACTTTAATTACCCAGAATTACAAATTTAGAAGAGCTGCTTGATAACTCTATCAGTTGGGTTATTTCACTTTGAAGGTAATAGGAAGACACCTATCAAGTCCTCCCTTTTGTCAGTCTCACCAGTACTCTTCCAGCTCCCTAAAGCCCTTATCTGGGAGTTATTTTCGACTCTCCTCTTCACCTTCCACGTCCAATTTATCACCAACACCTGCTGATCCTTTCCCAGGAGAGCCTCTTAGATCACCCCTTCTTTTCCATTTCTAGAGCCCCATCCCTGCCCCCTTTCATCATTCCACGCCTGGAGAACTGTGCCACTCTCCCACTCCATCTCCCTGCCACCTCTCTCCCCATGCCAGGAGAGCCTATATATATCAGGCTGCCAGATGGATCTCTTAAATATTGATTATATCCATTCATATTGCCTCCCCGTGGCCCTGAGCCTTTTGCTTTTTCTTATTTCAGCCTAAGGGACTTGGGCCCTTTTTTTCTTGTCTCTCTCTTCCCCTTTCCTTAGCACACATAATTGGCTAATTTTATTTGTCATTTATAATTTTTTGAGCCAGGCACTGTGCTAAGTGCTTCCCGTGTATTATCTAGTTTAAGACTTATACCATTCCTTCAAGATAAGTGGAATGGTTCCCTTTTTATAATCAAGGAAACAGAGGCTCAGAAATGTGAAACAACTTGCCCATCAACATGCAGCTGTAAGAGGTAGAGCCAGGGTCCAAGGTATGCGAATCTGCCTTTGCAATGATACAGTCAGGCACCGTGCAACACTGGCGCCCTTGCTGGTACGGCTCTACTGCCATTACCTTTAGATGAATTTGCATTCTTTTTTTAAAAATAAATTTATGTGAGGATATTTCTAAAACACACACATACGATCACACATTAGATGCCATATTTTGTAAACATCACTTTTATTTCCTTCTTTAATTCATGCTTTGTTTTAAAATGCTCCCCCTCTTCCTTAGGATGTGAGAGGGTGGGTACTTGCTGGTTTTAGCAGGATTTAAAAGCCAGAGCTGTATGGACAGAGAGGATTTGATACATTTCTAGAGTTTCCTTTAACCTGTCAAGGGCACACCTAGAGCACCTCTTCACAGAGAACATCCACTTCTGCATTTGACATGTAACATGATGCTTTCTGTGATAGAAGCAGCAGGTGATAGAAGGTAAATAGAAGCCCATGTATGTCATTCCAAGGCATTGTAGGATGAAAATGGGAAATAAAGGAGGAAGGATAGCTGAGAGATTCTCTGACTAAAACATTTGAGGCTTCCACTGGAGAAGACTGTGTTAAATAGGTCCAGGGAATTTGAAGGGAACAAGGTCTTCCATTAGGACTTGGGAACAGAGGTCACTTCTCAAGATGGTCTTCAAGTCCTCCTCAGGTCCCAGACAACCTTAAGGTCCCCTGAAGCATGGATGGGACTCCAAAGATCCAATATTTAATATTCATTTTTTTCTGATAATTCATGTCCCTCATTCCCTTTGTGCACATTCAGAGACTGACCCTGCTTTTTCTTTGACATTTCTGTATTTATTTTTAGTGAATTAATTTGCATTGAATAATGTGTGACTTAGTATTTGTGCTTGTCCACGTGCAACCTAGTCTCCATCCCAATCAAATTAAACTGCTTTATAGAGACGTATGGAATCAAAATAATTTCCATTCTTTCAAACAGGACTTTGTACCCATAGTCCCTAATGAAGGTGAACATCCGACTCACTAATTGGGTCACATTGTAAGGATGGCTTTGTCTCTATATTTTTTTTTTCTTTTTTTTTTGCGGTACGCGGGCCTCTCACTGTTGTGGCCTCTCCCGTGGTGGAGCACAGGCTCCGGACGTGCAGGCTCAGCGGTCATGGCTCACGGGCCCAGCCGCTCCGCGGCATGTGGGATCTTCCCGGACCGGGGCACGAACCCGTGTCCCCTGCATCGCCAGGCAGACTCTCAACTACTGCGCCACCAGGGAAGCCCTATATTTTATTTTAATGTTTCCATTTGGTAAACCACAGACTAATTATATTTTCTTCCATTTTGAAACTTGAGAAAGGCAATGTTTTGCAAACAAACCTCTGACCATTCAGCCATATCCAGAGCAAAGAGCAGAGCATAAGTAGTAAAGAATCTTGTGGCCATTTGGAGGACATGGAGATTTGGATACTTTCAAAATTTTATGTGATTGTTGGATTCAATCTGTACTTTTCTCTTTTATAACTTTTTTCTATAAAAAATATTAATGTATTTTCTGGAAGGAGGAAAATATTAATTATTCTTAGGATTTGCCTTGTTTGGCTTTGAAAGGTCAAGAACGGGGAAATCAGAATTGGTAAAAGCAATTGGTGATGAGGGTGATGAGTAAATCATGTAGCATCCTTTGGTGTCGAGAATGAATATAAATCATTATCCTATAAATATTTATCAACGAACAAACTTATGTCTTCTTTTAAAGTTATGATTGCTTCAGGGTAGTTTAAACTTTAACATTAAATACAACAAATCATTTTATTATTTTATTTATATAAATATATTTATTTTTGGCTGTGTTGGGCCTTCACTGCTGCACACGGGCTTTTCTGTAGTTGCGGCGAGCGGGGGCTACTCTTTGTTGCAGTGCGCGGGCTTCTCATTGCAGCGGCTTCTCTTGTTGCAGAGCATAGGCTCTAGGCACAGAGGCTTCAGTAGTTGTGGCATGCGGGCTCAGTAGTTGTGGCTCATGGGCCTTAGAGTATAGGCTCAGTAGTTGTGGAGCCCGGGCTTAGTTGCTCCGTGGCATGTGGGATCTTCCCGGACCAGGCCTTGAACCTGTGTCCCCTGCATTGGCAGGCGGATTCTTAACCACTGTACCACCAGGGAAGCCCCCGACAAAGCATTTTTGGGAAATTTAATAATTTGAGTAATGTAGATAACCATGTTAAGCAATCTAAACTTAAAGTTATAGATATAATAAAATATAAAATAGGTCTATATATGAAAGATTATATATACACACATAAAGATAAACATAATAATTTACATTGATGGCTAGATATCTACAAAAATAAAGTTTCAGCAGCATCATTTCCCATTTTGCTTAGAGCTCTGAAAAGCCCTGCTCAGTCAGAATGCCTGAAACAAAGAGATGGCTTTGTTTAAAGTTACATCAGATATTTCAGCACATCCCCTGCCTAACATTGTGGAAAGTGCATCCATTCGAAAGCCAGACAGGCCTAGATTGCAATCCTGAGTTTTCACATCACTTTCTGTGTTTCTTTGGATGAGTTACGTGACTTCTCTTCAGTAAACTATGAATAAAAATACCTAGGTTGGGGCCTCCCTGGTGGCGCAGTGGTTGAGAGTCCGCCTGCCGATGCAGGGGATACGGGTTCGTGCCCCGGTCTGGGAGGATCCCATATGCCGCGGAGCGGCTGGGCCCGTGAGCCATGGCTGCTGAGCCTGCGCATCCGGAGCCTGTGCTCCGCAACGGGAGAGGCCACAGCAGTGAGAGGCCCGCGTACCACAAAAAAAAAAAAAAAAAAAAAAAAAAAAAAAAATACCTAGGTTGTAAGGCTGAGACAATCCAAGGAGGGAAAACCCAGGTCTCACTGGAACTAAAATCAGGTTAAAGGACAAGTTACAAGTAAGGAGAGGAAACTCACTCCAAGTTCTACCAAAAAAATGGTAAACATTCCAGGACTTTGCAGCAACAGAGAATTTTTGTTTTTATCTTTGATTTTTGTCTTTTTTTTATGGTATGAATTAGAATTAAGTTGAACTTTGAAGGAAAAATAGTAGTCAAAGTGGTAAAAGAGAAGAGAGTAAGAGATAAGGGTGTAAGCAGGTACAGAGTTTTACACTCTGCAAAATGTGGTCAGTCACCTAACAAATCAGGATGCCAGAAGCTAGAGTATTTTGCAACCTGAAAAGCACATGTCCTGGAAACACAGACAGCTAGTTGTTGCCCTCTGGGAATGAAATTGTGGGGTGTCAGATCCTTTGAGTCTTCTAGAGAATCCTGAAATCCAATTTTTGAAAAGCCCTCTGATTTTTGAATAACATTAATTAAATTGTTAAAGCATTCTAGGACCAAATCAAAGAATCATGTGGATTCCTAGATGCTTATCTCTTACTAGACTGTGAGGCCCATGTCTCCCTGTAATAAGTATGACACAAGGGTGGTGTAGCTGTCTTTCCCCTCTTTTCAGCAGTGGAACCCTGGAAGTTCTGTGACCTCACCTCCTACCAGTCCCCTTTGCCCTGCGCCTTCCCAGCCACGTTATCTTTCAATACGCCAGACCACACCAATTTAGAAAGTTTTGCCCTAGCTGCTCTCCCTGCCTGGGTTGATCTTCTCCCAGATACCTTCCCGTCTAACCCTGTCTCCTGCAAGTTCAAACGTCAAGGCTATTATGTATAATTGTAACTCCCTTCCCACCTCTGCTTTACCATGATACCCCTTGTCTTTTTTCCATAGTGCTAAAACCCTCCAACCTACTATATAGTTTCCTTATATAACACTGATCTGTCTCCTGCTGGGATGGTTGGGCAGGTGGAAGAAATCTTTGTTTCGTCTACTAACAAAACAAAAACTGAGCCTTTAGGTTGTACACACTCAAAGCATTTGTTGCAAAACGGAATAAGTTAATGGGTAAATGAATTCATTTATGGTTTAAAGGCCATCGTAGAAAAGGATAGACATTTTTTAAAGTTCGAGACGAAACTGAAAGAACCAGAGCAGAGAGGACCTTTGTTCAAATTCAGGATTGTGGGACCAGAGTAGTAAGAATTGGAAAAGGCTTATTAAATTGTAAAAAGTATTTTGAGGACCCACTTAAACAATAATAATGTTGATGCAAAAACTTATTCTCTAATTAATAAAACTTGTGTGAAAAAAACAAGTATTGTTGACATCTCAAAAGAAACAGTCTAATTTAGGCCGCTGATCCATGCTCTTCAGTATTATTTTTCTGACAACAGCAATAAAGATAATTATATTTGAGTGTTAATGGTTGTTTTGCAAAACATTGTTCTGACAGAGTAGTCACTTATACCAATATTAGCATTTCCACTGTTTGCACATTAACCTGGCTCTCAGTCAGTCACCTAACTTAAGTGCCTATTTTAGCTACATTGAACTAGAGGTCAGACTAGTCTTGGTGTGGCATCTTATAGGGTGTCATCCTTGAGGTTTTTAAAGAGAGTCAAGTCCACTCAACAGGTGGCCCCTCTTTGAACCTCTAGAAAGAACTGTAACGAACATAAAGATATTCAGTGGGCAGTTTAATCTGCTAATCCAGAGCACAGACTTTGGAGACCAGTAGTCTGGGTTTAAAATGGCTCTTCCACTCTGTGAATTCCTAGACAGTTCATCGTGAGACTGTTTCCTTATCCATAAAATAAAGATAATGGAAAAATCTACTACATGGGATTATTGTGAATATTACGAGCTAATGCATATAAAATTCCTTAGCATACTGTTCTCAAGTACCACATAGTACTTTTGGTAGTATTCCTAGGAAGGTTATGATTACCTTCTCCATTGATAAGGTATACTCATGGCTTTAACAAGTTGTAATCATATCTATTTGCCATTTGTGATAGTGGTGATGGTAGTTTGACAATTAGAACAGTTATTCTGTTCCAGTTGGATGTAACCGAATATCCTGGCTAAAAAACAAAAAAATATGGCCAGCATTTTCACAATACTCAAAATACTTTAGAAGTCTACAGTATGCAGTTCAACACAGTAAGTTCTCATTGTCCCCAATCAGCATCCCAGGAGGTCTGTTTATTCAAGCAAATCAGTATATCCATGACTTCAACTATGAACCTTTAGGAACTTCAGTAGCCCTAAGCTAATAGGTAGAAAGCTCCCTACCTACCTTTTCAAGGGGTTTTCAGCTCTTTCCCAATCTCTTATATTGCCAAGGGCTTTGCAGCAGTGCATCGTCACGCAGCCTCTCTGTGCATCCTGGAGTGTTCTCTAGGATGATTCAGTGTTTATTTCACATTTCCCTTCCTTGTGAGAAGACAATTCCAGGTGGGAAAAAGAGAGAGTTACTAGGATGCACGCCAACGATAGTAATAGTCTATTTGATGTCCATTTCATGAAGAAAAATGTAAAGTGAAGTGACTAAAGGCCTTAATGTGAGATGCCCCTTGAATCTTAATGCATCCACATGAATCCTGATGCCAGGGCTGCAAGGAGCCCACTGTCAGGGTACAGAAAATGAAGACCTCTCAGCTTTCAAGTTTAAATGCCTTGCTCAGTGGGGAGTCCAGAGAGATTTGTTCAACTGAAATGAGCTTATAATCAGGCTTTCCTCCAAAGATAAGGAAGGACAACACCCTGTAGTTTTATGATGCGCTCTTACCAGGAAAACACAAATAGATTTCTCTGTGTTGGTGCAGTGTTGACTCCTGCTCTGGTATAGAATATTTCAGACTGCAATCAGGAAAATTTTCCATTTTAGACCACTAAGAAGAAAAAGCCACACTTGAAACTAGATTTTTTTTAAGCAACACACAAGAAATACAAATTGCTCGTGTCTGCCATATTTTTTTTTTTTTTTTTTTTTAGTTTCTTCTTCTGATTTGGAGGGTGTTCCTAACACTTGCAATTATTCAAATAAAATGATTTTAACATTTTTAGGGGTCATAGAGACATTTACTCAGCGAAGTTAGCTAGCTTGAAAGACATAAATTAACTGCTAATCAGTCCTTAATGAGAGCTGGATGGCATGTTTGAGCACTTGTCTGTATGAACATACCAACCAGCCACGCCACCTTTTGGACTCACCATTAGTAAACTAGGTTGATTTTGAGGTGGATAAAATGCATGGCTAGATATTGTGTCCACTGTGAGGTTGGCAGGCTGTTGTTTATCACAAGATTTTAGTGTTATTAATGAACTGTTAACAAGCTGTCGATTACGATGTTTATGAAAATTAGGGAAAGAGACATTGAAAGATTGATGTGCCTAGCATTAAGAATGCCTCCTTGATGGGCTTCCCTGGTGGTGCAGTGGTTGAGAGTCCTCCTGCCAATGCAGGGGACACGGGTTCATGCCCCGGTCCGGGAAGATCCCACATGCCGCGGAGCGGCTGGGCCCATGAGCCATGGCCGCTGAGCCTGCGCGTCTGGAGCCTCTGCTCCGCAAGGGGAGAGGCCACAACAGTGAGAGGCCCACGTACCGCAAAAAAAAAAGAATGCCTCCTTGAAATATCGCGATGTTAATAATTCCTCTTTTAATAACTGTTCTTAAACATTTGCTCTCCTTTACCACTGAGCTCTTCCCAAGATGTGTGCAATGGAAAAGGACAGCCCACACCTTCTTCAAGGATGTGTGCAGAGAACAGGACAGATCAATCTGTAGGAAGTGTTTTGCTCTATGTTAGCAATTCTGGAATCATTTTCATTCAGCCTCGGCCATGAGTGAAGTTCAATGTTAAGTGTTCTGAAATTCACCTGTAACTATTTTATGATTCTCATGTGGGCCTTACAGTTTTCCCTTTCTTCCCACTGGAGGCTATCCACTATGGTAAAAGCATTGCTTCCCACACCCCTACTCCTTAAGTGTCCTGCACTGACATCAGCTGTCCCAAATCCCAGGCCTCTTTGTAGTACTCGAGATCATCTCTTTAGAATAAATCCTTTCTGTGGTTGTGAATTGTTAAATTAAAAATATTTCTTTCAAATATCTGCTTCTCTGAGGACTTCCCTGGAGGTCCAGTGGTTGAGACTCCACACTTCCAATGCATTGGGCACGGGTTCATCCTTGGTTGGAGAACTAAGATCCTGCATGCTACATGGTATGGCCAAAAAAAACCCCAAAAAACCCGCAACACATTTAGAAAAAACTGAATAAAATTAAAAAACAAGAAGTGTGCTTCCCCGCCTATACCCCAGACGAAATGCACTGTTTGTGGCCAGTACATCCACTAACTCTATCTTTCTTATTTTTTTTTTATTTCAAATACTCTTCAGTTTGTTGACCTAATACATGCCCATGCATCCTTCAAGGATCTTTACAACTCTTATATTTCTCTATAGTTCTTTTTATCTCCTTCCCCTGGCAGAGTACATCAGCCCCTTTTTGAAGTGTCTCCAGAGTACTTTAAACAACTCAAGTGTCTTCCACCATCACCACCTCCTACCCTCCATCCCTCCCTCACACAAAAATGTGAGCTCCTTCAGAATCCAGTCTGCCTCGTATTCATCTTAATGAATCACATTTTTCAACATTAGAAAAGAGCCACCTCGTGACACTTTTCAAGAAATTCTGCTCAGACTTATATTTTATAATAAAACTAAGGTTATTAAATGGTTCCCAATATTTATAATAATTTTGCTGCAGTCTCATCACTTTTATTTTTAATTGTTATGATCAGAATTTTATCCAGATGGTGATAATGAGAGAGCAACCCTTTAAGAATGCTTCACCTCACAGTACAATTAAAGCAGACATCTTCTAAAGGCTCTTAATATTCCCCCCAGAAATGTGAAATTACACCTTGTTTTGTTTCGTGAAAGTCATGTTTTCATTATATGAAATTGGTATTTTACGTGAAAAAAACATCTTCTGTTGAGCTTTGAGCATGGAGACTTGTGCACTTGTTAGCATATTACTTATTCCAAAATTATTGAAAATATTATTCTTGAAGTTTTTTTTTAAAAACCATACTCTCAGCTCTGAGAGTTATAATGTTTCATAAAGGAAGTATCATAATCTACAGAAAAAATCATGCATTCATATCTAGTTGAAATGATGGATTAAGCTGTTTTATTATAAGTATATAAAAAATGCGATAAATATTTGCCAATGAAATGTAGTTATCATAAGGTTTTGCACAGTGCAGTTTCGTGTTAATGTCCAAGAGGAATATGGATGGCTTTATATGTTTGATTATAGTACCTGCTCCGCAGTTTGAAAAATTTATTTGTAAGTGTTGAAAATGTAAATAGGAGAGTTTCAGGCATCTATAAGTTATTTCTGAGTACCACTTAACTCCTCCCAAGACAGATGAGGGCAGTATAAAACTGCAATTCTCATGACTGATAAAACAAGCCGCACAATCAAAGGAAATAATCCAATAAACTGAAAGAAAAAAGTGAATCAGCCTTTTGAGAAGCAGGAGGGGCGTGATGGGAAGAACTGGGCTCTGGGGTCAGCAACCATCTTGACCACCTGGTACCTTCATGTCTTCATCTATAAATGGTGGAGATTATGCCCAGCTCCTAGGATGACCCCGTGGATGAAATAGGTTAATAATAATAAACAAATAACACTCACTCCGTGCTTGCTGTGTGCCAGGCACTAGTCTTATGCATGCTTCAATTTCTATTTTTTCAACTCTAAATAACATACAGTTTGTGATGTTTTGATATGCTCTTGTTTTTTATTCCCCTTAGACATTTGTGGATTACCTTCCTGAGCATTTGTGCAATTTATATAGAAATAAGATAAAGGACAGGGTATTCTGTTCTATTATTCCTTAATTCTACAACTTCATAACTATATGAACTTGGGAATATTACTTAACCTCTCTACGTCTCAAGTTTCCTCAACTGAAACATAGCGGCTGCTGCTGCTCCAGATGGGGACAGGTGCTTCGCAAGGCTGTTGTGAAGATTAGGTGAGATCATCCCTGTGAAGTACTTAGCACAGTGCCTGACCCATAGCAAGTGCTCAGTCACCTCTTATTGTTAGTTGCACAGTCCCAGCATTATTATTACTGTTGTGAAGGGTAATGCGATCTTTAGAAACCCTGCTGTATGTAAGAAGTCAGTAGAGGGAAATGGAATCTTTTGTGGCTAATCATTTTTGCATGTATCACATTCCCCTCGTATTTCCTTTTGTTAGATTCCCAATCTTAGAGCTCTACTTTTCATGATAGGACAAGGAATATGGATGGCTTTATATGTTTGGTTATGGCACCTACTCCGCAGTTTGAAAAATTTATTTGTAAGTGTTAGAAATGGAAATAGGAGAGTTTCAAGTATCAGTGAATTATTTAAGAATACAGAGAATAAATTCGGATGACAAGGAAAACCTGGAGTCACAGAGGCACAAGCCTGCCCGTTTTGCCCTTGTCCCACTGTCTTAAAACCTTTAAATGTCCTTTTAACCTGGGTAATGGTAGCTTTGTCTTTGCTTCCTCCACCCACACCAGTGCTGTCAGGAATTGAAGGGGCTTCAAAACAAGCTTAAGATCCAGGACTCCCTTTGTACTGCCCCTGGACACCAAGTCCCAGAGGAACACACTGCAGTCAGTCTCTCTTTGAAATTCTAATTAATCTGCATTTTAAGAGTGCTTTTTAATCTACATCACTCAGATTTTCAAGAGCTTCTCCACTGTTATTAGATGTCATATTTCCAGCCCCGTGTTTGTGATGCTTCTTAACTATGGCCCACACTCCCAAATCCTCCAGAAGTCTCAAGGGTTCTAAATGCATCCTTCCCAGTTTGCACTAGCATCATTTTTTCCTCTCTTGATCTCTTCCCACAAGTCAAAGAAGTCATTCCTTGGTGACTCGTAAACACCACTTTTGGCAGACAATTTATTAATCTGATCGTTGGTTGTGGTAGCTGCAAGATTGTCTCTTACACTGATGGGGAGAGGAGGCTCAAAGTCGATGTTATTTTAGGATTGACTTTAAACATTATTAAAGGATCCAGAAGTTTATAGAATGATTATGATATGAAAGACGTAACAGTCTTGTGGGGGAAATAATGAAAATGCCCATCGTGGGAATGTATTTGCAAAGGAAAACTGCCTGTTTTTCTGTACATCCCAAGTGCCTGCAATCATCCACTTTCATCTACTTTGTCCAACATGTATAATTGACTACTCAGTCAACCAAGATTTAGATTCTTCATTGTGAGCAATGCCATAGTAACGTCATCCAGTACCACTCTTCTCTGCTCTTCTTTTTTTTTTTTGTCATCTAAGTTTTCTTTTTTGTTGTTGTTTATTTATTTTTTTATACAGCAGGTTCTTACTAGTTTTCTATTTTATACATAGTAGTGTATACATGTCAATCCCTATCTCCCAATTTATCCCACCATCCCCCCCACCTCTTTCCCCTCTTGGTGTCCATACGTTTGTTCTTGTCTCTATTTCTGCCTTGCAAACTGGTTCATCTGTACCATTTTTGTAGATTCCACATATATGCGTTAATATCCGATATTTGTTTTCCTCTTTCGACTTACTTCACTCTGTATACATATATACAATGGAATATTACTCAGCCATAGAAAGGAACAAAATTGGGTCATTTGTAGAGACATGGATGGACCTAGAGATTCTCTGCTCTCCTTACTTTATCTCTCATGTTGGTGTTTTTAGGAACAGGAGAGAACATCAGCCCCACTAGTTTAAAAACAGCATACTGCTAACACCCCCTTTCTGTTCCATATACTCCTCATCTATCTTGCCAGCATAGCTTTTTGGCAATGCAGTATTTTTGTCCGAAGAAGAATATATTGCATAAAAATAAAATGTTGTCCATAGGGCTGTGATTTATAAAGAGATTACAGGGAATGATCAATTCATGAACCCATTTTAGTCAAATACTGCCTGTCTCTAGAATCAGGCTGATTTTGTGACAAAGCCACTTTGGCTACTAACTTACTACAGGATCTTGGGGAAGTTATTTAAACCTCATCTAAATTCCTCATATCTCATAAGTTCTGTAGTATGTTACTTCTCTATACGCTGCCTGTCTTATAGTAAATGCTTAATAAATATGCCTATTATTATTGCCATTCCCAATTATTGTTTAACATGATATTTTCCAAGAATGATGGAGGTCTTATAGTGCCTTTGAGACATATCTGGCTAGGTCCTGTGAGTATTAAAGACTACAAGTCTGCCTGTAAAATATATTTCTTCTAGAATCCTAATATTAGTCACGCTAATATTGGTATTAGATAAAAATGATGCTATAACATCACTTTAAATATGTGCACTTCTATTCAAAATAATATTATTTAAAAATTATATTGCAAGTGTTTTATTAAATAATATCAGATTTAAGCATTTTGATAATGTTTTAATACCATTTTGTATGTTATTAATTTAGTGTTTAACTGAACGGATGTGTCAGCTCTGTCAAAGCATGGGCAGTTGTTGACACAATTGGACCTATTTATTCCTCATACCTATAAGTGTTTACTTTTAGAGTTTATCAGCGAATGTTCATTGAGAATTTAGAGACATAGCAGCAAGTTGAATTCTAGGGAGAAAAAGGATGCTGTAGATTGATTTTGATACATAAATGATTATCTCAAAGATCGTCTTCACTACAAAAAGTTCGAAGCTCCACCAGTGACATAAATAGCTTGCCTTTCAAGATCCTAGAATAAAAACCACAAGGACAGATGTATTCCAGATGTGGTTCCCCAGCTGGAGTACTGTGAGAAACAGGAGAGTGGATAGAGGGCATCATTTGATCACGATGTGTTCATATGTCCAATTTTTAGTTTCAAAAAAACAAAGAAAAGATAGGAAGAAGATAGAGGGCTGGAGGGAGGATAGGAGGAAGGAGAAAGAGAGAGAGTTAGTCAACAATAACCATCTCAGGTTTCAGCATCTCGTATTCTATTTTTCCATCCATATTCACTTATTGAGAATTTCCTCTGTGCTTTTTTTTTCAGTTGCTATTAATTTTTGCGTGTCTTTTAATATCTCAATTTTAAGTAAATGCTCTCTTCTTGCAGAAAATGGTATAGATATCGAGATCGTACAGTCTCCCCAACAGATTTTTTTTTTTTTTTAATAAAAAAGCAATTACTCTCACTGTTATGGTTACATGGAAACACTTAGTAGGAAATGGATCCCAACTGTCTCTAAACCAATAAGGTGCATTCCTAACTCTATGCTTGGGACAGGTGCAAGCAAATTTCAGTTCTGTACATTCTTTTTGCAAACTTTTACAGGTAATTGAAATTCTTAAAGAATGTCATCGCCTCTATTTATTTATTTATTTATTATTATTATTTAAAAAAATTTTTTTTCACCAAGCCAAACATTTGGCCATTTTTTTATTTACTACATATACTATAAACATATACAGTACAGCTATAAAAAGAACATTTAAAAAAATTTAACTGTCAAGAAAGTGTATAGTGTTATAATACTATACTACATGTTCATATTTTATTTCAAATTGGTTTGCTTATCATCCATACCAAACCATTAATAGTGAAATGTTACTTAAGGATAATTAAAAATTATCTATTTGCATTATTAACAATAAACAATTCCAACAAATTAATAAGAGTGAATCATGTCAAATATTAGTATCCCCAAAAATGGGCTTTTGCAGAAATTATTATATAAAATGTAGCAGCCAATTTCAGTTTATTTTGCTCTATGATAATGTACATATGCACTTGAATAGGATTCTAGCATTTGCTTTTGGAAGATACTTTTAAGAAGTCCTTTGATTTCCTAAGGTCCAACAACTGCCACACCCAGCCAAATCTAATCCAACAGTTCATGTAATGGCTTTGGACAACCAATCATTGAGAAATTCTTATGATCTGGGTAGAGTTGCATGTTCTACCAATATTACATATGATGAAAAGAGACATTACAAGCCAATATCAAGATTGAAGCAAAAGAAAATACAAACATTCAAATCAGTTGTGACAAAGCTTTTCTACAAATATTTTAAATGTCATACTTTTAGGAAACCAAGATTTAATGTGTATTTGGATTTTACAGTATCTATACTCTAACTGAAAATTTAACAGAGTAGTCACATGGAATTAAGTCTAGTATTGCATATCTGTCCAGTCAACATTATTGAGCACCCACTATGTGCATAGCACTGTGCTAACATTTTAAAAGTCGAGTATTAAGGTCCTTATCAAGCATTACCTTAGTGTGAGGTAAAAATATATTAAATTAGCGTTAACTCATTAGTTTGCTTGTGGTAATGTATGTAATCCTGTGCCAGCTGGCTTCCCTGTGCCATATAATGAGCTTCACTCATTCACACACACAAATATCTGTACACCAACTGTGCCAGGCATTGTGCTAGTCACTGGGATACCATGATTTGGCATATGTTCAATGAATGCAAATTAATCTTAACCTATGCAAAACAATTGGAAAGCTACATTACTTTTCTAAAATGATCCCCTCTATTTTTAAAAATAACATTCAGTCTTTAAATATGTTCATAATCAGTAGCACTCATTTGTTGAATACCTAAAATGTGCTAGTAGACCCATGAGCTGGAGTAGCAATTAAACTTCTTTTTTTAATATCATCTATGTTCACCCACAGTTGATTACTTAAAGAAGTTTAGAAATTGGGAAAACAAGAATTTGAAATTTCACAGGTGTCTTTGCAAAAGTGAAGCATGATTAGTTTGCCTGGGATACTTTTCCAGTGCTGTCATATTGAAGGTTTGAATGAGGTATATGATGTATTTGATTTTATCTCAAAATTGAGTAGCCTTGTTTTAGGAATGGGGGAAAAAAACGTATTTTCTTTATCCCTGGCTACCCTTATAAATGATATCCGCCTTGAATAATTGTTCAATCTAAGCTGAGCTCAGTACATAGGGAAAAATATATTTCCTCTCTTTTTTTTTAACAGTGGCCAGAGCCTCAAACAAGGTAGTGGCATGCTTTGTTCTTTTGGACTCCCAAATGCTTGTGGTAGTTCACTGATAATATGTGCCGTCACTAATAAAAATAAAATTCTTCTTCATCAGTGATGTCCTCTGTCCACAAAATATTTATATACACATGTAGTTTTACTTCTCTCTTCTAGCAAATCTATAAATGGAATTTTTGAATGGAAGCCCTGTGATATAAATAACCTAAAGCTTTCTCATAGTTTTACCTGCTTTGCAATCAGCCGTTTTCTCCTTCAAAATCAGTGCCTCTCATTAAGACTACTTCTGGCAGGGATGAGGGTCTAGCATCAGTTTGTAGAAAAGTGGTCATGATTTTGCCTCTGGGTTTGTTTTAATTGTTCCTCTCTATGCAGTAAGGTTTGTGGCTTGAATAATAGAGAATTCATTTGTAAGCTTGCCTCCTATGTTTCTCCAAAGATTGTTGTGAGGACTAAATTAACCCCAAATTACTTACTGCACATCAACTCTGTGCCAGGCCCCCCTCAAGGTGCTGCAGACATAGGTGTAAACATCACAGTCCCCATGTTCATGGAATTTAATTCCAGTGGGGAAAGCCTGAAGCTGAACAGGACAAAAATCACAAGTAAGGACTGCAGAATAGAAAATGCAGTATGGTAACATGTGAGTAAAGCATCAAAGATCTTCTTCAGGAAGGTCATGGAAAGCTTCTCTGAAGACATATTATTTGAGCTGAGTTGTGAATTATAAGGAGGGAGGTAGCCACGGACAAACCCAGGATAAAATAACATGTCTGAATGTCCGGAGAAGAATGGATGTGGAGTGCTGGTGGAATGAAGGGGAATCTCCATAAAGCCTTATATGACTGAGCTGGAGGGCATAGGAGATGAGACTGATGAAGGGATGGTAGCAAAATCATGTAGGGCCATGATGTATAAGGAGTTTTGATTTTATTTTAAACGAAAGTCAAACCATTGGAGGGCTTTTGGGGTAGGAGTGGCATGGTGTAATTTACATTTAAAAATAATAACAATATATGCAGTAATCTACCAAAATTGAATCTTGACTCTGACTTACCTCCCTAAGCCCCCATTTTGTTATCCATAAAATGGGCATCATTATGATCCTGTATGGTCATCATATGATCATCATCCACTCATATGGTAAAGATGAAAAAGGCAATCAATACACACTGCTCTGTCAGTGGTAAGCCTTCAGCAGACAGAGGTATTCAGAGAAACACTTAGGTCTCTCTTAAGTGTCTGCTTCATTCTCTAACCTGGACCATTCATTAATTTATTTTGTGCTTTCCTCCTCTCCCTTAATATCTGAAATTTTTGACAATTTTCTCTGAGATTCATGGCATTTGGGCCTCTGGAGATAGCAGGGGGTCCGGTTTACTGTCTGTTAATTTTAGCTGTTCTCTGCTGGAAGTGCCATCACAACTAGAATAACCAGGGAGACTGGGAGGTGGTGCAGCCTATTAAGTGGCCCCATGGGGCTGCCCTAGCAGCAAAAATCAAAACAAACAAACATCGTCCCAAAACAGGTTTGGGCTTTAGGGGGTTTAAAAATGGACATTTTCCCATTAATAACATATCAGTTAAACTCTAATGTGACAGCTCTCAAAAAAGTCCTTCTAACAAAACCATTTTGAATCCCAAATCATTCATTTTGCCTACATATGTCAAAGCCAAACAACGCCTAGCAGATAATTTGGTCCATAATTTTTCAAGGGTCCAGGTAATAGCAAATAGAAATAAGTAATCTGCTGCTATCCCATATTTCCAATGTTTCTATACAAGCTAACTATTCCTTGGTACCTGAGAAATTCAAAAGTGTTTAATGATTCAAAATATCTAGTTGAATAGCTTATATAGAAACAATATCCAAATAATTAAGAATATTTTGTCCTCTGTTTTTAAGAGGAGTCCCAAACCTAAAACCCTACATAAATAAAGAAATTCATCCTTTAAATATAAAACAAATGAACTACGAATCTTTATTGTTAGGCTAGCCATAATATTGCTATGAAATTTTCATAGTAAGGGCATAACATTTAGATTGTAGGACATTAAAACAATTAACGGATTTCTTTTTATTTGAACCGTTACATACAGAAGCAAATGGTATACCTTATTTCATTGCTTGGTTAATATCAGCCTGTGCAAAAGAAGGATGTTTTTCAGAAGAGAATTATAAAATAGATAAGGTTGGTTTCCCCCATATTTAAGTTGATGGCAAGGAAGGCAGGAGAATTTCTTTGGAATGTTAAACCTGGGATGAAATTGTATCTGACTCTTAGGAAAAACATGGATGGGCAGGGGGGACACATTAAAAATCTTTTATGTAAAATAAAGAAAATTTACTTGAAAAAATGGGATTATATCTGTACAAACACAAGATTGAGAAAACGGTTTAAATGGAAGGAAATGTAAGATAATTGTTTTGCGTTACATTTTCCTCCTCCCTCCTTGCCTAGCCAGTGTTTTCTTCAAATAGATTGCATTTGGTCTTGAAGTATGTATGAATACCTACCTAAACACTCCTACCCCTGTACATAAACACATATTTATCAATTTATATATCCATATACATATGGATCACAACTCAGGAAGCACAAGGTAAACTTATTTTTCCTACCACCTACTATTCCTAAAAGGACATTCTCATACAGAATGCCTGCAACTAATATTTTCACTACTACATCACAAGAATAAAAAAAAAGTTTTATTCTTTTATGTATTTACAGTGAGAATCATTATTACTTTACACTTAAGTAAATGATTCTGGGCTATTTTTTCATTGTATGTTTCAATGCTTTCTGTAAACTGAAAGTCTGAGTATATATCTACACTTGAGAAAAATAATGGCCAAGATAAGAGAAAATATATAGAAGTTAAATTCTAATGCAATAAAACCTCCCCTGGAAATAAACTTTTACCCCTGTTCAATTACCTACTTGCCACCATAGATTTTTTAGGTGACATTCCCAATTTGGAAAAGTACAGTAAGTGGTTTATACCCACAAAACAGCTCATCATGGATGGACTCGCTATATTTACATTTGAATTACAAACGTTTGAGTTTTGCAGCATGAAGCAACCAAAGATTGAAAAGCAAGGGTGTCTAATATCGCTCTAAATTATCATTTCCATAGATATCACCTTTATCATTTCTTCTCTGCACTTAAAAAATAAAAACCGGCTAAGGTAACCCCACTGCATATTCTTCTTCTGCTTGTTGTACACTTCACTGTTACAGAGTGAATCAGCTTGGCTAAACGTACTCATTAGTGCCCAATTTGTTTCTCTTCGTCTCTTTAAAGAAACCTTGCAAGCAGTTGGAGCACTTATTTTATTTTGATTCCACAGTGGAAAATTGTATTCACATAAGTAAGCATATACCAAACAAAAATAAATCATTATTTCTTAGATGACCAATATCAGCAGGAATCTCATATACTTCTCTGCTGGAGTTGATTTCCAAATTCATTGAATAATTATTGGTGCTGCTTTTCATAAGTGAAGAACATCTTTCCCTTTCTATTCTGGTTAACTTTTAAATGCTACCTTTCCCCCTCATTTCCTCAACACTTCTGAGAATTATTTATAAAGGAGAGGGGAAAATGAAACTTCATATTCAGCAGATGTTAAGGTGGTTAGGTAGAGTATAATCCATGACAACCACTCTCCTAGCCCTGAAATTTAAAGTTCTTCTTAGGAGCCTTCGGACAAAGAATTTCAAGTTAGACTATCAATAAACAGAATCAATACCAATTAATGCCTTAATGTTTTAAGGGTAAATCTGGAATTTATTAGACTTTTAAAATATAGCACTTAGATTATTAAAGTTCTATTTTCTTTTGCTCCGCCAAGAGAAAAAAGACATTGTTGTTTCACTTCCCAAAGGATTAATTGAATTTTGCGAATAAACCCTGAGTAAATTTGGAACAATAGGCATAAGCATTTCTATATTCCCCCCTTAACAAAACTTATTAACAGCAGGTAACTCATATTCCTTGCCTCTCAAGTGAATTTATGAGACACTGATTGGTTTCAAGTCAGTTTTACTACAGATTAGACATTGTGGCCACATTACAGAAACTGTGAGAGTTCTCTACTCGGTTTAGAACTTGAATGAACATTTTTAATGGCTACTGTGTACAGTGTATTATATTAGGCACTATTATTGAGAGAACTACCAAATAAGACTTTAAAATTAATGTCAGCATTTAGACTCAGGAAGGGTAACAGTGGCAGGTTGAGATTCTGTCTAATGTTTAGACTCTTTCTGTATGTGCTATTGCTCCTCTGAGGAATTTTTCTCCTTTTATGCTTTTGGTTGATGTTCTTACATTTTTGAGCTTCTAATTAGAAGGGAAGCTGAAGCAATTTAAGGAATGATTTTTACCAAGTTAATTTTTTTCTTGAGGTAAAGCCTGAGCATAGTTAATACCCAAACAGAGCAATGTAACATTTGTACTATTTGTATCTTTCCAGCAAATAGATATTTATATTTATTTCCATATTTATCTATTTAGCTCCTAAAGTGAAAATATAATATTAATATTGACATAATTCAAAAAATAGTAAGATAAAGTCTAAGAAACATTTTGAAATAAAATATCATAATGCACATTAGTCATTGCCCTTTTATTGAAAAAACTCCTTATTGTTAAATCGATGTATTTGCAAAAATACAGTACAGTCCAGATCTATGAACCATCCAGGAATAACTCAAATATGTCTTTTTTGAAATTAAAAAGAGGTCTATGTAACTACAAAAAAATCAATGTGATAACATACCTTTGAATTATTCTGTCGTGGAATCCCTTTATCTCTTTACCAAGAAAAAATTTTCATATGAATATGAGTTTTAATTAACATGATGGACAGGGTACTTTTCAGATATTCTAAAATGTCTTAATATAAACTGTTATTAAATAAAACATATTTGAAATTATAATAATGCATTAGATAATCAAATAATTTAATAATACATGAAAACATTTTCAAACAAAATATATTTTCATTACTATTTTACTCTTAAAATACCCAAGCCAAATTGTTTCTAAATAAGTAATTATTTCATATTTCAGATATAACCTGAAAAAATGAATTTATGTTCAGTTATTGAACTTTTGAACCTCATAAAAAATCATTTAAAAAAAGATTAAGAAATCTGTAACACAGAATGGCTTACCCCTGAATTTTATCCAGATTTAGTATAATGGAGACTCTAGAAGTATTGATGGGACATATACTTCATGATTTCATATTCATAAAATAGCTGAAATTTAGAATATATTGTTATTTATTGGCAATATCTCCTCAAACACAAAGAGACTATTATATAGTTACGTCAAATTCTGTGAGTTTCTCTAACCTTATGGGGGAAAAAATATAGGAAATTAAGGACAAGATTTAGATTAATTTGAGGGTTGAATTGAACATGCTATATGACCCATCTATTTTCTTGTCCAAAAATTAGCAAAATAGCAAATAGAACCACTTGGCTAGAGAGAATGCATTTAGTAGTTGAATGCTAACATGATGGCCATATACATAGGTGCTCCAACCTAGAGTAATCTTCCATGTGTGTCTCACTTATTGTGTCAATTGTCTGTTATTTTAAACAATTTGCCAATAAGCAGATCAACTTCCTAATGTGTGTCTTATGAATTTTTCATGGGGGAAAATAAAAGGATAGTATGATCAGAGAGATTTGGGGAATGTTCTCCATATTTGATACCTTCAGTACATGAAAGTTCTCAGGGTTCTAACAGAGAAGACATCTCTTTATCACAGTGTCTCCCAAAATACCATTTACCAATCATTACTTATTAATATTTCTACAGAATAACATAGTGTGTGAAATCCCTCTGTATAAAATGGAGTCTACTACTAACTACCTGATAATCCAGTCTACCTTCAATCTATTTCCCAACTTTAGTTTCATCAGGAAATCTGTACAGCAATCAGAATGAACTATGTATTTTTCCCTCCATGAATCTCCAAGATGTTCCTTTTGTGTGCCTTTGTTCACATTATTTCCTCCATATGGAATGTCTATTACCTCTCTCTCTTCCCTCTATAGGTTCAAATCTTAAGTGCCTAGTAGGTGTTTCACACATATCCTCACATAGATGATATGCCAGTATGAGATTCTAGGTGTGCAGCTATGCAATCAACATATCAAATGAAGCTTGAACAAACATTTTTAGTGCCTCTGAACATTGTGTATCATGCCAGGCACTATTATGAGGAAACCAACGAAGCAAGGTTTTTTCCATGTACCACATGAGAGAATTAGCCCTGCCATTTTCACAGGAGGCAGAGAGGATCAAGTTAGACTTATAGAGAGGGTAGGACCTAAGTTGTATCTCGATTAAATAATATACCTGTTAACTTTTTTTGCAAATGTGAGCAGAAGCTCTAAAATCATAGGCCCCCTGTCTGTAGTGAGTGGGAAGACTTAGAAAGGAGATGGTTTGCTTTGTAGAGATGCTTCACCTGCTTTTGCGACTAAGAAACAAGAATCCATGTGGGTTGCTTTCTAAGCTGTGATTCAATGAATCAACAACTGTTAAGGACACTAAATCCTATGGTGAAAACACTTTGAATTGAATCCTCTCTCTGCTTATTGTGATATTAGGAAACTTACTTAACCTTTCTAGGCTGGTTTCTCCCTCTGAAAACTGGAATAATAATACCAATTTCCTAGAGTCCATGCATGAGTGAATAATAAACTGTATATAAATACTCAAAAGATTGGCATGTGGTTAAGTTCTCTATGTGTGGAAATATTATTAATAACATTACCCTTCTTTATCCTTTTGCTACTCCTTCCTAAGTCACAAAGAATTCAGTAGCCTTTCATGAATATTCAACACTTTGTCTGAGACTCATGAAGCATTCTTAACCATCTATATTCTTCTTGAAAAGAATAAGATTCTAAATCATTACCAAGGCCAAATTTTAAAAGATGGAACATTTTATCTATAATGCATAATTGCCAATTCTAATTCAGTTACAGTATAAAGGCATTATTTAATTTAATTTATACCTTTGACCATCTCCTATGGCTGGAAAATAATGTCTTCTTTTACATGGTAGTTCTAACCTTTCCCCAATTACCACTGTCTGATGTGTTCAGACATAATTTGTTTTCAGTAAGTAGATTTTATTTTAAAAATGTCTATCTAGCCCTTTATATGTTATAACCAGATCTTGTTTTAATAACTCTAGATAACATGGTCCTATTTTTCGTCTCTTCAATAGTATATTGAGATCATTCTACTTATAACAATTTAATGAAAATAAATGTTTTTGTGTTATTGAATAGAATTTCCATAATACAATGAGTTTCCTGAGATAAAAGCTTCAAGGCTAAGTGAAATGTAGAACAAGAACAATGATCCTAATGGAGAGATGGCAAAACAGTGTTTATCTAGGGTGCCAACTGCGACTCATTGGAAATGGCTTCCGGGATCCCTATATGAAAAGGATGATTCAGGCTTAGGAACAAAGAGTGCCATGATGGTCATAAGTCTAGGAGCAGGATATGGTGGATCTTGAGCATATATTCATTTTTTCCTGTCCAAATTAAACTTATGTGTAATATCTATAGTTACTGGGGAAATGTAAAAAATATGAAATACCAAGAATATTTTCCCTTCAGTATTGTAGTGACTCTTCAACCCCCTGATAAGAAAAAAAGTACTATATGTAATATTAATCGTGGGCAGACTTTTTCCCTCTTTTAATTTTTTTCTTATGTCTTCTATCTTCATCCTCTCTCCCATTCTTCCTTCTTTTTACCTTTCCTGTTCTGCTTTTAGATTCCTTTATTTTTCTTTTCTCCATCTCTTTCATTTTCCTTTCTTCTTTAAGCTTTTTTAGCATCTACAGTGTGCTTACATATGAATCCAGGTGCCCAGGTAAATCAAGAGTCTGTGCAACACTTGAACAGTAACATTGTTTGGTTGTATCTAATAGGTCAATTGTAATTAGTCCTGATCACATAGAGGACTCCAGGTAGCTTTTCCTAACCAGCGTATGGATGTTCCAAACTGCTCTTTGCTAACCCCTCCCTCAACTGCCCAGCAAGCTAATGACCCAGGAGGCATCTGTTTCCCACCTGACTCCTCAAGGTCATGGAGAGCTGGCTGCTTTGAAAATGCTTGCATGCTCACCCACCCATATCATCTTTCCAGGACTGCTTTCCTTTATGGAGAGTGAATTGCCCTTTGGGTTTCCTAGGTATTAATCCAACATTTACTTGAATATTAACACTTTCCAAGCCCAGACTAAAGGCAATTTTTGCCATAATGTTGACCATATTTTAAAAAGCAATATAGCAGAGGTTATTTTTTGTTTGTTTGTTTGAGGGTGGGGGACAGGAGGACAAGTAATATTTTAAGGAAATTTAGCATTAGCGACCGACTAGTACCTGTGTCTGCGGTAGCCAAATCTTAATAATTTTCTATTCTTTGCATTCAGTCAACTCTTTATCTTTCAAGTAAAATTGCTGTGTAACTCTATGGATGTTTTTGGAACTCACTCATCAAACTATATTATTGTATATCTTGTATACTCTGTTAGCATGCACTTCCTTAAATACAATTTTTCCAGCTATTTTTCTACACTTGTATCAACTGAGCCCTGTAAATCCCCTTTTATTGAATTCTAATGAGGAAAATCAAATGTAAAGTAATTTTGTTCCCCATTTCATCAATGGATAAGTTACTGTTACTGATAAATTGTTCTGTGATATGGTCTTAACCCTTCTTCTCAGGTAGAAACGGGAGCAAGAAAAATTATCTCTACCTTTCATATGTTATGGTGGTAAAGGGTGTGGAAAGTCTTTCTCTATTGAACAGTTTTTTTTTTTTTTTTACTCTACTGTATAATAATTTTATTTTTCCCCTACTGAAAATGAGTTTCGTGCTCTTCTTGTGAAGATGGGTAAGGCAGTGGAGGGAAGTTATTCAGTTTTCTTTTGGGAGAATGTTGTAGCTACAGAGAAGGGTCACAGCTAGAGCATCATTTGGTGAGTTTCCCTAGAATCGGATGCCTTCTCTGCCATTTACTTGACATGTACCCTTGGGTCAATCTCTTATGCTTTCTGGGCCTCAGATGTTTGTTTCAAAACTTTAGTTATACCAAAGGAGAAAATAATGGAAAAGAGCACACTCTTCTCAAAAAATTGAATATTATTAAACAATTTCTTGCACTCTGAAAACCCTACATATGGAAACCCAAGCCCTTTCCTCACTTCCCTACAGGTGATCATTTTTATAAATTCCTATCATTTTTTACTTGCTTTTCTCATCCAGTGATGTTTTCTGAGATGGGTTCATACACGTTGATACATGACTAGATTTCATTCCTTTCAACTGCTTATAGCATTATATTACATGAGTGAATCATTTATTTGACCATTTACTAATGATGAATGTCCATGTTATTTGCAATATTTTGTATTACACAAAATGATATGATAACCATCCTACGTATGTGTGGATATCTCTCCATTGGTTGATAACTAGAAATGGATTTGCTAGATTACAAGGATGTCAGTTTTTAATTTTAATAAGTATTGTCTAGTTGCCCTCAAAGTAGCTATATCACTCGAGCTTCCACCAATAGTGTAAGAGATGTCCATTTCCCTCCAATCTTAGCAACACTTGATACTATTGATCTTATGAAAGTTTGACATTTATCTGCCAATTTTATTAGAAAAAATTATATCATTTTACTAGCATTTCTTGATTCTGTTTTTATTTAAATCGATACAATGAGAGACTTAGGTTTCTAATAAAATAATTAATTAATTTTAAAAGAACTTAAAATGTATTAGAGATTTGAGATCTTTGAGGCATTTTTCAAAAATAGCACTATTTGCTTATGTCTTGGAATTATTAGATGGGTAAAAAGGGAAACTGTATAGTATGGTCAAATTTCATTGAGAGCTCTCACCTCTAACCTTCTCAGTGCAAAGGGGCCTGTTATCTGTGTAAGCATCCCTGTTGAGTTTACCGTGGGCTGGTTATGAAGATGTAGGAATCCTACCCCAATTATTCAGGTATCTTGACTTGGAGGTGTGCAACTTGCTTATATAGGAATGGTTTATGAAACATTACCTTTTCTGGGCTAAAAATGAAGTTGCTGTGCATACAGAACTTTGAAAATGCACAAAAGGTCACCCTGCTTGATGGCCTTTGAAAATTAGCCATTTAGGTCAAAAGGGAGATGACGATAAGTTTTGTAATTCTGTGAAAGTCTTTCAAGTGGTCAGGACATTTCAGTAGCTTGACATTTTCTCCATCTGTTCTACGTTTTGAAATAATGAAACCCAAGAAAGTGAGCACCCATGCAGTGATGGTTGGCTTCTGCATGGACTTGGTAATGCTGGTCTAGCATTGGTCTGTAAATTACCATGTAGGTGTCAAATGCATACCCAAACTTCTTTTTGTAAATAAAGTTTTATCAGGACAACTAAGAAAAGCCCACTTGTTTAGGTATTGTCTATGGCTGCTGACCCTACAAAGGCAGAGTTGAGAAGTTTCAACTGTGAGGCCATATGATACAAAGTAGATTATTGGCTGCCTGGCCCTTTACAGTAAAGGTTTACTAACCCGGGGTCTACTACATACATGATCTGAGTAGACTACATTCTGAGAGTTTGAGAACTAATTTGTGAATAGATACACGGATCCTGTGTTTTTATTACATTGAAACATTTAAAGGACTTTGAATAAATCTCTTAGCAGATGGATTATAATGGTGGGAAATTTACAGTGAAATTTTGTTGATAAAATATTTTTTGTTTGTCCTAAAAACAGGTGAGGATTATAGTACAAGTACTTCTGAAAAACATCTTAACTGGTGGAAAATACTAATTTAAACAATGTCTTTTGTTTGCTATTATTTTCTAGTATATTCCTGAAATAGTATCCCCTTTAACTTGAACAAAGGAGCTTATTATACATGGTGACTCTTTAATTTTTAAAAGTTAAAAAAAAGACGGCCAAATTATGGTTTATGGATTTTTGTAGTGTTTAACGGTAAAAAATCTGTCTTCTGATTCCTCAAAACATACCCCAGTAAGTTAATTCATTATGTTCAAAAAGACTTACTTAAAATAGCATTAAATATTAGTATATTCATTGGCAAATAAATTTTTAATAATTATATTTTGTATTTCCTCAATTCATAGTGTCTGGTATTATGGCAATAGATAAGTAAGGTAGTCTCAAGAGATTTTAGTAATGCAAGAAAATAATGCCAGCCTCAAATTTTATCAGCATAGTCAAACTATAATCAAAGTCTTATTTTTTTTATATTTCTACACATCCAGTGTCCAGTAGACTTGTCTCAAAGTCATACATATGTACACACACACACACATACACACACACACACACACTGTCCTGAACTCTGCCATGGTAAAAGAATTACATTGGTGACTTTCATATGTAATAGATGAGTAAGCTCTCAACCAAGAAAAGTCAGACATTTGGGGACAATCAAGTTTCAATATGAAACTAATGAAATGTCTGGAGAAAAATCAGAAACTACTGTTAGCAAATACCTAAAATAAAAACAGAAGTAATCACACCTCAAACAAATGCAAGTTAAAAGAAGCATCCCAGCTTCAACCTCATGTAGAGAAAGAACTCACCCATAAGTAGGTTACTGACCCGAAATAAATAAAATCAGATTTCTATTCCAAAAGTTGCAACTCTCCAACTTCCACTAGTTCCTGTCATGTTGTTGGCAGTTATTTTCTTCAGAAAACACACTAGTAAGAGTTTATGCTGACCAGGAATAGGAGAGGAACTCCGTGTCTTTTCTAATTTATAACCAGAATACCTTGTGCTAGGTAAAATCTCATTGCACTTCTGCAGTAAATGAACATTTCGGCAAATATTAAAACAAATTATTGTACTGAAAATGTGTTTCTAGAAAAACAGTCACAGTATCAGTATTATCAGATTCAATGTGTACACTGAATCATACATATTTTTCCTTATTGATATTCAAGTGATCCACAGGCACAATTTCCCTGTGCCTCAGTTTTCCCACTTGGAAAAGTGGATATAATAATGACACCTACCTTATAGGGTTGGGGAGACAATTAAGAGTTATTACACATAAAGCACTTTTAAAAGTCCTGGTATATAGTGTTCCATCAATTTCACCTGCTTATAGTAGTAGTAGTAGTAGTAGAAGAACTAGTAATAGTAGTTAAAAGCATCTTCAGATGTCCCCAAATTTCCCAGTTTAGAGTGTAAACAAATGATACCAGTATTAACAGATGCACTGTCCTGAGTCTTCATTGTAAGAGAAAGATGTAAGCCATTCATTTGTTTATTCATTCTAGAACCACTAATCAGGCTTTGTCCTAATTCTGGGCAGATATATTGGATACAAGCACAGTTACAGAGTTGTCTCTGCTCTCAATGAGTGTACATCCCAGGAGGGGAAACAAATTAAAAGCAAATAATTTCAAAGCAATTCTATCTAAGACAGAGGTAGGAACTGTGAAGAACTTGGTAGCAAATAACTAAAAGATGTTATAAAGGGACTTCATACATGCATTTTTATCCCCCAGCCACCCTGCAGGGTTGGTCTTATCATCCTCATTTTTCATATGAAAAAAATGTGGTGAGGATGTCACTAACCTAGATTCATGCAGCCAGGGTATGGCAAAGGCAGGATTGATCCTAGGTCTTCAGGGACCAAAATCCATGGTTTTCCAGTCCCTCAGACTTTGCTTGCCTGGATCTCTCAACACTGAGAGTGTTGGCTAGGACATTGCTTACTCCATGGTGTGGCTGCCCAAACCATCCCTAGTCTGGACGCCACAACGGAGCAGAAAGAAACATGGAGAGAAGCCATTTCATTTTAGGACTCTTGACTGCAGGCTGTTCAGTCTGGCCTGATTTCTTCTCAGTGCTTATGTACATGCTAATCACTGGCTCAATGTGTCCTTGTAAATAACAATGCTGTGGTGAAATGTTTAATCTTCCCTGGGGTTGGTGGACCTCTTCAGCTGTTGGTCTAGTGATAAGCTGAGCAATGGGAGTGTAGCTTCTTGTTTTCCTGAAACCACATGTTGACAATATTAATGAACGACTGATACTGAAATACAAGTGATTCGAGTTGGAATGAAAAAAATGTAAACAGTTTGAATTCTGTTTTCTGCTGAGTTTTCTTTTTTTTTTTTTTTTTTCCTCTGGGACTTTAAACTTTGAGGGACCAGTGAAAGGCCATCTCTCCCTTCCTCGTCTGTTGACTGGATCTCTTCAGACTGAAGAGAATAATAAATTATTATTCTGAAAATAAATAATAAAATAAATTCTGAATAGTCCTCTTGAGCCCTCCCTCCTGGTGCCCTATCTCTAAAGCCTGCACAAGAGCTACAAATATAAATAGTGGCTCTTTGCCCCAGTTTCTGTATTTGTTTGGCATCGATTAAATCACTCCGCCTTCTAATTTGGAAAGTTTATCATTTAAAGCTCCATCCACACATCTCCTGGGCCAAAGTGTGTTAATTTATTATACTATTCTAAATATATGACTTGGAACTGATATTTCACTTTCCACCAGCAGTGTTTCATGAAGTCTGGAAACCTACCTTCACCTTCTTCTAATTGCCTTTTGCCTGAACTATTATCCTTAACCATTTCTCAACGTTTTATTACGACTGCTTTCAAACACACAATAATGTTGTAAGAATTATTACCTAAACTTTTTGGAGAGTTGACACCCATTTAATGTCTAACTTTGGTAACACAGCTATCGTCTTGATTTTTTCCCTCACCCCATCTCAGTCTTTAAAACAAATACACACACACACACACACACACACACACACACACACACACACGGGGATGCTCGCCAGGGATTAGAATTAACAAATGGTCAGGAATGTGGGCTTTAGAACTTATTAGACCTGTTTTTAAAGCTTAGCTACATTAGGCAAGCCTCAGAACCTCTCTAATTTCCTACTGTATGGAATGAGGAGGGCAAATCCCACTCCAGAGATTATGTGCAGATGACATAAGGCAACGTGTATTAAAAATCTGGCACAATCCCTGGCCCATAATAGTTACTTAATAAATGGTAGGTGTTTTAAATAATTACTACATGATATGTACTTAGTTATTAAAGTAAGTTGAAATTGCATATAAATTGGTGTATGTAAAATGTGTTCAAATAGTTTGAACTTGAGTAAATTTTTTCCTAGTTAATTTAACGAGCATCTCCCTTGATCCTCACTGAGCTACTCAGCTGTTACGACCCAGAGTTGAGCGTGCATCTCTGACCTGAGACTCAGCCAGTAAAGTTTTATCTCCAGTAAAGAGGACCAGGGAATGCTTTGCAAACATGAGCAGTAGCACCTGACCCCACTGGAATCGCATGGAACTGCTTCCTGCAGAAATTCTGGGCTTCTTCCCAAATGCTTCATCTGAAGGTGAATGCCTAGTGCAAAATGCCACACATGTGACTCTCTCCTCAACAGTTAATGCAGAATACCAAAAAGAGCCCCTGCCCAGGCTGTCTTTCTTAATGAATTGTGACAGTGCACTAATCTAAGCACAATTGGCCCAGTGTCTCTCATTGTGACAGCGGCATTTCCACCAAGGAAAGCAGCAAGGGTACTCTGAGATCGTGGCTTGTCCGGCGCTGAGTTTGATTTATGAAATGAGACCTAGGAGCCTGGATTGAACAGATTGGCTTGCAAGAGACAGCTGTACTGGAGGAGCTTCTGCCAGGTATGGGGAGTGGAAATAGAGAAAAATGAACAGTGGGATAAAAGTTCCTTTCCCAGTCCCCACTTATCAACGTGAAACATCTGTTTCAGCTACAGTGGTTCCCAGTGGCAGGCAGAATTATTGATACGGTGAAATCGCTGCCTCTGTGCAGCACAATGGTATGCCCCTACCCCACCCCAACCGGCTGCACTGTAATAATTCATTACTGTACTCGTGCTACCAAAGACACCGTGCGCCAGTGAGAGGGGATTAATGCCAGGGCAATTGTGCAAATGGGGAGGGTGGAGAGGAACATTTTCCCCAGGAGCAATAAATTCCTGCCCTCTGTTCTGTTTTATTGTGGATGAACACAGCGATGATACTGGTTGGAAAATGAGCAATATGCTTCTGCCTGTCTCCAGTTGTGTTTAATATTCTTTTTAATGGGAGAACATAGCTTTTATTTAAACTAAACATAATGAATGCATTTGAAGATTTGGATCGGTTTTTTAAAAAACCTTGCTAGCTCATATGTTATGTAAGCACATGCTGCTATAAATAGGAAAACAAATATGCTTAGTTCAGCTTTTTGTTAGATGAAATTTGATTAGGGATGTGCAAAAGTTGATGCTGTCAGCCAACACGTAGCACCGGGAAGCAATACATACCATGTTAGAAGGAGAATTAAATGCATTTATTATCAAAGAAACTGGTTTTGCAGAAACATACCAAGAAAGTTTACATGCCTAAATAAATAGGAACTAGAATGCCTTAATTTCAGTAATATCACTTTATAATGCAAGGTGGCAACCTTGCATGAGTTCGTATGGCAGCTGAAGAACAATTAGAAGGTTTATTAGCCAAGTTCTCATGGTTCTTAGCCTATTCTAAGTAGCAGAACAATGCAAAAAGAAAAAGAAAAAGAAAAAACAAGAGCCTATCACTTGTGAAGATGCTTTACGAATGCTTTTCATTTTTAAGTTAATCTCCCAACTAAAACTGTAATGTGGCCAGTTTAGATGTGAAAGCTAAAGAATATAGGCAGTGCTATATGGTTTGCTCTTTGCTTTTATTGGAGTACCTAGCACTGGTCCTTGAGATGAGAAAAATAGCGTTTGGTGTTTTAGACAACAATGAAGTTGAGCTTAGGCAAATTAATAAGCAGATCCTGCCTGTCAGCCTGGGCCCTGAAGAGGTTAACAGACTCCAGTGCTGACAACGTGATAATGAGGATTTATGGTGAGTGGGAGGTGAGGGTGTGTGGATGCTCCCAGGCTCCCATGTGTGGTGGCTCCAGGCCCTGTGCAGACACAGTACCTCAACAGGAGCGAAGGTTACCTTCTGGATTGCAGCAACAGCTGAGCCTGGCTACATTGTGGCTAAATTCACAGACACGAAAGATATGTAAGTGTAGGTGTGTGTGTGTGTCTGTGTGTGTGTAATTGTATTCTTTGATATTTTGATACTTTGTAATTTCACATACACCCTGGGTTGAACCACATTTTCATTAGGAAAAGAAAATATTCCCTTTGTCTAGTATAAGGCATATTTGGATGGATGGATGGTTGGATGGATGGACGGATGGATGGATAGATAGTAAATGCAGTTCATGTAGCTTTCAAATATCTTCATGTTCTGTCCCCTGCCTACTTACCTGACTTCAAATACTACACCTTCTTTTTGCTCCCTCTTTAAAAACTATGTATATATGTATATAAAGCTATTTTTATTTTCCTCACAAATGCCCACTCGTTTTTAGCTCAGGAGGCTTCGTGCTTGCTTTTCCCTATGACTGGGACACTCTTCCTGGCTTTTCACCAGGCTTGTTTTATCACCATTGAACAAAAAAACCCAGATGTCTCTTTCTCACCTTCCTTAATCCCTTACCACAGGCGATCATATTTTCCTGCTTTCTTTTCCTTACAGCTCATTATTTTCAAAATGTATCTTGTTTGCTTACCTGTTAATGACCTCCCTGCTGCTAGACTATAAGTCCCATGAGAGTCAGGACCTTGTCTAACTTCCTGTTATTTCCCTTGCACCAAGAACCGTGTCTTTTATTTGGTGTGCATTACTATTTCCTGAGTCTGTGTGGGGTGGGTGAGGAAGTAAGGCTTTCAGAACCATAAGCTATTCTGTGACTTTCCATATGGGTGTACTTAGATCCTGAGGTCTATAGCTTCTTCTAAGTAGGTGATTCTTAAGAAATAGCTAATGTTGGGAGCATTAGGAAAAGAAGGAAGTACCAGTGGCGCAGCAAACGATAGCTCGCAGGACGGGGTGCTCAGGTTCAAATCAGAACGTACGTTCTCACCTCTCCCCTCATTTGCTGTCGGCATTAACTCAGTTTAGTTTTCACGACTCTCACTCTGTGCTAAATTAGATACCTTAATGGGTGGTATGACTTATTAGTCAAAAACTAGAGGATGTTTCTCTGTGGGGTATTACTATTAATAGCACAACATATTTCACTGTTCTGATTCTTTCATGTGTTGATATCCGTGGTTAATGTAATATTTTGCAAGAATATATGGTTTCCATTTTTTTATTTTTAAAAATCTCTATTTCAAAAATCATGTTAACTGCTGCCTTTTACATTAGAAAATGAATTGCTAAACTGTTTCATAAAATGTATTCCTCTCCTACAGTAGATGTCAATAAAATCATGAACACACACTTGGGAGCAGAAGTGTTTATCTGCACACACTTAATTCAGACCAGTTTTGTTTTCCCTGAGGAGGCAAGTACGCGTGTCGTTTCTCATATTTAAGCGACGATATCTTGACCCCAAGATTGTCAGATACCCGCCACAGGACTCGGCCATGAGACGACTCTGGAGGAGGCTGTACTGAGCCTTGTGCACGTGCCACATGGTTTCAGTTACAGCTTTGTATGACTAGACGGTGTGGTGCCAGGAAGGAACGATTGAAATTTATGCAAAGGGTCTTTGTCTTCGTGGTGCAGATACCTGGGTCTCTGCTTTCAGGATCTTCCTCTCCTTATGGTTATTAATGTTTGTTTTATCCCTGTGAAGACCAGTCTCTGAAGTTAGAGATTCTGTGTTGAAATAAGAGAAACCGAAAAGAATAGCCTGGGTCCCTATACCCATCCTGTCGTGCTTTTATTCCTTCAGTTTCCACACTTGTCTGAGGCCTGTAGGGTGACATTGCCTTTCTCAAGGGTGCTTTTGGGAGCAGGCACCAGATAACAAGTGTTTTTCCTAAGGCTGCCATCAATGAAGGTTTCCTCAAAATTTGGGGAGGGGGTGTGATGGCTTTTTCTATGACTTAAGAATTAAATCAGAGCACAAAGCATTACCTACATAGTTCTTTGAAGAGGTATGATAGTGACTTATGAAAAAAACAAAGCTTAGGTCTAATAAACCATCTAATAGAATTGAAAACATCAGCTCAAGTCAGTTATGTGGTTGCTTCTAGCTTCTGAGTAGGGTGATGGACAATCTTTTTTCTCCAAAATTTCCTCAAGAGTTGACTCTTTATAAATATACATGCACTGAAAGTGAGAGATTAACATGGTCCTAGACTGGAAGGTTCTGTGGGGGGAAGGTGCATTATGGCTCCCTTGTCTTTTCTCACCAGTGAATTATACATGACTAGGACATAGTAGAAATTCATGGAGTATTTGTCAGATTTTTGCGTCAGTAAATGTTCAATTTAACCTCTTCTCTTATGGTAGGGAACAGAAACCCAGAGGAAAGATGTGGGTAACCCAGGGTGACAGAGCCAGTTGGTGGCTAAAATGAGGCTAGAACCCAGTTATGCTGTGGTTTTCCACTTCGTCAGTAACAACAGGTGTGTGGTGAAAATGGAATGTCCTGGGTATTGGAAAGGAGACTTAGGCATATACCTTATTCATAACGGCTGCCCATGTTACTCTGAACCCTGATGCACGGATCTATTCAGTTTAAGGCATCTGTGCTGGTACTAAATCAAATTCGCTAACAGTAAGTTCAAATTCTTATTATCAGAGACCAATATGGCAGCTGTGGAAATGTAAGTGAATTTTTGTTGGTGAGAGGGGGACCTGAATGAGAAGATGAGCTTTCTGACAGCACGTCATATTTCCATGGGTGGAAGAAGAGAGAGAGAGAGCACAAGAAAAGTGGGGTGAGAAATGGAAAAGGGCCCAGAGAGGGAATTTGACAATATATTGTAACTGCCTTTGGAAGCTTCAGTTCCTTATATAACTCAGTAAAATAGAAGCTGGGAACAACAGGTTAAGTCATGTTTTTAATAGAGTTTTAAAAGCTTTCCAGTCCATGTAGAGACTCACAAATCCTCTTTGTAATGCATTTGTTTTCTTGAAATGGCCCACTCTTTTTGTCTCAGAAAACCCATCTTCCACCTCTAATTGAAGAAAAAAATGGTTAAGCATGCCCAGTCACTACTATTTGAGTAAAAAAAAGACAAATCTTTCTTTTTCCCTTGATAATGAAACATAGCGTTTGGAACATCTCTGAATCTCATTATAAAATAAAAGACAGGAAACTTCAGAATGACTCTATCATTAACTGCTTGTGTGACTTTGGACAAATCATATTGAACTTTCTGTACCTCAGTTTCTTCATTTCTAAGGGAAGTCATTAAATTAGAGGCCCGCCAAGCTTCGTTTTATCTCTTTTATCCCCATGTAGTTCATAGGCCAGGGAGAGAACAGGCCATAGAGTCCAAATCTACCATCAATTCAGGATCAAAAGAACAGATAATTTAGGGACTAGAGTCATGAACTGTAAATGGAGTCCACGCAAAAACATCAAACTTAGTTCAGCCGTCCACTCATCTAAGCATTCAGTTTGCTTCTATATAAAATTTAAAAGGGAAGTGGGTCCTTTGGTCTGGAGGAACTCTGATTCGTTTTGGAATATTCACTAGGTGAATCATGCTCCAGCCAATTACTAACATGTTTTAAGTCTTCCTCCATCCCTGTCTGTAATGGTTTTAAGCTTTATTATTTGCCATCCCTTCACTGTTTAGGGACACAGGTCATCAACGAAAACGTGTATTTCAAGAATATGCATGTCCCCCCGATCGTAGTTTATCAAAGTCACTTTGAATCATTTCAGTTGAATTTTCACTTCTTGTAAATCATCAATGTCTATAATCGTATTACAGGGTCACAGGGGATCACCAAGAAAGGTATATTAAAGGGATGGCAGAGGAGTAAGTGCAATGCTTTGAGTCATTCCTGGGTAAAGGAGAACAGAATTTGTTCATGGGAAGCGGGGAAGGGTGGAAACATTCTCTTTCCTTTCCAATACGCATACTGCTCACTGGCAAACCTGAAGAGCTGTACCAGTCAGGATGTTTACTCTTTCAGATGAGAGGAACTGCAGTTCAAACCAGCATAAACATGAAAGGGAATGTAATTAGGAAGATCAAGGAGTGAATATGGATGGCTTCAGGCATGGCTAAATACCAGGGTTCAAAGAACAGTGACACTAGAAATCTCTCTTCCTCTCTCTCTCCCCTTTCTTTCTTTCTCTCTCTTTCTTTCTTCCTTTCTTCCTCCCTCCCTTCCTCCCTCCCTTCCTTCCTTCCTTCCTTCCTTTCTTTCTTTCCTTCTCTTTCTTTCTTTCTTTCTTTTTCTCCCCACCACCCCCATTCTCCCCACCCCACCTACCCACTCCCCCAACCATTAATTCTGTTTTCTTCTGGGTTACCCTTGCACTCAGGCCAGCTTACCTTGGAATTTTGGCGAACAGTAACATCAGACCTGTACGACCTATTTTCTACCATAGTTCCAGCAAAAGTCCTGGCACTAGGATTGGCCTGGTTTTAGGCACTTTCATCCCTGAATGACTATCATCGTGATCATCCAAGTCTGGGTTACATGTCCATGACAGGAACCTGCAGTGGAATTTTCCCTCCCAAACAATGTTGCCTAAAGTTAGAGCAGGACTGCTTCTTCAGTGAATATAGGAATGCTGTTACCAGAAATAAAAGAGCGGGTAGGAGAAGTATGCATATGTCAACTGCAATTGTTTCCCCCGAGAAAACAGAATTTGTGTGTTTGACCCACAGGAGTGTGAAGTAAAGCAATACATGATCGTAAATTAATCAATAGTTCACCTTCTGATCTTTTCTAACTCAAATTTATCTATTCTTCCTATATTCATGTGACATCAATCCATTGATGTTGGATTCTTTCTCTTGAGAAGCCAAAGAAATTCCCTATTATACAGAGTTTCTTGTTCACTGATAAACACTAGAACAAAGGAATTTCTGAGTAGTCAAACTCAAAACATGCAGTTCATCGCTTGGGTTTTGTTCCGAGCTTTGAAGTGAAAATATAGCTCTTGTTTGAAACAGGTATCTCCTCTCAATCCAAACTATCAAATTTCCTGAAAAAGGCTGTATGTTGAAATGCTTCATTTCTGAGTGTCATAAGCATGGCTTATCCCCTTGTTGCTGATATGGGTGTGTATTTTTCAAATGTATCTCCTGGGAACATTAAAATAAAACATTTCATTATCCATCTTCCTTTTATTTTTTTTTCCAAGTGATGTCTCTGCCAGATATGAAATGCATGTAATTCACTGTTGCTTTTAATTTGTCAGTACATTAATTTTAGTTGATAAAGAAGTTAACTGAATCTGCTGTCCCAGTTATCTTTGATAATTCAGGTTCATTTGGCTCTTGCTTTTAAAGACTGTTCTGTGTCTCCCCAAATCTCCTTGTGTTTATACAGCTTTTAAGTTGTCATTGACCCAAGAGAATATTCAAGGGTGATTATAGTTTTCAAGCTTGTTTGTATGCAATGGCCATGACCTTTTCTCAAAAGACACACAGCTGCTCTTAGCTGCACCTTGACCTCTAACAGGCACTTATTACAAATCAATTTCATAGATTCTTCATAAAATAATATAGAGTGTCTCTGGTAGCAAGATGATGGGAGGACACCAAGTTCTTGTCCTTAGGAGGTTAGAAAGAACAACTGAATCATGAATTTTGAATGACTGTTGAGTGGTCTTACTAACTTTTTCTCACTGGCTGTCCTTAAGAAGAACTATTGTGCCCTAAATTTTGGAGACAACTTCTTTAGTAGATGCCACATTGATATCTGGGCAGAGTGGAGCCAAGGTGTTCATTGTTTGGTTGAAATCTCAAAGTTGGCTGTACGGAGTTAGGCATGTCCTTGGAAGAGATGCTCCACTGTCTCTGGTTGCTTAATTACACTCTAGTCAAATGGGGACCTCAAACCACTTCGAATATCCTGGGGAAAGGAAGGAGAGCTTAATTCTTTAAATGACTTAACCTAATCCCACAAGTGTATAATGACCTTTGTGGTTTCTTCTGTAAATTTACCACTATGGAATGTACACTTAGTAGGTGCCTAGTAAGTACTGATAAATCAAATTGAACTAAATCCGACCTGTTTTTCTTTTCCAACTCTATTATTTTTACTAGGTACATTTTTAGTTTTCATGAATACACACACACACACACACATCTGACCAGTTTTTTTTTAATAAATCTAGATTGTTTTTAGTAAATGTATTTCTTTTATTTATTTATTATTTTTTTAATGTATTTATTTTTGGCTGCGTTGGGTCTTCGTTGCTGTGCAGGCTTTCTCTAGTTGTGGCGAGCCGGGGCTACTCTTCATTGTGGTGTGTGGGCTTCTCATTGCAGTGGCTTCTCTTGTTGCAGAGCTCAGGCTCTAGGCATACGGGCTTCAGTAGTTGTGGCACGTGGGCTCAGTAATTGTGGCTCGTGGGCTCTAGAGCACAGGCTCAGTAGTTGTGGCACACAGGCTTAGTTGCTCCTTGGCATGTGGGATCTTTCCACCAGGACTTGAACACGTGTCTCCTGCATTGGCAGGCGGATTCTTAACCACTGCGCCACCAGGGAAGCCCCATCTGTGGGTTTTTTATGTTCTCTGCCATTGTTCCAGAGCTTTTACTGTGTTGTTTAGGAAAAACATTTCAGACAAAATGTAGACTACCTAGAGGTAACTGGGCTTCAAAGTGTTTATGCACTAGGATATTAATTTCCATTTCAGAGTATTCCTTTTTACACAAGATGGATGTTCTGCTTTCAATTTATTAGCTGCATAAATGAGCTTATCCATTTCTAATTTTGACTTAATATAAAAAGCATCAAATTTTAGGTTTCATCCATCTAATTTTCATTTTGTATAATTATTTCTGGTAAGCTGATTTTAGTTTATGGCATCTGTTCATCAGGTTCAGGCAGATAATATTAAAGGTATATATTGGCCAATATCTGAATATCCACATTCATAAGTCACGCCACATTTCTGAGAAATCCATAGTGGATTCTGAGGCTGCTCCCTGAGAGAAGACCGTTACCAGAGCTAAATACAGGAGTGAGAATTCCTCTGTCCGCTGTGCTGTCTCCAGTTGTGTTTGGAAGTGTATGGTTTCTTCTCACAGGCCTTTCTTACCTTAGGCCAAAATGTAAGCGTTACTTTAATAACTTCTTTTCTCCTTAGCCTCAGAGCCATCTTGGAAAGCTCTCTTTTCTCTTCTTGGCCCTATCAGTTCACTCTAAAGTGCTGGAGAAGCAGGACACCTCAGGTATGTTAGCAAGTGGGCCTGTTACAAGCATACCCATCACTTGAAAAAGTGTGGAATCCTGTCGCACAGGCGAAAGTTTATGAGATTTAGATAATTCAACCTCATTTGCCTCCGGCTTTTAAAGGCTGCCCTCTGCCTCTCCAAACTTTATGCACAATGGTTAAGTCCTTTTTGAAAGAGCCCATGTCTCAGCAACTTTGAAAACCATAGACACACACACCCCCGCCAAAAAAAAAGAATGCTTTTTTTCTTTCTTCTTTTGTCAAACAAATGAACAATCACTTTAGAGACTTTTCCAGAATTAGTGTAACACCCCTCCTTAAGTCACAGCAAAATTTCCTACTTACCAAGAAACTTTCTGGCAAAATATTTGCTAAACATACCTATTGCAAACAATGCCAAGATTTTCAAATGCGATCATTGATGAAAAGAGGCACAGCTAAGGCAGCCAATTTTTTTTGTTCATGTGATGTATCACTTTGCTGATTGTCTTCAACTTGGTGATAGCATTACCTCTTCAGGCTGCACAGGTCAAAGTATTAGTCTTCTGCAATGACCCTTTGCCTTCCCAAACTTTTAAATTATTATAAAATAAATATTGTTTACTACAGTAAAAAAAAAAAAAAGCAAGTAAGAAAATATTCTAATTTTCCTCCTTATTTCAGAGCAGTCAACCTTTTAGTTATAATTATGAGCGATTTCAAAATGTCAAGCAAGTTAAAAGGATTTCATTGCTATCTTTAAGAAGATAAAGCTGACATCATATACAAAAGGAGACATTGCAACAGAATTTTATTAGTAGTAAAAACACTAAGAATAATAACAAGAGGCAACATCTATATCATGCTTCATATTTGCCAGGTCCCTTCCTAAATGCTGTACTATATCCACACGTGTTAGCTTCCAACAATCCTATGAAGAGAGTACTGTTTTTTGTTTTGTCTTGTCTTTTTATTTTTTTTTGAATTTTATTTATTTTTTATACAGCAGGTTCTTATTAGTGATCTATTTTATACATATTAGTGTATACATGCCAATCCCAATCTCCCAATTCATCACACCACCACCACCACCCCCCGCCACTTTCCTCCCCTTGGTGTCCACATGTTTGTTCTCTACATTTGTGTCTCTATTTCTGCCCTGCAACCAGGTTCATCTGTACCATTTTTCTAGGTTCCACATATATGTGTTAATATACGATATTTGTTTTTCTCTTTCTGACTTACTTCACTCTATATGACAGTCTCTAGATCCATCCACGTCTCTACAAATGACACAATTTTGTTCCTTTTTATGGCTGAGTAATATTCCATTGTATATATGTACCACATCTTCTGTGTCTATTTGTCTGTCAATAAAACCATAATTCAAAAAGACACGTGCACCCCAATGTTCATTGCAGCCGGGTCATGGAAGCAACCTAAATGCCCATTGAGAGTATTGTTTTTATCCTCAATTTGAAGACGAGAAAAAGGAGTCAGAGATGGTTTACATAACTGACCTAAAGTAGCGCACTGGGGGGTGAAAAGGTGGAGTCAGAATTCAAAGGCAGGCAGTCTCGTTCCAGAATCTGTCCTCTTATCTGCTGTGAAATGCTGTCTAAGCATTAAAAACCAGTACATTCAGGTTCAAGTCACATTTTCATTCATTCATTTATTCTTTTTTTTTTATTGTGGGATAATATGCGTAACATCCAGGTGACAATCTTAACTATTCTTAAGTGTGCAGTTTAGTGTCATTAATACATTCACATGTTGTGCAACCGTGACCACCATCCATCTGCAGAACTCTTTTCATCTGTACCCACTGGGAAACTGTACTCATTAAACCATAACTCCCAATTCCCTTCTCCCCATAACCCCTGACAACTATTGTTCTGCTTTCTGTTTCTATGATCTTGACTGACCTAGGTCCTTCATATATTGGAATTATACAATATCTGTCTGTCCTTTTGTGTCTGGTTTATTTCACTTAGCATAATTTCCTCAAGGTTCATCTTATTGTAGCATATGTTAGATTCTCCTTCCTTTTAAAGTCTGTATAATATTCTATTGTATGTATATACCACATTTTGTTTATCTGTTCATCCTTTGATAGTTCCTTGGGTCGCTTCTACCTTTTGGCTATTATGCATAATGCTACTATGAACATGAATGTACAAATATCAATTTGAGACTCTGCTTTTGATTTGACCTGGTATATGCCCACACGTGGGATTGCTGGATCATATGAAAATTTTATTTTTAATTTTGCGAGGAACCACCGTACTGTTTGTCATAGTGGTTGCATCGTTTTACAATCCCACCAACAGTGCATAAGGGTCCATTTTATCTACATCCTTGTCAACACTTGTTATTTTCTCTTGCTGTTAATAGTAACCATCCTAATGGCTGTGAGGCAGCAAACTTTCCTTCTTAATCAGTCACGTAAACTGGTACACACACGTTGTGAACATAGCCAGTGTTACTCAAAAGTAAATTTCCTAAGTATTTTCTTACTTCTTGTTTGTATCTATAGTTTACAAACTAGATGGGCCCCCAGATCGCTCTGCATATCACTGTATATGAAGACAAACACAGTTATTCAAACGTTTTTTATATATATATATATATATATATATAAAACACTTGTTTTATATATAGATACATTAGACTTTATGTATTTAACTTTTGTGTCTCTCATGGAAAATAGGACAAACATATTTAAACAGATAGCTTCTCTCCCATTTCCAAAGTGTGGAATTTTCAATTCAGAAGCAGCCATTATCTCATGTCAAAGTTGAGGAAACTGAAGTCCAGACAGGTGAAGTGATTGGTCCCAAGTTGCAAATCTAGTTCGAGCCTGATCCAGCCTAGAATCCTTTACTCGAAGCTTTCTCCATCCAGTGCCCCATCCAACCTCTGTAAGATATTATCCAATGTCTGTAAGATAATATCTACAATATCTTACTATGATATCTATAATCTATAGCATTACGCATTATATTATAGATGTTAATAAGATACTTTCAGTTTAAGATCATTCCCATCTCCTATATGGAGTTCAGATGTGAGCCATCTCCCACCAGTTTTCCAGTTATACTGTTTGCTATAGGTATATTTGTTTTTAGATTGTGAATTGAGATGCATATTCAGCTTAAAAACTGTGAAAGGTTCTTTTAAAATTTCATTTGCACTCAAGATGCTGAGTGTGAAAGACATAAATTCATCTAACTCTCCATAGTTCTTAGCATAGAGATGATGACCCTGACATGTCACTGATATTTTTAGAACTAATGGCAAAGTGTCTTTTTTTTTTCCTTCTGCTGAATACACCACAGACAGCCACAGTTCATTGGGCTGGAGAGTTTCAGCTGTATAACTAAAAATAGATGCCTCTGTGAAACACTAACAAAGACAATGTCAATTTCCCTAAACCACCAAAAAAACATGTTTTAAAACAAATCTACTGCATTTCAGTTGTGCAAAATGTCTACTTTATTCGCCTCCTGGCTGGGCTTTTAGGGGACTCCTTTTGTTTTAATACCTTTGGTTTTCAAATCCATCACTTCAGGATTGTGTGATTTGTGCCACTCACACTGTTGAAAGAAACTGCAGTTGTTTATGCCCTTGCAATGAAATTGTAAACTGAGCTTTCGTTTCAACCCACAAATAAGCAACTAATAAGTTAGCATCATGCACCTTTTGGTAGGAAGAAAGCCTAGACTAAGTGCAGTGTTTCGTCACTATCACCTGAACATCCCTCCAGGCTTGTAGCACTATTTTAAGCACTCTGTGCCCCTATTTTTTGTTTTTGTTGGGGAGGGTATAAATTTTTTTAGTTCATATTCAGATACGTTGTTGTGTTTTTTAAAAACTATTAAGATTTATAGAAGTCCAGAAAGTCTTTTTTTTAATGTTCTTTTTGGGGATGCTTGGAGTCCCTTCAGGGATACCATTGTGCTTTTCCCATATTTGGAAGAAAATAAAAGAAAGACATGGACTCTTTGCTTTACAGAAGCCACATTATCAGAAGCCTGCTTCCTTGAGGTCCATGTACTAGATGGCCTCAAGAGACAGCCTGCTTCTTGGATGTTCTTGTAGCAATTAGAAGAACCCCCCTGCACACCCCCCAGCAAATTCAAAGATTCATAGGAATGCCTACTGAAATCACTTTCATTGGGGAATGATGTCACATTGTGATGCCAGTCTGTTGGTTATTTTCCAGCAAACTCAGCCTTTCCTAGATATTTTATTTAATGTTTATAAGAGATATTATACTGCCCTGAACTCTGATTATTCAGCACCATATCTAATACATAGATGGGCACTCAATAAATATTTTAGAAAAATATGTGGTACTTATATTACATGTGCCTTACTTATATCTCAGATACTATCTACAAAAATTAGCAGCCAGGGTTTTATGCCAGATAAATAAACATCTGTACAAAGCATAAGCAAATGTATCTCTACTATAAGGTATAAATTAATTTAACTATTTCTGGTAATATGATTTGATTCTAATTTGTGAATTGTATTTTGTTTATTTGTTTCACCTAGAAGTTAACATTCTTGGTAATTTCAGATATGTATTACCTATTGATCATACAGCATTTTGAAGTATGCTTGAGATGAATTTAAGTTTAACAGATTTGAGTGATTGATGGCCTGCGAAAAGCTTCATAGTTGTAAGTTAGAGATAGAAATAAGCTACAGAGCCCAAAAGCAGTGAATCCTCAAGAGACAGATAGGACAGTCAAGTTTCAGAGCCCCTTGACTGGTCAATTTCACACACGGAGATACACACACATGCACACATACATACACACATAGGCACCCCTTCCTTGGATTTTCTTCAGATTAATACGGTCCATAGGGTACTGAAGTAAATAATGAATGCAGTGAACTCCACAGTCCCCATAGAACCAAAAATTTAAAAAAATAAGGTGCTACTGTTTCATGGAAATCCAGAAAGGGGCAAGAGAAAAGGTAGGAGAACAAATCATATTTTCTAGTTTAATTTCTGCAGATCACGGGTCTTAATGCTCAAAACAATGAACGTATACTTCTCTCCTTCTCAGCATTACTGCCGCGACTGCAAACATAACCAGGCATGCATGCCTACTGATAATAATAACAGCCAACATTCGTTGATCATGTGCTGTGTACCAGGCACCTTGATAAGCCCTTCACATGGGTATTTTTTTTTAACATGGGTATTTTTGTTTAAGCATCGTACCAGTCACATAAGATGTGTCTCTTATTTTTATCTGCATTTTATACATAAGGAAAACACAGCTCAGAGAATAAGAGAGACGAGCCCAGTGTCATGAAGATGGCAAAGGACAGAATCAGAACTCCAACCAAAGTTAATATTTCACTCTGGACCACCCAGTGTTAACTGGCTAGTTGTCGCCCAGAGGACAGGGTTTACTCCAGGGCAACTGATTTGAACTCAAAGGCAAGTGGATGCCTTTTCAGTAAAATATGAATATTCTTGGATCTTAAAAAATATTTAATTTTATACACGATTTATTTATTTCATTTCGACTTCTCAAGAGTGTTAGTTGTTTGGTTCATTTCTCGATTATTAGAAGGTCAAAGAGCTGTATTTCATAGAAGAAAACATTTAAATCATGAATCTAGAATGTTTACTGTGGTGGTCAGGATGTAGGCCGGCACATGGAAGCTCACTGAAATTTCAAATAGGAAGGATGAAGACGGGTGAGCACAAAATCCCAGGGAGCTGCCCCAACTCACTGTTGGATAAATGGGGGGCAGAACTGCTGCAGGGGGAACTTAAGGACAGTTTTTTACCTTCACAGTATGTGATTTCACTGCTGACGCAGAGTAGTATTTTTATCTCAAGAGACTTGCTTCTTATCAGGAAGGAGTGAAGAGTTTAAGCCATGAGGAAAAGCACAAGTGATCTGGAGGAAAAGTGCCTTAGTGAGAGCATTGTTTTCTTTTTTCCCTCCCATTAAGAGAATACTGCAGAAACAGAAACAGGCTCACAGACATAGAGAAGAGACATGTGGTTGCCAAGGAGGGGTGGGTGTCAGGGAGGGAAGGACTGGGAGTTCGGGATTAGCAGATGCAAACCATTATCTATAGAAAGGATAAACAAGTTCCTACTGTATAGCACAGGGAACTCTATTCAATATCCTGTGATAATCCATTCTTTTTCATATTTTTATTTTTGTATTTATATTATACTATATTTCATATTATATTATTCATATTCAGTTATATATACATATAACTGAATCACTTTGCTGTACAGCAAAAATTAACACAACATTGTAAATCAACTCTACTTCAATAAAATTTTAAAAATAAAGAGAATACTAAAGGATTAAGCAGGTGAACCCTAATGCCATCTACAACCTCATATTCCTGGAGAGCATATCTTTGACAAGTATGTATCCTCTTTCTATATATGAGTAATAAAGAAGTTAACATCTGTTGCAATCCAATCATCTATCTGGATACACAGTTTTTATAGCAGTTAGAAGGAAAAACAAGTAAAAATCTTTAGTGATGAATTGTCAATGTGAGCCTGTATCATGAATGCCATATTAGGTATTTTTTTATGTTTCCCGTTATCGAGTATTATTGATAGAAGCCTTTGAATTGAACCCGTTTTCATTATAACATTAGGGTGAGGAGCCATAAATATGCTTACCTTAGTGTAGAAGACCAAATCATTTGTAAACCTGCTCTGCAAAAATTGAAGACAGACCCTGTCTCTTCACAACAGGCTTGACTGTATTAACTTATAGGAGATTATGGTCAATCACCCTTGTAGAAAAAAGATTGGATACTGTTTCAGCTTTCAAATCCCTTTTATTAGTATTAGCAAGAGACTCATTTCTTTCCAAGTGAATTCTCTGGAAAAAAAAAACCACATAACTATGCATTTACTTGAAATGTACTGAACTATTCACATTTAATTCAGAAACTCAGCATGCATAGTACCTATAGTTGGGTCTAACTTATGATCCATAACTTCCCTCCCCCCGCCACAATGTGTCTCAAACTTGCCATGTCACATTGATATGGTTACCATGATTAATTATTTAAATATTTAATATTTAAAAACCCAGATCTCCCCAAATAGTTCACGTCTCTCTAGTTTGGCCGATCACACATTATTAGAGGTGCTTAAGTTGCAGGTGATGTCAAGTGCAGTTTCTCTCTGGTATCAGTGGTAAGCACATTCAAGGTTAGGTGCAACTCATAGCTCCTTGGTTTGGTAAATGTTTACATGTCGGCTTATTTAATGTTTCTAATACGGCTCTTTTTATGATGTTGGGTTGCAGAAATAGCGTGAGAAGTTATTAAAGGTGAATGTATCTCGTTTTGTTCGGTAAAAAAAAAAATCAGCTCATATTTTCTCTTGAAGCATTTTTTGTCCTCTTGTTAGATGAGAAAAGATGGTGAAAGGGAGAAGCATGAACTGAGTTCTTACTCTACTCTAAGCATGTACTCCACAATCTGCATGGTTTTACTTGGACTTCACAATCACCCTGTGAAAGTGTTATTATTCTGATTGACAGATGAGGGTCAGCATGGGAAGGAACATGCCCAAGGTCACAGAGCTACTGAATGACAAAGCTGGGGTTTATCAGTATCTGCCTTAATCCAAAGCCCGTGAATGTCCAGGGAGAATGACTAAATAAAGATTCTGATTCTTAATGATATTGATCTAAATGTGATCTTTCTTAAGAAAGAAAAGATCTAATGATGACCGATTTCACATCTAAACCCCCAGTCTGGCTATATTTTCTATCCTTTAGACTATAAGATTATAGACTGTCCTTGAAGAGGAGGTAAAGCTGAACTTACCAATATGGTTCCCTTTGCCTGGCTCTGAAAGGTCCCTAAAGGTAGTTTGACATGGCAGCGTTCAGAGACAGCTGAACTCTTCCTCCTACACTCCTAACTCCCCTTCCGCTGTCTTCCTGTGTGGCCGAAGAATACTACTTCCTACCTACTGTCATCACAAGACAGCCCTGCTGCTCCAGATTCAGTTGGTTTTTGGAGAGGCACAGCAAGAACTTTTCATCACACTCATGTCTACCTAGTCTTACAGTTCCACAGTGTCTGATATCCATAACAGAAAAGAGCAAGTTGAATTAACGGAGTCCCAAAACCTACATGCATCTCAATACATACAATGCGACAAATTTCTTGTTGCTATTTTTTGGAGGATTCTTATTGGCTGTAATTATATTAGTCATTGACATCTTGCATTGTGATAACATCTTCCAAGGAATACATTTACAAATGATAGCTAAATATATTTTTACTCTTCCTGTTAGGTAAAAATAAATAAATGGATATGGAAGTATTTTTTACAAACTTTAAAAAAAAGTTTTTCATATTTATTTATTTCTTTATTTTTGTCACTGCGTTGGGTCTTAGTTGCAGCATGCGGGATCTTCGATAAGGCATACGGGATATTTTTTGTTGCGGTGCTCAGGCTTCTCTCTAGTTGTGGCATGCAGATTTTCTCTCTCTAGTTGTGGTGCACAGGCTCCAGGGCGCATGGGCTCTGTAGTTGTGGCACGCGGGTTCCAGAGCTCGTGGGCTCTGTAGTTTGCAGCACGCGGACTCTCGTTGAGGCACGTGAGCTCAGTAGTCATGGCACGTGTAAGCTTAGTTGCCCCACGGCATATGGGATCCCAGCTCCCCGACCATGGGTCGAACCCATGTCCCCTGCACTGGAAGGCGGATTCTTTACCACTGGACCACCAGGGAAGTCCCTTTACAAATGTTTTGACTTCCAATTTTCCAAAAATATTGTTTTCAATGGAAAATGATTTTGTGAAAGCGTATCTTTAACTTTTTCCTTCAGGATCATGAAAATCACTTATTCATGTATGGGCCATATTCTGACATATTTGTACAATGTCACTAATGGTTTTCTTCTTTGAGCGGCTTCTCCCCATCCCTTTCGATTGTGTGTGAGGAGGCCTCAGCTGAACAGGAATTTGTGGGAAGTGTTTTGGACTTAAGCCTTTTGCGATTGTATCCTGGTGTTATATGTGCCATCGAGGCAAGCATCACAGGATGAACCAGAGGGTGCCCAGCCAGTTTTGAAGAAATGAATCCTAACTTTGGATTCAGCAGTTAGTACAGCACCTTGATCCTTAAATCACATGCTCACCATAGTTAAAATAAAATTTAGAAAAAGAATGGAAGATAAGCTTTTCTTGCTCTCTTTGGGGGGGGAGGAAATAGTGGCCTTATGCCTTCAAAGATACCTTTTAAAACATTCCACCTTCTAAATAGAACCCCTCCTAAACATCATAGAAGCTGGAGAAAGTACTTATTCCCTTTCATAGTTGTTACAGCAAATATAAGGCTGGAATTAAGAGGAAGATAAGAACTTATTTTATAGAGTACCATGGTACTGAATCAACTGAAATAAAATTTTATGTGTTAGGTTATTCTACTGGCCCTGCATAATTTATGTATGTGGTGGAAGTTTTCATACAATATAGCATTCAGGTTGATTAAATATTTGGCCAAATCTTATATTTATGGATAGTTTGAAGTAATGAAGTTAACTAGAAGCTTGATCAGAAATATAAACCCATACACTGGCATCTATTCTATTCACATTTCATTACAGGAATTTTTCTGGAAGGATGGTCCACCATGAGTGCAAACAGGGCTTTTAGGAGTTCTTGAATTTTCAGAAATAAGAATATTCTACCTTGCAACACTAGAACGTCTGTGTGTGCTCTACTCAGAAATTAGGCGTAAGATGAACTCTAAAATATTAGACATGGAGGAAAGGGAGAAAAATAAAACTCCATGTGTTCAGAAACTGTCCACTTTGTATTGAAAATCCGAATGAAATAATCAGGCTCTCTGTAATCCACTGACATATATTTTTGATAGCTAGAATAGTTTGCCTGTGACAGCATCCTTATTATTTTTTTCCATACTTCTTAGAAATAGGAAACCCAAAATCTACAGTGCTCAGAAAACTATCAGGCAAAGCTGGGTTTCATCCTATTCTTCTAAAATGTGTAGCAATTCTCTCTTTGTGATGGAATCAAGCATCAAATATAGATATTTACTGTTCTAATACCACTTTCTCACTTAGGCAATTTATAGGAACCTGTACATTGAATCACTGGTTGTTGTATGCATTCCCACCATGTCTTCCTCCTATCAGTTTAGCAGTCTTACCATTTAATATGCACAGGAAGAGCAAGCAAATAGTCTTTTAAAATTGTGACACTTCCATGATAGAAAACACTTCTGTTAAACTCAGTTGAATAGTCTACTTTACCATATTGAAAAATTGTCAGTTGTAAACATCTCTGTCCTCCCAAATGATGCATAATTAAAATTCTTTAATTCTGACTTTGTTTTCCTGTATTAAAAATGAGAAGTGCCTTTAGATTTGCATAGAAACTTTAAACACTATCCTAATCAAATTATTCCATCAGACACTCTACCAGGAGTGTTTATTCTTGACAATAGATAAAAAGTAAAAGTTTGTGTGTGTGTGTTTTTAATCTGAAGTTAGACCAATAGGAAGATCATCAAACCAGGGATTAGTCCTAGCACTGCATCAAAATGCACATTTTATGTCTGTGTAATTAGGTTTTAATAAACATGTTTGATGGTTACTTAAAAAACATATTTTTCAGTGCAGAAATGGCATTGTATAAACTACTGTAAAAAGAGACTCTTGCAAGACTATTTGTTTTTTAATTACAGTCTGATGATGATAAGCATTTGTTATTTTCCCAAGTAAAGATTAATGTTATAAATCAATTTTCTAAATCTGAGGCTTAAATGCAATATGTTAGACACAACTCTGACTGTCTGTTATCATCAAGTCTGGCTTTTCTGGAATATTTGTCGTTGTGTGTAACCTTTTAATTGGGGCCACAGTTTTTAAAGTGCTTCCATGGTTTATGATGCTAGTGTTAGACTTAATGAGTCATTAGCCATTAACAAATTACTTCTGTGATTATTTTTCTGATTGCCAGTTAAGTTTTTATTTCATTCTTAGCCCTTTACATTTTTAGTTACAATCCATTTTTATTGGCAATTGAAAACCTAAACTATTTTAGCGAAAATATGACATCAAGATTCTTTTAGCTGTGTATGTTTATTAAAAGAAACTATACAGAATAGAAACTTGATATGGGCACAGTCACAACTGGAATCTTATGTTTGTTTTACCAAACAAGAGATTCCTTATTTCTATTTTGGAAAAACTGCAAATGAGTTTTGTTTCATCAGAATCTTATAAATTTACCATATTTTTAGTATTCATTATCTTCCTTTATACTTCTGTCTATACACATCATATTTTCCAAAAATGACTTTTTTAAAATAAATGATCTTTACAAGTTTAATAGTTCAAATTCTCTTATATCCACAATAAAATGTTGCAATGATCAGTGAGCCCCAAACAGTCTACTAGAAAAGATTACTTGTGTCAATCATTTGTGAATACAAAGCTTTCTGCATGGACTGGAACCAAATGGGCATTAAAATTTTCTGCCATAATGAAGCTTTAATAAGCCAGTGATATAAGGTTTTGCAGTAATAGATGGTGACCAACACGGAAATCAAGTTAGCAGACCTTAAACACAAATTATATTTATCCATATTGACAAATATAACCGCTTATTTTATGTGGCTGCAGTGCAATTATAGATCAACATTGTTCTTCCAAATATGTCAGTAGAGCCTTTGAATTCCGTTATGATTCTGATATTCCATATTATGGTGCATTCAAAAATTAAGTGCAGTATTCACAGTGCTTGTTTTTGGCTTAGAGGTGGGGTAGGGTAGTTCTTTTCCTCAAAATCTATTTGCAGTTAATTTGGTTTGGTTTTAATTTTTGTGTTTCGACTTAGAGAGAAAGATTCTTTCCCGATTGCGGGACTAAAGGAACACAGTGTAATATTTTCTAGTTAATCTGATCAGAATATGGGTCTAAGAATGACAGTACGTTCCATGGAGGGGAAGTTAGAGGAGTTGCCTTTACTCCCTGATCTGAAAAGAACCAGTCAGTGCCTTGGTATGCTATCACCAAGTATCACATGACCTGTCATGGAGGCAGGGAAGCAACACAAGGTGATTATAGCCATTTACAATCAAGTAGAAAGGGATTCTGCAGTAAAATTAAGAAACTACTAATTCTTTTTTCTTTTTTTTTTTTTTTTTTTTTTTGTGGTACACGGGCTTCTCACTGTTGTGGCCTCTCCCATTGCAGAGCACAGGCTCCGGACGCGCAGGCTCAGCGGCCATGGCTCACGGGCCCAGCCGCCCCGTGGCATGTGGGATTTTCCCGGAACTTGAAACGAACCTGTGTCCCCTGCATCAGCAGGCGGACTCTCAACCACTGCGCCACCAGGGAAGACCCCCCCCTTTTTTTTTTTTTTGGAAACTACTAATTCTTTTAAAATTTATAGAGGCCTAGCTAAGTAAGGAGGTCTATCTTCTGGAAAGGGGTTATCAGTTTGGTTGTGGAAATTTGATGAAAGAGCCACCATTGAATTGCCAAGGCATCTGTGTTCTTTTTCTGCTGTATCATTAGAAAGCTGAATGATTCTGAACAAGTGCTTTAGAATTGCTGGACTTTAATTTTTAGGGAAAGTGTTAAAAAATATATATATGAATCTATAAGACCTTGGCTTTTCTAGAGAGGATTCCTTCACTCAGAAAGCATGTAGTCCATATTATAAAGGTACTTCTACTTAACGGCATGGCCTTGTTTCCTAACTCTGCAAATTGGCAGTAGTTCTTCCTTGTTAAGTTATACAGATCAAGTCAGACTGGGATATTTGTCAGTTAGACTTGTAAGTACAGTCATAGTTCGTTGTCCTTTTGGGTATGAGCTAGCTAGCATCCTCTCCCATTAAATAGGGTTTTCCGAATGTTTGTAAAGAGGGAATGGATTTTTAGCTCTTTTCTAAAGAGGATAGATAGATGATACATAGATAAACAGATACATAGATAGATAAGAGCATGGTGGTGGGAACAAAGAAGTGAATTACTATAGTAACAAAACTCTAAGAATGAAAGTAATACAAGGTTCATTACTATAAGAATTCGAATTCAATCAGCTACACTGATTGATGCAGCCATCTCCAACAAAAAAAAATTTAGTTCTGAAGTGTACAGAATGTTAAATTTGATAAGATAATTGCAATTTTATGATTTCAAGATGGTTGCCACCTCTTCGAAGTGTCAAATAATTACCATACACATTCAACAGAACCGCATGAATGCTTCCTATGGCATTCCCACAGCTCTTGTTAGACACGCAGGTGTGTGGTGATAGACACACGACTGTGGTACCTATAACAGTGAAAAAGTCAAGAGAGATTTTATGTTAAAAATCTAGAGGAGGTAAAAAAATAATCTCCAATTCATAGCATTGCAGTACAGTGGAAAAAGAACTCGATTAAGTGTCAGGAGAGAGTAGATTGAGTCCCAGCAATGTGATACAAGGAAAATCACTTTCTTTCTCTGAACCTCAGTTTCAGGGAATCTTTTCCTTGACATGCAACTCCATTCCTGGCAAAGCAGGCTGGAGACCCCATTTGCTCATCCATCTTTTGTTCTTTAGACCTTGTGTGGTGTCTGGAAGTTGATGGTAATCAAGCCACAGAGTCGAGGTCTCCTATGCACTATTCTCCCTTTAATGTTCAGAGTCAAGACTTCCTGCATTTTCTTTTTCACTGAAGTTGTCCAGTGTAGAAATTCCAATTCCAGCTCTCTGTGGCCCTCAGCTGGGCATGTGGTTCTTTAAGGGAATTTGTAAAAGAGAAACTTAAAGGAAACATCTCAAAAGTTAAATCCCTGTAGGGTTTTCACCAAATTAACTCCCCCTTTTATACCTTGGATTGGAAATACGGACAGTGTTCTAAGTGTAAAGTAAAACACTGTTCTGAAGCCTTCTTTTACAAGCCTGCTACTTTTCTTGCTGCAATTATTTAATCTTGTTTTGACAGTGGACGGAACACAGAATTTGTTGGACTTTTACTTCAAATTAGCAGCTGTCTGGAGTAAAAATTTTTCATTACTCTCCATCATGCCTAAAATGGCCTGGTTTGCTTGACTGAGGATGTTATATTATCAGTTCAGGAACAGAAATGGTCTTGCCTTGGTTGCTTTAGAGTGATGGTCAAAGAAGATGGTGGTGGTGACGGAGAGGTGATGGTTTCCTCCCTCTCTGTCATATCTGTAACGTTCCATTTATCTTTCTATAAAGGCTTTATCTGAAGAAGAATTAAAAGTTTAAAAAAAACTTCATGCTAAACAGGCAGTTTAATTGGTTCTGCTATTTTTGGAAACTAGAAGATAAATGCTACGTGTGAAGTTAATAAACCATAATTGGAATTTGCTTAAGAGCATTCTTTCATTCCACATGGAGCCATCCACTGCAGGAAGCAATAGGACCTGCCTGGGATTCAGGAATATGTAAGCCCCTTTCCCAAGAACAGCCGTGACTTTCTCCGTGACCTTGAGGAATTTAATAACTTCTCTATGTCCCTGCTGGACAATAAACAAATTGGGGTGCGAATAGAAAAGCTAAAAACAGACACAGTAACAAAAAAACTGAATGCTTTTCAGTTCTTGCATGATAACACTATCATACGTGTGTTAACATTTACCAGTTTCCCACCTCTGTATAGTACTTTCTCCAAAAAAAAAAAGAAAGAAAGCTTAATATCTTTATGATTTTATGATGAATATTGAGCTGGGTACCTACTTAGACTTATTGTGAGTAGTAAGTGCCCTTTAGGTTTTGCATATTATATAGATGTGACTGTCCACCCTGCTGGAGCTATTTGTCAAATGTATATAATCATTCTCATTGTGTTATTGTTAATGAGATAAATAGATAGATGATAGATGTAATATATATCTATATCTGTATAGATATGTAGATATACAGTTGATCCTTCAACAATATAGGTTTGAACTGCACGGGGCCACTTATATGAGGATTTTTTTAAACATTTTTTTTATAATTCTATAAATGTTTTTTCTCTTCCTTATGATTTTCTTAATAGCATTTTCTTTTTCCTAGTTTATTATTTAAGAATGCAGTATATAATACATATGACATAAAAAATCTGTTAATCAACTGTTGAAGTTATCAGTAAGGCTTCTGGTCAACACTAGACTATTACTAGTTAAGGATTGGGGGATTCAAAAGTTATAAGCAGATTTTAACCTCTATCCCCCATGTTACTCTAGGGTCAACTGTAATCTCTGGGATTAAGAGATTCACTCCCCTCCTCATATATTTATGTGGGAGCAGGCCCTGGGCCATAGCAAATACTTGATGAACAGCAGCATATGGAAAGATAAAGAGCTTTGCAATGGACCTGGGTTCCAATTCCAATTCTCATCTTACTAACTGTGCAAGTATGAGCAGGTTCTCAAACTCTTTGATTCTCAGATTCCCATCGGTAAAATTATTTTTTTCTTAACAGCATTCATAAAGAATTACAGATTTCATTTAGCTTGAATATAAAGTGATCTCAGGAAAAAAAGCTGTCCCATTAGCCAAATGATGAAATTTTAAAAATAAAAACATTTTTGGCCAAGTTAATTGTGAAAACTTTTACAGGTAGATGAAATAGTTGTGTACACTTATAGTCTTTATTTAGTTATACAAAATTTTAACTGTACTGTATAGTCAAACTGTAACACAATATCCATGTGATAGTTTTAATTACACATTCATACTTAATATTAATGTCTTTGTTAACTAATGCAGGTTTTCAGAGCTCTCATCTTCACTTCATTCTGAGGGTTCTGGGATATAGCAATTCATTAATTCATGCATGTTATCAATTTTATTGCAAGCCACAAAAATCCATTACAACTCTTAGTTTTTTCATTAATTCCATAGGCAAATGTTTATGTCCATAGGAAGCAGTTACTACATGTTTTTTAAGAGAGATACATAAAAGATTTATCAACATGCTTATTTGCAGGCTGTAGAAATCCTGGAAAAATGATAAAATCTACATTATTTTTAAAGTTTCTCTCCCTTTTTTCAGTGATTACAGTGTAGTCAGTGGACCTCCAAAAGTTTGCAAACATAGCATCGTTTGAGATGCTAATGTATCTTCCGCAAGCATAGTATGTTGTGAAAGTAATGTAATTGATAGGACATACCATAAAATTATAAACACAAATATATGCAATACCTGCTTTCTAAGAGATATCTCTTTTGGTGGGCACTTATCTTAAACTTAGGTTTATATGGAAATATGTTTAATGCAAGTAAGATGACATAGTTAAAATTACTAAATAATATGTAGACTGCTAAAGAATCAGATACCTAGAATGTACCTAGAATAGCATTTCTCCAAATTTTAGTTGCAAGATCCCTCTACACACTTAAAAATGTTGACCCAAAGAAATTTTGTGTATGTATATTAAAATTACATCTATCAATATTTACTATATTAAAAATTAAAACTGAGAAATATTTAACATTTATTAATTTTAAAATAGCTATAATAAACTCATCACATGTTAATATAAAGAACATGCTTTATGAAAAATAAGTATATTTCAAAAATTTAGTAGAAGAATAACATTATTTTGTTCTTTCTAAATATCTTCAATCCTGACTTAGTACAGCTGGGCTCATTGCTTGAAACATATGAAGAAAATCTGGCCTCATGCAGATATTTAGATAGAAAATGAAAACTTTATTAGCCATTTCAGTTAATTATGGATAATCTTATTTGACTTTATTCAAAAACTCAACAAGTGGTAGTTTCTTAAATATTACTTACAGTGTGGGATCTTTTTGAAATCATATTAATAATTTTTTTTACTCTATTAAATTAAAATCCATTGACTTTCTTGAGCTTGGAATTGATCTTTTTTCTTATGCAATAACTTGTAACACCATGCCTTGGTCATTCAGAAAATATTGGTTCACTGAAATATGCAGATCTTCCACATATTGACACATCTCATTATAAAATGTCAAAAAATCACATTTGTAAATATCACCATCAGTCTCATCAGAAAAGTCTTGAAGTATTGGAAAGCTGAGTACTGAAACGCTCATGGTGTGGATTCATGTTTTGCACGAAATTAATTTCTGCTTGAAATCTTGCATTTTACCATTGGCAACAAATACTACTACAGTTGATTTCCTTAAAGTGACTAAGTCACTTCATGCATTTTTCAGAGAGCATCTGTTAAATACTGAAATCTGAATATCCATAAGTTGTTTTTCAGTAGTTATTTTAAGTAAAAACAATGTCCCATATGAAAAAAATAGTTCACCCATAACTCAAACAATCACATAAATACTTTTCCTCAGTCCAACTATTGGATATTTGTTTGCAACAGAAAATGCTTCGTGCATATTTACCATCTCATCACATAGAATATTTTTTAAAGGTACTCAAAGGTCAATATGTAATAAAATCAATAATTTTTACTGCTTCATCAAGAGCATTCTTGAGTGAAACTATCATTTTTTTCCCTGCAAGTAAATGATGATGAAAAATACAGTGACTGGTAGCACCATTTGGTGCCACTGCCTTGATTTATGCTAAGATACCACCAGTTTTAGCCTCCAGTGCTGTTGCACCATCTGTGAAAAAGAAAATAATGTGTAAACATTATTATGAAAATAGTTTTGAACTTGGAGACCTTCAGGGGTCTCAGACTACACTTGAAAAACCACTGACAGAAGAAATTAAATAAATGGTATTTATCTGTAATAATATTGATAGCTGACATCTTTTGTTTACATGTGGTTTCATATTACTGCATTGTTCAGTGTCGATATCCATGGAGTAATTTTGATTATTTAGTCATCTCCTGATTACCATTCTGTCCTGTTCATTCACCAGTTTTTCTCAAGGTGGTATCTATACTGGGCCTTCACGTCAAAAATGTTCATTTTGTGAGGCTCTATTAGGCTTATTGGTAAGATATTTGTATAAATACCATCTTGCCCAACCCCCCACCCCCCAAAGATAGGTTAGACGTATAGATGGCTAAGAAGGAAGGAAGGAAGAGAGGCAATAAGGAAGAAAAGCGGGGAGGAAGGAACCAAGGCAGTAATGAAGAAACAAATGAAGGGAAGACATGCAAGAAATAAAGAACTGAGACGCACACTTAAATGCTTTTCATCTGGGTTGACACTGAAGTTTGGTCAGGCAAGGTCTTTGAAATCACTGTTTGTTCAATTCAGTAGCTACTCTTAATCATTTTGCTGAATTAAACCCAAGTGTCATGTGTTATCCCATTAAATCTATTATTGTGTGCCCCCCAAATATGAAAACCAATATGAAGTTGCAATCTAAGGTTCTGGTGTGTTTTGGGAAGAACAAAACAAACAAGTATCAGTGACCATGTTTTTAAACATTCAGACTCATACTTTGGGGGAAGAACACTCTAAATGAAAACATAGCTTGTAAGAGCTGCTTCTGCTTCTTCGTCTTCTTTTGCATTTGTTTTTACATAGAAGAATGTTGCTGTGGTTAAACTCATTGTACTAACAACTGCCAATGTGTGCCTGTGACTGAACTCTAGGAGAAGGCTCTGCCAGGAAACTGTCTCCTAATGATATGATCTGCATATTTTAATGAGGCCGAAAATGTAGTTAACTGTATAGACTCTGTACTCTGCTCATTTTGGGGTTTTCAACATCCTTGTAGGTTGCACATTGTTTCCATTCATTAACATATGATAAGTGGAAATGGCTTTCATATCACCATCCATCAGCCCTATATGGCTTGACATTTTCAGAGTCCAGATGAAATACTAATAACCTGACTGTGCTTACTCTATTTTGTGCTTATTCTAATGATATCCATTCAATCAATGAGAGGATAGCATGGCCACTACATTTAATAGCACAGAAGCAACTTGTATCTATTTACAAAAAGTAAAGCTCTTCAAGGTATTAGGAGTAAACCTTTTTTTTTTTTTTTAAATTTTTTATTTTTTGCTTTATAACAAATTGAATCAGTTATACATATACATATGTTCCCGTATCCCCTCCCTTTTGCGTCTCCCTCCCACCCTCCCTATCCCACCCCTCCAGGCGGTCACAAAGCACCGAGCTGATCTCCCTGTGCTATGCGGCTGCTTCCCACTAGTTATCTACCTTACGTATGGTAGTGTATATATGTCCATGCTGCTCTTTCACTTTGTCACAGCTTACCCTTCCCCCTCCCCATATCCTCAAGTCCATTCTCTAGTAGGTCTGTGTCTTTATTCCTGTCTTACCCCTATGTTCTTCATGACATTTTTTTTCTTAAATTCCATATATATGTGTCAGCATACAGTATTTGTCTTTCTCTTTCTGACTTACTTCACTCTGTATGACAGACTCTAGGTCCATCCACCTCATTACAAATAGCTCAATTTCATTTCTTTTTATGGCTGAGTAATATTCCATTGTATATATGTGCCACATCTTCTTTACCCATTCATCCGATGATGGACACCTACGTTGTTTCCATCTCCAGGCTATTGTAAATAGGGCTGCTATGAACATTTTGGTACATGTCTCTTTTTGAATTATGGTTTTCTCAGGGTATATGCCCAGTAGTGGGATTGCTGGGTCATATGGTAGTTCTATTTGTAGTTTTTTAAGGAATCTCCATACCGTTCTCCATAGTGGCTGTACCAATTCACATTCCCACCAGCAGTGCAAGAGTGTTCCCTTTTTTCCACACCCTCTCCAGCATTTATTGTTTCTAGATTTTTTGATGATGGCCATTCTGACTGGTGTGAGATGATATCTCATTGTAGTTTTGATTTGCATTTCTCTAATGAGTAAAGATGTTGAGCATCCTTTCATGTGTTTGTTGGCAATCTGTATATCTTCTGTGGAGAAATGTCTGTTTAGGTCTTCTGCCCATTTTTGGATTGGGTTGTTTGTTTTTTTGTTATTGAGCTGCATGAGCTGCTTATAAATTTTGGAGATTAATCCTTTGTCAGTTGCTTCATTTGCAAATATTTTCTCCCATTCTGAGGGTTGTCTTTTGGTCTTGTTTATGGTTTCCTTTGCTGTGCAAAAGCTTTTAAGTTTCATTAGGTCCCATGTGTTTATTTTTGTCTTTATTTCCATTTCTCTAGGAGGTGGGTCAAAAAGGATCTTGCTGTGATTTATGTCATAGAGTGTTCTGCCTATGTTTTCCTCTAAGAGTTTGATAGTGTCTGGCCTTACATTTAGGTCTTTAATCCATTTTGAGCTTATTTTTGTGTATGGTGTTAGGGAGTGTTCTAATCTCATACTTTTACATGTACCTGTCCAGTTTTCCCAGCACCACTTATTGAAGAGGCTGTCTTTTCTCCACTGTACATTCCTGCCTCCTTTATCAAAGATAAGGTGACCATATGTCCGTGGGTTTATCTCTGGGCTTTCTATCCTGTTCCATTGATCTATCTTTCTGTTTTTGTGCCAGTACCATACTGTCTTGATTACTGTAGCTTTGTAGTATAGTCTGAAGTCAGGGAGCCTGATTCCTCCAGCTCCATTTTTCGTTCTCAAGATTGCTTTGGCTATTCGGGGTCTTTTGTGTTTCCATACAAATTGTGAAATTTTTTGTTCTAGTTCTGTGAAAAATGCCAGTGGTAGTTTGATAGGGATTGCATTGAATCTGTAGATTGCTTTGGGTAGTATAGTCATTTTCACAGTGTTGATTCTTCCAATCCAAGAACATGGTACATCTCTCCATCTATTTGTATCATCTTTAATTTCTTTCATCAGTGTCTTATAATTTTCTGCATACAGGTCTTTTGTCTCCTTAGGTAGGTTTATTCCTAGATATTTTATTCTTTTTGTTGCAATGGTAAATGGGAGTGTTTCCTTGATTTCACTTTCAGATTTTTCATCATTAGTGTATAGGAATGCCAGAGATTTCTGTGCATTAATTTTGTATCCTGCAACTTTACCAAATTCATTGATTAGCTCTAGTAGTTTTCTAGTAACATCTTTAGGATTCTCTATGTATAGTATCATGTCATCTGAAAACAGTGACAGCTTTACTTCTTCTTTTCCAATTTGGATTCCTTTTATTTCCTTTTCTTCTCTGATTGCTGTGGCTAAAACTTCCAAAACTATGTTGAATAAGAGTGGTGAGAGTGGGCAACCTTGTCTTGTTCCTGATCTTAGTGGAAATGGTTTCAGTTTTTCACCATTGAGGACGATGCTGGCTGTGGGTTTGTCATATATGGCCTTTATTATGTTGAGGAAAGTTCCCTCTATGCCTACTTTCTGCAGGGTTTTTATCATAAATGGGTGTTGAATTTTGTCGAAAGCTTTCTCTGCATCTATTGAGATGATCATATGGTTTTTCTCCTTCAATTTCTTAATATGGTGTATCACGTTGATTGATTTGCGTATATTGAAGAATCCTTGCATTCCTGGAATAAACCCCACTTGATCATGGTGTATGATCCTTTTAATGTGCTGTTGGATTCTGTTTGCTAGTATTTTGTTGAGGATTTTTGCATCTATGTTCATCAGTGATATTGGCCTGTAGTTTTCTTTCTTTGTGACATCCTTGTCTGGTTTTGGTATCAAAGTGATGGTGGCCTCGTAGAATGAGTTTGGGAGTGTTCCTCCCTCTGCTATATTTTGGAAGAGTTTGAGAAGGATAGGTGTTAGCTCTTCTCTAAATGCTTGATAGAATTCGCCTGTGAAGCCATCTGGTCCTGGGCTTTTGTTTGTTGGAAGATTTTTTATCACAGTTTCAATTTCAGTGCTTGTGATTGGTCTGTTCATATTTTCTATTTCTTCCTGATTCAGTCTTGGCAGGTTGTGCATTTCTAAGAATTTGTCCATTTCTTCCAGGTTGTCCATTTTATTGGCATAGAGTTGCTTGTAGTAATCTCTCATGATCTTTTGTATTTCTGCAGTGTCAGTTGTTACTTCTCCTTTTTCATTTCTAATTCTATTGATTTGAGTCTTCTCCCTTTTTTTCTTGATGAGTCTGGCTAATGGTTTATCAATTTTGTTTATCTTCTCAAAGAACCAGCTTTTAGTTTTATTGATCTTTGCTATCGTTTCCTTCCTTTCTTTTTCATTTATTTCTGATCTGATTTTTATGATTTCTTTCCTTCTGCTAACTTTGGGATGTTTTTGTTCTTCTTTCTCTAATTGCTTTAGGTGCAAGGTTAGGTTGTTTATTCGAGATGTTTCCTGTTTCTTAAGGTGGGATTGTATTGCTATAAACTTCCCTCTTAGAACTGCTTTTGCTGCATCCCATAGGTTTTGGGTCATCGTGTCTCCATTGTCATTTGTTTCTAGGTATTTTTTAATTTCCTCTTTGATTTCTTCAGTGATCACTTCGTTGTTAAGTAGTGTATTGTTTAGCCTCCATGTGTTTGTATTTTTTACAGCTCTTTTCCTGTAATTGATATCTAGTCTCATAGCATTGTGGTCGGAAAAGATACTTGATACAATTTCAGTTTTCTTAAATTTACCAAGGCTTGATTTGTGACCCAAGATATGATCTATCCTGGAGAATGTTCCATGAGCACTTGAGAAAAATGTGTATTCTGTTGTTTTTGGATGGAATGTCCTATAAATATCAATTAAGTCCATCTTGTTTAATGTGTCATTTAAAGCTTGTGTTCCCTTATTTATTTTCATTTTGGATGATCTGTCCATTGGTGAAAGTGGGGTGTTAAAGTCCCCTACTATGATTGTGTTACTGTCGATTTCTCCTTTTATGGCTGTTAGTATTTGCCTTATGTATTGAGGTGCTCCTATGTTGGGTGCATAAATATTTACAATTGTTATATCTTCTTCTTGGATCGATCCCTTGATCATTATGTAGTGTCCTTCTTTGTCTCTTCTAGTAGTCTTTATTTTAAAGTCTATTTTGTCTGATATGAGAATTGCTACTCCAGCTTTCTTTTGGTTTCCATTTGCATGGAATATCTTTTTCCATCCCCTTACTTTCAGTCTGTATGTGTCTCTAGGTCTGAAGTGGGTCTCTTGTAGACAGCATATATATGGGTCTTGTTTTTGTATCCATTCAGCCAATCTGTGTCTTTTGGTGGGAGCATTTAGTCCATTTACATTTAAGGTAATTATCGATATGTATGTTCCTATTCCCATTTTCTTAATTGTTTTGGGTTCGTTATTGTAGGTCTTTTCCTTCTGTTGTGTTTCTTGCCTAGAGAAGTTCCTTTAGCATTTGTTGTAAAGCTGGTTTGGTGATGCTGAACTCTCAGCTTTTGCTTGTCTGTAAACGTTTTAATTTCTCCATCAAATCTGAATGAGATCCTTGCTGGGTAGAGTAATCTTGGTTGCAGGTTTTTCTCCTTCATCACTTTAATTATGTCCTGCCACTCCCTTCTGGCTTGTAGAGTTTCTGCTGAGAGATCAGCTGTTATCCTGATGGGGGTTCCCTTGAGTGTTATTTGTTGTTTTTGCCTTGCTGCTTTTAATATGATTTCTTTGTGTTTAATTTTTGACAGTTTGATTAATATGTGTCTTGGCGTATTTCTTCTTGGATTTATTCTGTATGGGACTCTCTGTGCCTCCTGGACTTGATTAACTATTTCCTTTCCCATATTAGGGAAGTTTTCAACTATAATCTCTTCAAATATTTTCTCAGTCCCTTTCTTTTTCTCTTCTTCTTCTGGAACCCCTATAATTCGAATGTTGGTGCGTTTAATGTTGTCCCAGAGGTCTCTGAGACTGTCCTCTGTTCTTTTCATTCTTTTTTCTTTATTTTGCTCTGCAGCAGTTATTTCCACTATTTTATCTTCCACCTCACTTATCCGTTCTTCTGCCTCAGTTATTCTGCTATTGATCCCATCTAGAGTATTTTTTATTTCATTTATTGTGTTTTTAATCAATGCTTGATTCATCTTTAGTTCTTCTAGGTCCTTGTTAACTGTTTCTTGCATTTTGTCTATTCTATTTCCAAGATTTTGGATCTTGGAAACAGAATCTTGGATCATCTTTACCATCATTATTCTGAATTCTTTTTCAGGTAGACTGCCTATTACCTCTTCATTTGTTAGGTCTGGTGGGTTTTTATCTTGCTCCTTCTCCTGCTGTGTGTTTTTCTGTCTTCTCATTTTGCTTATGTTACTGTGTTTGGGGTCTCCTTTTTGCAGGCTGCAGGTTCGTAGTTCCCGTTGTTTTTGGTGTCTGTCCCCAGTGGCTAAGGTTGGTTCAGTGGGTTGTGTAGGCTTCCTGGTGGAGGGGACTCGTGCCTGTGTTCTGGTGGATGAGGCTGGATCTTGTCTTTCTGGTGGGCAGGTCCACGTCTGGTGGTGTGTTTTGGGGTGTCTGTGGACTTTTTATGATTTTAGGCCACCTCTCTGCTAATGGGTGGCGTTGTGTTCCTGTCTTGCTAGTTGTTTGGCATAGGGTGTCCAGCACTGTAGCTTGCTGGTCGTTGAGTGAAGCTGGGTGCTGGTTTTGAGATGGAGATCTCTGGAAGATTTTCGCCGTTTGATATTATGTGGAGCTGGGAGGTCTCTTGTGGACCAGTGTCCTGAAGTTGGCTCTCCCACCTCAGAGGCACAGCACTGACTCCTGGCTCCTCAATTTGGGATGATTTGTTGTCTGTTCATGTATTCCACAGATGCAGGGTACATCAAGTTGATTGTGGAGCTTTAATCCGCTGCTTCTGAGGCTGCTGGGAGAGGTTTCCCTTTCTCTTCTTTGTTCTCACAGCTCCTGGGTCTCAGCTTTGGATTTGGCCCCGCCTCTGCATGTAGGTCGCCGGAGGGCGTCTGTTCTTCGCTCAGACAGGACAGGGTTAAAGGAGCAGCCTCTTCGGGGACTCTGGCTCACTCAGGCCGGGCGGGAGGGAGGGGCACGGAGTGCGGGGCGAGCCTGCAGCGGCAGAGGCCGGCGTGACGTTGCACCAGCCCGAGGCGCGCCGTGCGTTCTCCCAGGGAAGCCGCCCTTGGATCCCGGGACCCCGGCAGTGGCGGGCTGCACAGGCTCCCGGAAGGGCGGTGTGGGCAGTGACCTGCGCTCTTACACAGGCTTCTTGGCGGCGGCAGCAGCAGCCCCAGCGTCCCACGCCCGTCACTGGGCTCCGCGCTTTCAGTCGCGACTCGCGCCCGTCTGTGGAGCCCCTTTAAGCAGCACTCTTAATCCCCTCTCCTCGCGCACCAGGAAACCAAGAGGGAAGAAAAAGTCTCTTGCCTCTTCGGCAGCTCCAGAGTTTTCCCGGACTCCCTCCCGGCTAGCTGTGGCACATTAGCCCCCTTCAGGCTGAGTTCTCGCCGCCAGCCCCAGTCCTCTCCCTGCGCTCTGACCGAAGCCCGAGCCTCAGCTTCCAGCGCCGCCCACCCCGGCGGGCGAGCAGACAAGCCTCTCGGGCTGGTGAGTGCCGCTCGGCACCGCTCCTCTGTGCGGGAATCTCTCTGCTTTGCCCTACCCAGGTATGTGGGGAGTTTCTTGCCTTTTGGGAGGTCTGGGGTCTTCTGCCGGCGTTCAGTAGGTGTTCTGTAGGAGTTGTTCCACGTGTAGCTGTATTTCTGGTGTATCCGTGGGGAGGAAGGTGATCTCCGCGTCTTACTCTTCCGCCATCTTACCCGGAAGTCTCAGGAGTAAACCTTTTTAAAAATGTTTTTACCTTCCTCTCACTTTTATGGTATGAGTTCTTGATTTTGTTTTTTGTTTCACTCCAACCTCAAATCCCTCACTCTCTTTCTCTCAGCCCTACCACCAGTGTTCATTGAGCACCTGTTATGAGCCAGGTGCTTTGTAATCACTTTATATTCATTATTTTATTTAATCTCTACAATATTACAAAATAAGCATGATTACTTATAACTACTTGTGTGTGTGTGTGTACACAGGTACACTTGTATATGTGTTGTGTATAATAGGGTGTACATATACTGGTACACGTGTGTATTTGTGTATATCAAATATGCAGGCAATTGACATGATGTGTATGTTGCTAAGTCTAATGTGGTAGATATAAGAGGAGACAAACTTGATGATATTGACTAAGCTTTCCAAGGACACACAGCTTCTAAGTTAGGCCTTGGATCAAACCCAGGTTCATCTAACCTCTGGGTTTATCATGGCTTCTCTCTTAGAATATTTGGAAATAAGACCTTTTGCTGTGTTTTATTCCACTCAACGCCAAATGATTTAATTAAATCACGTACAAAACAGGAAGAAATTTCTTCATATTTTATTTCTCTGAACACAATTAAATATAAAAGTATAATGTTTGGGGTTCTTCTATTCTAAACTAATAACAAAATTTCATGAGGAACAATCTTGAATAGATTAAGCCTTTGACTAAGAGTTGAAGAACTGGACTCATTTCCTTCCATATAATTTTGATGAAAATGGTTAGTAGGTCACTTTTTAGAAACAGCATCAAAGGATACGGTCAAAGTAGGTAAATTTCAATCATGAATAAATAATTTATGATTAAAAATATTATCACCCAGACAAAACATCTGAAAAGAAACAGATTACAGTATCCTAAAGGCAAAAGTGACTCTACCTGAACATAAATTTTTTGTTTTCATTTTTTAATGTTTTCTTGGCACCTTGGATTTTTTGGTATCACAACATTTATTACTCTGCCTGTGGCAGCCAATTTATCTGCATTTCCTAAGTATATTGTGGATTTTTTTTGAGGCTACCACTGCAAGTTGATTTTTTATTGTATATAGAATCCTTTGCCATAATTAGATCTCTAGGAAGTTTGTTAAAATGAATAAATTAAAAGACTTTTAACAACTCAAAAGAAAAAATGGAATCATGTGCCCAGGGAGTAGGCCATTTTAACACATTTTTACTGAGATGTAATTGACATGTAACATTATATTGCTTTCAGGTGTACAACATAATGCTTCGCTATTTATATACATTGCAAAATGATCACCACAATAGGTCTAGTTAACATCCATCACCATACATAGTTACAGAATTTTTTTCTTGTGATGAGAATGCTTAACATCTCCTCTCTTAACAACCTTTAAATATGCAACACAGTAGTAACTGTAGTCACCATGCTGTACATTATATCCCCATGACTTATTTCTTTTATAACTGGAAGTTTGGATCTTTTGATACCCTTCACCCATTTTGCCCACCCCATGCTCCCTGCCTCTGGCAACCAATAATCTGATCTATGAGCTAGGGGTTTGTTTGTTTTTTCTTTTTTTTTAAGATACCACATATAAGTGAGATTAAACTGTATTTGTCTTTCTCTCTGACTTATTTCACTTAGCATTATGCCCTCAAGTTCCATCCATGTTGTCAGAAATTACAAGATTTTCTTTCTTTATGGCTGAATAATATTCCTTCGTATACATATACCACATTTTCTTTATCTATTCGCCATCAATTTTAATACATTTTAACGCATGTATGGTTGGCCAGGTGATTTAAAATACAGATTTATGGACATACTGCATTCTGAATCAGTAGATCTGGGATAGGTCAAGGAATCTGAATTTTTTTCAAAAGTACCTTGGGCATTTCAGACCACACTTCAAGGAATGTAGTTACCTTAAACAATTTAAGAAGTGATTGAGAAAGGTCCTGATTTGTGACTGACTCGCAAATTTCCTTTCTCTGCTTTGCACATTTAAATCCCTGTTCCTAATAGAGAAGCTTCATATGGAACACTTAATCCAGTAGTCACTTGTACCTTCTTTTCCATCCCAACTTGAGGCTTTCCCTGGTTACCTCCCTTACCTGATCACTAACTTTCCCTTTCTCTCCATTGATGAGTGTAAAACATTCCCATGATATGAGTTATACAAATAGCTGCCTGGAATAAGCATTGATTACTTTTTATGATATTTTTATAAGAATGCACACCTTTTTACTAGATATGAAATTACTTTGCTGAAAAAAATTATATCTTATAAGGAGGTGAGTGGAAGAGGCAGACTATGTATGTAAATTATTAAAGAGGAAAATCTAGAAATATTATTCTTTGTAAATGGAAACCATACAATGTTTGCCTGAAACAACTTCTAAAACTCTAATTCTCCAAATTTAGTCCTCTTAGAAACACCTTGGACTCAGGAATCTGCATTTTAACAAGGAACCTAGATGATCCCAATGTATAGAGATGTTTCATGAGGAACTTTGCACTAAAGATATGGTGGAAGCAGATGGCTAATGTGTTTCAACACGCTTTTCATCTTTAAGCCTCATCAAGTATTTTCCTGCTCAAAACTCTAACACTTCCACATCTCGTTTGTGTTCTGCTAAGGCCTCAGGTAGCCAGTAAGGGAAGAAATAACATATGAACATATGAAGATAGGGGTATAGAACTTTAATAGATTTGGCAGCTTTATTTTTAACATTCTAAATATTTGATGTTATTTCTTAAAAGGTTAAGATAATGGATCTGTTTAGCATAATTCCTGACAATCTAGAATTCCCATAAAAAGTATCCAGAGGTCTGGAGGATGTAACATTGAGTTTAGCTCTCAAAACCTTGATTTTCTTTCTGATGCTGTAATCATTTCCTTCAGATTGTCTCTCACATGGTTTTCACTGTCTGGTTGTGTAGTTTCTTTACCCACAGAATTAATTCATAGATATACTAGAGACATCATTTTACTTACAGGTATTTTCATTTTTTTAGAAGGATATATTAATGTGTTCAGTGCTCTCAGAGATGGTTACTGGATGAAGTTTACAGGAGAGGCTTGCCTGCTTCTCGAGTAGGGATCAGCAAACTTCAACCCACAGACCCAGTGTAACCTGCTGCCTGTGATTGCCTGGTCCATTAGCTAAAAATAGATGTATCTTTTCTTTCTTGAACATTTTATTTTGAAAAAAAAATTCATTTTTTACCTTTGTGATGGTTTCGAATTCAAAAGCAGAATAATATTTTGGAACACCTGAAAATTATTTGAAATCCAAATGCTAGTGTCCTGTAAATAGAGTGTTATTGGCACACAGCCACACTCATTTGTGTATGTATGTGATTGCCTTCCTACCACAGAAGACACTGTTCTGTAGTTACAGCAGAGGCCATATGTGTCGCTCACTGCTGGGCACACTATAAATTGCAGCTGAAGCAGTCGCAACTCGACAGCGTTTCAAGAGCCCCATGTGTCACCTATCCGTGTGAAAAACCACTTTCAAAGATAAAATACGAAAAATCTCATTATAGATCAGTATTAACAGATGAGCATTTGCAGTAAATTTTGGTGATGGGGAATGCTCACTTTGAATCCCAATTAAGCAAAATGTGAGCACGCACATGAAAAGAATTTCAGCCTTTTCATTCGTATTACAAAAAGGAATACTCCATTTAGGATTATATTTTGAATTTTGTCAAAAAATGAGCGGACATTTGTTTTCTTTCTTGTTAGGTATCTACATAATATCCTCAATTTTACTGGTTGGTCGGCAAGTCTGAAATATGTACTGTTTGGTTCTATACAGAAAAAGTTTCCTGATCCCTGTTGTTAAATACTGAATGCACAAAAACCAAGATGCTTAGTTTGGTTATGGAAAATGTCTCATTGCGATAGAATTATCTTTCAAAAATATGATTTTCCCTGATTATGTAAGTAATACATGTTACCAATACAAAATTTGAAAAAAGGCTACAAGGTGTAAGTGAGACTCCACCCCCTTAATCTTTACCACCTGGACATGAATAAATCCTGCCAACATATCAATATATTTCGCTCTAGATCTTTTTTCAAATACTTTTATATATTTGAAAACTTACTATAAAAACAATATTCAGTATTACTTGAAACTTTATAAGTAGTTTCCCATACCATTTGCCAATCTTTTTAAATGTTATTTTTATGATTTAATATTATTTATTCATTTGGATGTGCCATAATCTGAGTTCTCCTTTAGTAAGATCGTTAAGATATTTGGTTTTAACTTTCTTCCCTTTTTAATAATTTTATGGTGAATAATTTAGTTGCTCAAATTGCAGATTATTTTATCAGAGATCTTCTTTTATTGAAATACAGTTGATTTACACTGTGGTGTTAGTTTCAAGAGTACTGCATAGTGGTTCAGTTATTTTTTTCTGATTATATTCCATTATAGGTTATAACAAGATGTTGAATATAATTACCTGTGCAATACAGTAAATCCTCGTTGCTTATCTATTTTATGTATAGTAGTTTGTATCTGTTAATCCCATACTCTCAATTTGTCCCTACTACCCTTCCTCTCATCTTTGGTAACGCATAAGTTTGGTTTCTGTGTCTGTGAGTCTGTTTCTGTTTCGCATATAGATTCATTTTTATTATTTTTTAGATTCCAGATATAAATGATATACAGTATTTGTCTTTCTCTGACTTATTTCACTAAGGTCCATCTCTAGGTCCATCCATGTTGCTGCAAATGGCAATATTTCATTCTCTTATATGGCTAAGTAGTATTCCATTGTATATATACAATACCACATGTTCTTAAGACAGTCATCTGTTGATGGGCCCTTGGGTTGTTTCCACGCCTTGGCTCTTATAAATAGTGCTGCTATGAAAATTGGGGTGCATGTATCTTTTCAAATTAGAGTTTTCATTTTTTCTAGGTATATACCCAGGAGTAGGATTGTTGGATCATAGGTTAGCTCAGTTTTTAGTTTTTTAAGGAACCTCCATACTGTTTCCCATAGTGGCTGCACCAATTTACATACCCACCAACTGTGTAGGAGGGTTCCCTTTTCTCCACACCCTCTCCAGCATTTATTATTTGTAGACATTTTGATGATGGCCGTTCTGACCAGTGTGAGGTGATACCTCATTGCGGTCTTGCTTTTGCATTTTTCTAATAATTAGTGATGTTGAGCATCTTTTCAGGAGCCTGTTGGCCATTTGTATGTCTTCTTTAGAAAAAATGTCTATTTCCAGAATATTTTTAGATGATATACTGCCTTCATTTATTTAATATAAAATTTATTTGAAGGATTTGGGTAATACACCTTAATTTTTATAAACACGCCCTATGGGCAAGTCAAGCTACCCATTAGTTGCTTGATAAAACAAAGGTTCCTTGATCCTATTAAAGCCTAATAGTAAAATGATAGTTAAGATAAAGGCTCTAGAACAAGCCAGGGTCCTTTAGATCCCAACTGGGTGACCTAAGTAAAGTAATTAAGCTCTGGAAATTGGAAATAACAGTGGAATTTATCTCATAGGGTAACTGTTTTCCCAGTTAAAGTAAAAGAGGTAGTATACATAAAGTGCTTAGATCAGTGTCTGGCAATCAGTAGGAGCTCAATATGTTAGCTGCGATATAATAAAATAGAAATATTCAGCCCTTTTCTCTCACTTAAATTGAGAAATACACACCTGACTTTTGAAAGGAAATCTTTCTTCTACTACATTAAATTCAGCTTCTTCCCCTCTTCTCACTGTCAGACTTTCAAAAGCTGCAGAAATGCCATTAATGATATTTATGTTGGTGAGCCAGTCACTTAATCTCTGTTGAATTCTACTTTGCCTCACCTTTATGGATTGTTGAGAGGATTAAATTAGATAATACTTGTAAAACACTTAGCCCAGCCCCTGTATGGAGTTAGCCCACCTGTACCGTGTCACATATGCCAATAATAACAAACATTTAAAGTCTATAATCAGACAAAAGATGCCTTCTTGCCCCAGTGGCCTTCCAGAAAGTTCCGTAATCCCCCTTGGTAGAGAGTAGAATCACAGAATTTTATTGGAGCAGTGATAGCCTCAGCTGCAAAATCAGATGAGTGGGCTCTGCAGACAAGGTGATTTAATTAGGGGTGTGTGTGTGTGTGTGTGTGTGTGTGTGTGTATGCGTGTGTGCGTGTGCTTACTTTTTAAGGAAGTAAAAAATGAATATAAATGGGTCAAATGGAAGACTTTTAAATTTCAGGCCCACAGCTGTTCCATGGCTCCTTTTGGCTTCTGATGTCAAGTTCCTCCTAATAAAATATTAAATGTTAATAAAAGAAATGTTAAAACCACTATTAGTTTTTGGTCAGGTTCCTTTTATACTTCTGTTTACTTCAGACAAGCTTGTGGGCACATTCTTTTTCTCCTGCTCAACTTGAAATGGTTACAAACAAATAACCTCTCTCAAAATCTTTAATCTCTCTGAAATTTGTTCTCCAGGAATATTAGCTCACCTTATTTTTTTAAGCAAAAAATAAAGTTCATTATAATTTGTTAATCTAACTCTGCTGCCAAGTTGGCTGTTTTATTTAACAATAAATTGAATACAAAAGCTCCCTAAGGCAGGAAGATAGAGTACCAAGCTCTGAAAGTTTGGCAGTTTAATTGACATTTCATAGTAGCCTCAGGCGGAAATTAATTTCAACGCTGGTTATGTACACATACTTTTGTTGTTGTATAGGTTAGTGCATGTGTACATACATATACATATATCTGTCTTGAGGGTTACACTACAAGTAAATTAAGTGTGATTTTGTTTGTTTTATATATAATCTTGCCTGTATCATAGAAAATTTCATGTTAGACTTGTGAAAGAAAAGTTACTCTTTAGTGATTTTTTCAGAATGTGTCTTTGGAAAGCTATGTATTTTTAAGTTAGGTGAACACCACTAGAAGACAAAAAAAAAAGTTTTACATCCTGTTATGGTTTGAATTGTGTCCCCTAAAATTCATAGGTTAAAGTCCTAACCCTCCTTACCTCAGAATGTGACCTCATTTGGAGATAGCCTCCTTAAAAAGTAATCACGTTAAAATAAGGTCATTTGGGTGGGACTGAATCCAAAACGACTGGTGTCCTTATAAAAAGGAGAAAGTTGAATACAGAGGCATGCTAGAGGAAAGATGATGTGAAAAGATTCAGGGAGAAGATGACCATCTGTAAGCCAATAAGAGAGGCCTGGAACAGATCCTTCCCTAAGCCCTCAGAACGAATGAACCCTATTAGAATCTTGATCTTGGACTTCTAGCCTCCAGAACCATTAGACAATAAATTTCCATGGTTAATCTCCAGTACTCTGTTACAACAGCCCAGCAGACTAGTACACATTCCCTTAAAGGCAGTATAATACCTTATAACAATAATCTACATTAAAAGAGACTAAAGAAAGTAGAACAAAAGAGAGAGTTTGATTATTCATATGTATTGAGGGACATTTGTAAAAAAAAAATCTAACATGTATGAGATTAGTCTTGAATCAATTCATGACACAGAGGCCCCACTCAAGAGTCCCAGTCCATCATTAACATCCATCAGAAAGTCTCATGCCTCACAAACTTCTTAAAATGGGAGATAGGATAGATAACTATGTATACATTAAATGGACCAACTTTTAAGAGAAAGATAAACAACTCTCAAACATGCTGTATTACACTGCATACATTCCATTGCATACATTCTAGTAAAAAGCAAAAATCTATTACCGGTATTCTGCGTGAGTACAGTGATATTCTGGAGCCTGGAATTCATAATTTTACTTTAGGCAGTTTAGGTCTCTTTACAATTTCTCCCCCAGGGTTGAGGTCTTCATCCAGCTGGTGGCCCTGTTAGGGAGTCCACTAAAGGATTATGAGGCTTTATAAGTCCTAATGTTGTTGGGACTGGTAATTCATGAGCAGTAGATGCAGAAGCCACAGGGAAAAGCTCAGAGCACCAGGAGAACTAAAGACAGGAAGGCAAGAGTCTCTGTGAGCCTTCAGATTAATCTTCCCAGGAAGGAGCGGAGACACTAATGCTTAATGAACATAAAAACAGACTACAGGGCTTCCCTGGTGGCGCAGTGGTTGAGAGTCCGCCTGCCGATGCAGGGGACACGGGTTCGTGCCCCGGTCTGGGAGGATCCCACGTGCCGCAGAGCGGCTGGGCCCGTGAGCCATGGTCACTGGGCCTGCGTGTCCGGAGCCTGTGCTCCGCAAGGGGAGAGGCCACAACAGTGAGAGGCCCACCTACAGCAAAAAAAAAAAAAACAGACTACAAAAAGCGGGAAGGAAAAAAACCACATTATAGCTTTTACTTATTTTGTTGGACTTTTATTTCCAAATCACACAATTGTCTGAGATGATTTAATGCACAATTACATTAAAAAAAATGAAATTAACATGTTTTTAAAAACAGAAAAGCAGCTGCTAAATAAAGCCATAACATCTTTCTCTGTGCTCCCAAGATAATGAAGCATATTTTTCATCTCTAACTGTGTTTCTGTATCATGAGGATGGAATTTGGGGCAGGAAGGGGGCATGGAAATAGACTTTCGTTACTACGAGGCTGCCTTGCAGCTCCCTGGGAAGTGGCTTTTGTCACTTCCAAAGTGCAGTTGCTGAACAACAGAACAGTAAGGCCTGTAAAGGACGGTGTCACTATGACACCGAAGACCTCAATGCTGGAACGAGTTACAGGGGCAAGAGCAGAGCAAATGGAGGGTGGCAGAGGGCACATATTTTGTATCTTGGTACCTACTGGGCTGCAAAATTCTGACTGTTGATTCAAGATGCTGCTTTCCTTTTGATGTAGGTATAGCCACCTTAATAATGATATATACTTGTGTACCTAGCCATATACACACGTATATGAAGCCTGATAGAGGCCTCTTCCTCCATGTATGTACACACACCAATGTTATACACAACACACATTTGTAAACACACAATCATATTCGAACTGTCTCCAGTGTCTAATTGAAATGCTTCCCCCCTCATTGATCCATAAAGTATCCTTAAAATTTCTGAGAAAAAAATAAAATCATGTCTTCTTTTCAGAATGATTTTTATGGCAGATGTGGTATAGTGTGGTGATAAATGAAAAGTAATGATTCTACTCAAAGGTTGAGTAACATAAACATATAAGAGTATCTGCCATATTCCAGAGCGGTGCTTGCGTTGGGGATAGAAATAAACTCATAGGATTTTGCTCCTGCCCTCTGAGAGCCCACAGTCTGTCTGATAGTTTTATTTTTTTTTTTTTTTTTTTTTTTTTTTTTTTTTATTTTTTTTTTTTTTGCAGTATGTGGGCCTCTCACTGTTGTGGCCTCTCCCATTGCGGAGCACAGGCTCCGGACGCACAGGCTCAGCAGCCATGGCTCACGGGCCTAGTTGCTCCGCGGCATGTGGGATCTTCCCGGACCGGGGCACGAACCCGTGTCCCCTGCATCGGCAGGCGGACTCTCAACCACTGCGCCACCAGGGAAGCCCTGATAGTTTTATTTTTGTTCCATTCCTTAAATAATATCTAACACAAGTTACTAGTGCATGGATGTATGTCCAGAGAATACATCACTAAAGGGAAGAATATAATTTAATGCTTTTCTCCCTCTGTCTCTCAACTACTGGATGGGATTTGGTTGAGGACCCTGTATAAGTTGGAAGTGACAACCCCACCCCCTGTGTGCTTTGCCCAGGCAAGATGAGCCTTATCAAAGGACCAAATCTGTGCCTGGTGTACACCTTTTTATATTATGCAAGATTTAAAATGGAGTGGGAGCAAAAAAAATCAAAAGAGCAATTATACTTCACATCTATGAATAAATTAATGAAATGTTTTATGTAAAAGTTCAGAAAAAATATACGTATGAAAATATCAAGAGATTGTTGTGCTATCTTAATGGGGAAGCAGAATAACTTACAAGTTAGATTGGACTTCTGATAGGATGACCTGAAGACATCTCATCTTACACAGTGCTATAGTGGAGGTTTGTGGAGATTTTTTTTTTTTTTTTTTTGAGTATTCAGGCCATGATCTAGTCTAATTCCAGTTATCTTTGGTTTGGGGCCTAGATATTAGTGTCACTTAAAAATGTTAGCTGTAAGAATCTTAGTTATTCAGGCTAATATTTGAATTTGCACAAACGTGGGGTGTTATCTGTGAGAAGAAAGCACCAGAGGAAACCAAAGGCCTTCAAGCTAAACCAGAACTAGACAGACTTGTGTGTATCTATGTTTGTGAATATATGTGCATGTGTGTTTGTGTGTTTGTAGGTGTGAGTGCATGTGATTGTGTGTATTTGTGTATGTATACATGTTTGTATATTTATACGCATGTGTGGATGTTTGTGTGAGTCATGTATGCATGTGATTGTGTTTATGCATGTGTTTTGTATGCCTCTGTGTGTGGTATGCATGTATGATTGTGAGCTCTGTGTCTGTGACTGTGGTTCGATGCCTTTTCAACTCTCATGCAGTATTTTTTTCTTCATTTATTCTTCTGATTAACTGTCTTAGTCCATTCGGGCTGCTGTAACAAAATGCCACAGACTGGGTAGCTTATGAATAACAGAAATTTACTGCACACAGTTCTGCGGGCTCTAAGTCTGAGATCAAACATGGGCCCTCTTCCAGTTGCAGACTTCTCACTGTATCCTCACATGGTGGAAGGGGCTGGGGATTGCTTTGGAGCCTCTTTTGTAGGAACTAATCCCATTTAAGAGGGTTCCACCCTCATAGCTTTAGCACCTCCCAAGGACCCCACTTACTAATACCATCTCCTTTGAGGGTTAGGATGTCAACGTATGAATTTTAGGGAGACAAAAACATTCAGATCATAGCATTAACTCAAGGAATTTCTGCTTTCACAAACCTCTTCTGTTACATCATTTGCCTAGTTAAGTACCAAATAAAGAACTATATTAAATATAAAATGGCAGATAAAAGTATAGGATGGTTCCTTAGCTGTGTTACTCTTGAAAATTTCAGGTGGGATACCTCCTGTAAGTCTGGGTTACTTATTTTGTGTTCGGCTGTTTTCCTCCACATCTCTTGCAACAATATATAATGCAAAATCTAAAGAAATGCTTGATGCCTTCTTAACATAATATTTTCTGGTCCTAAAATTTATAATCTGTAAAACTATTGTGAAAATATGTTGAAATATTTGAGAAGATGAAGATTGCATGAAACCCCACAGAATTCACAGATACTATTTGAATAGATAAACAGAATTGCACACACACCAACCTGAACTGAGTATTAGGTCACGTCCCTTCTTCCTGCTCCAGGAACTTTTCTCTCTCTTCTTTCATCATCAGTTCTCTTTCTTGGAGCTTAGCTGTAAGTATGAAACATGCTTTTATGTCGCATGTTATTTTTTCAAAATCTCTTCTTGATCCCACTTCCTCTGCTAGCAATGACCCTAAGTCTTCCCTTGTCTTAATAGGAAAATGCCTGGAAATCACTGTCAACACACTGTCCTCTCTCCCTCTCTTAAAAGACATTCTTTTCCACTGAAACTGACCTTGTAAAGATCATTAATGACCTCCATGTTGCTAAATCCAATTGTCCATTCTCAGTCTCATCTTACTGGACCTATAAGTATCATTTGATCCAACAGATCACTCCCTTCCCCTTGAAATATTCTGTTCCCTTGGCCTCCAGGATGGTTTTGCTCCTAACTCATTAACTGGTTTTTCTGAGTCTCCGTTGCGTTGCTTTTCTCTAACAAGAACAAGAGTTCGTTTTCTCTGACCTCTTAGTTTTGGAGTTTGCCGTGGCTTTACTCACTGGAACTTGCTTTTCACTACTTAATATCTCCCCTGCTTTGGTGATCTTACCCAGTCTTGTGTCTCTATTTGTGTGAGATCCAATGTTACATGAGATTTACTCTGAACTCCATACTAAAATATTCAATTGCTTACTTAATATTTGTACTTGAAAGTCTAATAAATATCCCACCCTTGACATGTTGAAATTGAATTCCTGGTCCTACCATCCAACTGGCCCTAGCTGCAGCCTTCCCCATCTCAGTCAGTGGCAACTCCATCCTTCTATTTTCTCAGGTCAAAATACTTAAAGGAGTTTTTGATTCATGTCACACCTCATTCCATATCCAGCCCTCTCAGTTATTATAATTTAGAAATATCTCCAGACTCTAACTACTGCTTACCACTTGCACTGCCATTACTCTGGTGTAAGCCACCATCATTGCACCCCTGCATCATTGCATTGGCCTGCTTTCACCCTTACCTCCTTCAATCTCCGTTCTCAAATGTGGCGGCCAGAATGATCTCTTTAAAAGGTAAATCAAGCCATGTCCCCCTTCATTTCAAATCCCTGCAATGGCTCTCCATGTCACTCAAAGGCCACGTTCTCACAAGGACCTATGCAGTCTACCCTGTGCTGAGCTTTTGCTACTCTTTCCCATTTCCTTTATACTCCAGTACACTAGCCTCCTTGCAGATCCTAGAAGTCTCCAGGCATGCCCTTCCCTCCAAGCCCAGGCACTTTCTAGTCTCTCCTTCTGGATTACTCTTCCCCTAGAAAGCCACAGCCTCACTCCCTCACTATCTTCAGGCGTTTTTCAAGTATCATTTTCTCAGAGACCTTTCCTGACCAACCCTTTTAAAATTCCAGCACTTCTCTATGGCATTCCCACACTCCCCATCTCCCAACCTGCTTTGTTTTTCTCTATGAAACTTATCACCTTCTAACATACTATTCAACATACTTGTTTACTGCTCTTATTGGCCTCTACACTATATGCTCCATTACGGCAGAGATTTTTGTGTATTTTGTTCATTGCTGTCCAAATCCCCCATGCCAAACACCATAGGTGCTTGATATATATATTCTTTTCAGAAATAAATAATAATATAATTGGCATGGTACTATATATATTACATGTTGATGTGATTTTTTCCCACTTAATATTACCCAAGAAAGCTCCGGTTTTGCTAGGTATTTTTATTTAGTACAGTATGATTTGTTTCAGGTACAATAGTATCCCATTTGTATTAATGTTCCATCATTTATGAGATCCCTATTACTGGATATGTACATAGCTTGAATTTTTAACTAATAGAAGGATATTACCTACATAAATATCCATCTGCATAAATATTTGTACATCCTTCAGATTATTTCCTAAGAATTATTTTTCTGGAAGAGGTAATTTGGACCAAAGTGTGAGCTGATTTTATGGGTTCAGATATGTTAACTGAATAAACCTCCAGAAAGCTGGCATTTACTCTTCCATCATAAGTTATAAGGATACCCTTTTCCAGCACAAGGAACCACACTTTTTATTGCTGCTAAAAAATCTTACCAACTTGATATGCAAAATGCATATGAATTTTAATTAACTTTTTATTTTGGAAGAATTTTAGATTTATGGAGGTCACAAAGATAGTATAGAGAATTTTCCCTAATGTTAACATCTTACATAATCTTTGTACATTTGCCAAAACTAAGAAATTAACATTGGTGTATTCCTATTAACTAACTCTGTCTGTTAATGTTTTGAGTTATTTGTTTTTACTGGGTTGAATCCTACCTTACCCATTTGTCATTTGTATGTCTTCTTTCATGAAATGTAATTGTATGTCATTTGCCAATTTTTTTAAGCGTATAATGTATTTTTGATGAATTAACATTGTCTGTTTTAGATATGGTAGACTAAGATCTATTGAAAGCAGTGATCATTTATACCTGCATGTCTCAAAATGTCATATTATCAGTAATTTCTCCAAAATTGGTAGATGTTTTATGACAAAGCGTTGCCTCATCCTAAGTATTTGGGAAACGCTAATATATAATATAGTGGAAGCATGGTTTTTTAACCAAGATTAAATAGATTCAAGTTATTTCTTGATTTATTAGTTAATGATTTATTAGTTAAATCTCTGTTACAAGTGACAAAAACTCTAACTCAACTTGCTTAAACACAAAAGGGTAGTGAATTGTATGATGTAATGATAAGTCCCAGGGTAAGGTAGCTAGATTCAGGAATCACATGTTGTCATTAGGACTTGGTGTCTCTCGATTTCTCAAGTCCACATTGACTCCCCTTGTCAGGATAGTAAGAGGGCCTCCAGCAAAAATCTCATGGATCACTTATTTGTTCCTAAACCAATCACAGTGACACGAGGAATAAGCTGTGCTCAGTGGCTTTTTCCAGGGGCAAGTGTCCACTCCTAGAGGTAGACAGAATCTCATGTACTGACATCAAAAGAATGCATATCCCTGAATTAAAATTGTGAACTCTTTCCTGGGGTGAGTATGAATGTCATGCAGTTAAACTAAATGTCTGCTGTTATTGGATTTCACACATGATCATTAAGAAGTCCACTTTAATTTCAGATGAGACCACTCAGTATCCCAAAACTGTCATGAGCATTGTTTTCAATTACCTGTGACATAAGTAGGATAAACTTTTTTTTTTTTTTTACCCCATTTTACCTATGGGGAAACTCAGCTCAATGATACGTAGTTAGTGGTGCTAAAAGCTGGCTCTTATTCCTTATTTACTGATCATTCTTTCCAACTGTAACTGCATTACTTAGAACCATTACTCGTAACCACACAGAAAATTTAACACTCAACCTCAGTTTTTACGGTGGTCCATCAGCTACTATGCCAGTTATTAATGCCTTTTGTTCACATGTTCTAATGACTCACTATCCATGGTACATTTCATGAACACATTTGAAAAATTTTGAGGCTTTCACCAAAAGGCTGTCAGCTGTTACCCCAGTGATCTACTGCTTAGATCTACTGTGAATTCCCTGGTCTTTCTTTTGTTTCGCTCGATACCTACACAGTTGTCGAGGATACCCAGCTCTCTACTCTCTTGTCTGAACAGTCCACAAGGTGTTTTATTAAAAGTCCCAATTAAATTCGTACAGTCATTCACCTGTACATTCATCTCTTTCTCACACACCCACACTCAACTAACTACCTGATCTAAAAAATACCAAGGGGTCAGGAGCCATCAAGAGAATGAACAAAGTACATGGGATCTTTGGGTATCACATAATAGCTATGGCAATGTTATCTCAAGTAATTGCTGCCCTAACAAAGCAGAACAAAGCCAGATTGAAAAGATGTAAATAGAGAGAGCGAGAGAGCAAGGGGATGATGGGCAATTTTTCAATTTTATGGCTATTGCATTATTAGTGTTTTAAAGACTAAAAGGGTGTTTTCAATGTAAAACTTATTGCTTGAGGTAGGGCAAGAGAGAAGGTGGTGAGATAGCAGAGAAGCCTTTAATTTATATCATCATAAAACTGTAGAAATCCTTGAAATTCAAATTGCATTATTTACTTTGTAAATGTCTATTTATATATAGTTAATTTTCAAATTATGAGGCAGTATGAGTAGTGGTTAAGAGCAGCTCAGTGCTCTGTGGTGACCTAGGTGGGTGGGATGGGGGTGTGGGAGGGAGGTCTGAGAGGGAGGGGATATGTGTATACATATAGCTGATTTACTTCGTTCTACAGCAGAAACTAACACAGCATTGTAAAGCAACTATACCCCAATAAAAAAAGAGCAGGTGTTTTAGAATCAGAGATGATGATGATGATGATGATGATCATTTCACTTACTACTTGAATGTCCTTGAAGAGTGCATAACCCTATTTGAGACACAGTTTCATGATCGAATTACTAAACTTACTAATTATAGCACCTACACTGTGATACCTTATAAGGATGCAATAAGATAATGCATGTAATGCGGTGACTACAGCCTCTCCACAAAGAATCAGTGTATTAGCTTTCTTTCAATAATGCATAATGTTATTAAGAAGGTTGTGAGCAAATCATCCCTTTTATTTTATCTTTAGGCTTTTGTAATTTTATAAAATTTATATGACTCTCTTTAATAATTTGTATAAAGCTTTGCATATTCTCCAGTAAGCTATCCCTGGTACTATGCAGAGGTAAAAAGCAGACAAAAAAAACAAGGATGCTTAGTCTCTGGAAGAGAAGGCTCATTGGTCATGATAAGGAAGAGGTTACACTTATCCTATATGGTCACAGGGAAAAGAAATAGATGTGTGAATAGAATGTTCAGGAAGACAGATTTTGGTTCACTGTAATATGATTTTGACTCACCTTAAAATTCAAAATTAACCTACAGTGCTAAAGTCTACTTCTAGAGAAAGTCAGCTCCTTTTCCCTAGAGAATTCCAAGTAGAAGCTGGGCAAAATCTTAGCCAGGAAATTATAGAGAAGATGCATTTGTGGAAGAGGGAGTGAGCATGGGTTAGGTGAGGTGGTGGATAGGAGCCCTTCCTGCTGTGGGATTCCATGATTCTGGTTTTAAATAAAAGTCAGATATTTTTGTTTTCGATAAATGTGTATTCATTGAATCACTCATTCAGGAAAACTTTATTGATACAACAAGAAATGTCATGGAACCTTGTTTATTAAGTGTATGTTGTGGAGTCCGATACGCCTGTGTTCAATCCTGGTCTTGGCATTGAATCTATTATGATTTGGGCAAATGACTTGGCATCTCTGAAGCCTTTATTTACTCATATTAAAATGAAAGTAATAGTGGGACTTTCCTGGTGGTCCAGTAACAGAGAATCCAGCTTACAATGCAGGGGATGTGGGTTGGATCCCTGATCAGGGAGCTAAGATGTCACATGCCACGGGGCAGCCAAGCCCGTGAGCCACAACTGCTGAGCTCGCGCACCTCAACTAGAGAGCCTGTGTGCCACAAACTGCAGAGCCCACATGCTCTGGAACCTGCGCACCACAACTACAGAGCCCGTGCACCCTGGAGCCTGCACGCCCCAACCAGAGAAGAGAAAACCCGCGTGCCACAACTAGAGAAGCCCGCGTGCCGCAACGAAAGATCCCTCCTGCTGTAACTAAGACCCAACACAGCCATAAATAAATAAATAAATAAATAAATAAATAAATCGATCAATCAATCAATCTATCTTTTTTAAAAAGTGGAAGTAATAGTTTTTACCTAAAAGGTTTCCTAGGAGTATCAAATAAAATATAGCACGTAATAACCTTAGCACAATTCCTGGTATCTATTATGCACTCAGTAAATGTTTGTCATTATTATTATTAATATTGAATAAATGAAAGTGCATTTATGTGTGCAGGATCAAAGGTGAATTACCTGCTATCTTTTTTTTTTTCTGCGTTGGGTCTTCATTGCTGCACGTGGGCTTTCTCCAGTTGTGGCGAGCAGGGGCTACTCTTCGTTGCAGTGCACGGACTCCTCATTGCGGTGGCTTCTCTTGTTGCAGAGCACGGGCTCTAGGCACATGGGTTTCAGTAGTTGCAGCACGCAGGCTCAGGAGTTGCAGCAGGTGGGCCCTAGAGTGCTCGGGCTTCAGTAGTTGTGGCACACGGGCTCAGTAGTTGTGGGTTGGAAGTATAGACTCCTGACATCAGGGAGTTGGTGTGCTATTACAGTGGACGAAGAATGTCAAGCTAATAAACCATATAAAATAGGGTGGAAGGCATGGAGAATGACATAGAGATAGCAGGTGTGGTCAGGACCTACCTGGCCGAGAAGGCAACAGGATCTGTTACTTGGGTGATGGAAGAGAGTTTAGAGGGAGGAAAGATGGCTACTAGATGGACTCATTAGGTAACCTTCATGGCAAAAAATGATATTAGAGTTCATTCCTAAAGGATGATTATAATTTCATGACTTATCCATTAGTTGATTCAATCAACTAGTACTTCATGTGTATGTGAGACTCATTATAATTAGTATTGGAAATTCAAGAGAATATTCTCCCATGGAGCATTAGATAAAAAATAGGCAGCTGTCTCTGAGATGCAAAAGAGCAACAATAGTACCAAAAGTAAGAAAGCACACTTCTTGCAGAAAATGTAACAATTAATTGGTGGGAGAAAAGGCTGGAAAAGTAAACTTAAGTTTTAAAGGTTTAGAGGATGTGGAACTTGATTCTTTAGATATTAACGAATTAAAATCTTTAGACAAGGAAGTAATGTGATCAAATGTTTTAAAAACCAACTCAGGGACAGTTAGGAAATGCTTTTCAATACTTATGTGACTTCTTTTTCATTCATTCATTCATACATTCATTAATTTAGCAAGTACTGACCCTATGTGTCCAGTCCAGGGCAAGAGGATTAGTAGGGGGTTTCCCTACTAATAAAGAGAATTACAGATACAAACAAGTATGAAACCGACATATTTGAAGCCAATACATGAAGAAGACTATAATTTCAAGTGAAATGAAGGTTTAAAGAAATAACTGTATATGTGTTTTCTCTATTCTTTGTTAGAAAAATAGAAGATTCTTTTAAAAATCCAATTATGCCATTTTTCTAACTGTCTACCTTAGCCTGTTATGAGCAAGACTTAAAGTTGGACTGAACAGATGACCCTAGATAAAAACGCTGGGATAATAAAAACCTAATATATTCAACCAATTGCAATAATTCATATTTTTAAGGTTTCATTTAGACTATTATGAATACTTTTAATATACAGTCTCTAAAATTTATGAACTGTAGTTAGATGACATTTTCAATCCACAAAAGCAAATGAATTTATTTAGAAGATATACAATCTTTCTAATGGTGGGACTTTTTCATATAAAGCTTTTATTTTAATAATTTAAAATGAACACCACACACACTTGTTGAGAAGCCCTCAAGGTCAGATTTTTCAAATGCCACCCTCAGTTTTGTAAGCTAATGCAAACTCATAGTTAAATAAACTGGTAAGTAATCATACTGCTTTCCTTTCAAGATCACAGAGTAATATAAAGTTTCCTCCATAAAATTAAATTTTTGCATTATTGAGAGTAGACAACCAGAATTGACATAAATATGGAGACAGAGTCAGCAATAGCAAAATGGGAGTTGTGCTTGAAAATACTTTGGCAATGCTTCTTCAGCCTACAATAGCAATCTTCCTTTAAAGCAGTCTTGGATCATAGGTTCACAAGGGTAGGACAGTAGTGGTTAGGTGTGTTGTATGACCCAGAAATGATTAGGGCAAGAACAATAATGCATGTTAAGGAAGTTCCCAAAATAACTGCTACCAATACTCTGTGGAGATGCCTTGGTTTCTGCCCTTCCTGGTCCAGATTGTTCCTCTCTTATGTGGATCCTTTCAGGTGTTCAGCATCCTTGCAATGAAACCCCTGTCTTGTTTAGGATAACTTAAATTAGTTTTTATTGTTTGCAACCTAAAAACAAAACAAAACAAAAAGAACTTAATCCTTACATTTCTTTTATAGTGAGAAGCAATAACCCTTTGAATTTTTAAAGTTAGCCTAAGCAAAAATTTTAAAATGGGGCCTAATCAAATTTAAAAGCTTTTGCACAGCAAAAGAAACCATTAACAAAATAAAAAGACCACCTATGGAATGAGGGAAAATATTTGCAAATGGTGTAACTGACAAGGGGTCAGTTTGTAAAATGTACAAACAGCTCATACAACTCAATATCAAAAATAAATAAGTAAAACTCAATCCAAAAACGGGAAGAAGTCCTAAATAGTTATTTTTCCAAAGAAGACATACAGATGGCTAACAGGCACGTGAAAAGATGCTCAACATGGCTAATTATTAGAGAAATGCAAATACAAACCACAATGAGGTATCACACAACCACCACACAGAAGTTGGAATGGCTATCATCAAAGTCTACAAATAATAAATGCTGGAAAGTGTGCAGAAAAAAAGGGAGCCCTCCTACACTGTTGGTGGGAATGTAAACTGATGCAACCACTATGGTGAACAGTATGGAGGTTCCTTAAAAATCTAAAAATAGAACTACAGTAGGATCCAGCAATCCCACTCCTGGATTTATATCCAGAAAAGATGAAAACTCTAATTTGAAAAGATACATGCACCGCAGTATTCATAGCAGCACTATTTACAATAGCCAAGACATGGAAACAACCCAAATGCCTGTCAACAGATGATTGGCTTAAGAAGATATGGTACATGTATACAATGGAATATTACTCAGCCATAAAAAAAGAATGAAATAATGCCATTTGCAGCAACATGGATGGACCTAAAGAATATTATAGTTGGTGAAGTAAGAGAGAGAAAGACAAATACTATATGATATCACTTATATGTGGCATCTAAAAAAATAATACAGTGAATGAATCTATATACAATTGAATCCATATATAAAAATCTATATATAAAACAGACTCACAGACATAGAAAACAAACTTCTGGTTACCAAAGTGGGGAGGGAGGGGAAAGAGTATTAGGAGTATGGGATTAAGAGATACACACTACTATACATAAAATAGATAAGCAACAAAGATTTACTCTATAGCACAGGGAATTATATTTGGTATCTCGTAATATAAGCTGCAAAAAAAAAAAGTGTGCTGAACACCTGAAACTAACAATATTTAAATCAACTATACTTCAATTAAGAATATAAATAGGGCTTCCCTGGTGGCGCAGTGGTTGAGAGTCCGCCTGCTGATGCAGGGGAAACGGGTTCGTGCCCCGGTCTGGGAAGATCCCACATGCCGCGGAGCGGCTGGGCCCATGAGCCATGGCCGCTGGGCCTGTGCGTCCGGAGCCTGTGCTCCGCAACGGGAGAGGCCACAACAGTGAGAGGCCCACATACCGCAAAAAAAAAAAAAAAAAAAAAGAATATAAATAAAGAAACAAAAATAAAGTTAGCCTAACATATAGTCAGTATAAACTGTTTTTCCGCTCAAGAAATAAGAAGCCATTGGTTGCAAACTGTTTCTTGTGACTTCAAAGCCAAGGTTCATTTTTCAGTGGTTTTAAAATTTTGCAGAATATTATATAGGTTCTCTCTTACTTTCCTCTACCCTGTACTACCCCAGAATAAAGAGAATTCCTAGTGCAAGCAAAGGAAATTCAGCCTTGCCACAAATACAGATGATCTTGAACTCTAAATCAATTGGAACGGATTTTAAAACACAACTAGGACAAGTCCTTTTAGAAATTAAGTTAGGGCAGACAAGAGTACTTCCAGAGTAACGCTGTGATCTTGATGTGATTGATTTCAGACTATTGCTTGAAATATTCACAAAATTCTCCTTCCTCTTTTAGCTCTGAACTGTTCAAGGGTATGTTTGTCAGCAACAGGGAGAAATGCCTGGTAGCTTTAGAAGATTGCCCTGTCTCTTTGTATTACTCCTTTCAACTCTGATGTTTACTTCAATGTTTAAAATGACACTGAGGGGATCTGTAGCTTCAGATGGATTTTGGTAAAGCTGAAACTTAATGTCACTGAGACCAAATCCTTTCCCGAACAACAGGCAGTTGTTAATCACTTCCTCTTTGTCCATTATACGTCTTCCCTTGTTTGTTGTTGTTGGTTTTTTCTTTAATGATACACATTAAAAATTAATGTCTGTGACAAGATTTTAGAAGAGTATCCACTTTTATTTTGTTAGCAGGTGTAATCCAAGAAGAATATCCTGCAGAAACCTCCATTACAATGCCCTTCCTGACAATTCAATTGTAAGATGCTATTACTACTTATTAATTGCTCGGGCTGCACTGTCATGGTTTATGATGTTAGCACAGACCCTGCATTGAGTTACATTCTTGTATTCAATTAGAGACTGTGTGTTATTGCACATATTAACGCTGTCGAACCACAGATGCTAGCCATCTGTAGGTTTGCTTTTTTTTCCCCCTTGTAGTCCTCAAAAATGGGGCCACTTAAATCAGTACTCCTAGAAAGACTTAAAAAATAAAATAGGCATATTGGCACATGAGTTGCAGGTTTAAAAACAAGGGCCGTGTAAAATTTAAATTTGAAAGACTCTATCAAAAGTATTTGCCTAATTAGAACTGGGCAGCAGCTTAATCCATCTTGGTGGTCACTTCCTGCTAAAGAGGCGTATGCTCCTCTGATTTCTGTTTTCTGGTTATGCCGGTTTCTCCTGTCAAAACACTGTTCTCTGGCTAAAGGAAGGACCAAGTTATAAGATCAGAGTGACCAAGTAGGATGCTACAATCAAAGGGGATAAAATGTATCCGGATGAGGAAAGATGCATGAGTGACAAACCAGTCCTAACAGGACATTTAGGAGAGAAGGAATCTGCCCCTCCCTTCCTTCTATCCTGGCACCTGATGAACTATTGATACTTGCCAATACAGAAGTATACCTCCCAATATAATTCACAGTGAAGTAGAAGCACATGAAAGATGCGTGGCCTGCAGCAGGGTCTAATTCCTTAGACTCTTTTCATGAATTATTCCAAATAGATGTTTTCCTACAAAATAGGTACGTACTAAGGTACCTCAGGAATGCCTTATATTTGTCAGACCATCATTTACCTTTGAGAAGTCCACATCCACCATGGTCACTTTTGTCACTTAACGTCAATGTGGATTGAAGCTTTCCTGCTTTTGCGCAATCATGGCCTCCTCTTTGAAAACGTGAGGCGTACACCCCATTGCTCTTGCCAAATGCCAGGTTAGGTAATTACATTCTGTTACCTAAAGACCCCCTGTAGTTTCAATTAGAAAAATCGTTTTACCTCACTCTTCTACCTGTGGTGGTGTATAAGGATAGGTACTGCACGGCTAAGCAGCAAACTTGTCTCACCCCCAAATAAGCTGTTCTTTATCATCATCTTTAATTAATATTTATTGGGTACCCACAGGGTGAATGGCTTGGGACAGGGCGACTTGGTAATTAAGTGTTCCTGAGTGCCAGTTGTCTGCTCTGAGAGTGAGTATGGAGGACCCAAGTTTGAACAGTCTATTCATTATCACAGAAATAGCATCCATCCTTGTGATACGGTGCTACCTTGCTCTCTTCTGATATCTGTCCATCTGGTACACCTCTAATCAAAAATGTCCTTCAGATCATTGGATCCTAACAGCTTCAGAATTATGTCAAGACGCTCTTTGTGGGAGCTGACCAGAGAGTGTGAGCTGGCCTTTCATATCTGACCAATTACAGATTACAAACCTCTGCTCTTCTGGGGGGCGTGGAGGGGGTGAGTTTGTTGTCCTAATGAGCAGCATGCTTTTAACGTTCAACATGACCTCTGTGTGTCTAGGATTACATTGTCATCTGTACCATCTGCTAGCCTTTTTTGCTATCTAGCTCTGTTCACTGGATGCAGAGGCTCTGGAAACTCTTAGAAAGCATCAGGTCTGATGCTTTTTTTCCAGTTTCTCCAGACGCTATCTTGATTTGTAGCCTGATTTTAGGTCTGTCTCTTGAATGACTTTGTATTTCAGTGACCACACTTAACTTTTGCCATGTTTCAACCACTTTGCTCACAAATTTGGAGATTTCAGGTTTTATAGCTTAACTTCTTAGTGAGTGTGACATGGCCGTGAGGAGTAAGCATTTCAGGGATTATCTTTTTCAACCAAAGAGGGTTCACTCTTATACTTGAGACATCAACCCTCTGGTCTAAAGGTTTCATACTACACAGCTGCACACTCATGCATCCTGACGCAGGCGCTGGGGAGGTGGAGAGAGGAAGCAAAGCACTTGCTCTTTGAAAGCTTCTACCCTAACACTAAGTAGACAACCCTGCACAGACGGCATCACACAGAGCCTTTGGGTTCTCTCAAGGATGATGGCAAAACATGAATTAAGAAAAACTATTACTTTTCATATTTTATTTTAAAAGTTTTATTCCAAATTTGACACTGTCTTATCACCTTGTCTCTTTGATTGCGGGAGAGGATGACCTGTGTGGGAGTGTCATTAGTGAGACAATGAAAATATTCTCTCTTTGGGGGATTATTTAAAAATGTATGATTGTTTATATTTTATTACAAAACCGAGGGCGAGAGCTTCATGTGCAATGGTTGTAAAAAAGATTTCGCTTAAAAAAAGTAAAACTGGGTCTAATGCAAAAACAAGCATTCTAAAGGGTATTAAAATGCACCGTAGCTTCCAAAATACATGTGCTTTCTCCCCTAGTTCAGCCAGTCATCTTTCCTTGCCTGTTTTCAACCTGCTTCCCCTTTCTGGCCCCTTCCACTGTGTCACCTGGAACCTTTTACTACTGCTAACAAGTGTCCTGTATCTTTAACGTTGTCCTAGGGGTGCCCTTCCCTGTCCCACCATCATATGGCTTTCACCACAGGTCCTTTATCAGGTCTCATTCCTCAGTTGCAAGCGACATAGACAACTCTGGGAAAATGAGCAAAAGAGGAATTTAGTGGAAGAATGTGGACACCCAGAGAATTGCTGGGCAGGCTAAAGAACCAAGTGCTAGAAATGGGCCTGGGGAATGTGTGCAAAAAATCCCTGTTTTAAAAATGCTTTCTGAAATATTTATAGATAACGTAATGATCTTTCTAGAATTTGCTTCAAGATTTTCCATTGTAGGGTGAGGGTAGATGGGGCTAAAGGAAACAAGAATCATCATGAGTTGATGAGTTCTGTAGCTGGATGATGGGTACGTGAGAGTTCATTTGCTGTGGGGCATGTTTGAAATTTCCATGAAAAAAAGTCAAAATGAAAAGATGGATCCAACGCTTCTGCTCCTGGGAGCTTCCCAATGACTTTGAACTGGTAGAGATGGGTGTTATGACTCTTCAGTGGATCTAAGTTGACCTCTAAGGAAGACACACTTAGTTCATAGTATTTGTCCTGCTCTGATCCAGTCAAGGGGTGTGTGTGTGTGTGTGTGTGTGCGCACGCACACACGTACGTGTGTGCACGCTCATGTATATGAATGTATGTCCTTTGAAATGAGTATGTATGTAAGTGTAGGAATATGTGTTTGAGTGTGTGTGTATGTAGGTATATAAGCGTGTGTGTTCTGTAAGGGGTGTGTGTGTGTGATAAGTCTGGCAGTGTTTGAGGTGTGAGAACAGAGGTGACAGGGTTGAAGTGCCTTGTCATCTGCAGCAGGTCTGTCCCATATTTAATTGGCAACTGTCCTGTTTAATAATCACTTCAGCCTTTGAGGTTTCTGTCCGGTGAACACTAAACCCAAAATATAAATGTCCTTTTCCCCCCATTGACTATTTTTTATTATTGATTTTTTAAGATATGATTTGTATGCTCTCAATCAATGCAATATAATGTAAAAAGATAATCTGCAATGTAGTGTGTTGTCAATAAATTTCCCATATTACGTCTCAAAAAATTTAAAAAAATAAAAAGAAATGGGCAGGAACCAAGGTGACCTGGATGGCTAAGAAGAAGGAAAGAGAGAAATTGTGAGCAGTTGAAGAACTGCCTGGTTAGGAGACAACAGGTAAAATGAGCACTTACCTTATTTTTGTGTCCATCACTGGGCTGAAGTCCCAATTCCAGGCAGGCAGTGTCTGGTGGAACTGGCCTGCTTTCCATGCCTGGTTTCTAGCTGTCTCTAGAAGATGAGTAGAAGATTCTGGGAGAAAATGGGATCCTCCTGGGGTGTGATGAGATGCAGTGGGTGTTTGACTAACCAGCATCAACAACTCTGAGTCTCGGGGAGAAGTTCCTCCAAGGGAAGACAGGTGTTTGGCTGAAGGAAAAATTACTGGGTGGCCCCAAATAATAAATGTCCCTCTCAGTGTTCTCCATGACTCACAGCTGCTCATTTTGTTCTTCAGCTTTAAAATCTCTAGTAGCTTTTGTTACTATATAATCATTTCCATACTCCTTTAATATGCTATCCAAGTGTGGACTTTTTTTTTTTTTTTTTTTTTTTTTTGCGGTACGCGGGCCTCTCACTGTTGTGGCCTCTCCCGTTGCGGAGCACAGGCTGCGGACGCGCAGGCTCAGCGGCCATGGCTCACGGGCCCAGCCGCTCCGCGGCATGTGGGATCTTCCCGGACCGGGGCACGAACCTGTGTCCCCTGCATCGGCAGGCGGACTCTCAACTACTGCACCACCAGGGAAGCCCGAGTGTGGACTTTTATAAACAGCCCCAATCTACCTTTCTTTTTTGCCTCTCTGGCCATTTTTGTCCATACCCAGGCTGTGGATACTAGTCATGCAAATCATTTATTTTTTAAACATGCTGCTTACTGTCATTTCTGGATGACTCGAGTCAAGCTTCTCTTTCTGCCTGAACCACCCTTCTTTTTCCCCTTTGCCTTGCTAATTCTTACTCATCCTTCTTGATCCAAATCACACGACCTGTGTTCCATTGCACTTACTTGGGAATCTCTGTGGGCTGGCCTTTTCAGTGTGGGTGCTCCCCCTGCTTCAGCCTAGAGAGTGAACTCCTTGCGGTCAGGGACCATGTTCCTCACCTCCATATATCTTCTCTGTGTGGCCACTGGCACCATGTGACCTGTACCAGGTGATCACCTATCATTGGATTTTCAGTGAGCATCTCATGCTATGTCTTCTTGTTCATGTCGATCATGGACTTTGTACAGGTGCATTCACAGAGTTGTCCTCATCCATACCTTATTAGTGGTCAGTGGCGTAAAGCTCAGTACATTCTCATATTTCATTTGATACTTCTTACTGACTTCTCCCTCCCCATCCCCATTCTCCAGATACTTCTTCCATCTCCTCATTCTTCCCAAATCTCTGCTGATTTTCACATCACCCACCCTACAGTTGAGACCAAGAGTGGGAGCTCTTTTGTTACCTTGAACTGGGTTGAGTCAGTGTGAGGACTTGTTAACTCAGTTGTTCCCTCTTCCTTGGTGAAGAGGATTTGGCCATTTGGGGTAGCTGGATTTCACCACACCCCCTAATTTATTTTGGTTTTGGGTGGCAGTGCTTAGAAATAAATATTTATTGAATGAATCAATTAATTATCACAGTAGAAGTACTGGGGAAAGAGGGGAAAAAATAGGTGAAATAGGAATATGTCAAGAGAAAGCTTGGTTTTTATTATTACTTGTGTAATAACTTGTGTAATAGCCCCTTAAAAGGAACTATTTTTCCAAACTTGATGTTTGACAAAGATAGCAGGGAACTTGGAAGCAAAACTTAAAAATTAAAAAAAAAAAAAAGTAGTAGGTCATGTTGCTTGCTCCAGATATTTTTGGCATGGCTAAGATGTGCTAGGAATATTTCATTTTTGATATAAACTCTGACCACTTTTCACTTGTAAATGACCAGAATGCATATATTTACCCAAGACAGGGTAGGGTTTGTGACCATGATATTGTGATGCACTGCGGCCATGTTAAGGATTCAGCAGACTTATTTGAGCCTAGTGTATCTACAGCCTCTGGTGGAAGAGCTTGAGTGACCTATTTCTTCTTTTTTGCTTAAGAATCAGGAGTCTAAGCAGTCAAATTGTGAATCAGGAGCTAATAGGTTGAATAGAAGCTAGAAAACAGCGTGCCACAGTTTAATGAAAGAAAAATGTGTTACATGCTCAAGATACAAATAAAATGCTACTTTCAGATTACAGTTTTTGCGATCTATTTATTTCCTTCATTTTCTCTAACTGCTATTTCACTCAACTACAACTTTTAATATTCACTGGACAAACAATACAGAAAAGCTTTCAAATCTTTGTTGAGCCCCTTCCGATGTATTTTATATTTCACTGTCTATAATGGAGTATTTAGTTATTATAGGACATTACATTTTGCATGGTTAAGTTATTTCTCTTCTTTTCAAGATGGCTAAGAATATCAGCCTAGAAAATCATGCTGGTTCAGTGGTTGACTTTAGTCAAAAATCACTGAATCCCATTGCGATCCAGTGTTTTACAAAGTGTGGTTCTTGGGTAATTGTATTGGCTTCAGGAGGGGATTTGCACTAAAAATGCACATTACTGAGTCACTCCTAAGACTAAATGCATCAAAATGTGTGCTGGTGAACAGAGATGGGGATTTTTAACAACCTTCTAGAAGAGCCTGTTCACACCAACTTTTGAGGCTTTGCTGGTTTCAGTATTAAAGGTAATAGCTGCACATAATTTATCAAAGAAGAAGCAGGTTTTTAAAATCACCAGTGTAACTTCAACCTCCTAATATTTTATATGAATTATATTTTATTTATTTTGTTAATTGTACTGCTTTACGGTTAAAACTTCACCCTTTTAAATTTTAATAAATCAATCCAAACAAATCTCTCCTTCCTAAATTTGGAGGTTCTGTTTTAGACTCATAATCAAATCCAGCTTTTACAGAGTTGGTCCCCAAACCTGTTCAGTCTTCTTTTATTTCAGCTGTGCCGTTTTGCTCTTCAAAGCCGTGCTGTGTCTTCTCTTGCTTCTTCAGATCAAATGTCCAGCTGTCTGATCAGTGCAGAGCAGTGAGCAACCCACCACCTCAACTTGTATCCCTTCCACTCCCTGGGTCAACCCTCATAAGTTGATTACGTTTTTGTGTAAGATATTTAAGACTCTGATCTTCATACATTCTTTTTTTTTAACGTCTTTATTGGAGTATAATTGCTTTACAATGGTGTGTTAGTTTCTGCTTTATAACAAAGTGAATCAGCTATACATATACTTATATCCCCATATCTCCTCCCTCTTGCGTCTCCCTCCCACCCTCCCTATCCCACCCCTCTAGGTGGTCACAAAGCACTGAGCTGATCTCCCTGTGCTATGCAGCTGCTTCCCACTAGCTATCTATTTTACATTTGGTAATATATATAAGTCCATGCCACTCTCTCTCACTTCGTCCCAGCTTACCCTTCCCCCTCCCCGTGTCCTCAAGTCCATTCTCTACATCTGCATCTTTATTTCTGTCCTGTCCCTAACACATATGTATGGAATCATACATTCTTCTAGGCAGGGCCCATAGCTAATTTAAGCTTAAAAATAATATTTGGGGGCTTCCCTGGTGGCGCAGTGGTTGAGAGTCCGCCTGCCAGTGCAGGGGACACGGGTTCGTGCCCTGGTCCGGGAAGATCCCACATGCCGCAGAGCGGCTAGGCCCGTGAGCCATGGCCGCTGAGCCTGCGCGTCCGGAGCCTGTGCTCCACAGCGGGAGAGGCCACAACAGTGAGAGGCCCGCGTACCGCAAAAAAATAAATAAATAAATAACATTTGGAAGTTTATATATTATTATCATTTACTAATCAAAGTAATACATTTTACTGTGGGATATTTGACAATACAGTAAACGACAAAGAGCTAAAAATAACTCAATACCCAACAATGCAAAATCTTTACTATTATTATATTTTTAAAACATTGAAAACACATAATGAAAACCTATTAAGAACATAGTCTTACAGAGTGAAGTAAGTCAGAAAGAGAAAAACAAATACTGTATGCTAACACATATATATGGAATCTTAAAAAAAAAAAAGGTCATGAAGAACCTAGGAGCAAGACGGGAATAAAGACGCAGACCTACTAGAGAATGGACTTGAGGACATGGGGAGGGGGAAGGGTAAGCTGGGACGAAGTGAGAGAGTGGCATGGACGTAAATACACCACCAAATGTAAAATAGATAGCTAGTGGGAAGCAGCCTCATAGCACAGGGAGATGAGGTCAGTGCTTTGTGACTACCTAGAGGGGTGGGATAGGGAGGGTGGGAGGGAGATGCTAGAGGGATGAGATATGGAGATATATGTATATGTATAGCTGATTCACTTTATTATAAAGCAGAAACTAACACACCATTGTAAAGCAATTATACTCCAATAAAGATGTTTAAAAAAAAAGAAAAAAGAACATAATGTGTATGCAGTTAAGAATAGATCATTGCCAGTGAGGTCGATTGCATGATTTGGTTTAGTGTTTGGGTTTATTTTGCTTTTCCTTTGCAAAGTTAATTTGGGAACATCTTTACAGAACTTAACTTTTGCTTGCCTAATGTGGAACAGATGCAGTTTCAGTCAAACGGAAGCAATACTTGAGCTCTTCTAATGAAAATTGTTAAAGTTTAGAGTATTCCTATTCTCTTATTAGGGTTATATTAGGCTACTAGCATTATTCATTATTTCTTTTTTTTTTTTTTTTAAATACATTTATTTATTTATTTATTTATTTATTTATGTATGTATGTATGTATGTATGGCTGTGTTGGGTCTTCGTTTCTGTGCGAGGGCTTTCTCTAGTTGCGGCGAGCGGGGGCCACTCTTCATCGCGGTGCGCGGGCCTCTCACTGTCGCGGCCCCTCCCGTTGCGGAGCACAGGCTCCAGACGCGCAGGCTCAGTAGTTGTGGCGCACGGGCTTAGTTGCTCCGCGGCATGTGGGATCTTCCCAGACCAGGGCCCGAACCCGTGTCCCCTGCATTGGCAGGGAGATTCTTAACCACTGTGCCACTAGGGAAGCCCCCATTATTTCTAAATAAAGTGAAATGTGGACCCCCCCATGCATGAAGATATTTATTACTTATTGATATTTAAAGGTTGTTAAATTAATCTTATTTAAATTACTCCTACTGCCAACCACTGTTACCATAATTTATTATATAATATTACTTTAGGGTTTTCTTTTACTTTAATATAGAACTTGGAAAAGCAATATATTGCCTGTAGATTTTTCCTACAGTTCATTGTAACTGTGACTAATTCATCACAGCTGTTGAGACATGCAAAATCTATAATACTTCACAATGTTGATTTTCTGTTTCTGTTTTCTAAGACTGGCACTTGATTTGAAACCATATAATGAAAAATTACATGCATCTCACTGGAAGAAATATTGCTTTGACCACTTGGAAGTAGGAAGACCAGGAAGAGTCTTGTGACTCTGTAGAGGAGGATTGTGTACATGAAAGTCTGATAACTTCACTGAACTTTGTTATGCCTGTCCTGAGTGTTGAGATTAGACCTGCCTTTAGTTGTTTCGTTTTGATCCAGAATTAACGTCTATTGTCATAGCATTCTCTCTTCTGTTATTGGCAAACCTCTGTTAGGTAGCTCAGAATTTCTTGCAAAATATAATTCCTCGTGGAATATCTAGAGACCCCTTATTCTCGTTGCGAGTCACCATGCCTCCTCCTTTTTCTGCTTTCCTTCTTTCCTCCTCTTCTCCTTTTTCCTAAAGGATCTTATACTACTTTTACTTGAGAAGCATTATACTACTTTTAGTTATCCCCATTCGAAGAGGCTGGGCAGAGGCAAAAATAGAAGTGGTGGCCTCCATCTTTCCTTTCCGCCTCTTAGCAGATCTTACACTGGGTTAAAGAGGAAAACAAATTAAGGGTAAAGTGAGGCTTTGCATTTATTGGTGAGGATGTATTGTATCTATTCTATTAACATGGATGATTGAATGCTGCCTCCGTATCGTTGTGTTTGATATTCAAGCTGATGCCATCATTTTCTTAGTGATGATTGAAAGCTGCCTCTGTATCATTATGTTTGATTTCAAACTGATGTTATCATTTTCTTGGTTTGCATGTAGAAAAGACTGATGAATTATTAGTTACATCAAATCTTTAACATGTGTAAATTAGTCAAGTACAAAATATGTTTATAAAATTCATGGTTATTATTCTACTGTTAGTATTATTTTTGAGGCTTCATGCAAGAGCAGAAGAATATGTAATGGTCTTACCTGCTACTTACTTATTCTAAGTTTAAATATATAAAGTACAGAGACCCTAGAAAAACAAACTGTGTATACAGATACAAGGAAAAGGATTGCTTTGTCAACCAAACTCTTGTTATTATATAAAGACTAATGGAAACACGAGAGGAGGTGAAAAATGCAGGTAAACTTGTTCTTTAAAATTGTCAGTTTGTATGGAGTCTGGATGTTTTGTAAAGTATATACAAAACAGGAGTGGTACAAACTAGGTGGCCATTCATTCATTCTTTCAAAAAATACTTATTTACTAAGAAATATAGCGAGCCATAAAATAGAAACAGGCTTTGTCTTCATGGAGTTAAGAGGAACAGACATGAGGTGAAAAACTACAAAAGATGTATAATCATTAGTTGTGATAGGTTCTATGAGAGGAAATTAAGGGGGTGATGAGAAAATATTAAAGGGGGCATAATCTTGGACAGGGGAAATCTGTTTTAGGGATTGATTTTTAAGCTCAGGCTTAAAATATGAGTAGGAATTGACCAAGGGACCTATGAAAAGAAAAGCATTTCAGACAGAAATATCAGCATGGCATGACGTTAAGAGTGTTCCATTTGTATGTATCACATGCTCCATCATGTGTTTTTAGAGTAGCATATAATGTTTCACATGGACTCTAGCAAAATTTTTTAGAATCCATGTAATACTGAATTGACTATTAGAGTAAAAACAATGAGATATGTGCAAGTAATTTCATGCAATTGGACTTATTCTTTCTACCTATTTACAAACCCCTTCATGATTCTTCTAAGAAGGTTCTTTGTATGACTTGGAGAGAATGGCTTTCACTACAGCTTACTTAGTGAAAATTGGTTTGCAGTCCAGGTTGGAATAAAAAGATCAGAAACCACATGTTGATACTGTTCAAAAAAGAAAAATAATTTGGTATCTTACTGTTACAAATACGTTGATGTCTGAAGTTCTATTTAAAGCTATTTTTAGTAAATAAGACTCAGCAATTGAGTCAGATTTGCTGACATAGAGGTTCATTGGGTATAATGACACTTAAGGGTTGCTTGACTTCTGGTCCATTTCCTGATGCCCAATCCCATTATTAAGGAAAGGGAGGGTAAAAAAGAAGGGTAACTCTTTGAAACTATCAACTTAACTGTTTTACTTTACTCAATTCTTGCTTGATTTCTAGTTGCAGGATATGAGTGATTGTTTTTACCATCATTCATAATTGGCACATAGAGGTATTTGCTGTATAGCATTTGAAGATATTTCTAGACATGAGTTTCTGGCTTTGAAAATTATCCATCATCTTGACTCTACTTTTTAAATGTGTCTAAATTAAATAAATCCAAATTAATTTGTTTGTGAATGTTCCATCCTCACTCACATAATTAGCCATCAGACTTAAACAACTTTTCTAGTGCAAAATGTCAGTTAATTATTAATACATATTATTAAAGCAAAACAAGTTGCTGGAAGCATTTTTGAATTTGTAATTGGATTTCTGTATGTTCTTCTTAAGTACAAGAAGTCAGCTATCAACTTTCCTAATGATAAACTAATTTTAATTTTGTTAAGTATGCCGTGCTCTCAGATGAACAGAATAGCATCTATCTCTTAAGAAATTAAAAGAAAATATTAATTCAATCTTATTATTAAACTGTATTGCTCCCAAGTACGTTTAGTTATTTAATTTTTTTTAGAGTAAGTTTCTCATAGGCTTTGTGATCTAGTATCAACTCGCCATATCACTCCTCATTAAAAATAGAATCTCATTTTTGATAGTAGTTTGTCCATATCAAAGATATAGTGTGTTCAATAAAATATTAAAAATGAAATATAATCCAACAAAGATACCTAAGAAATTTATGGCAGAGTATACACCATTTATATAAAATTACCAACCTCTATAAAAATTAGTGCATAGATTGCAGCAGTGCTCTCAGAAATACCTGTCACCACCACGTACCTTCAATTCAGGGTGGATGTAGCATCCCATACCCGGCCTGGGCCGAGTGACATCATGCAAATGGTGGCATTAGTGTCACGAGTAATAATGGCTTCCCCGTCAGCCCTGTCAAGCAATATCAGGTTGCTAGGCTCTAACTTTTGTCACAGAGCTCAAAGAAAATATAAAACAAGTACCAGGTTGCTGTGGATGGGTTAGCAAAGTAATTCACCAATAAATAATAATTACCCTAGGAGTGAATATGGAATCTGAATTTTTTAAAATGAAATCCATAAAGGTTCTTTCTCTGTAGATTTTATTTTTCTTTCTACTATAAAATTAGAACTTGTCACTTCACTATGGGGTTCTGACAGTTAAATAATAGTTTGCAAATGATTAGTGGAATGAGAAATTACTGCCCATAGGTAGAGCTCTGTTACTCAGCAGATAAAGATATGCAACTCGTTTACCAAGGAAACCCCACTGGACATGCTGGAAAGTGAAGGCAGAAGTAGTGTTTTCTGTTGTAAGTGCTCATTGCCAGTTTGTTAAACTTCCCTTAATTATCAGAATAATTTTCACTTGGAACTTAAAACCAACTGGGCCAAATATATTTCACTTAGGCATTTTCAACTTCGAAAGGGTGTGGGTGAATTACATTAAATGGCTCTCCACACCCCTTTACTCTCCTCCCTCACCCTTTCATGGAAAAGGGATCATGGTAATATCCAGCTATCTTTCTAGGACAGCTCCAAGTACAAAGAAAGGACAGTAGGCGTGGTGATTTTAATTATCCATGTAACTTAAACTATGTGCTGCAGTCCTGTGATTGAAACTCATTACTTTAACTTTATTGTTTAGTTATGAGAGTAAACCTCAGCTCAGTGAGATTATAAACCAGATCCTATGGCTCCATGCATTCACAGAATTTGAAGGAAAAAAAAAAAAACCCCAAAACCACAATCTGGACAACAGAGTACCTCAGTTGTCTTTCATATGTTATCACACCAAACATACCACCATGAGGCACTCACTGAAAGAACGGTTTTCCTTTTTTAAAATCTTTTCCTGGGCTTCCCTGGTGGCGCAGTGGTTGAGAGTCCACCTGCCAATGCAGGGGACACGGGTTCGTGCCCCGGTCCGGGAAGATCCCACATGCCGCGGAGCGGCTAGTCCCGTGAGCCATGGCCACTGAGCCTGCGCGTCCGGAGCCTGTGCTCTGCAACGGGAGAGGCCACAGCAGTGAGAGGCCCGTGTACCACAAAAAAAAAAACAACTCTTCTCCTGTGCAAGACAAATATGCCAGTGTTAGAAGCTATTTATTACAAATTCAAAAAACAAAATTGTAGTAGATGCTTCCTTTCACTTGGTCAATTTTACTGAACAAAGAGTGGTCTCATAACCCTCTCTCTCAAAATTAGAATCTCAAGCTCAATTTTTTCCCCCTAATATCTGATATATCTTTTAATATTTTAGGGTGTACTGTTTCTCACTGTGACAAATAAAGGTCATTTTTCTTGTCTCTATTTTTCTACCTCTGGATGTTATCCGTAACCGTCAGATAGTGTCAACTCCGTTGACTGTAGACTAATTGTCCTTAAATTAAATATATTAAAATTTCTAATTGTGGTGAGAAGCAATGCGGTATTTCCCCTTGAGTCATTGTTGAATCAGTTTCCTCACATGGGAGATTCATTTAGAGATAGTTTTACTTGGCTTAAAATAATTGAGGACATTCAGAATGCCAAAGTTATTGGAATAACTTGAAAAGTTGTATATTCTCTGCAGATTTATTTCAAGTACAAATTTTAAGGTTGATGCCTTTACTTGACACTTAATTAACACGTTTACTTTTGGTTGATTATTTCTCGGAATGATATTTCTTATCCCAATTGTGATATTTTGATTTGTAACAATTACATACTCTAGAATCTAATAATTTGGAATTTAATGGGTAATTGAAGCTCTTCGAGTTTTCTAACAGAGGTCATTATTATTAGTGATGCAGGTAATAAGAGTGAAAGTTTACTGAGCACTTAACATGTGCCAGGAACCGTGAATGCACCTCACAAGCATTGCCTCACATACTTTTAACAATATCACTATTAAATGAAGATATTCTTGTTATTTATTATCCCACTTTAGGCCTAGGGATGCTGAGTAACCCAATGTAGTTTAAAAACTATTAAGTGGCAGAGCCAGGAATGGACCTGTGTCTGTTTGACTCCCAAGCCCATCTGGTGTGGATATATAGAATGATAGAACAATGTATCACAGTTAGACCTAAAATACAAGTGAGGGTAACTGAAGAATGATATTTAACTCTCATATCTGGCTGCCTTTCTACTATCAACATATTTTTCACTAAATTATGTTAAGGTGTTTCATCCCAGCTTTATTTGGATATAACTGACGTATAACATTATGTAAATTTAAGGTGTACAGCATCTTGATTTAATACCCTTATATATTTCAAAATGATCACCACCATTGTGTTATCTAATGTCTGCAGCACATTGTCTAATCACTATTTCTTTTTTGTCATGAGAACGTTTAATATCTACTCTCTTAGCAACTTCCAGGTATATATCACAGTATTGTTAACTGCAATACTATGCTGTACATTCGATCCTTGCAACTTATTCATCTTATACCTGGAAGTTTGTACCCTTTGACCAACATCTGCCAGTTTCCCCCAACCTGTAGCCTCTGGTAACCAGCATTCTACTCTCTGTTCCTACGAGTTCAGCTTTTTTAGATTTCACATGTACGTGATATCACATAGTATTTGTCTTTCTAAGTCTGACTTACTTCGCTTAGCATAATGTCCTCAAGGTCCCCCCACGTTGTCACGAATGGCTGGATGTCCTTCTTTATCGTGAGTGAATAATATTCCATTTTATATATACACACCACATATTTATCCATTCCAAAGAAAGTTAATATGTCATATAAGTATGCGTACAGAGCCTAGCGTAGCATTCAGCACAAATGGGCTCTCCATAAATATTTGTTCAATTTAATTTAATTGATGTTTATTTTTTAAATGTACTAAAATATGAAATGCATTTGCTCAGTGTGGAATGTAGCTTTATTAATGCATGAATAATTAAACCTCTAAAGTTTTCAAGTTAATAGTGACTTTCTTTCTCTCCTGTCTTCTAAATGCAACAGTGTGCTTGCCAACATCTTCTCTAAGGCAATTTGCATGTGCCCTGTAATATGAATTTCCATAAAATAACGTCCATGACCAGGCCTGTGGCACCTTGTGATGCATCTAGGGAATTTCTAAGTTATATCAAAGAAAGCTATCACTAATTTGTAGAGCTCACATTATTCTCTTTGAAAATGCCATTGCTCCTGGAAGAACCCTTTCTATGAAAAGGGAAATGGATATAGAGGATTAGCATTTTATGTTTCACATTATAAAAATGTCTTAATAATTATTTTCCCAAACTGTAGTTATAGAAGAAAGTCAATACCTGATAAAAGAAAACAGATGAAAAGGAAAGGAAAGGAAAGAAAAAATGTTGACAGTGTAGCAGAGTTTGGTTTTGTTGTGGTGGTTATCTTTCTTTTGGACTGGGAAACTCCACTTGTGATTATATCTACATCACTTGAATTGTAATTGCAAACTGTCAATGTACTGTCCCATACATACATAATCTCATTATGTTTCCAAATACAAATATAAATTATTGCCTTTCTTCATCTCTCATTTTAAAATGAAATGGATTCCAAGTAAAGTGCTCTGTGGGACAGAATTAAAAAGAGAGAGAGAGAAATGGAGCTGGGGAACTAGGTGAGATCATGTTTGAACATGGCATTAACCTCCTCCTTGCTGCCATCCCTACTTTTTCCACATTTTGTTCTATGCCATGCATTCCACAGATATTTATTGAATATCTTCTGTGGATGAGGCACTGTGATAAGGGATTAGCATAAATTCCAAGATAAATAAGAACAGCCCTACATCCTAAACTAATCTGCAATCTAGTAGAGAAGAGATAAAGCACACCCAAAGACAATGTTGACTGTCCTCCAAGTTGGAGAGATAAAAGATTGTGGGAATTCAGAACAAAAAGAGATTATCTTGAATTTTAGAGAGGTCCACGGGGTAAGAAAAAAATTCAGTTAGAAAGTAAAATGTGAGCTGGCCTTGAGGAAAGAATAGAATTCAGCTACTGCCGAAGTCTGATGGAGATGCTGGGAAGGGTTGCACACTGGTTCTCTCCTCCTTCTCCCACTCTAGAATAAAAATAGCTTCCTTCTAACCACCTTTAAACACTGCTCACCCTTAATTCGTCTTTCCTACCAATTCCTACAGTAGATATGGAATTTGCATGCCTTTGTCATAAGAGGACTTCCCATAAAGGCAATCTTAAGGACTCTAGGTGAACTAGGTTAGGGGCAAAGAGGAATTTACTTCTCTTTGTTGACTCTCCGTTTCCTCCTCTATGAATAAGAGAAATGGACTTGAACTGGGATCACAAGTACCAGCTCCAATCCATTGGTTGTGACTGCCTGGTATTCCTGGTAGGCTGTGTTCTGAACACTAGCAGGCCAATCCTGAACAAAGCCGAAAGAATCTGGTGATCAAATAATTATGTCTGCCATTGGCATAGAATGCAGGAGTGATGTTACACTGGCCACATCTTTCCAGCCACAGAGTTAGTCATTTCAACTAAGCAGACATTCCACATTTGGGGGTTGCTAAATACCAAGGCATGCCTTTATTTCCAACCTTCTCCGTGAAAAGTGGGATTTGAGATAGACTTTCCCAATTTGTAGAGGCACTCCTAGGAAGTCATGATCAGGCTTTATAGGCAACACACCTGGATGTTAAAGCAAAGCTGAAATACCGAGCATTTGAGTCGTGTGATTTTCTGTTTCAGAGACAGTTTAAGCAGACAGGCAACCTCAGAATTTCCTAGGAAGTGGACTGGGAAGCTCTAGATTTGAAAGTAGTCGAATATCAGTTGGATTTGGTTATATAAACTCAAAAGATACCTTGAAGATATCAAAAGACATCTTGGGCGACTGGGTTATCTAGGTAATACAAGGAATGAGACATGATCCCTGGAAAGCACTTGAGAATGCACATAATTGGGCGTTTAAATGGCGGGCTGTATCCCATAAGAGATCTCTGATATAGACTGAGATATATTGGTTAATTGCTAAAATAACGTGGCAAGGCCCACACAGCTATTCTGGCAACTCTAAACCTTGCTTATTTAAATTATGAGTTTCATCAACATTGCTTCAAAATAGTTCATTTAAAATGATAACCCTCACACTGGATGCTGAGGCACAAGATGGTGCTTAATAAACTTAATCTTTATTTTATTTTATACAATCCCTACCCTTCCAGGGACACCTTGGAATCATTGGCTGTAATGAACTTATAGCATGAGCACTCTCCGTTCCTATAAATAAGCAGAAAGGAATAGACCTTTTGCATCTGTTTGTTTTCCTTTTACTGATGTTTCCTTTTACTGACGTTGCTTTGGCAGTATATTTAGCCTCCTAACTACACCTCTTAGGTTAAGAGAGGGCTAGGATTTATTACAAAATTATTTTTAAAATATAGTTTATCCATTGCCCTCCAGTGACACAAACGTCAGAATTACCTATGGAACTCCAGGAAAACCAACTTAATTCTTCCTGTGTCTGAGCCTTTGTGGTGTCTCTTTTTACGAAGTAGTTTTCTTGTGGGTTTTTTTCCCCTTTTACAGTTTTTAAATGGATAAGTTGTGGTATTGTATCTTATGGTGAAGCAAGGATGATGAGAGCCATCACAGAACACTGCTAGTTGTCAGTGCCCTTAAATTATCATTGATTCGTACACGAATAAAGAAGTGATAGGGGATTGGATTTCGAAAGAAAATGGGACTAGGTATGACTGGTTTGAAGGTATGATTTTTTGGTGGAAGGGTTGAAACACAAAGGTTCCCCCAAAGTTTCATTTTTCATAGACATGAGATAAAATCTGTAACTCATTCCACTGGGGTTTAAGCCATTTGTTGGCTTTAATTTAATTGGCTAGAAAGCAAGGAATAATGGTTTACTTTGAGCTGTCTTTTATCTTCCTTAGTAACATGTCACTTACATGACCCATGGATGCTGTGAGTGTTTTCAAAAGACCTCTTTAAAGTATGCCTGCACTTCTTTGGGCACTAAAATATGTTTTACTTGGAGATGCTCAGGGGCAATAAAGTACAGAGTGTCATTTTAATAACAGAGTAAAACTCAGTGAAAGGAAAGTAAACAGCAAAGATAGGCTGAAACTGGAGTGATGAGTGAAGCCTGCTTCCCGGAAGTGAACATGCTCAGAGTAGACAGAGGAATGCTTTCTGAGCTTGTTTGGTAGGAAATACTGTTGACTATGTAGATTCTCTGTGAAACCCCATTATACTTGTGCTGCTAAATGTTTGCTTTGGCATGTTGTGTTCTATCTTTGGTATCACATCATTCTCAGAATCTACCAGCACGGCCACTTCAGAGCAGGTGAGCTTGCCTGGATGAACTGAACACACATTTTGCATCTGCCCTAATGAAATGCACTTATTCATAGCCGTGGGGTAGTCAGTCATGTTCTGTGATTCCTCCAGATCCATTCAGCAGGAGCTTTCCTGTTTCTCAAAATATCTCACCCTAGACATGCAGGAGCCACTTCCGTGAGAGGAGAAGCAGTTTATCCTTTGCTGACTTCCTCTTGTTAGGCTGGCTCTTGAGTTGGCCTCCAGTCGTGGTCCTGCTGACTCAGGCTCTGCTCTCCTGGGTCTCACTGTGGTCAAATCAATGCCTTAGTTCTCTGGGAAGGAAGAATGATAAGGCATCTAAGTGCTGTCTGCTCTTCAGTCAACTGTTCTCTTAGCTGTTTCTTGAAACGTCCGGATTACCTGTTCTTTAGGTTGCAGTGCTATCTCATTTAGATTATGTCACTAGGAAGCATGCAGATGGAGACCTTCCTGCCCTCTTCAGCTCAGTGGCCCCATGACCTTGCATAGGACATTGCAGCTTACTGAATCTCAATATTCCCATATATTCATTCCAAAAGCTATCATTGACTAGCGATCCAAGTTTAGCAGGTATTATTCAAAGTCCTGAAGATACAATACAAACACATCATCCCTACCCTGCCCTCAAGGAAGCAACCATCTTATAGAGAAGATGGGAAAGTGAATAGTCAGTTAGGGCCACGGCCCCATCAGCTTCCTAGAGGAATTGTTAGGTGAATGAAACGATAAACGGGTCAGTGCTTCTTTTCTTCCCCATTTTATTGAGACATAATTGGCATACGTCACTGTATAAGTTTAAGGTGTACAGCATTATAGTTTGATTTACATATATTATGAAATATTATAGCAGTAGGTTTGGTTATAATCCATCATCTCATATAGATAAAACAAAAAGAAAAGAAAATGAATTATCCTTGCAATGAGAACTCTTAATGTTCCTCCCAGAGAAACACATAACAGTATCTTAAGGGTTTGAAATTTGGTTAGAAATACCAGGATTCCCATAAAAAATAAATAATGGCAATAGCCATTAAATAAGCAGTGACAAGTAATTGTTGGAAAACGAATGCTAGAGATATCCAGAGGAATGAGAGATCCCATCGGAAGTTTGTGGAAGGCTTCTTAGAGGAAGTGCAGGGCCTGAACGACTGACAGGTAGAACTTATACAGGTAACAAGCCAGGGGAAGGGCACTCCCTACAAAAGGGACAAGATGTGTAGAGCTGGAAATGGAAACAATTCATATGAGATGGTAAGGAAAACTCTCTGCTCGAGTAAGTTCTTAAAGGTAAATATTGAAAGTGAGAGTTATAAAGTTATTTTAGTTCTTCTTCCCAGGGTTCATGGTTCCTTTTTTTAAAAAATAAACTTATTTATTTATTTGTTTGTTTGTTTGTTTATTTATTTTTTACTGCATTGGGTCTTTGTTGCTGTGCGCGGGCTTTCTCTAGTTGTGACGAGCAGGGGCTACTCTTCATTGTGGTGCGTGGGCTTATTGCGGTGGCTTCACTTTGTTGCTGAGCACGGGCTCTAGACACGTGGGCTTCAGTAGTTGTGGTTCGCGGGCTCTAGAGCGCAGGCTCAGTAGCTGTGGCGCATGGGCTTAGTTGCTCCTCGGCATGTGGGATCTTCCTGGACCAGGGCTCGAACCCATGTACCCTGCATTGGCAGGCGGATTCTTAACCACTGTGCCACTAGGGAAGTCCATTCATCATTCCTTTTTAATCTGATAGATAACAGGTCATTGGCAAAGTGCATTTAAAGCACGAAAGTTAAACAACAGTCATATTCACTTCAGACTGCACTCTTATAAACAGAGTTGGCAAAGTTAACAATTTTTTGACTGTCTACAAGATGTAGACTACAAGTAAAGTATATGTGTAAGTCTCCATAACACCAATAGTAGGAAAGTAGCATCATTTATGTCACAGCCAATCTTATATGTTAAATACAGGATTGCTTTATTCATAGATTTGATACGATATTTAAATCAAGACACATAGTTTATAAACCATTTTGTAGATTGCCTTTTCATGTAGTCTTAATATTTTCTCAGAACTCTATATCATGCATAGACATTTAGTTCTCTATTCATGCAAATGAATCTTGATGGAATATTTCCAATGGCTGTGGAGCCAGCTACTATGCTAAGTTCTGGGGATACCAAGGGAGAAGTCTCTAGAGCTTTGCCTTCTAACAGCCTAAAGTTCATTGAAGAAGATAATAAGCAAAGCATAGGACAATTTTTAGTTTACTCTATAAATATGTGGGACAAGATTATTTCCAGTTTTCTTGTTAATTATGCTTATTTGGCCAAAGGAAATTTATTCATGTGCAAGTTCTTTCCTTTTGATGAACTCTCTAGTAATCTTTGTTCTGAAGTAGCTAAAATATTAGCCAAGGGGCACAATTCTTTTTTCAGAAATTTCTCTTGATAATGATTGTATACGAGTGTCAGAAAACATCAAAATGCTAATATTTGTAACTAAACTAGTGATATAAATTATACATAACCATCTCTAAAATTGGGGGAAATGTAGAGGAAAAATATTTAGGAAAACCAGATATGATCTAGGATTCTGAAAGAGAAACTAGATAAATTCATAGTTATTAGTGAAAGATATCAGCTACCTTAATATATAGTGTTTATTTCCTGACCTTTTAAGAGTTTGAAGATATGAAGCCTAGGTCTTTTCTTTCGCAATTCCACCAGGCACCTAAAACTCCAAGTGCATTTTCACTTACATGTCTTCCCTAGACATTTTAAAGAAAAACAAAAGGGAGGAAAGTTAGGTTTCACAAAAGATCTCTAAATATTGCCTAATTAAAGACATGGATAATTATTCTTTGATTCCATAATCATGAGCCTTTTCCCATCTCCAGTAGCACCTCTGCATCTAGAAGAATTGTGGCTTTTGCTTATGGTCTTGACTAGTAAATGTGGTGATTAAGATACTTTCTTTGTATATTTGCACATACACAAAGACATGGGTGTCCTTTCAAATTATACCCACCTTCTCCTTAGGCTAATGCTATATTAAATTGCATTGAAATGCAATTTAACTATATGCAACTCTAACTATAATGACTTTCCACATCCCATTTACCTGTTGATTATTGACGAATGCTTCCTGAGTTGCGTTCTTGCTATTTTGTCTTTAAAACTACTTTCAGGGTTTTAGCATCACATTCAAGAGGCCAGTCAGAGTTCTGTGCTTGCGGCTTCATTAAAATTCTGTCCTACACATCATCTGACTCTCACTTTATAATCTATCAGAACACCTGTTTTCTTTACAGTTGCCACGAGGCAGCTCAAAACACTGTGGTATTTAGCATTAATAATGAGCACAAGATATGTATTTTTGACACTTTAAATTTTCTTTAGAAAACTGCACAGAAAAAAGCCAAGTTTGAATGAATTATCTTAACTTTTGCAATTTCATAACATGAATTTTAACCAACTTTAAAAAAAAATGTGTACCAGAAAGTGCCTTCTCTCTTTGTCACTGGGCATTCCGTTGACTAACTAGGAAAGGATGTAGAGGGACATAACTTTAAAATGTCACTGCATAAACTAATAGTGATACAGAAAGTATTTTAATAAGAGTCTGTGCGTTATTACTTTCCCTATTTACATACCAGTCTCACAGACAGTTCATTGTAATTCTCACTCCAAGAGGAAGTTGAGAAGCTTAATGTCACTGTTAATATCTAGATATGTTTATAATTTGGTGACTAAAGTAAGTGATGGGATATGTCTGTGTATGTATGTATGTGTGTATATATATGTGTATGTATATATGTATACAAACTTATAAACATACATCACTTTTGTGTGTGTGTATGTATATATACACACAAAAGGAAATATATATATGTAAAAGAATATATATATATTCTTCTAAGTTCAGGCATTTAGGATATTATTGTTAAATGATCCTCAATATAATTGTACCTATTTGAAATACTTCAAGGGAGGGGTAGGGAGATGATGGTCTCAGAAGGGTGAAGGTCTGTCACTATATTATGTAAATGAAGAAATGTCTCCTAGTACTTATGAACTGCTGTAGTTTTAAGTACTAATAGAGGACATACTGCAAGTTGATTATTGTAATCCTACAGTGTTATCTCATCAGTGAGCGGATTAAGGGAGCTCTCTCTGCTGAGGGGTCTGAATAAGCATTTTCATTTACTCCCTGCTGGGTCATTGACAAATGGAGGTTTTATATGGGAACATTTAAAAGCATATACAGTAAACAAACCTATAGTTTCTTGCCTAGCTCGAGGTCTTTACTGGATCTGTGCTGTTTTGGAGAGAAGGATGCCATCCCACCTAACATAGCAGTCAACTGATTTCTGTCCTGTCCCCCAAAGAGAATATTGTGTACAGGTGGTGGGGGAGGGTAGAAGGGATAGACAGGGAGAGAGCTGGGTCTGTCCTATGAAAAAATATCTAGTAGTTTAAATTCATTTCTCCTCCTTCTCTTTCCCTTGGTTCAAATCCAGACACTCAGTAATAACATTCACTTTCTGTCTAATGACCCTATCACAGGTGCCAATAAAGCTAACATCCAAAACTTGGATTTTCCTCTACCTTGACCAAAATCAAAACCTGTCTTTTATGTCACCCCCTCAGGGTCCCAAGAAACCACTAACTATTCATTTTGATGATAAGATTGGAGAAAATATGTAACATCTAAAAGTAGATGAATGTATTATTATTAGGTGGAATCATGTGAAATTGTCATTTTCATAGGACAAAAAAAGTTGAATGTTGGTCATTTCCTATAGCTCAGTTTGTAATTTTCAGATGTGTGTGGGTTAACTGGGGTAAATAACATCTGATGACCATGTGAGTATTCATACACTCTCCACAATACTGCCTATATGTGCCAACACTTGTTATATATTCTTTTTTTTTAATTTATTTTACTATTCATTTATTTTTGGCTGAGTTGGCTCTTCGTTCCTGCGCGCGGGCTTTCTCTAGTTGTGACGAGCGGGGGCTACTCTTCATTGCGGTGCACGGGCTTCTCATTGTGGTGGCTTCTCTTGTTGCAGAGCACAGGCTCTAGGTGTGCAGGCTTCAGCAGTTGTGGCATGCGGGCTCAGTAGTTGTGGCTCACAGGCTCTAGAGCACAGACTCAGTAGTTGTGGCGCATGGACTTTGTTGCTCCGCGGCATGTGGGATCTTCCCGGACCAGGGCTCGAACCTGTGTCCCCTGCATTGGCAGGTGGATTCTTAACCACTGCACCACCAAGGAAGTCCCTATATTCTATCTTTTAAGCCGCTAATAATCTGATTACCAACATGAAAATTAAGATGAAGTAATCAACCCAGGGTCACATAGTGACAGTAGAAGGACCAGATCAGAGCTAGACTAAAATTTTTATGACTTTAAAGCCCATGTTCATTTTATGTTGTCTCCAAAAGAATACAAGTGATTGAATGTTGAGCCTGATTCAGAAGGGGGCGGTGGTAGAAACCAATGGGAAGATGGGAAAAGAGAGGATTCTTGGACCTTGAGAATCATACATGTAGCCTGTACCTAGGCTGTCTGTGTTTAGGTTCAGCCTTGGGGAAGAGAAGAGGTATAAGCTACTATGGTGGCTTACTTCTTGTATGGTTTGTGCAGCATTACCTCCGTAGAGAATGTGGAAAGAAAAAAGCTTTACTTAGCCGACACCCTTTCCTCTTTCAGTGCAGGGTTCAAATCCTTAATGCTTTCCCCTCCACTGTAGGCCACTCTATGTTCCCTGTTCTGATAGGGAACAGCCATGCATTTAATTCTATTGTGTCCTTTGTGGTTCTCCCACGGCCTCTCTGCTTTAATATTATCCCCCTATCCAGGTTAGAACCTCTTCCAAGGCAGAAACACTGTCTTATTTTTATTTCACATTTTCTAAAGGGTTTGTCCCAATGCTGGACATATAACAGGTCACTGAATACATGCTGACTGCTTGATCAGTTAAGGTACTTGATTCTAAGTTTTACTCCCAGATCTACCATTGATCCGTTTATAGAACAGGAATACCAGTGGGCACTAACATTAACATCAGAAGTTCTTTCTAAGACATTGAATCATTCAAACAAGAACACCACTGTCTATGCCAAAACAATACGTTTTCTTGAATAAGGATTCTAGGTGTCCAATATACATTTATTACATGTTAGAGCCAATGGCTCAACAGCTAAAATTGTTATATTACTTTCAAAGTAAGGAAAAAATTCAGTGTGTCCAGATTTCACTGTTTCATCTCATTTACCTCTAAGTAAGCATGGAATTATAGTTCACTAAGAGAAGACAGTGAAGAATCTAAAATATGTAACCAATTCATCTAGATGTCTAAATAGTTTGAATTTATTATTTCTTAGAAATGGGTTTTGACCTATAATTCATAATCAAATGGTGATTGTTTTTTTAAAACACACACATCTATACACACATAATTAGTTTAGATTTAGATAGGGACTCCAAGAAACATGTCAAATTAAACTTTCAGTTTAATGTTAGTTTTAGCTTTAATATGATATTTGCAAGATGCATCATTTAAGGTGTGTTAACTGAGTACTTTAAGACACCTAAAAGAACATAAAAAACATTCTAAAACCAAAGAATCATGCTAAAGAGTGTTGAAAATTAGAACCTTGATTCACCATTTGTCAGCATAGACTAAATGGAGCCTAAACATTTAACTGAAGTTAAAATTCGAGTTAATGATACCAGATATTTAATCAACCAGTGCCCTAAAATGCCCAGCAAGGAGCAGTTGGGGAAGTGCACATTTGAGCTTTAAAGTATTTTTGCATTCTCTGTAGCCAGTATGCCAATATGTGTCTGTGTTAGATTAGGTCTTATTGTGCAATGTATATCAAGATGCCTACTCTTTAGATGCCCATATAACCTCAAACAAAGTGGTTATGAAACAGCAGGATCTCTGCGGGAAGCAAAGAGATATCTCAAATAGTACATAATCAAACCTGGAAAATGGTATAACGTCATCAGATGAATGGTGAAGCTTATGTAATGTTTTTAGTTAATCTCTTGCTTGCCAGAAACAGACTCCTTCATGTTCCTTCCGTAAGGAGTGGGAAGGTGGGATTTTGTATGAGAGTAATAATATGGAATGTTGTCCCATTATGTCTATAGAAGATGAAGAATGAGAGCTATCCTGGACATGGGTAGACTTTTCTAGCCAGATTGTTCTAGGTACAAAAAGGTGCCAAAGACCTCTGCAGATTAGAGTTCAAGGTTCATCATTTAGTGCTCTGTCTATGGTATTTGTGGCTTGGCTCCTGTGTGTGTGTTCTTCTCTCTAATCTTTGCTATCATTTACTCTATCTTTTCTCTACATCACGGCATTGCTTACTCACTGTTCCTGCTTCCCCATAACTCTGCCTCCATAGGGCCTATGATGGCCTATCGGACTTATCTCCCAATTTCAACTCTCACCTTCAGCTCTCATTCTTAACTACTTAATTCTTTCTTAGTATTAATTCAAATTCCTAAATAATGGCTCAGTTCAGTTTTTTTTTGGTTGGTTGGCTTTTGGTGCCAGATCATGTTTGCTATAACAGCCTATAAGTCAGAGCTTGCCTCTAATGAATTAGCCAAGATTTGGTGAGATGGAGATGACAGAAAGGTCAGATGCCAATAACATGGTCATTTGGAGCTGACCATTCTGGCAGGGCTATGGCTGTGGTTGCCATTGCAGAGGGTGATATAGGCTATCATGTGTCACTTTGGACAGGTCTCAGAAATAAACAACAGCCAGGCTGTTCATAGTCAGAGATAGAGGTTGTCAAAATGAACTTTTAGTATCTCAGATTAATTGGATTAAGCCAAACCCATTCCTTGAGCCAGTAAAAAGCAAGTATATCGCTAATCAAATGTTTGATTTTTTTTTTCCTTGAGAGGGCCAGTTGGGTGGATTTCTAACACCTTTGCTTACTAGAAGAGAGATCTATAAATGAAGTACAAATTTTGAATGCCCATTGAGTTTGAATGAACAGGCTGTGGCATGGCTAGAGCGAGACATGATACAAGCCCCTGGATTAATTTAGGGACTCTGCAGAAACATTCATCCTGTATGCTTTACATTGGGCGTGGGTGAGGCGAGCTTATCGTTGTGGATGGTAGGTTCTTGGCACAGCCAAATATTGACATAATATTTTAATATGCCTTCTTACTGGTTGCAGAAATCCTTATTATTTCATGAATTAGTTCCAGCAATGCAGAGACCCCCATGTATTTTTAGGGAGTTCTGGGATCAGCATTGAAGAAAATGTTGCCGTTGTGTTGGAGTGTAAAATTTATGCAGAGTAGAGTCCAAATGTGACTTGGCCACCTGAGGCTTAAAAAGGTCCAAAAGTTAGCTAATGCAACACTATAACCATCAGTTCTCGCCTTATTGGGGCATCTTTGATCGCTCTAAAAAAATTACCTTTAGAAAAGATTTAATTAAAAGTTCTACTCTCTCTTTTTTCATATGCCAAAAAGAACATCGGTGTACAATGTTAATTTATAGTATCATGTAAGTGCTGAACTCTCTCTGTTAACCCTCAATTTGTATAGCACAATCATGTTTTTCAGGTTTTCTTAAGACCTGACAGATCTTTCTAATAAATTGATATATTCTCTTGCATTCTCTCCTCCCTTTAGAAAGTTACCAATTGAGTTGTTCCTGTCCAATTTATTTTAAGATCCCTACTCTTTAGTGTATTAATTACTGCTTATATCATGACAAGGCCTTTTTTTAGTTAAACATGATGTGATTTAAATGTTCTGGACAAATTAGTTTGCTTAGAAAAAGTCCCATTTGGACATGGACTTAAAACATTCCCTTTGATAGACTGAGGGCATGTCTACACTTACCTTTGAACAAAAGTGGCATTCTGTTAAGCTAAATGGATCTCACAGTCAACCTTATTTCAATGATCAAAAGCTAATAGTTAGGACTTGAAAGAGTTAGGTCATAAAAGGGGACTGGGAGGTAAAATGATCAATGAACCAAGAGTTAGAAGGTCTAAGCCGAACTCTGCCCTAATTATCTGTGTGACCTTGGGCCCCTCGTTTTCTCTCTGGGTCTAGTTTTCCCATTTGAAAAAATGAGGGTTATGGAGTATTCACTCTCTAAGGGTCATTTGCCTATATTATGTATTTCATACCTGAAGGGAAATACATTCATCCTGGCATTTTATAAAGTTAGAATATAAAAATATAAATCTATCTAAAAACCATAACTTTTATATTAAGATACCAAGTATCCTGGCAGAGAACAATAATGAGTGAATCTCAACTAGATCCATTCTAAGGGATAACACCTGGATTTGTACAGTACCTTGCCCTGGGAGACAGGAGCTGTTACTTCTATGGTCTCCTTTGTCCATTTTACCCTCCCGCCCCCGCCCCCCCCACCCCGCCCCCCAGCAAAAAGCCTCTGTCCTAATAAAAATATCCCGTGTAGATGCAAGGGCATCTATGTGCAAGAGGTAGTATACTAGATTCCTAGGGCTGCCATAACAAAATGCCACAAACTGGGTGGCTTAAAACAACAGAAATTTATTCACTCACAGTTCTGAAAGCCAAGAGTCCAAAACAAGGTGTCTACAGGGCTGCACTCTCTCTGGAGGCTCTGTGGGAGGATCTGTTCCTGACTTCTTTCAGCTAGAGGTGTTAATTGATAGTATCTGTTACTGACAGATAGAGGCTGTCAGCAGCCCTTGGAGGCTGCCAGCATCCCTTGGCTTGCAGTCACATCCCCCTCTTCTCCCTCTTCACATCACTTTCTCTGTGTGTCTGTCTCTCTGTCTGCTTCTCTCCTATAAGAATACACGTGAGGTCATTGAGGGCCCAGCCAGATAATCCAGGATAAATTCCTCCCCTCAAGATCACCATTAATCACATCTTTTGCCATATAAGGCAATATTCAGTCTTTTTCTGTATAAAGCAGTATTTGCAGGTTCCGGGAATTAGGACACTGACATATTTCTGGGGGCCACCATTTGACACACTCCAGGTGGGACAATGGGTCACTAGTGAACATGCATCTCAGTGCTGTGAGAGCACCCATGCAGTGCTGGATGATTGTTGCACATAGGAGCACAGGCTGAGTTTTGCCAGAATTTCCAATTTTAAAAGAAAAACTAGAAACCTGGATTTGTGTCTCTGTGTTTGTGAGTGAAATCCCCTGATATTTGATGATGGCTCATTTAAAAAACAACACTACATGTGCCAAATAAAACCCATGTATGGGCCACATTCACTGCAAAGGCTGCCAGAATAAAATTTTCTTTGAAAGAGCACTTTGTATACATATTTATTAACTCAACAAATATTTATTTAGCACCTAAGAGAATAATATTTATTTTAGATTGACCAGGGGAGACCTTGCCACTTTGAGAAAATTATTCCCAAATTGTAGTGCTCATAATTTTTCTTAAGAAAAGACAGAATTCACTTCATATTTCCTTTTTGGAGATATTTTCTATGACTCTGTAGACTTCATTGAGATCAACTGGGCTTTATGACCCAGGAATGAATTCAAGTCCCAAATTCAAAATTTTAAATGTGGTCTGATCCTTGAGTACCTTGGAGATAATAGTGCCCCTAGACTTGCCTAATATCTCACATTTACTGAATATCTATCTTGGCTATCTTGACTATGATTCTTTGTAGATAACAACAGAAAAGCTGTTCGCATTTCATATAGCCCCTCATCCCTATTGAGTCAGCACTACTGAATTAGGCCAACACGTTAGAATATCAAGTCCTTCAATTTTCTTCATCATCGGCTGTCCAACCACATATTTCTTTAATACAAAGGAGAAAGTTCTTGTAGGTGCCTAGTCTGCTCTCAGTAGCTGTGAGATCTTGCCCAAGTTCATTAACCTTGGTTTTTTTACTTAGAAAATAGAGATATAGAGAGTAAATCTTAAAGTTCTCATTATAAGAAAAAGAAAAATCGTAACTTGTGAGGTGATAGATGTTAATTAAACTTACTGCAGTAATCATTTCACAATATACATGTATCAGATCATTATGTTATGTGCCTTAAACTTATACGATGTTACATGTCAATTGTATTTCAACAAAACTGGAAGAAAAAAAAGAAAATATCAATATCTCTCTCCCTAGGTTATTTTGAGCATTAAAGGGGTCAATGCATATGAAGTATTTAGAGGAATGCCTGGCACATAATGAACACCTAAAAAGCATTAGCTATATAATTATCTTTATTATTATCAAATGTTGGTAAATATCTTCACTTTATTATTCTGTCTCCTTCCCTATGGCAGTGCTTCTTAAAATATGATGTGTGTTCTGTTCTCCTGAGGATCATGTTAAAATGCAGATTCTGATTCCGTAGACCTGAATGGGACCTAATTCTGCATTTTTAATAATGTCCCAGGTGAGCCTGATGCTACCTATCTGAAAATCATCCTTTGAGTAGCCTGTGAGACTGCCTGCACATTGCAATAATCTGGAAAGCATTCAAAAAATACCAATGCATAGCTCCCTCCCCACCTGCAAACCAATTAAATCAAAATCACTGGTGGTAGGAACCCAGTCTATTGATTGGTATTTTTGTAACAGCTCCCTGAGTGTCTTAGTTCAGGCTGCTGTAACAAAATACCATAAACAACAGAAATTTATTTCTCACAGTTCTGGAGACTGGAATTCTGAGGTCAGGGTGCCAAGCATGATCAGGTTCTGGTGAGAACCTTCTAGCAGGTTGCAGACTGCTGTCCTCTTGTATCCTCTCATGAGGAAAAAGAGTGAGCTACCTCTCTGGCTTTGTCTTATAAGGGCACTAATCCCACTCATAAGGGCTCCACTCACATGATTTAATTACCTCCCAAGTTCCCCACCTCCAAGTATCATCATATTAGGACTAGGGTTTCAACATATGAGTGTTGGGGGGACATGAACATTCAGCCCATAATGCCAAGGGAATCTAATATGCAACCAGAGTCAAGAACCACCGTCTTACAATATAAAAATTTTCATACCCTCCCGTATAATGGGGTAAAAAGAAATGTCAGACCTGTTACGAATTAAATCCTCACCCCACCTGGAAGAAGCTAGCAGCATAAACAAGAATACATTTGAAGTGGTGCCCACAGCAAGTCTTGTAAGTATCTTATGGGAAACACAATATTTTGGTATTTCCCAACCTGGTGCTGTTAACAAGAATCATCCCTTGTTTGTGTTTGTTAATCAGCTTGATGAGCAGTTTCTGTGTCAATCTTCCCAAACTGTGTTGGCCAGTTTCCAAATCAAGTACATAAATTAAACACTGCCCTCTCTTCAAGCTGCTCACTACCCTTTAGAATATCAGGAAGGAATTTTGAACGTGTAAATCTGTACAACTGGATTCCTTAGACTCGTACTGTGTGGTGGTTGGTCTGATGTGACACTATAATATGTCATAATATTATGACACTGTGATGACATACTTTAATGTCAAGGAGTAATATATTGACCAATATCCAAATGTCAGCCTTTTTTTTAGGTCTGATGCTCCTTATATAAGGGTGTTTCCTGGATCAGTTATCTATAGGTCTTGAGCCTCCATAGTGTCAACCTAAGCACACTATTCCAAGAACCAAGGAGTAACATATGGCTCAGCTCTACTGGGATCTGCTATCAGAAAGAATGCATGAGTGTGCTGGCAGTTCCTTAACAAAAGACCAAATAAAATAAGATTTCAAGAACATGGAAATTTCCATAGGGTCAACTCCTCTGTGTAAACTACACCCTGGATATCACTAAAGACCCATCGACCTAGGACTGAAAGGACCAATTGTAACCCTTCTGCCATTTCTGTGTGCACCTATGGCAGTTTCTCGATGGGTATCTCTATTTAGACTGAGATCCTTCTATATTCTCAGGTCATGAATTCTACTGTAGAAATCACCTTGAACTTGACATTTCTAGCAGGTTATAGTCCTTATGGGGAAGTGTAGGAGGAAAATAGAGAAGGAAATAGTGAAACCTGCCTAAGTCCCTAGCGACCATTTTCAGTAGTTATGTGATTTGGTGGACACTGTTAGAAGAATATAGTTTGTATTATTTTCCTAGTGGTATTATTTTTATATATTTGAGGGATGTCTATTATCTCCCAATTATCAGGGAATGGAATTGGGGAGTGAATGTCTTTCTTCATATTCATTACTATTGATTTAATTGAAAATGGCCAACCCACCTAATCAAGGAAGAAAGAGCTGCAGTAGGAAGGAATGTATCCATGGCCTTAAAAACAAGAATACATGAACAGTATCTAATAGTTGCATAGCATCTTCTTGTGCCTTCATGAACAACAAAAAGATAGTTCTATTGCAGGAATCCAGAATTTTTTAAATGCCTAAATAGATAGTTAAGGAATAGGCATGTTTGGAACATAACTGGATAACAGGTAGTAATCTCTGAAAAAAGTATCCAAGGTGTGAATGCATGTAGTCAGCTACCAGTGTCCAAAACTATCTATGTATGCTCCCTATCTATGTAAGAAGTAACATACACACACACACCTAGAAAAGAAGAATGGAATATTCTGCAACAGATTGCTAACAGTGGGGTAGTGGCAATGCATGGTTCTGTATTTTTTAAATGTTCCATAACAAGCCTCTATTACTGCTTATATAATCAGAAAACAACAATAACAACTGTTGAATTACGTTTTTCTTCTTTTGGCTTGTTGGCGCTTCGTGATTACTTCCTAGTCAACATTGATTGTTTCTTAGCTCTTTTTTTAAAAAAAAGTTTATCTTATAAATACCAACAAAATTTAAAAAAACAAACCCATAAGTTTCTCTAGATCTCTATGCCTAGGAAGTTAGATTCTTTCTTTCTTATTCCTATTCAGTGGCTAATTGTTTGGTCTGTGCCCTCTACCATGGATAATGCCTTCTCTATTAGCATACATTTAGAGTCTTTTTTTCTAGAATAAACATCAGTCAGTGTCTCTGGAAATCTGCTCCCGAAATGTTTGTAGTCTAAAATCAAGTAGAGAAGATCATGGAATCTTGCTGAAATGTTTATGCAAATGTTTCTGAGGACATATGTTGTAACCTTATATGACACACTATACCCCAGAAAAGTATGGGGTCCACATGGATTCAAGTACAATCAATCCCCTGTTTCCTGGCATTAAGAATAAACTCTCTGGAAATAAAAGATTTTTGATTTGAGAGTCCCCACTCAGCACACTCCCTTCTCATACACCCCCATCCTCCACGTCTCAGTTGGGAAAAGAGAATTGTTATTTACAAAGAAGGACAGCTGGAACTGTGCATTTCCACATAGGAAAAATAATTCTTGAATTTAACTTTTTGATATAAAAAGGATGTATCTGAAATATTACATAGGCCCTCATGCACAGACAAACCCAAAGGATCGTGTTCAGTAGGCCTAAAGAGTCAACAAAAAACAGTGCCCCTTCCAAAAATAGTTCAGCAGACCTTCATAAATTATATGTACAGGATGTCAAATATTTGGATGATTGGAATTTCATGTTATGAATTATTTTCCTTTTTCATGTAGGGATATGGCCTCTTTTCAAATCCACCATTTTCTTCCCACGATTTGCATTTTCTGGCCTCTCTACATCTATGCCATTCCCTCTGTCTGGATTGTTCTAGCCCTTGTCGTGCTCAGTAAACTGATGCTAATACCTCAAAGACAGGAGAAAATGGCCCCTTTTCTCTTAGTGCATTCCCTGACCCCAAGGGTAGAAATAGTTGCTTATTCACCTGTGATCCCATAATATTTTCTGCAAACTTCTTTATAGTTATTTTTATTGAATAAATTATGTGTGCCTTATGAATTATAGATTCAGAATTCTGAGAGGGCAGAGACCATGAATCCTTGTACAATAAATACGTTAACCATAGCACACAGTAGGCACTCAATAAATGCTTACTGAATGAAAATTTAATCAGATGACATAGCGTTAGGGGGTTCTCGCTCTGATGAGAAAAAAACAGAGTTTATCTTCAGTGTGCAAAGAGGATGCTTCTGCCCTGTCAAAATGGCTGCATCATGACACCTTGTAGCTTTTCTGAAAACTCCAGAGAAATTCCATCTTTTCTGGGGGGTGGGGGAGAATGAAAAATAGTTTGAGTTCAAGTCCCTTCAATACTTTTTAATAAGACCGTACAAGGTATTCAGCATTTGCTTTCATAGCTCTATAAAGTCAGTCTTCTGACAAATTTCATCACATATTGCCTCTTTTCTATTTAGATAAACTTCAATAATTAGAGTGTACAGTGGAAGTCTGACAATTCAGAGGACTGCAAATTAGGAAACAATCTTGAATGATGTAATGTGACAGTGGTGTGCAATAACTGGAAAGATATTCATCTTAGATAAGAAAGGTCATTGGCTTTCTTGTCCCTGGCTCATCTGGAAGTCAAAATGGACTGGAAGATTTCCTGGGCTAAGCATGCATGGTGTTTGGTTGAATGTCCTGCCCCTTGCTGCCAGGTGGAAGAGGGTACTGGAGAAAAAGAATGGTGTCAAGCATAAAGCATGGGCTCTCTGTACAGAATCCCATTTCTGAACCTTACTTATTGTGTTAACTTAGCTAAATTTCTTAATCTGAGTCTCGATAATTTTATCTTTACAGTCACGCTATAATAATATAGCCACCTTAGCAGTCTGTTGAGAGGATTAAATAAAACTATGTGTGCAAAAGTCTTACCATAATACCTGGCACATACTATGTGACCCAGGATTCAAACCCGTAGCTGTATAAATGGAGAAAATTTAACTTACCTGAATTTCGTTCTTTGAATCCATCATACAATGTATGGTGCTTCAAGTGCTCAGCATCTGTAGCTGCTCAATCAATGGCTGATATTACTTAATTAAAGTAATCTCTGATGTATTTAAATAATCTCTGATGAGCTCATTGCAGTGAACTGCAGTAAGCTATTCACACCCTTGTCTCTCCTTTTGTGTGTTTGTAGAAGCCTCTTAGCCCAGTATTGGTTGTCCTTTGCCACTAACAGCTGTCTTTAGGCTTCTTGAAATTCTGTACTATGCATTCCCATATGGTTTTCTTTTAATTTTAGTTTACTTGAGTACGTATTGTTACTTTCTACTATTGAAATAGAAATTAAAAATAGGAGAAAGATTTCTCTAAGAGTCTGCTTTAAATCTGTTTCTAAAAATGGTAAAGACCATCATCAGTAAGAAAACCTTGGCTTGACTTGCCTCATTTTATCCAGAGAGCTCTTATCTCTTCTTCATGTGGGATTACATACACTAGATGTGGGTAATTGAGTGAATAAACCAAGTATACTTTTTTTTTTCAATTTTATGTTAGACTCAGGTGGAGAAAAAGCCAGTTGGTCAGCAGTAATTTCTGTTTAATCGCTGTCCCCTTGCCTTCTGAGCCAGATTCTTGGTGCTGAAGTCCCTGTTCTAGTTTTCACATTTACAAATAAGGAAATTGAGGCATGATCTCAGGAGTTTCTTTAAGCCCTTGAACAAACTGTAGTCCTGTGATTTTAATTAATGTTGCTATAACTAGATTCTACTCTCCCGTTTCTTGGCTTGGGGTCATCTCTTCTTCATTACATCTTTTTTTTCTTTACTTTATATTGTGATAATTGAATTCTTTATTTTATTTTTTTATTGAAGTATATTTGATTTACAATGTTGTGTTAGTTTCAGGTGTGCAGCAAAGTGATTCAGTTACACATATACATATATCTATTTTTCAGATTCTTTTCCCTTATAGGTTATTATAAAATATTGAGTAGAATTCCCTGTGCTATACAGTAGGTCCTTGTTGGTTATCTATTTTATATATAGTAGTGTGTATATGATTAGGAGTTTGGGATTAACATAATTTATCATTACATCTTATTGTGTTCACCTTTGCACTTAGGAGAACCTTCATGTCTTTCATGAGTACCCACCATATATCTTCAACCCAGAGCGTCTGAATACATGGAGTAGACACAGAGGGAGAGCTAGTATGAAGGGTAGTTTTAATAGGAAGTGCCTCTAAAGCCTTGAAAAGAGTGAATTTACATGTAAAACAATATAAATTATTGACTGGGTTCTGTCGGTTACTACAGAAATAAGTGGCTGTCTGGGTTACCTTATAAAATCACAAATAAATCACTGATTTAAAGTTAACATTTCCAAATTCTGTAATACATTCTCTTAGCCTTTTTAAATTCTCAAATGTCTACTGTGATGAGAGAAAACACAAGTGACAGAGGTTACAGCATTCCCAGAGCCCAGCATTCACGGGTCCTCTGGAGACCCCATAGCAGCATGTTTGAAGTGATGAGTGGACTAGACAAGAAAGGAATGGCTGCTCTTCCAAAACTGAAAGAATTGGGGGTATGATATTATAACCAGTATATAGTTTATATATACTTTATATATTACAAAGAAAAATCTTTAATGCTCCTTAACCATTTATGTGAGACTAGTCCTTTGTACTAAACTGTATAGAACATATCCCGAAGTAGTGTCGCTCAAAGTGTGATCTTCAGAATGCACTGCTACCAATCCACAAGAAGATATTAGAGAATATTAGAAACTTTTAGAGCAATTTGACATAACCAGGATATCCATTTTTCTAATAATTTATTTTTTTATTATATTTTCTGTCTCTGACAGATTGGAAACTTTAAAAAAAAAACAGTTGCTCACACAGATAATTTGGAAACTTTTTTTAAACATCAGTTGTAACACAGAATAATTAAAAATAAAAAAATCAAAGAATAAGGAATAAAACTGGGAAGGGCTGTCTAATCATTTGCACGTGAATATCTGTATATGTGGCGGTACCGTTCATGCATTCCAACTATCCTGTCAGGCTCTGAGCTTCTGAAGTTACTTCCACAATGTCTTTTCATCCTCGAGGACCTCTGTGTGGTGGGTGCTCTTGAGGCTCTTCTTTTTGGCCCAAAGTGGATTTTCTCCCCAAATGGCAGCTGTCAGAAGAAATCCCTGATTTAAGTTTTCACTCTCCTTGCATCGATCCATGTTGTCAGAAATGGGCTTGTGATCTGTGAACAGAGTTCCCTCCAAATCCTGTGAGCACAGAGCAATGCGTCGCCTCGCTCAAGAGTCCCATTCAGGTGGCACCCCACGCACCACCAGGCTGTTGAGGAAATTGACAAATTTATAGCCTTGTCGCTGCCTGGCTTTTCAGTGGGGGAAGCGCAGCTTTTCTTCCAGCAAGCGGACTTAGTTGTGTGTTTGCTGTTGGCCTCAAATGTGAGCACTGCTGGTGATGCATGTCACAAATGGAAGTAATATCATTTGAAGTAGTCCTGCTAGAAGCCCAGGAGCAATCTAACTGCATTAACTCCTCTGTCTGAGTGGAGAAGGCTGAAGAGGGTACATGGCTCGACTGAGCTGAAGTGAAGAAAACAAGGCAGCCATACAAGAGTCCATGACGGCAAGGAGCACGGGAGCCTAAAGCGGTTTCACTCACTGCCTTCAAATAAATGACACCAGAGTAGCGCAGGACATCTAATATAACGTTTACAGACCTGGTTAAACATTAGAAGTAGCTGCAGTAGCAGCTTCCTTTCTTTTCGAGGGTTTTCTAATGGTAGGTTCCCCCTCCTGCGTCTTGGAGCTATGGATGACAGCTGTCTTATACTCAAGAATACCCTGTGTGCATTTCTACTAGTGAGTTTAAAGAACGAGGCAAGAATTATAGGCTTACTTTATACTGTTTTCAAAGAGTACAACTTTTTTGTGTGTGTGTGTGGTATGCGGGCCTCTCACTGCTGTGGCCTCTCCCGCTGCGGAGCACAGGCTCCGGATGCACAGGCTCAGCGGCCATGGCTCACGGGCCCAGCCGCTCCGTGGCATGTGGGATCCTCCCGGACCGGGGCACGAACCCGTGTCCCCTGCATCGGCAGGCACACTCAACCACTGCGCCACCAGGGAATCCCAAGAGTACAACTTTTTATTAGAAAATAAACTAAGGTTCAAAGAAAGAAAGAAAGAAAATGAACTAAGGTTCAAAGCCATTGTTTTTACTTTATTATAATAAATAATGGCCCAACAAGTTATCTTGTAATGAGCATTAGAACTTAGGTACTCCTCTGTAAGTACTTGAACTTCAGGAAACGTTGTTACCCAGCAGGCTATCTTTTCACATCTTCATTGATGCTGTGAGTTAGGTCACAGTTCCTAGGTATATTGGGAAATCGAGTACCTCTCCCCAACATCATTTATTTATTCAGCATGTCTTTACTTAGAATTTTCTCCAAACACAGCTATTAAGCTGCCCTGAGTGGTCGGTGTGGTCTCATTCAATCTCATAGTCACATGGGATGGGAGCTAATATTTTCCCCATTTGCAGATGAGGAAACAATATTTTTAAAAGTGAGTAACTTGCCTAAGATCTTAGGACCATGATAGGTGTTCTTTGTCACTGTAAGACATTTAAAGTTTTATTACTTAGGTAAGACATATGAAAAGTTTAGTAAAAACTAATTGAAATTGAAATACATGTGTATATGTACCCTAAAAAGTATGGTAAGTAATGTAATCCAAATGATGCAATGAAGGTATGACATGGGGACCATGGTCCCCAACTTTCACAAAATATTTATTCAGTGGGAAGACAAATATGTAGCCAATGGGTAAATGTGCAAACTAGAAAGTGATATGAGATGAACTCTAAGGTCTTCCTCCTAAACTTAAAGTTCTATAACTTCTGACTAGGATGATCAAGGAAAGCTTCCTGAAGGCAGTAGAATATGAGTAGAAAATTGAAAGATCCTGATTGTTTGAGATGGGAAAGTGGAGAATTCCAGGAGACAGCACAGGGAAGCAGAAAAAATGGATATATTCAGAGAAGATACGGCTTGGGTGAAAAACGTCCATGAAAGGGATTAGTACAAGTAAAGCAAAACAGTACATTGGGGTCCGAAAATGGACAAGCTGGAAAAACAAGCCAATACACTTGGGAAGAATGAAGGTTCCTGAACTTGCAGGTACCATGTTCGTAGTGGTTTTAGGAAGATTTTTCACAGGCTTGAGTACAATGAATTATGGTAGAAGCTTGGAGGGAATACTGCAGGCAGAGAAATTGGCCAGGTAGCCATTGCTTGTATACAGCATATTGGTTAAAAGGCATGGAGTGGAATGCATAGAGATGGAAAAAAAAAAGATCAGATGCACGATACGCGTATGGGTAAAATCAACAAAAATCGACAGCATAGCTTAGGAGTCACACACCCTCTTCAGTAAGTTCAAAGCCTGCTATGTTATTTGCCAGATTTGTGGTCTTAAACAAGCTACTGAACCTCTCAGTGGCTCTAGGAGCAACTGGTTTGAGGTTTAAGCCAAATTGAGTCAACGAGTCTGTCCATAATGAAGAATACATTGGGAGCATGACATACTGGTCAGACTAGCATAGGAATTCAGGGCTTAAATAACCAAAGGTGCCACCTACCAATAGTATCAAAGTGTTGATAAAAAACAATGCAGCTATTTACCAAGGGTCAAATGAGGAGTCCATAGACGTCTCATAGATCTGGTTTCTCAGGGGCTAAGAATACTCTTGGGGGCCTGCAGTGTAGTACTTCACTGGAGAAAAATAAAATAGGCATTCAGGTGAGGGTGCAGGCTTGAGCAAGCCTTGGAGACAGGAATGTGCCTTGAGCATTACAAAGAGCAAGAAAACCACTTTAGTGGAATGCAAGAAGATAAAGCTCCAAAGGGAGGTTGGGGCCAGATTGAAGACACTTTTGAATTTGCAGATTTAGCAAATAAAAATACAAGTGATTTTGCTTGGATCATACTATGCTGAATAAATTAACTTGTTGTTGATGTGAAATTCTAATTGAACTGGGTGTCCCCTGTTTTATCCGGCAGCCCTATGTTTGGATGCCAGGGAAAGGCAGTTGGACCTAATTTTCAGTGAGAAACATTTGAAGGGCATTTGAGCAATGGAGTGACACGATGGAACGAGTTTTAGGAGGATTAATTTGGTGTGCAGGATGGAGGAGAGACTGAGAATAAGGCGGATAGCTGTGGGTGGTCTAGGGATAATACTGGTAAGAGCTGACGAGATTTCTCCTTCCACCCACCATCCCACCATCTCTCAAACCATGTTTCTGCACTGCCCTGTCACTCGTATCCTTCCTTACTCCTGATGCCATATCTACCTTTGCAGAACACCTGGGGACCTGAACAAGAGTCCCTTGAGCCCAGCCTTTTCCGTGTCTTAAGGACAAAGTTTCTCCTTAATGTGATACCTTCTTTCCTCATTTTCTTTTTGGTCAGTTAGAAGCATCTTGTTAACATGGCTGTTTTAGGTTAAGTGAATTCACCACTTCTCTGAGATGAAATAGCTGTGTATTTTCTTTTCAAGCAAAGACGTAGAACTGTAAAAATCAAAGTTCAGATGACTTGCCCATCTCCTTTTCTGCTTGTACCAGTGCCTTCTGGATGTGCCTTTTCAGAAGGTTCCAGTGAGGAGCTCAAAGGCACAACATTAGCTACTGACCTTTTGAGGGGGGATTCCCTACTCATCTGACACTAGCCTCTCTGTGACTCAAGTCAGTGGGTAGAGTTACTCAGGGGAATTGGGGCCTGAGAAACAACTAGAAGCTTAGCAGAGATGGCCACAGTGATGATGCTTAGAGGAAACCTAAATCTGCTTAGAGAACAGCCAAAGCCTTAAGTGAACAAACAGTACCAAGAAGGTACCAAGCATGAGGATGTCACTGAAGGTTAATGCATGAGAATTAAAGCTCAAGAGTGAAAAGATATCAGAGAGACTTAGAAGCTCAGCTTGCTTGTGGTTGTGCAGAAAGCTTGGCAAGAGGGAAAGTGGGGCAGAAATCTAGGTCCTAATCCCCTTGCCAAGCAGTTAGCTCTGGCACAGTCTGCATCCATCAGGAGGGGACACCTTTTTCTTACTGGCATAGGGATGCTGTCTAGACTAGTGATGCGGCTGGACAGAGTAAGGTTTGAATCTGGCTAGTTGTCAGACCGTGTGCTCTGATACTTGCCCATCCTGAGCCTAAATCTCTTTACCTGCAAAGTGGGATAATAATAATGCCTACCTAGGCTCATATTGCTAAAAAATGCTTCTCACAATGACTAGAACATAGCTGCAAATAAATTATAACCACTACCACAAAACCAGCAACACATACTGTCTGTACAAAGTTATTCAGGAGTCACATAAAAGGCCTTGAAGGCAGATTTAACTTTCCTTCATAAAAATCACCCATTGGCAAACTTTTTCTATAAAGGGCCAAGTAGTAAATATTTAGGGCTCTGTGAGCCATAATGCCTCTGTCACATATTCTTCTTTTTTAAACAACACTGTAAAAATGGAATTCTTAGTTTATGGGCCATAGTGTATGGGCCATACAAAAACCGTCTTCGGACTAGATTTGGTTCATGGGCTACAGTTTAATGATAAAGAATGCAAAGAACACGGACGTCTGTGAGTTCGTTAATTTGGGGTACCTATGATTTTAGCATGGAGTCAGACAGCAGATAGATAGAACTCGTCAGTCATTGCCCTAAGCTCTCAGCCAGCCCCTATAGTGGTGAGAGCGTAGACTCTAGGTTGTCTGTTTGTCTCAAAATCAGCCTGAACACAATGGTCACCATGCTGTATGTGCTCAGTCAATATTTTTGAGGGAATGAATTGAAATGATTTAAAGTTTTTTGAGCTGGATTTCTTCATCTATAAACTGCAAAGAAAAACATCGTCAGGAACAAAGGAGGTACTATATAAAATGTGTGTATTACAGTGCCAGTCACATAATGACAATAATCTCATCATCATTATGTTCCAGTGTAACCGTTGTCAACATGCACTTAGGTATCATTTCAAATTATTTTATCAATAGTCAGCAGTTGATTTGAAAGGAAAATTTTAAAGTTCTAAGGATAGAGTGATTAAAAATGGAGAAACACTAGCTTCATCCATCAGAAAGAGTGTATTTATCTCAGAATGATGATAATTTCTTTTTCTTGAAAAACAAACAAAACAAAATCAGACCTTGAGGAAAGGCCACTGCTTTCTACCTCTGACGCTGACTGTGCACATCTATAAGCCTTTCCTCGCTCCCACGAGTCCCTCTTCCTAAGCGCATGGCAAAGATTAAAGTCATAGGTGATCCCTGGGGAAGGGTGCTGTTACAAACCAGGTGGACACCATTAGCATGGAACATATAAGGATGAAGATTACAATGAGATAGAGACTTTACTAAGGAATAGGGTGCACTGGACGTCATGCAATTCACACTGTAATGTACCCTTACGATTTGCAGAAAAATAGGTGGTAATAACCAAGCCATGATATCTGAGCTATAAAACAGGCAGTCAGCTTATACTTTAAGGGAGGAAAGAAACTTCTCAAGTGTTGCAGAATGTAGGACACTTTCGGATAATGGGAAGTTCCCCATTAGGAGGCAGTACTTATTATAGTCCATACCTGTCAGTCTATGTCTCAGTTGCCTCATCAGTAAAATGGGACAATTGCAATTACTTTCAGATGAATAGCCATAGATATATGATGAGCCTTTAAGGCACTGTATGCTATAGTTAAATGAAAACCAAATTTGAGAACATGTGGATAGTTGGGAAGGCGATTTTAAATAATTGAGACACATTTATCTTCTATTTTTGAAATGAGGTTCAGAATTCAGCTGGAATTAAAGTATCATCAGAGACTTTGAGCTTGCTACAATTTAAATAGGCTCATTTGAGCAAAGTACAGAGCGTCATTCATTCCCAAGTTTAGCCAGTCTGCCTGCTGGATTGACGGGTGATGTCTTGATTGGGTATGATTCCCCTTGACTTATTTCTCTGTTGTTGATAATTAAAAGCTGTCTGGTTTTATTCTCATGTAATGATAAGTGAAGGGGTAATGTCTGCCAGACTTTTCCCATTCGCTTGTTGTTTGCAATAGTGCAGAGCCTTGGGATCACCATGAATTTTAAGCTGATGTCCTGGTAACTGAATATCAGTGCAGATAGTATATTGATGTTTTGCATCTGGGAGCTGATACACAATCTCAGAGCCAAGTGGAAAACAATCCCCAGTGTAAATGGATAAATTGGCATGGATGACCTTATCCTCTCATTCCAGCTTTGAAAAACAGACACTTCTGTGAGTAGGTAGACAACACCATCTATCAACCACAGTTTCCACAGTTCTCTGGGACTAATACAAGTGCCTAACTTCACATCAGAAGGACAAAGCATACTGAAGAAGCAGAAGACAAAATGATAGTTAGCCTCTCTCTAATCTCGGTGTGTTTTGTTCTGGTTCTTGAAGCTTTCCCTTCATTATGGTTTTAATCATCTCGATCAGCATTATTATAATCACAAAATGTCAGCCTAAGAAAATGATAATCTCATCGTCATTATGTTTCAATGTCACCTTTGTCAACTTGTGCTTAGCTATCATTTCAAATTACTGTATCAATGCTGTAATTAGATATAATTTGTGATATGACCAGCATTCACAGGTGAGTGGTTTTTCAAAAAATCCCACACCAACTGAAATAGTTTATTATTATAGGTCTTTTCTTTCAGAAACAAATATGTTTAATGTGGGCTGTCCCTTGAGAAATATTTCATATCAAAATGTTACATTTTATGAATACAACATGAATTAATATTTATGACTTGAATATTATAGCCTAAGTGTGTGAGCTTGAAGCACTGAAACCTCTATCTCATTCCTTATAGGTTTTTTTTTTTTTTAACTCAAGATGGCATATGGGGTTTTTTTTAGGACTGTCCTCATGCATACAATTAATGAAATTCAAATATCTCTCTTTTACCAAATTTCTTATTGCAATTTACCATTCCGTAATGATTTCTATTATTTCATTACAGAGAATCATAGGTTTAGTATACTTTCCACTCTGGTAAGTTCTCTTTTAAACCGAGATAAGATTAAGGTGTAAGAGAGGAAGAGAAGTGTTAATTTGGAGAAAGGTTTTCTACCTTCCTTTATGGGAGGAAGTCTAGGCTAAAAAGTAGGACTGGTTGATCTAGCATAAAAGTGATTCATGAAATATGACATCTCTTTAACATTGAGGAAAAAAATGCTTTCCTTCATTGAGTGCTTTCTTCCATATGCAAAATATTGACACATCCCTATTATATCAAACAAAAGCCTTCGTTCACAGAGATAATTTTATAGAGCAGCTGGTATCATGTGATCTTATTAATATTTATGAAATATGATAATAATATGAAAAAGGGGGAACTGGAACACAGCCCTATCTTTCTAGACCCTATTCATTTCAGCTTCAAAATGTTTTTTCATTTCACACATCAGACGCTAATTAGCAAATATCTAATTAGTGTTAGAAGATTAATCACTCTTGGGAGTTGTTGAGGCTTTGAGCTTTCATGCATGCAAAAACAGTGCCATTTTAGGTGCATTTGTTAAGGTACAGTAACTTTAAATGATACAACTTTTATTTTTCTTTGAAAAAAATTTAAGTTACAGCAATGGAGTAAATGTAGGCTCTAGTAAAAAGAGATCGAGGAATATGCAATTGGAAAGATAAAAATGACACCATTGAAAGCCACATACTCAATCCAATCACCAAATGTTAGCAAGAGCTTGCTCTATTTTAGGCATTGTGGGAGGCCCTCAGAAGACCCAGAGAACCATAAAATGTAGCCCCTAACCTCCAGATGCTCAGGAAATTACAGGAGGGGTTTGCAAACTAAGGCCCCAGACCCAAATTCAGCCAGCCACAGTGTTTTTGTATGACTTTAAACTGAGAGTGTGTTTTACATTTTTAAATGGTTGAATAAAAAGAACCAAGAGTGATATTTCATGACACATGAAAATTTAATGAAATTCAAATTTCAGTGTCCATAATTTTTTTTTTATTGGAACCCAGCCATGCTTATTCATTTATGTACTGTCTATGGCTGTTTTCGCCTATCACGGCAGAATTGAGTAGTTGCAACAGAGACCATATGGCTCTCAGAGCCTAAAATATTTACTCTCTGGCCCTTTACAGAAAAAATTTTTTGCCCATTCCTGAATTAAAAGCTAAATATCTTGATATAGTAGAGCAGCTTGGGGAGTCAAGTAGACTGATATCAGTTCTATAATTTGTTAGCTGTGTGACTTTGGGTAGGTGATTTAAAATTTCTTAGCTTCAGTTGATAATACAGGACTTATTCATCTCTTCATAGATCTGTGAAAACTGAGGCTTTTAAGAACTAAATAGAACTACTTAAATAATGTACCTCACTTGGTACTTGACTTATGGTAGATAAACAGTAAAAGTTACTCCCCTGGATCCCAACCCTTCCTAGAAACAAAATAAAGTTAGGTTTCTTTATTAGTTCTCCTTCTCATCCTCCTTAAAAAGGTTTCTAAATGGAAGGGTGAATGGTCCAGAACTGGAAGCAGTATTAATTCTTCACCCAATTCATGAATAAGATGGAAAAAGGGGTAGGTACTAAACTAAAATGATCTCACTGGAGATTTCTGCTTCTAATATTATGGTACTTTGTCCCCATCTTGTCCCCAAATGCCCTTAAGCATCAATTCCTTCTTCTAATAAAACCTGAAGGAAGGAAGTAGCCAGGAAAAATTTATTGTTAATGTAAGTTCCAGTGATGTTGTTCTCATTTTTTTATTCATAAAAATCTCTGTTGATACCAAATTCCTGTTTACAATTCATAGCTGTCAGATCTTTCATTTAAGTACACACATATTAAATTTATTGACTGTATCCTGCAGAGTTAATGATGGGTAACTCATTAAATGCCACAGGGAACCTATCTTTTATAAGGAAAATCGGAGTGTTGTTTTAGAGGGTGAGGTGTTTTGGGGGAGGAGGGATTGGGTAAACTGAAAACTTTAAAAAATTATTCTCTAAGCTGAAAAATCTCAGTTTCAAAGCAGCAGGAATTTTAATCAAGACACACATGTATACAGCCATCAAAGTTATCTACATTAAAATTTGGCCATAATTCAAATTGCTTTATATGTTCTTGGGAACCAAGACTACAAACTATAGAAAGCATTTAAAGTGAGGTTTAAACTGAAGATATAATGGCTCCATTTTTATCTCTCTGAGGGTTGTGAGCAATGTTAATACATTCTCTCTGAAACAATATGCATTAGAAAAATATTTTGAAATAATATTGATTTTAGGTGACTGACACCTGAGTCGATAATTTGAAAAATGGGATCACAATGACACGTTAGCATATAATCACATGCCGTGCAATAGAAACAGGAACTGCCTAGGATGGTTGCTGTAGTTGGGGGAGAACAGGAAAAGCTGGTGTCCTAGAATAGCTCCACTCTACTCACTGGTCACTCTGTGCAGTTAATGAGCCCACTCAGTCTGGAAGTGCTCTGGGCAGCAGGCAAGTTGTATTTAGAGAGCATGGCAGCAGGTGGTTGGAGGTGGGTTGGGTTGACCTAGCAGCAGACAGAAGGATCTGATGCCAATGGATGAGGGGGGCCAGGAGCCCTTAAACTCTACCATTTTAAAAACCTATGGGTTTTTTCTACCATATTTTAAAAGCCAAATAGAGAAGAAAAAAGGAAAGTGATTATAACTACAAATAGAGGATCTTGGTCACAAAGGAAGTTCTTCCTATTGAAGAGAGGGTGTTTCCAACCAGGCAGGTTGTTTAACACATTTTTCAAGGGCCTTTGTACGTGTGAACCATACTGAGACTTATAAACATTGTCTGGCCCCCAGGAGCTTACCATCAGGTCTTTCCTTGGTGTCTTTACGGATATCTAAACCATCTGAATAAGAACCACCAGGAATGGAGGTAGTTCTTAAAAAATACAGATTACTGAGTCCTCTCCTGGTCTGCCTCCATCTACATCTCTGCGGGGTCATGCCCTGGAATCTGAATGTTAGTGAGCTTCTCGAGTGATTCTTAAGTACCTTAACGATTGAGAAAAATATCTCTGGGTCATTTTCAAATAGAAAAAAAATAACCAGTTGTTTGTTCTGCATATGTTTTGCATTGTCTTTACCTATTCCTACATCCATAAAGCCATCTTTCATAGTATTGTGCTTTGTTTTCCCTCGAACAAGAACTTTACCTTTGCCCACCATTATATTCTCCGGTTTCTTCCTGTCAACCATAAATGGCTTTTGCAGTGGAAATTTAAAAGATTGTATAAAGCCAGTAATGAGTTAGAAGTCATTCACACAAGATGACAGAATAACATGAAGTCCTAGTTGCTTCTTGCTATGTACCAAACCACCCTGAAACTCAGGGGCTTGTGGGTCAACTGAACCGTTCTTCTGCTGGACTCACCTGGGGTCAGTCACATGCCTGCAGTCATCTCAGGGCTTCAGTGGTGGCTGATTGGTCTAGGGCAGTTATTCCCAAAGTGTGGTCATTGGACCAGTATCATCACCATCACTAGGGAAGTTGTTAGAAGTGAAAGTTCTCAGACACCATCCCAGAGCTACTGAATCAAAAACTCTTAAGAGTGGGACCCAGCAATCTGTTTTAATAAGTCCTCCAGGTGATTGCAATGCACACTCATGCTTCAGAACTCTGGTTTAGGGAGTAGTAAACGGGGAGCTCATTTCCATTCCAAATGGTCTCATCCTCCAGTAGGCGACACCACCTTCCAGTAGGGTGAAATCAGACATTGAAAGGTCGCTTGTGGCCTAGGCCCAGAAGCTGGCCATTGGTTAAGTTGGTTAAATCTATTGGCTAAAGCAAATCACATGGTCAGCCCAAATTCAAGGGGAAGGAAAATAGATTCTACTTCCTGTTGAGAGGAATGGTAAAGTCACAGAGCAAAGTGGCCCAGATACAGAAATGGGACTAATTGTTTTGGCCATCTTTGCAAGCAATCTACCACACTAGGTAATAATATAATAGACCTAAATGCCTTATTCTCCCAAGATTTCCCAACATGATCCTCAGGATTTTTCTCTTCCATGCAGAATACAATGCTGGTTTTATTCGTTTCCACGGGCTGCCCTGACAAAAATAACCCAAACTTGGGTGGTGTAAAACAACAGAAATTTCCTTCAGACAGTTCTAGATTCTGGAATTCCAAAATAAATGTGTCAGTAAGACCATGCTCCCTCTGAAGCCTGTTGGGGAAAATCCTTTCCTTGCCTCTTCCTAGTTCCTGGTGATTGGCAAACAATTATTAGTTTTTGTTGGCTTGTAGTTGCACCCCTCCAGTCTCTGCCTCTGTTGTCACATGGGGTTCTCCCTGTGTCATCACACCATCTTGGAGGACACGAGTCACATTGGATTAAGGATCCAGCCTAATTCAGTATGACCTTATCTGAATTAAAATAATTACATTTGCAGTGATCCTATTTCCCAACACAGTCACATTGTGAGGTCCTGGGGATTAGGACTTTAACATTTCTTTTGGTTGCGGGGGACACAATTCAACCCACGACACCTACCTAGGTTTCAACCCTCTGGTTGACTATATGTTACAATATTTAGAATCAAGGAGTAACTCTGTACTGGGAGGAAGGATGGATTCCAAAGGGCTTAATAAACCTTTTAATTCACTGCCTGGTTGTATATACTTGACCCTCTTGTGTGAATAGATAAATAAATGTTTCATTGTTTAGTGATGTACTGGACATGGAGCACAGGAGGGAATGTCAGCATAGAATGTGATACTTATGATGGAGAAGCCACAGAAGATGGTATCTTCCTGAGCTGTGTATTTTAAAGTATCCTATTACATAGCATGGAAATCAGTGGTATTGTTTAGCATAATAATGCCAGGGGCACATTTACAATATCTTGTTATAGCTTGGAAATATTGATAGCTGCAACAGGATAGATGTAGTTTCAATTATGTAAAGTGATGGTTTTACATCATCTTCCCTGGAACTTACCAGGACACTTTTATGCTATCTCTTATGTAATAAGCCTTTGGGTTTTAGAACATGTACACCTGTCTATATGTATGGTTATATAGAGCTGTATCAATGTATTCATTCATTCATTCATTTATTCATTCATTCATTGTCCATTCTTTCATTCAACAAATGTGGACTGAGTGCCTACTGGGAGACTTGGGAATCAGAAATAACAAAATAATAATGAAACAGTTTTCTGCCCTGACCGCATGGGGCTGATATTCAAGAGGGGGACATAAAATTTTTAAATAATAATAAATATGCAGCATAAAATACAATTTCAGACAGTAAAATGTGCTATGAAGAAATATATGTGTAATTGGGGAATAGAATTAATATTTGTTCAAATAACTCTAAGTATCACGTGAAAGCATGTTTTACAAAGATTTGGAACCTGTGCTCCACAACGGGAGAGGCCACAGCGGTGAGAGGCCCATGTATCAAATAGTCTCATGAGGACAGATCAATCAAATATCCTCCGCTCTTAAATGATATCAATCAAACACCTGTGCACAATGGGAGCACCATCTTGCTGGGTAAACATATTCATTTAAAAATTTAATTGTTGGACTTCCCTGGCAGTCCAGTGGTTAAGACTCCACGCTTCCAATGCTTCCAGTGCAGGGAGCGAGGGTTTGATCCCTGGTCGGGGAACTAAGATTCCACATGCCACACAGCGAAAAGAAAAACAAAAACAAATTAATTGTTATTCTTCCGAGATGAAGAAAACAGGCATAGTTAATTTTTACATCTTCAAAAATGTATGACTTCTCCATCATGCATTGTATATCAAATACAATAAAAAGGCAAAAACCATTTACACTAAAATCTGATTCACGCTTTCACATAATATTTATGGTTTTCTACTTTTATGGATGCACCCAAAGTTTTGTGACTCTTTTAAAAAAAAAACCTTTAAATAGTACCTTGCATTAGGACTGCATTTTCGTATTCTTAATTTGTGCATAATAATCTTGATTATACTGCTACACAGGCTGCTGTACAATGTTCTCTTTTATACCCTCCATGAGTAAATTAGGACCATCCTTGTAGACTTGATAGGTCATCCATACCAGTGATAGCTATAATATTGGTAAGGAAAAAACTTGGTTCTGTCATGTAGGTTGCATCTCCAAGTGTAATAATTATTTTGCAAATGATAACATTATCAGAAAAAAGTTACTCTATACTTACCACATCTGAAGCAGCTCACTCAATGTTCAGAACAATCCCATGAGTCAGGAAATGTTACCAGCATTTTACAGACGGGGAGTATGTACCCTGGGAAATTAAATAACTTATCCAAATACGTCAGACAGAAAGTGGGGAAGCAGAGATCTGAACTTTATTATTCTTACTCTGGCATCTTTAGGCTTCATCATCATGCTGTATAGACCACCTGATAGAGAATGCATGGGGCTGAGAGATTTGTGTCATCTGCTGTAGAGCTAGATATGGAAAGTCCTCTATTTTTTTTTTTAATATCAGAAACTAGTATCTGACTTGTAAAATATTCCTTCATTAAGCGAGCCATTGTCTTCTGGAATTATCCCTGATAAATGGTATGATCTGCCCAGAAACCTTACAATGTGAGCTTCATACTGCTGAGATTTCAATCCCTGACCTGAAAGGAAATCTTTATTCAAGACATGGAGCCTGGTGCCCTGATAGCTCAGACCTCCCCTAGATGCCCAACACGAAATCTTTGCTAACCACTGAACTGAACATTGAAATGACAGAAGGTTGCACAGAAGGTAAATGTTCTTTGAGCTGCAAGTCTAAATTAGGAAGGAGCGGGTAGGATTTACTGTGAATGGGTGCCTACATTTGAGAGTCTCATGATTTAGGTGTCCTACAGAGAGATGTTGGCAGGGCCTCTGGTTTAAAAAAGGGAGGGGGAGTTCTTCAAGGCAGAAATAATGACAGCTAAGCTTCAGAGCTTCCATGGTCCCTTGGCTTTCTTGCACCCTCGAAGACTGAACTAAATCTCTCTGTCAACTTCAGTGTGTTAATTTACAGCTTAACACCCTTGGGCCGTATTTCTATCCCCTTTCCCATAAGTGACACCTCAGTCATCAAACTGGCCTCCTCACCTGGGTACAGAGGCTCCACTTATCTGGCCTTCAACGGGGCAGTCACAGTGACTGCACTTGATACATTCTGATACATTCGTAACATGACAGTGTAAAGTACAGGGTCATTCTAATGGGACTTGAACTTGAGGGGTCCACTTATTTTGGAAGACTAGCCTCTATCTGGCGGTGGGCTCTGAATTGGGGTATTTGCTCTTCAGGACCCATTACGAACAGTGGCATATGAAGGAAAAAGAATGATTTTGACCTCGTAAATGCTTCTCAACCACATTTAGTTTTTGGAAATATTTTGAAATATTTATCTTAGATTTTTTAGAATCTTCTTTTCATAATGATTCATGCCAAAATACAGAAACTATGTTGGCTCTAAATGTGGAACCATACAATTAATAGTAGAGCTGCCAGGGACTTTAAAATTCATATAATTTAACCTTCTCTTTACAGATGTGTAAACTGAGGCTTGGATAGGTCATATGCCTAGTCCAAGGTCACCTGACTAACTAATGGTAGTCTTTTAAATATTCTCTAAGATGCAAAGATGTGGAAATATCTACTAAACTCGTTTGCTCTACATCTTTAATCACTTCTATTTCTGTTTTATCATACTGCAACATACTCTTCAATCCTTCCAGTTAAAAGGATGAGGGGAAAAGGGGAAACAAGGATAGGAGGAAGAATACATTGGCATATGTCGAGATAACTTACACCAATTCAAAAACTCACATTAAACTCCTCAGGGCACTTTCCCAGAGCAAATCACAGAATTTTCCCCTAAGTAATTATAAAACAGGTTCAAGGAATAAGGACTCTGGTCATTCATCGATTCCTGATTTTTATTCCCAGACTTATCACTCCCCAGGATGAGAGGTTTGAGAGAATAGCTGCATTCGTAAAATGACTAGAATAATTTTAGCCACCTCAGGGATTCAGTGACTGTTTAATACAATAAAAGACTCTGAGATAGTCAGATGAAAGGTGCTTTAGATGGCAGACAGGATTACTCGATTAGAATTTCAGAGAGGGAGAAAGGAATCTTTTGTGTTGACAGGTTTTTTTCTTATTCTTTTTTTGGCAGTCCTATAGTGGTTAAAAATTTTTCTTTTCCTTACCAATTTCTTCAATTTTAGATCATGTCCTTGACTTGGTACAGCTTTCATGAGGAGGACTATGTGTTGGTATAAACTGCCTAGCTCCCTTTTGAATTTTTTTCCAGTATGCATTTTAGCTTCTTTGAATTCATAGGGCTAATTTTTCTCATTTCCCATGGTTGTGATGTTTATAAAGTAAAATAGAATTACCTGGGGACAGTGTTTTGTAAGTCAGTATTTGTTACAGGTCACAGAGGCATACACACGTACTCACACACACATATACACACAGTCACACGTCCCTGTATTAAATTGTTTGGAGACCAGACCAATTTTGTTTCATTCTCCAAAGGTTGCCATCATATCATTAATCTCTCTCAGCCTTTAAAGATGGCCCTTTGCCATATTCTGTCAGAAAACAAGATATAGACCATTTACTTTATTTATTTATGTTTGTTTGTTTGTTTGTTTATGGCTGCGTTGGGTCTTCATTGCTGCGCACAGGCTTTTCTCTAGTTGCGTTGAGCGGGGGCTACTCTTCATTGCTGTGCGCGGGCTTCTCACTGCGGTGGCTTCTCTTGTTGCAGAGCACGGGCTGTAGGCGCACGGGCTTCAGTAGTTGTGGCTCATGGGCTCTAGAGCGCAGGCTCAGTAGTTGTGGCGCACATGCTTAGTTGCTCCGCAGCATGTGGAATCTTCCCGGACCAGGGCTCGAACCCATGTCCCCTTACACTGGCAGGCGGATTCTTAACCACCGTGCCACCCGGGAGGTCCCCATTTACTTTAAATACCTAAAAATAAAAATGCTGAATCAGTGGTTACACACATGCACACACACACATACACCCAGGAGCTAATGCATTTTGTAATTTTTGGAAATCTCTGTGCATTGTGGGTGGGGACGAGCAATAGAATTTGCAGTTTATTGAGATTGAAATGTTTTATTACATTAGTTGAAAATGTTCTTTGCTATTAAAACAAGTAGTGCTAATTAATAATCCTGCAGAATGGTAGAGCAGCCTTTGAACTACAAGAATAGATTATTAATCCTTTGCAGTAGAATTCTGCTTTTCCTTTCTCTCTCTCTCTCTTCTTTTCTTTTTTTTTAAACAGCTTTATTGGAGTATAATTGCTTTACAATGGTGTGTTAGTTTCTGCTTTCTAACAAAGTGAATCAGCTATACATATACATATATCCCCATCTCTTCGCTCTTGCGTCTCCCTCCCTCCCACCCTCCCTATCCCACCCCTCTAGGTGGTCACAAAGCACTGAGCTGATCTCCCTTTGCTGTGCGGCTGCTTCCCACTAGCTATCTATTTTACGTTTGGTAGTGTATGTATGTCCATGCCACTCTCTCACTTTGTCCCAGCTTACCCTTCCCCCTCCCCATATCCTCAAGTCCATTCTCTAGTAGGTCTGCATCTTTATTCCCATCTTGCCCCTAGGTTCTTCATGACATTTTTTTCTTTTTCAGATTCAATATATATGTGTTAAAATACGGTATTTGTTTTTCTCTTTCTGACTTACCTCACTCTGTATGACAGACTCTAGGTCCATCCACCTCGCTACAAATAACTCAGTTTTGTTCCTTTTTACGGCTGAGTAATATTCCACTGTATATATAGGCCACATCTTCTTTTTTTTTTTTTTTTTTTTTTTTTTTTTTGCATTACACGGGCTTCTCACTGCTGTGGCCTCTCCCGTTGCGGAGCACAGGCTGTGGACGCGCAGGCCCAGCAGCCATGGCTCACGGGCCTAGCCGCTCCGCGGCATGTGGGATCTTCCCAGACCGGGGCACGAACCCGTGTCCCCTGCATTGGCAGGCGGACTCTCAACCACTGCGCCACCAGGGAAGCCCCACATCTTCTTTATCGATTCATCTCTTGATGGACACTTAGGTTGCTTCCATGTCCTGGCTATTGTAAAAAGAGCTGCAATAAACATTTTGGTGCATGACTCTTTTCGAATTATGGTTTTCTCAGGGTATATACCCAGTAATGGGATTGTTGGGTTGTACGGTAGTTCTATTTTTATTTTTTTAAGGAACCTCCATACTGTTCTCCATAGTGGCTGTATCAAATTACATTCCCACCAACAGTGCAAGAGGGTTCCCTTTTCTCCACACCCTCTCCAGCCTTTATTGTTTGTAGATGTTTTGATGATGGCCATTCTGACTGGTGTGAGATGATATCTCATTGTAGTTTTGATTTGCATTTCTCTAATGAGTAATGATGTTGAGCATTCTTTCATGTGTCTGTTGGCAATCTGTATATCTTCTTTGCAGAAATGTCTATTTAGCTCTTCTGCCCATTTTTGGATTGGGTTATTTGTTTTTTTGATATTGAGCTGCATGAGCTGCTTGTAAATTTTGGAGATTGATCTTTTATCAGTTGTTTCATTTGCAAATATTTTTTCCCATTCTGAGGGTTGTCTTTTGGTCTTGTTTATGTTTTCCTTTGCTGTGCAAAAGCTTTTAAGTTTCATTAGGTCCCATTTGTTTATTTTTGCTTTTATTTCCATTTCTCTAGGAGGTGGGTCAAAAAGGATCTTGCTGTGATTTATGTCATAGAGTGTTCTGCCTATATTTTCCTCTAAGAGTTTGATGGTGTCTGGCCTTACATTTAGGTCTTCAATCCATTTTGAGTTTATTTTTGTGTATGGTGTTAGGGAGTGTTCTAATTTCATTCTTTTACATGTAGCTATCCAGTTTTCCCAGCAGCACTTATTGAAGATGCTGTTTTTTCTCCACTGTATATTCTTGCCTCCTTTATCAAAGATAAGGTGACCATACGTGCATGGATTTATCTCTGGGCTTTCTATCCTGTTCCATTGATCTATATTTCTGTTTCTGTGCCACTACCATACTGTCTTGATTACTGTAGCTTTGTAGTATAATCTGAAGCCTGGGAGCCTGATTCCTCCAGCTCCGTTTTTCTGTCTCAAGATTGCTTTGGCTATTTGGGGTCTTTTGTGTTTCCATACAAATTGTGAAATTTTTTGTTCCATTTCTGTGAAAAATGCCAGTGGTAGTTAGATAGGGATTGCATTGACTCTGTAGATTGCTTTGGGTAGTATAGTCATTTTCACAGTGTTGATTCTTCCAATCCAAGAACATTGTATATCTCTCCATTTATTTGTATCATCTTTAATTTCTTTCATCAGTGTCTTATACTTTGCTGCAAACAGGTCTTTTTTCTCCTTAGGTAGGTTTATTCCTAGATATTTTATTCTTTTTGTTGCAATGGTAAATGGGAGCGTTTCCTTAATTTCACTTTCAGATTTTTCATCATTAGTGTAGAGGAATGCAAGCGATTTCCGTGCATTCATTTTGTATCTGCTACTTCACCAAATTCATTGATTAGCTCTAGTAGTTTTCTGGTAACATCTTTAGGATTCTCTATGTATAGTATCATCTCATCTGCAAACAGTGACAGTTTGACTTCTTTTCTGATTTGGATTCTTTTATTTCTTTTTCTTCTCTGATTGCTGTGGCTAAAACTTCCAAAACTATGTTGAATAAGAGTGTTGAGAGTGGGCAGCCTTGTCTTGTTCCTGATTTTAGTGGAAATGGTTTCAGTTTTTCACCATTGAGGATGATGTTGGCTGTGGGTTTGTCATATATGGCCTTTATTATGTTGAGGAAAGTTCCCTCTATGCCTACTTTCTGCTGGGTTTTTATCATAAATGGGTGTTGAATTTTGTCGAAAGCTTTCTCTGCATCTATTGAGGTGATCAGGTGGTTTTTCTCCTTCAATTTGTTAATATGGTGTATCACGTTGATTGATTTGCATATATTGAAGAATCCTTGCATTCCTAGGATAAACCCCCCTTGATCATGGTGTATGATCCTTTTAATGTACTGTTGGATTCTGTTTGCTAGTATTTTGTTGAGGATTTTTGCATCTATGTTCATCAGTGATATTGGCCTGTAGTTTTCTTTCTTTGTGACATCTTTGTCTGGTTTTGGTATCAGAGTGATGGTGGCCTCGTAGAATGAGTTTGGGAGTCTTCCTCCCTCTGCTATATTTTGGAAGAGTTTGAGAAGGATAGGTATTAGCTCTTCTCTAAATGTTTGGCAGAATTCGCCTGTGAAGCCATCTGATCCTGGGCTTTTTTTTGTTGGAAGATTTTTAATCACAATTTCAGTGCTTGTGATTGGTCTGTGCATATTTTCTATTTCTTCCTTATTCAGTCTCTGAAGGTTGTGCATTTCTAAGAATTTGTCCATTTCTTCCAGGTTGTCCATTTTATTGGCATATAGTTGCTTGTACTTATGTCTCATGATCCTTTGTATCTCTACAGTGTCAGTTGTTACTTCTTTTTTTTCATTTATAATTCTATTGATTTGAGTCTTCTCCCTTTTTTCCTTGATAAGTGGCTAGTGGTTTATCAATTTTGTTTATCTTCTCAAAGAACCAGCTTTTAGTTTTATTGATCTTTGCTATTGTTTCCTTCATTTCTTTTTCATTTATTTCTTATCTGATCTTTATGATTTCTTTCCTTTTGCTAACTTTGGGGTTTCTTTGTTCTTCTTTCTCTAATTGCTTTAGGTTTAAGTTTAGGTTGTTTATTTGAGATGTTTCTTGTTTCCTGAGGTAGGATTTTATTGCTATAAACTTCCCTCTTAGAACTGCTTTTGCTGCATCCCATAGGTTTTGGGTCATTGTGTTTTCATGGTCATTTGTTCCTACGTATTTTTTAATTTCCTCTTTCATTTCTTCAGTGATCTCTTAGTTATTAAGTAGTGTGTTGTTTAGCCTCCATGTGTTTTTATTTCCTACAGATTTTTCCTGTAATTGATATCTAGTCTCATAGCGTTGTGGTCGGAAAAGATACTTGATATGGTTTCAATTTTTAAAATTTACCAAGGCTTGATTTGTGACCCAAGATATGATCTATCCTGGAGAATGTTCCATGTGCACTTGAGAAGAATGTGTATTCTGTTGTTTTTGGATGGAATGTCCTATAAATATCAATAAGTCCATCTTGTTTAATGTATCATTTAAAGCTTGTGTTTCCTTATTTATTTTCATTTTGGATGATCTGTCCATTGGTGAAAGTGGAGTGTTAAAGTCCCCTACTATGATTGTGTTACAGTCGATTTCCCCTTTTATGGCTGCTAGTGTTTGCCTTATGTATTGAGGTGCTCCTATATTGGGTGCGTAAATATTTACAATTGTTATATGTTCTTCTTGGATCGATCCCTTGATCATTATGTAGTGTCCTTCTTTGTCTCTTGTAATAGTCTTTGTTTTAAAGTCTATTTTGTCTGATATGAGAATTGCTACTCCAGCATTCTTTTGATTTCCATTTGCATGGAATATGTTTTTCCATCCCCTCACTTTCAGTCGGTATGTGTCCCTAGGTATGAAGTGGGTCTCTTGTAGACAGCATATATACAGGTCTTGTTTTTGTATCCATTCAGCCAATCTGTGTCTTTTGGTTGGGACATTTAATCCATTTACATTTAAGGTAATTATTGATATGTATGTTCCTATTCCCATTTTCTTATTTGTTTTGGGTTTATTATTGTAGGTCTTTTCCTTCTCTTGTGTTTCCTGCATAGAGAAGTTCCTTTAGCATTTGTTGTAAAGCTGGTTTGTTAGTGCTGAATTTTCTTAGCTTTTGCTTGTCTGTAAAGGTTTTAATTTCTCTGTCAAATCTGAATGAGATCCTTGCTGGCTAGAGTAATCTTTGTTGTAGGTTTTTCTCCTCCATCACTTTAAATATGTCCTGCCCCTCCCTTCTGGCTTGCAGAGTTTCTGCTGAAAGATCAGCTGTTAACCTTATGGGGATTCCCTTATGTGTTATTTGTTGTTTTTCCCTTGCTGCTTTTAATATTTGTTCTTTGTATTTAATTTTTGATAGTTTGATTAATATGTGTCTTGGCATGTTTCTCCTTGGATTTATCCTGTGTGGGACTCTATGCTTCCTGGACTTGATTAACTATTTTCTTTTCCATATTAGGGAAGTTTTCAACTATAACCTTTTCAAATATTTTCTCAGTCCCTTTCTTTTTCTCTTCTTCTTCTGGGATCCCTATAATTCGAACGTTGGTGCATTTAATGTTGTCCCAGAGGTCTCTGAGACTGTTCTCAATTCTTTTCATTTTTTTTCTTTATTTTACTCTGTGGCAGTTATTTCCACTATTTTATCTCCCACGTCACTTATCCATTCTTCTGCCTCAGTTATTCTGCTATTGATTCCTTCTAGAGAATTTTTAATTTCATTTATTGTGTTGTTCATCATTGTTTGTTTGCTCTTTAGTTCTTCTGTGTCCTTGTTAAACGTTTCTTGTGTTTTCTCCATTCTATTTCTAAGATTTTGGATATCTTTACTATCATTATTCTGAATTCTTTTTCAGGTAAACTGCCTATTTCCTCTTCATTTGTTTGGTCTGGTGGGTTTTTGCCTTGCTCTTTCATCTGCTGTGTGTTTCTGTCTTGTCATTTTGCTTACCTTACTGTGTTTAGGGTCTCCTTTTCGCAGGCTGCAGGTTCATAGTTTCCGTTGTTTTTGGTTTCTGTCCCCAGTGGCCAAGGTTGGTTCAGTGGGTTGTGTAGGCTTCCTGGTGGAGGAGACTAGTGCCTGTGTTCAGGTGGATGAAGCTGGATCTTGTCTTTCTGGTGGGCAGGTCCACGTCTGGTGGTGTGTTTTGGGGTGTCTGTGGCCTTATTATGATTTTAGGCAGCCTCTGTGCTAATGGATGGGGTTGTGTTCCTGTGTTGCTAGTTGTTTGGCATAGGGTGTCCAGCACTGTAGCTTGCTGGTTGTTGAGTGAAGCTGGGTGTTGGTGTTAAGATGGAGATCTTTGGGAGATTTTCGCCGTTTGGTATTACGTGGAGCTGGGAGGTCTCTTGTGGACCAGTGTCCTGAACTTGGCTCTCCCACCTCAGGGGCACAGCCCTGAGGCCAGGGTGGAGCACCAAGAGCCTGTCCTCCACACGGCTCAGAATAAAAGGGAGAAAAGAAAGAAAGAAAGAAAGAAAAAGATAAAATAAAATAAAGTAAAAGAAAAGAAAGTTATTAAAATACAAAAATAATTATTAAGAAAAAAATTTTTTTTCAAGTGAAAAAAAAAAGAAAAGAAACTGGATGGACAGAACCCTAGGACAAATGGTAAAAGCAAAGCTATACCGACAAAATCTCACACAGAAGAATACACATACACACTCACAAAAAGAGGAAAAGGGGAAAAAATAATAAACCTTGCTCCCAAAGTCCACCTCCTCAATTTGGGATGATTCGTTGTCTATTCAGGTATTCCACAGATGCAGGGTACATCAAGTTGATTGTGGAGCTTTAATCCGCTGCTCCTGAGGCTGCTGGGAGAGATTTCCCTTTGTCTTCTTTGTTCGTACAGCTCCCGGGGTTCAGCTTTGGATTTGGACCCGCCTCTGCGTGTAGGTCGCCGGAGGGCATGTATTCTTCGCTCAGACAGGATGGGGTTAAAGGCGCCACTGATTCGGGGGCTCCGGCTCACTCAGGCTGGAGGGAGGGAGGGGTATGGAGTGCGGGGCGAGCCTACGGTGGCAGAGGCCGGCGTGACGTTGCACCAGCCTGAGGCGCGCGGTGCGTTCTCCCGGGGAAGTTGTCCCTGTATCCCGGGAACCTGGCAGTGGTGGGCTGCCAGGCTCCCAGGAGGGGATGTGTGGATAGTGACCTGTGCTCTCACACAGGCTTCTTGGCGGCGGCGGCAGCAGCCTTAGCGTCCCATGCCCGTCTCTGGGGTCCGCGCTTCCAGCCGCGGCTCGCGCCCGTCTCTGGAGCTCCTTTAAGCAGCGCTCTTAATCCCCTCTCCTCGCGCACCAGGAGACAAAGAGGGAAGAAAAAGTCTCTTGCCTCTTCGGCAGGTCCAGACTTTTCCCCGGACTCCCTCCCGGCCAGCCGTGGCGCACTAGCCCCTTCAGGCTGTGTTCACGCCGCCAACCCCAGTCCTCTCCCTACGCTCTGACCGAAGCCCGAGCCTCAGCTCCCAGCCCCGCCCGCCCCGGCGGCCGAGCAGACAAGCCTCTCGGGCCAGTGAGTGCCGGTCGGCACTGATCCTCTGTGCAGGAATCTCTCCGCTTTGCCCTCCACACCCCTGTTGCTGTGCTCTCCTCCGCTACTCCGAAGCTTTCCCCCTCCACCACCCACAGTCTCCGCCCACGAAGCAGCTTCTAGTGTGTGGAAACCTTTCCTCCTTCACGGCTCCCTCCCACTGGTGCAGGTCCCGTCCCTATTCTTTTGTCTGTTTTTTTTTTTTTTTTTCTTTTACCCCAGCCAGGTACGTGGGGGGTTTCTTGCCTTTTGGGAGGTCTGAGGTCTTCTGCCAGCGTTCAGTAGGTGTTCTGTAGGAGCTGTTCCACGTGTAGATGTATTTCTGATGTATTTGTGGGGAGGAAGGTGATCTCCGCGTCTTACTCTTCCGCCATCTTGAAGCTCCTCCTCTCTCTCTCTTCTTTCCTGCGTTCCTTCCTTCTTTCCAGAAATATCTATCACAATGGAAACTGTTTTAGGGTCTGTGTTTGTAGTGGTATTTCAGTTCAGCCAATCATAGTAGAGTAATCTTATGGCTTCTACCAAGGAATGAATATCAGCATATCTTTGGTGTGGAAAGATTGGGGATAACACCAATCCAAAATCTAGAAGCTCTGTTTTATTTCATGTAGAAGGACATTTCCCCATGAACCATTATGAGCATCATATCTATTACACTTGAACTTTGCAAGGCTTATCTGTGTCCTAAAAAGAAAATGTATTGACTCCAAAATGAAAATAAAATTACAAAATCCAAATCGATCAAGTTTGATTAAATGTCTACCAAATACTGAACTTACCATTATGTCAGTCAACCAGGGTACTGCTACCCAAGTCGGTTTTTATGAAATTATATAGAAATTAGATGTTTATATAAAAATAACTCTTAACTATTAGATTTCTATACAGGCCTGTTATGGAGGGGTGGGGCTTTTTGCAGAGAAGCAATCTGGGAACAATGAAGTCCTAAAGTGTCCCTTTCCAGATGACTTTTCAGGCAACTTCATAATAATGTCAAATAAGATTTAATGGGGCTTCCCTGGTGGCGCAGTGGTTGAGAGTCCGCCTGCCGATGCAGGGGACACGGGTTCGTGCCCCAGTCCGGGAAGATCCCACATGCCGTGGAGCGGCTGGGCCCGTGAACCATGGCTGCTGAGCCTGCGCGTCCGGAACCTGTGCTCCGCAATGGGAGAGGCCACAACAGTGAGAGCCCTGCATACTGAAAAAAAAAAAAAAAGATTTAATGTATTTGTATGATGTATGAACTAATTACCAGTTACGGGCTTGAGGTTATTGTATTGTATGTGGTAACTTTGTGATGCGTTAGCTGTTTTTGCAGCGTGAATTCATTTCCTCCCGCTTTCTCTCTCAACTAAAAAGTTGCTGTAAGCTGACTTTTGTTCCATTATACCTCAGTGCATTCATGGACTCCTCCTTCCACACTATTGCCAGGTGTTAGCATCTTCCCTGAGTAATTTCAGGCATTTTCCTTTGAATGAAAATGGCTCACTTGGAAGGTTGTGAAAGGCATATCCATGAGGAATTGAGAAGATCTTGTGTTGTGATGTGGTGGGAAGGCTTGCCAGAAATTGCCCGTTTCAGGCTGATGATGCAAAACCAGACATCTGTTAAATTAACATCTACCTAACATTTTGCCTTCAGTCAAATGCATTTTTTTTTTTTAAATTAAATCTCTCTCACTCTCTCCCGCTTTTTTTTTTCCACTGTCAAAACAATCTGTCACAAGATATTTAATTTCTGTGTAATGGGTTACTTAAAGAAACCAGCATATGGTGCAGTGAAAGTACCTAGCTACGAGTTTCAGGCAATGGTGCATACTGCTGTTTCACTCTTTTCCTGGACCATATTGTGCCCAGCATAGATTTTATTATGGTGCAGGATTTGAATTATTGCCAGGGTCTCTCACAACTCTTGCCTTTTAAGATCAAAATATGAGTGTCAATATTCTTGTTCTGCCATGAATCGGAAATCACTTTCTATTTTGGTTAAGTGGTAGTCAATTTCTGGCAGTCTCAGTGAGAGGGAAAGAGTAACTTCATTGTACACAACACTTTGCACACCCCTCCTTGTGTCCGAGCACTTGTGAATAGCACCAACCTGATCTGTAGCCTGGCAGTTGGCTCTAGAGAGGCTGATGTTTGACACAGTGACAGCACTCGGGACACCACGCCAAACTGGTTCATCCCTGATAGTCTGAGTAGTTTCTACACAATGAATAACCCCTGATACAACAGAGTAGCCCTATTGTTGGGGGAGAAGATTTTAAAGCCACTCTCACCATGGGGAGCAAAGATTAAGCATGATCCATATGGCCTATGAAAATCTCTTGAACCATCCATGACCTACAGTATCAGTGATTGTGTGGGTATCTCCTTGTACGGTAATGTACATGTATTTCTATATGGTAAAGTGTGAAGTGCTTATTATTAAAAACAGCAAATAATGTTTAGTATATGCCAGGCACTTTTCTATGCCCTGGAAATGAACTGGTGAGCAAGAAATACAAGATTTCTGCTCTTAGCACACTCACATTCCCATGAGAAGAGACCCAATAAATACATAAGCAATAAGCAACCTGTAAGCAAAATATAAGCTTATAGATCATTTTATCTATCCATTTCTCTATCAGCAATAAACAAATACATATATAAATATATTTCTTTTACAAAAAACTAATAAATGAATCTGTAAGCAAAATAAAAGTTTACAGATTATTTTATCTAGATATAACAATTAACTCTTTCTTTGTGAAGATATAGGTACAAACAATATCTATATAAACATATAAAATAGAAGTTTTGAGATTGTTTCACCTCCTTGTCTCTCTCTCTCATCTATCTGTCTGTCTTACCAAGGGTGAGTCATTAGTTTTGTGTAATTTAAGTTGTTGTACAAACCTACTTCATTATGTACTTTCTTTGAGGGGCAGATACTCATTTCTTCGAAGTATGAAAGGTCCCAGCTTGCTCTTTATTGGGACTGCCAACAGCAACCTATGGGGGTTAGTTAAAAAGTGAGGGCTGTCGAGGAGAGGTTGACCTCTAGGCCATTGGTGAGGGAACAGGAGGATGGGGCTTACCTCCTTTAAGCAAGGACAGAAGGTACCAGCTCCCTGGTGAACGCTCTCTAATTGTTCATTCACTGAACAACTATGTTGGGGGTTTTCTGGGGAGAAAAAGTGTAGTATAATACCTGCAATAAATCACTTTAGTATATTACTTATCAATCGAAATTCTCAAGTACCCTAGAAAGTATCTCTGGGCCACTGTCAGTGCAAATCGATCATAAATGAACGTGCTAGACAATGTGGCAAAATCCTTGGTCCACTTGTATCAAATAGCTTGGGATAGCTGTGTTATTAATCAGAACTCCCTGAAGTTCTAAAGTTCAAGCAGCACATACATACCTGAGGTCTACATTAGGCAGAGTCAAGAGGATATAGTATTTCTTTTCAGTTCATTGGGAAATTTCAACTGTCACATTTAGCATGATTTTTGAGAGTTGCAATTCTTTCATATGATTTTTATTTGTATTCTCTGGAGCTTCTAATATTAGTCTCTGATTTTTGAAGCACTAGTTAGGAAGCTAACATATTTAACTAAAGCTGATTGCCACTGAGATGATTCAGCCAAAGATGGGCTCTTATCCCTTTATCCCCCCCCAAGATAAGGGGGCCATGGTAGCATTGTCCAGACCCATTGGCATCACAGCTTGTAATGCCCATAAGCATTGGAGGAGTTGCTGCTTTGGGCTTGCAAGATGACTGGCATATTCCATAAATATTTTTTGTACATAAGACTGAGATTTTTTCTCTTGCTGTCTTCAGGGAGATCAAAAGTGATAGGAAAATAGGAGAATTACATTCTTAAGCACCCTAACAGCATAGCCTCTTGCAGTGTCATGATATTCATTCATTTGACAAATAGTAAATACCTACTAGTTGCCAAGCCTTATGATAGGTACTGGTGTGCAATGGGAAGTTAATAATAAATGAATAAATGAATGAATGAGTGAATGAATAAATAAGAGAGAGTTCCTGCTCCATGGAACAATATTATAATTTAGTAGAGAAACAAGACATTAATAATAGGCAACAAATAAAAATATAATTACAAGCTGAGGAAAAATACTTTGAAGGACAGAAACATGATTTTAGAGAACACATATGAAAGCAAGAGGGCTAAATTTGATGGAATCAAAGATTTTTCTGAGGCAGCATCATGAGCTAAAAATGAAAGGATGGAGAGTGAGCTAAGTGATGGGCGGGGAAGGACATTTTAGACACGCACAACAGCATACCCACTGGCCCAGTGGTGGCAGGGAACCCATGGTCCCCAAGAGCTGATGTGGCAGGAACTCAGGGCTTGGGGGAGAGTCTAGGAACTGGGCTGGAGGGGCATGCAGGAACCGAAACATTAGGTACTAGGTCAGTAAATAATCCTGATTTTTTCAAAAGCAAACTCTGAATAGAAATCTATGTAGAAGAGCATGAAACCACTTTGAAATCTTTGACTCTCACATAGCATCCGGACCTGTGCCCAGTTTGGGGCTGGGCAATGAGAGAAGGAGATGGGAACTAGGGATAAGGAAAGCTTTAGTAAATGTTAAAGAAATCATGGACAGCATATGTGATGAAGAAAAGATTGGGGGCGGGAGTTGGGATAGGCTTTCAGGATCAGCATATGCCTTCTGCACAGCTGAACAGTGCCTGGCTAATTTCCCTTTCTAATGAGACCAGCACAAAATCCATCCATTTAGGCTATTCAGCTTTTAGGTAAATGTACCAAGCAGTTGGGGTAGTGGGGAAAGAGGGGTTGACATTGATGGATGGAGTTAAATACCAGAGTCCCACCCCCACGTCAGGCAGACTTTTCTAAAGCAGTATTGTGACAGAAAGGCCTGGAAGATTCCAGGTGGGCAGGACAGCCTGGACAGAGCCCAAGTGTCTCCCTCAGAGCAGGAGGAGGAAGGCTAGATGGGGTCTCCTTCTGTCAGCATGGAAGGATCCCGTTCAGATCTGGCAACAGTGTGGCACTTGGTAGGATGCGTTCACCAAACAGGGCTCTGTGGGACATATGGGCTTTCCTCTGACACAACTTCATTTTTTTGTCCAGAATTACCACCAGAGCAATATCCATTCCTTCACTTAACTCTGTGGTAGGACTCTCCAACCTTTTGGACAATAAACTGTTATTTATCTTGGCTCTAAAATAGGGATGATATTGCTCCTGACCTGCCTTTAAAAAATGGTTAAATTGAAGTAAGGAAGGTTACCATGCCTTGACTCAATAACTGGATGTATTATACTCTAAATATAAAAGATGTTAACCAAGCCAGACTCTTTGAGAAGACTTGAGCATATGTGTTTTTAAAAGGAGTGGTGAGGATTTTCCATTAGTTTTCTGACAGTTGTTCTGATCAGATGCCTTAGATTCAATGACCTCACTCTACAGTTTTCATCATTTAAATGAATCCAATGACAAAGGAGATGGTGGGTTACAGTACTGTTACCAGGGTGGATGTAACATTGACAGTTAACATTCAGAGCCTTGGATACTTAGCTGTGGACAAAAGGCACCTAGAATGACTTTAATTCTCATAACAAGCCTAGAACACATATACTGTTTTTTTGTTGGGTTTTTGTTGTTGTCGTTGTTTTTTGGTGTGTGTGGGTTTTGTTTTTTGTGTGTGTGTGTGCATTTTACAGATCAGGACTGAGGCACAGAGAGGTAAAGTAATTTGCCCAAGGTCACTAAGCTAATAAACAGAGGAGCTTGGGACTCGCATCCAGGCAGCCCAGTTCCCAAGCCTGTATTCCTAACCGTTATCTATATCATCACCAAGAAATGGATTGGGCTGAGAGTGTGGCAGAGATAAGAAACTCAAGAGCAGTTGTTTATTTTATTTTATTTTTGCGGTACGCGGACCTCTCACTGTTGTGGCCTCTCCCGTTGCGGAGCACAGGCTCCGGACGCGCAGGCTCAGCAGCCATGGCTCACGGGCTCAGCCGCTCCGAGGCATGTGGGCTCTTCCCGGACCGGGGCACGAACCCGTGTCCCCTGCATCAGCAGGCGGACTCTCAACCACTGCACCACCAGGCAAGCCCGAGCAGTTGTTTATTTTCAAAGGAACTTCTCTTTCTGTGCTCCTCCTCCAACCTCCTATTCCAACTGTTCAGAGACGACAGATGCTTGGGGGGTGGGGTGTGAGCAGCAGAGAAAAGAATATCCTTATAAATTATTGTTTCTTTAATTTCAGGATTAAAACCACAAATTTCCCATCACCCATCTCTCTGGAAACTATAGGGTAGCCACTGAATTTAATTCTTTCTTCCCTTTCTCCCTTAGTCCATAGACGTGGGCACGCGTGCACACACATGCACACACATGCACACACACACATTTCTAGTAGCACTTGAAAAACTTTCTGTGGTTCTCTGTGCTTTCTCAGATTCACATAATTTGGGGCTGGCTATGGCAATTAAATATGTGAACAGCTCTCTGGAAGATCCCAACAGTTTAGGCTTTAAAAATGGTTTTGACAATTGAATTTTATTAAAAAGCCATCTCAGAAATACTGACCAACAGCACCTCTGTGTTTAAAATTTGAAGCACACTGTGGTTCCTGAATGTTCTCTTTCTCTTTTTGCCTACTTGCATATTATATTTTTAAAATTCACATTCAGTAGTATATTTAATTCAGACTCGGTTGGGCATCCTGGTGTCTGTCAAATTTGGAAAAGCATCTTCCTTATACGCTGTTGTCTTCACTTCCCTGACTTGCTTTCATTTCCCACTTCCTTCTTGGAGATTCAGCCATCCTTCCACGTGTGGTTGCTGGGATGGAAATAGCTCGCTTGTGTCACCTATAAGGACAGAGAGAGAAAGAATGTTTAAGTCAGTTGCCATGTTCTTTTCCAGCATCTCCAAGAGACAACTCCTTCATTTTGCTACTCAGAGGAATAAAGCCGTCCTTGACACGTTGGGTCTCAGGAACTCCACGAATCAGTAAATACCGCCCATTCCAATCTGACCGTTGGTCATAGCAACTACATTTCAGGCTGGCTGGAGTGCACAAAGACACCCAGCACCTTCTGAGTGTTGACCAGCCTTTTCAAATTCCTTAAGGGGAAAGAGGAACTTCAAGGACACATTTGCAAAAAAGGAGACAGAAGAGAAAGGAATCTCGCGATTCGCATTTTAATCTGCTGAATTACTTCTGAAAGCCTATGTTTGGGGAACCCCTAATGGCTAAACTTACACAGCAAAAGGAAAATAAAATGCCCTTATTAAATTTCCTAGGAACATATTTCAAGTGTTCCCTTTCTCCTGCCTCCATGCCTCAGACTTTGAGTCATTTTGCCTCTCTCATCTGTTTTCAACTCAGTTGAGTTACAGCCAATCAGATAAGAGGAAAATTAGATTTTAATGGAATATTTGATTTTCATTGCTTAATTGATTTAATTGCAAGTTTCTATTTCAGACTGGTAGAAATGCAAAGATTTTCAGTCAAATGGAGAAAAGCTCCCATTTTTCTGTGTTCAACAATGACAAACTTAATAATTCACTGTGAGCCTGGATTCTAAAACTTTAGAGGCAGGAAATACTGGTATCTTTCTGAATTGTTAGTCTGTATTTTAGTTTCTCTTTCATGTACACATATCTCAGACCAAGGTTCTGTGTTTACACTTGCTTATTCTTTTTGTGTTGATTTTGATATTTATGCATGAATTTTTGTCAGTGGAAAGAATACACATGTACCTATTTACACTTATATATTGTATAAGGGGGACATTAAATACCACAAAATATTTCTTTTTGCTGCTGGTAAGCAGAAGGATAATTAAGAGTGTTAGTTCTCAAGCTGCCACAGTAGGTCAACGGGTTTTCTGGGTTCTCTTAGGCCAACCTAGACAAATGGCTTCTAGTCTGTGTCAGTGCCTATAATATATACCAGCTGCCTAGAGCACTGGGAAAAGAAGAATCCCTGGGAAAAACATACAAGGTTCAATAACCAATGGGGAATGCTGTGTGTGCCCATCATTGGTCATCATCTCTGTTTTAGGCAGCCAGCTTGACCACAGCCTGATTCTCCCAGCGCTTTTCCATGGTACTGCACCAGCACTACATCTTTTCACAGTTCCCGAATTCCCTAAACCCATCATCATACCAATTCTAGCAGGATATGTATTTGATGTGTTAAGTTTTAATTTTTTTATCTCTATCAGTTTGGGGAAAGTTAAGATTTCTCTAACCATTTTGAGAAAAGTGTGTATGTGTACAGAAACCCCAGCATATGAACATTGAATGATGGATGATCCATATTTGAATTTCCTATCAGGTACCTTGGATACTTGGCAGTCTATTTGGAATATAATTTTTAATGTGAAAATCGGAGCCTGTTGGGTGCTAATTTTTTCATCATCATTTTCATGATCGTCACCCTGATGCCTATTTTTGTGGAGACTTCCTTTTCTCCAAAGGGAGGAAAGCCAAAAGGTTAAGAGCAAGGACTTTGGTGACAGCTTACCTGTGTTAGAATCCCGGCTCTGCCACTTGCTAATTGTGGAACTTCAGGCAAATTATTTACCTTTCTGGCATTTATTTTCTTCATCTGGAAAAATGGAATAATGGTAGGGCCTAGCTCACAAGGTCATGTATGGATTCAGTAAGGTAACAGATTTCAAGTGCTTAGAGGTGTGCCAAGCATACAGTAAGTGCTTAATAAGTGGTATGAATACTACTGAACTTATAGTACGTGCCAGGTACTACCCTGAGAAGTTTACATGGTTTATTTATTTAATCCACTCATACTCAACTGGGGGGTGATTTTTGCCCCCCGACCAGAGGACATTAGGCAGTGTCCAGAGGCATATTGGATTGCCAAGACTTGGGGGTTGCTACTGGCATCTAGTGGATAGAGGCCAGCGATGCTGCTCAACGCAGAGGACAGTAGTCCACAACAAAGAATTGTCCGGCCCATGATGTTAACAGAGCTGAGGTTGAAAAGCCCTGATTTAATCCATATAGTAGGAATTATTAATATTTTGCCCATTTTACAGAAGAGAGAAACTGAAGCTTGGAGAAAGTAACTTCTCACACCGCAGATTCGATGCATCTAACTACTATGCAGAAGCCTTTTAGAGCAGAGGGTTTATTTTAAGTTGAACGTGTACAAGCCCTCTAAAAACCCCAAATCAGAAATCCTGCGTGTTTTGTGGAACTAGAACAGTTGAAGAATGGGATCAGGCCAATCAGAACGGACACTGTCCAGAGTGCAGTATCATTGTACTAGAAACCCCTCCAGGGCCAGGCCTGACCCCTGTGATGCTGCTGGATCCTGGGGAGGTCTAGGGGGCTAAGCCAGGGGGGATCAGGTGGCGCAGGCTTTCTCTGCCTATAGTCACAGAAGTATATTTTAATATTTTAGCAACAGATTTGGTCAACCCTGAGAAGCGCTTCAAATGTATCAGTTCACAGTTACTGTTGCTAAAGATGAGGCCAAGTTAAAACTGTGAAAAGTGAGACTATCTAAAGAAAAAAATACTGAGTAAATATTAGTACAGTTAGTAGTAGATGTGGCAGAAATCATAAAAGTGACCCATATGACTCATGAGTGGGAAACACTTTGTCCCAGGTGACCCTTGACTACCGGGGCGAGAGAGAGTTCCTCTAGGTATCCTGGGATCTGGCACATAGCAGGGACTGAGGATATATGTACTTAATGAATGAACCCAAGCTCTCAATCTTACTCCGTCAGTACAATGCGGTTTAATGGTGGTATAACTGTAACCTCAAATATACACAATCCCATCGCATTTTATATCAGAATAGAAGTTAGCAATAATTGGGTTGATTCTGGTTCTCAGCCTCTCAGCCTTTGCTTTCACATAGTCCATCCCTACACCCCAGTGAATCATTCCTCTACTGTGTTCCCCTGCATTATGCATGGCGAATTAGCTGAATGCATTCAGAGAGTCAAGTGACTCAAAAATCATCCCCTTTATTGTGACCTCCGGTCAAACCCAGATGTCACAAAACAATCTGTGATCTGCAGTAGTCCCTGAGGTCTGGGTGAAGATGCCACAGCTACTAGTGGAGATTGGTTCCCAAGCCATTTCTTTGTGAATGTTTATTACAGGAGTCAATTCCATCTGAATGCAGCCAAATAAATGGCAATCTCGTTTACAATGCTCATAATTGTAATTTTAACCGTGACTTTCACTAGATTAAGAAAAATCTCTCTGTTTTTGGCCTCCCACACATATGATTTTCCCTTGTTATGTAAACTCTTGGCCAGTTGCAGTTCAGTAGTCCTTCAAGTCACAAGGTCTGGAGGGGGAATGATAGTATTTGTTATATAGCCAACAGCAGAGCATGTTGAAATGAGAGAAGTATACTAAGTACAAAATCGGTCATAAGAATGAAATCTGTTTGCAGAAACAAGTTGTGTTCAATGGGTAGGTGTTTTCGTGCTTCAAATTAATATTTGTCCTTTGCAATAGCAGATGTTCAGCTGTAGATGTGGGCTGTCGGTGTGAGTAGGCACACCACGGAAGTTCCAAGTGGAAGGCTGAGAGACAAGTGTGGCTCTCATGGCCAAGGCAATCCCACCCCCTCTTCCCACTCCTTCCACCTTGTGATGATGAGTTCTTGGCATCTCAGATGCACACGCTGGGTCTCACTTCTCGAATGTATTGAGGCTACGTTTCCTAGCACATCAGCGCCTCCTGCAAAAACTGTGGCCCTCAGACCTGCAGCATCACCACCCAGGGAGCTTGTTAGAAATGCAGAATGCCAGGCCCCAATCCACACCTACTTAGGAGCAGAACCTGCATTTTAATAATAAGGTCTCGGGTGATTCTTCTGCACACTGAGATCTGAGAAGCACTGATCCAGAGCACCCTGACCTCTGATCTTGTTATGGCCCTTATCAAATGTTTATCTTATTTATTTCTGTATTATAGTTTCTATTTTGCATATATTACTTGAGGGCAAACATAGCCTTATTTTGTTTAGACCTATTTAGTTTGTAAGTGCATGTCCTAAACATAGTGGTGCTTAATCAACTCCTGAATTTAATTTAGATACTCAGATTATAACCCCAAGAAGAGGAGGCAAGCCAGAAAGGGAAGAGAGGATTTTTGCACTGCAGCTCTGGATTTAGGCATACATAACTGTCCTACTTTCCAGCTGGGGAGTCTTGGGCAAATGTTTTTAACTCCTCTAAGCCTAGGTTTCCTTAACAGTAAAACGCCAATCACAATAACTACCTCATAGTTTATTTTAAGGATCGAATGGGATCAAACATGTAAAGCCATTAGCATAGTGCTAATTGGTTCACAGTGAGTTCTCAAGGCATGTTAGCCACCATTATCTTAATTATCATTGAAATCAGGAAGTTCTATACGTATCATAAGCCCTAAAAGAAATCCCCTTCTCCCACCACTCTTTCAGTTGACCTTGTGATTCTTCACTGGGGTTGATTTTATTCTCTGGGCATGGATGGCAATGTCTGGAGACGTTTGATGGTCATGAATGGGGGATGGTGCTATTGACATCCAGTTGGGAGAGGCCAGGGGATGCTGCTTAATGTCCTACGGAGCACAAGACAGCCCTGCACAACAAAGCATGATCAGGCCCCAGTGTTAGTAACGCCAGCGCTGAGAAGCCCTCTATTACCCACCGAGGGACGGAGGTAAGCAAAGCCAGCATTTTTCTTGAGGAGTTAGGTACCTCAGTATATATTAAGTCTCTCAAATATTAATGTTGAGGCCCCTTGTCAGAATTCATCGACTAAAAGCCAAATCATTTCCTTTGGAACAGAGCCACACACAGGAAAACTTGATGCAGCCTGATTAACCTATTAAAGCACATTGCATTCTTTAATATCAAAGAGAGCTAGGTTCTTTGAAATGTAAAACACCATAAGTGAAAGAATAGCGCCTGCACTTCCCCCAGGAGCGCAAGGTCATTGTATAAATAATGCTGGTTCCCCTATTAATTTTACTCCATTTTGGGGATCTGAAGGAGACCACAGTGGTTGGGGAGAGAGGAGACCAGAGAAGGCTAGACTCTGGCTGCCTGTGACTGAGGTCAGACAAGAGAGCTGTGGTCTGCAGCTTTTTTCCCACAAGTGAGACCACATTTACATCTTTTGTAATTAAGCTAAAGGAATTTTTAAAAAATGACATTTCCCCCACCCCCCATCATGAAGTAAATATTTTATGTGAAGTGGGATCAAATGCTGAAACATATACATGAGAACCACAAAAGAAAAAATGATACCAAGTCCCAGAACCTTCTTCAGCCTAGTCATCTGCTGGGCTGGAATAATAGCCCAGCCTGTCTGTGTTCTGGTTTTGGAAAAGGCCGTGAATGACTAACTGAAGCAGTTCGGGAGACAGTAGGTGGGGTGGAGCGGGGGACTTGCTATTCCAAAGGGCTAGACGTTGCCAGCTTCTCGGAAAGCAGGAGCCATGGCAGTGACTAGCGTGTGCTCCCCAACATTCAGGCGGCAACCATCCATCAGCAGGAACGCGGGATACAGTAGCATCCCACTATACATTTCCTGTCTCCTTTGCTTTTGGGCAATTTTCATTTTTAGGAAAATTGAACCCAGAGAACAGTATATTAAGAGCTCTATAAGACCAACATCGTTTATTGCCCACACAGGAGAATCTAGCTGGGCAAAGAAGCATGTTTTTCCCCTAACAATAGAGTTTTCATGGCTGCTATAAACAATACAATTACTGAGCCAGATAACAAATAATTGCTAGAGCAACAGGGAAGATGAGGTGTGGGCAAGGAGGAAAATGGATGGTTTCGGATGAGTTTTGCACAAAGATGGGGTCAGCGAGGTGAAGCGAGGTCATCCCAGGCCACATCTGTTCTACACTAACAACACTGAATTATTGGCCACACACTTGTGCTACAAGCTGGAGGCTACACCGCCAGCCCAGGCTGCACCTTTGGAAGATGGACTTTTTCACAAAATAAAGGATCGGATGGAAGCTTGTGACTGGTGCTTGGCCAGCTTTCTGATGGGTCAAATCAAGTGCTAGCTTCTTAAGGAATCGGTGACAAGCCTGGTAATATACATGCTTATGGAGTGTAAATGCCGACGCCTCATGCCCCTGGGTGCCTGCCTAGGTCCTGTTACTGGTGTTTATCTGTCTGCATCCTCAGCCCTGATACAGACATGAAAAGACCAAACCTCAGATATATTTCTCTTTACGTTTAGGCTTTTCCTGAAACAGGTACATCCCAAACTTCATCTTCCATAAAAAGACCAGGTTTATCCTTTGGATGCATCTTTCTCTTTGGCCCTCTTGCTGTTTCCATTCAAACAGGCCTGGAGAGTCTCCTCCTCTTCCTTGGGTTCCTCCTTAGCCTTTCTGAGGTGACTGTTCTGGTGCCAAGTCACCTCTCTTTGCTTTTGAATGCAGTTCTCACTACCTGCTGAAGAGACTCGCTGATAAAACACTTCCCAAAGAACCTTCTCGACCTTCTCTTTTCCTTGACCACAAGGCTACTTCTGTGCTCTCTCAAGTGAGGGCCCATAAATCTTTGGAAGTTGCATCAGCTGTGTGCACTTACAGACTCTTCTCACCCTCAGTGTTATCTTTCAATGTAGAATCCAGTCGGAGCACCTTTGCAGTACCCAGGAGGATTCATTTCCTAATTTAGCAAACAGTTATTAAGTCTATCCTATGTATCAGGCATGGTTCTAGGTGCTGGGAATCCGAGAGTAAACCAGAAAGACCACCCCCCACTCTTCTGGAGCTTACATTCTGGTAAAGGGATCAGATGATGAACAAAGTAAGCAAACTATAGCGATTTAGATGTGTTAACTGCCTTGGAGAAGAAACCAAAAGGGGGATAGAGAATTTGAGGTGAGGGGGTGATGCAGTTTTAAATGGAGTAGGCATCATTGGAAAAAAATGGTATCGAAGGAAACTCTCAAATGAGGTGAGAGAGTAATCCTTGTTCACAAGGAAGAACATTCTAGAAAGAGATGTGTGTAGCTGCTGGGGAAGAGAATGAGGGAGAAATTAGTAGGATTTGGGATGTGAAAAACTGTGGGGAGGACAAAGCATGTCCAGCCTTTAGAATATTGGAAAGGCTCTGGCTTTAACTCTGGAGGAGAGAAGGAGTTCTTAGAGGGTGTTTAGCAGAGGAGTGAGATTAAGTGGCTTATATTATAAAAAGAATCACTTGATTGCAGCCTTGAGAATAATAAGGAGGAGGCTGTATCGGTTACCTATTGCTAAATAACAAACTACACCAGAAGTTGGTGGCTTGAAACAAGAATTTATTTCTCAAATTTCAGTGTGTTGGTTGGTCAGGTCTTCTGCTGGGCTTGCCTGCCCTCACACAGTTACATCCAGCTGGTGGGTCAGGTGGTGGATGGGCTCCAGGAAATGGTTGGGCCTCTCTTTCCCTCTTCCTGTGATCTTTCATCCTCCAGGAGGCCAGACAAGGCTTTCTTTGATGGAAGCGGCACCCTCCCAACAGGGCAAGCCTCAAATCCCAAGTGCTTATCATGCCTCTACTTGTATGGTGTTTGCTTATGTCCCATTGGCCAAAACAAGTCACGAGGCCAATCCCAGGGTCAGTGTGGGAGAGGACTACATAAGAATACAGATGCATGAAAGCCGGATACATTGGAAGTCCTTATTGTTGCAATCTGACACAGGAGCCAAAAGTGGAAATCGCAGAGAGCAATTAGGAGGCTCTACAATAACGCAGAAAAGAAATGATGATGGATTGCACCAGGGTGATGACAATGGAAGTTTTAAGAAGTGCCTAGAGTCTGAATATAGTTGGAAGAATGACCTTATTTGTATTCTCCTAAGTCACTAGGGTGAGGCTATTAAGGTTCCAGGGACTGGCGATATTCTTATTATGCATGAGATGATATCATAATAAAGTAAATGAGGTCAGAGATAGGTTTCTCTTATTGCCAATAATTATTCAATGAGTTTTCTGAACAACCGTACACTTCGTAATTCACTTAGTGCCGTGACTGTACACGGCACCCTGTCAATATCATCATCAGCTAATATTTATTGAGCATCCTCCGAGTACATGGTATTCGCTCACAGCAGCAGAGGTGAGCTGCATTAATTCTTTCAGCCAATGCAGGATTATTGAGTGGTTTATTGCCTCAGTCTATTAATTGGTGCCCCAGCAGCCCCAAGGAAAGCATTCAGCTTCCAGAATATAATTTCTTATTCCCTTGGAATAGATTTAGCTTTGGTAGGTTCTGACTGCACAAGGAAAATATAGAGTTCTCCATCTTTATGAATACACTAATGCTTTTTTTATTAATCTTATTATCAGAAGCTGTGAGCTGTTATTCCCATTTAGTAGATGGAGCAGTGGAAGTGGATAGTGGTTAACTGCTCTGGCCAATGCCATGTACTAAGATGGTGGCAGATCTGAAACTGAAATACAGTAACCTTTTTTTATTGCACTACACTGCCTCTCAGTGGTGCACGTGATTCCCATTTCTCTCTCACACTAATGCACAGTCATGAAAACTCATTCTACAAGATTTAACTGGCATCTCTGCTCTTCCGGGGAGTGTTTGACACACTGTTCTTTGACATCTGCACAGCCTAATCACTGGAAAAGTGGTTTGTTTGTTTGTTTGCATTGTTTTTTTAAGCCCCTTATTACAGGGGATTTGTCAGCTGTTAAAATCAGCACTTTTTTGTGTTAGTTAAATTCTCATCAGAAAGATGTTGTTGATTTCAGAGTGCATCTAGATATTTAGGAACCAACATGTGAAATAAATGATTTAATTGAGATCCCTATTTTCATTTTGTTCTAGAAACAGTGATTCAGTGGTGATTGTTCTGATTTATTGTTCTTTTTGAGAGAGTTCTACCTTTTTTTTTGGTTTGTTTTTGCATTTGCCCACTGGGATTGCTACTTAAAAGAAGTCCTAAAAATAAATTCTTGGTGGTAAGGTATTATGTTATTGCAAAGAGTAGCACATTAGACTACAAACATACTAGGAGCGTTTGTTTATGATCACTTATTAATATGACCCATCTTTACCTAGTAGAGACAGGTCCTAATTGAAAAGAAAACAGAAGGAAGGCTTGAGCAGGGGCACTATCTTGGCTTCCCTAGAAGCACAGCTTAAGACAGGGATTCTTATTCATGTGGTTTATGAAAGAATGCTTCCGGGAGAAGAGACGGGGGAAGGAGGATAGGACAAAGAAACAAAGAACAAGGATGTGGTCTCAGCTGGAGATGAGCTTCCGTGTAATTGAGGATTGGTCCCACCTTAAGGCAAGAAGGAAGCAGGGGATGGGACAGTGGGGGACCGCCTCTTTTGAGAAGGCTCCCACTGGCTGAGAAGGAGACAGCAGGGAGTGCTTATCAGCCACCCCTCACAGCAGGAGATGAATGCCCATCAGGCATCTGGAATGTACCAACAGCATCCACTACAGGCCAGGGACAAGCAGGGAGCCTGGGGTCCCCAGCATCCCCAGGGCACTCAGTAGAAGACTTGAAAGACAGTGAAGAAAATGAGGCCAGAAGAGGAAAGGCCCATCAACCTGGGAGATTCCTAAGGACAGTTCCTGATAAACTGTATTTCTCCTCTGGTAGCCACCTGAAAGAAGGGAGTATTTCCCCTACCTTGTTCTGCACTTGCCCAACACTCAGCTTAGAAAAGCCTTAGCACCCCAAAGCCCTGATCTGCCTTCCCTCAACTGTGACTGCAAGATCCCAGCTCCTCACTCTCCAGATTGGAAAGGGCTATCAACGGTCCCTGCATTCACTACTGGTCCCTGACCGGCATTTTCCCCTTTCATCTCTAGCAATGCTAGCAATGCCTGGAGCATGACACTTACACTATAGCTGCAGAGGTGGGCAGGAGGTGAGATGTTGCCAACCCTCACTTCCAAATGGTTCTCTGTGTCTACCTTTCTTTTTTTGATGAGAGAATTAAATTTGGAGCTAAGAAAGACTGTGGGTGGAAAGGGGCAGTTTAAATGCAGAGATTATTTGTAAATCTTGAAAGTCACACCCTTAAATGTCACATACTCTGTCTGAGAGGCACTTGAGTGTGTACCCTCCAGAAAGTCTGTTTGTTGTAATTCCATCGCATTACATATTTTAGTGCATATCTCTTCCTAGCAGCTTCCAGAGCTTTTCAGATATTCCGCATCAGAAATTGCACTGTTTTATCCTGGATTTTACAAATAGCAACCAGATTATTGTAAAACAGAACTATCTGATAAGTAAGGTTGTGAATTGCTTTTTGTGATTGTCATAGGTAAGAGTATTGAAGAAACTGGCAAACAGTGCAGTACACTGGTTACTGTAAAAATAAAACCTGTAGCAGTGAATGTGTTTTTCTGATGAATACATTCAAGGCTGTGATCATTGTGCAACTTCTGGTTGGATGCTTTCAAATGTTCCGTATTGAAAAACATCAGTAACAAGAACCAAATAGTCCACCGAAGGCTGTATTCAACTCAATGGAGAGGAACGTAAAGTCTTAGAGTTTCATTGAGGCCAACTCTATTTGGTCCACCATGGGAAGCAGAGAATTGAGGTTCTCTCTTGATTTGCTTTCCATTTTTACTTCAGGATTAGGTGGCCGCTACTTTGGTTTTCACTTAAGGGGGGGTGTTCAAATCACTATGCAAAAACAGTAACGGAAAACAGATAACTGGCTTCTCTTCAGCAGACAAAAACCAAAATGCCTGAACACACTAATTAATGTAAGCAATTTTATAAGCAAAATAATTTGTTTTAATTGGCTAAATAAGATCTGATATGATTAGAATATTTGATAAACTAATTTCAGAAAATTAAATCACCAACCTTTAATCATCTTATATACTTATTGCAATTTTGGAAACAGATATGAAAATGGACCTGAATTATCTTGTCTTTACAGTAGTAAGAAGAATACATTAAGGGTTTTTTTGAAACTTCAGAGGTTACATCCTTTTTATAATTTTGGAGAATATTTCTTTTTTTTTGGAAAACCAGTACTTTATAGACAATCCCAACAGCTTGAATCTCTAGTGAATCCATACAGAACCACTACAAGAGTGAAAAATCTTCCCTAAGAAAGCTCCTTGTGTCCAAGGAGTAAGGCTTATTAAGGTGAGGTGTCTTCCACAATGTTCTTTCCCATCATATACCCCCCTAAGGAAAAACTAACCTCCCAGAATAAATAAGTGGATAATCGGGCCTGAAATGACCCCATAGGGGAGACCCTATGGAACTGAGAAACCTCTTCTCTAAGGCTTAGTTGCTGACAGGTCCATATAAGCTGACTTCCAACTAATGTGTCAATGATTGGGGAAAAAATGATAATCTTCCAGAGGACAGTTGCTAATTCTTCCTGCCTAAGAATCTCAATTTGTTGTAATGAGTTAATTTCAACACTAGCTGGAACACTGGTTGACTCTGACCATGTGCTCAAAAAATATACACTGAGGTAAATAAAAGGAATGGCCTTCCATAGCACCTAAGGGCTGAATAAGCTACAAAAAATTCCATTTTACCACTATTCTAGCAGGATTCTAACAACAATTTTCTAAAGGCCAAGGACTATATTAGATGCTTTTGCACATAATTTCTGAATGATAGAATTTTATACCTATCAGTACTTTCAGTATAAATATCAAATCAACATGTTTTATATATATATATGTATGTATATATATATATATATATACACACACACATATATATATTATACACATGCACACACTATGTACAAGATAGTACCCAAAGGAATAGCGACATATATTATACATTAAAAAATAAGGCACTTAGTTCCTATAGCCTTCAGAAAATTTAAAATCTAAGTGATGAACGAAGAATAACCTAGAGATATTAGAAGAATAACAATTCACTAACAGTCTGAGATATCCAAAGCCAGGACAAGATTAATTTGAAAAAGTATATGTAATAAAATGTCTCAGGCAAGGGGCACTTTGAAATTGGAGAAAAGAGCATTTACCACGAGCTAATATAATCTAGAAAGGATTTTTTTGAGGATGAGGACATGTTATGGGGAACAAAGGGTAGCAAACATTTAACAAAATAAATTCCAGGGGAAATAACACAGGGAGGTGGCAGAGTACGAGATATATTGGGGTATATATACACCAGTTGTGTGGAAATCAAAAAAAATTGCTAGAAATTGACAGGTTTAGGTAACATCGGGGGATGACCCCATTCACTCATTCATTTATCAGACACATACGTATTGAGCACCCACTGTAAATTAAGCACTGCTCTAGGTACCAGGAACACAGCAGTGAACAACAGTATATCCTGACTTCATGAAGTTTATGCACATATCAAGACTGTTATAAGACAGTGAGTGTTTGCTAATATTAATTATCCCATGTGGGGTGCACAGGGCATTTCTCTTCTTAGTTCTCTTGCTTTTTCACTTGTGCACAGACTGGCAGAGACCATGGTCCACACATATTTGAAATAAAAGCATTCATTCAACTTGTTGAAAAATTCAGTAGCATTGTTTATTACCACATACACTGGAAAACATGATACTGGTGGACTGAATATTTTATCCTATTCCACATTGTTTTAGTATTGTATAGACTAATAGCCAGAAAGAAAAGAAATGAGAATATAATTACTGCATTTATTTAAAAAGAAAGAATTAAAGGTGACGGAATGCCGTGGGTATTTGAGTGGATATTTCTACCTTTCTGTGTAACCTTAAATGGATGATGTTCAGCTAATAACCTCCACTTTTCCATGCATGGAATGGGTAGCCTGAGGGTCCTATCTTCAAGCAGAATATAAATGCCAAGTATGAAGAAGCAAATCAAATCGATGAGTATCACTTTTTCTACCGCTTTTTTGCAGAGACTGTCATTCTTTTCTGTCTCCATGCCTCATTCATATGTATTGTTTCTCTTTTATATTATTTTGTATAATTATGATGTCTTTCATAGAAAGGATGATGAAGCCATTTCTGCAAAAACCAGTGTCACCGAATTCAAATATGGTTAAAAACTTGAATCCCCATGAGCACAGATGATCAAGCAGTCAACATTTACCAAGTAGGCAGGTTACTTTGTTTAAAGATTTCTGAAAGATACTAAAGATGCAAAGATAGTTTAAACATGAATATTGCTCTCATTTAGTCTATAATACAGAAAAATAGGGCACAAACCTGAAAACCCAAGTAATAATAAAGCAATACAGTATAGGCTCAGTGGTAAATGATAGGCAAGGATAAAAATAACTAGAAGGTAGAAGACAAGGGTTTATATTCTGGCTCTGCCATTTGTTCTTTGTGTAATATTGGCTAAGTTAATTTTGATAAACCTCAGTCTCATCTTCTGTAAAAAGGTTCTAACAGCCATTTGGTGGATTGTCCTGAGGTTTAGAAATTAGAGGCAACGATAAATCCCTGTCATTTAATAAGCACTTGTATGATTACTAACTCCTCTTTATTGTGTAGGTGCTAGCTGTATACTAGCTATTGTGCTAATTACTTTACATTTATTACCTAACGAATTTTACAGGTGAAGACAGTGAGGTTGAAAGAGAAAAGGGATTTGATCAGGGTCCCACGATTTGGAAGCAATTTCAGGTCAGGATTTAGACCTAGGAGTAACTCCAAAGCCAAGCTCGTTATTATCACACAAATCACTTTCCCTAGAGCATTTGAGTAGTTATTGTGGTTAAAATAATTTCATCACTGTAAACTTCGGAAGGTCAAGAAAGTCTTCCTGGGGAATATGTAACTTGCCCCGGTGTTAGATAAAGAGCTAAGAGTTAAGTATGTTGGGATGAAGGAGGAGAAGACATTCTAAAGAGAATGAGTAATGAGGCTGGAAGGGATGTGCCAGGTCAGGCTGGGGACAGGGGAGGGAGCTCCTGTGAGGAGGTGACAGAGTGAATGTTTACAGGGATAGGTTGGTGTCAGAGGTGACTGAATATGAGGGGGAAAAAATCTGTACAACAAAGTGATTTTTACTAGTTCTCTAAAGAACTGTGAACCTTTGATGATTTCTTATAAAAACTGATATGTATTTGGAACGAGAAAAGAAATCACAAATTACAAATGTTAAAAGGCTGACGATAATTGCAAATATTACAGTTGCCAGGAAAGTAACATGATCTTTTTTATCATCAGCTTGACACACCTCTTTCTTTTCCCTGCATTTTTTTTTCCTGCGTGCTCTTTGTTTCTTCAGATGATAATGATTTTTACTATCATTTTTTTGAACCTTTGATGATTTTTAAGCTGCTACATAAGGTAATGAAATAAAACAGACTTTCAATCGACCGATCAATAACTATTGGGGATGGATGTCCTTCCGGGTGGCATTTTAAGAAGGTTATTCTGGTTTGTGAAGGATGAATTGGAGATGAAAAGAAAACCTCTTAAAATGGTTGTTTTCAGTAGCTGTGTCATGACAGTTGGGAGATGTGTCACAACTAACAAGGCACTAATAGTAAAGTATTGGTTTGCCGAAGATTAGCTGCTTTATCCATTAGAGCAGATTCAAGGTCATTTCTAGAATAATGCCACTCGCCTTCACTTAGATTCCGAGTGCTTTCTTGAGAGGAGGAAAAGAGGTGTTGTTATGATCTGTTTGGGTCTTTGGCAGGACCCTAGGACTGTCCCTAGAGAAGCGAATGCTGCATTTCGTCCCCGTCCGTGTGTTTCAGGACAGAAAACCACGGCGAAGTGCTGCATTAAAAGATTATCGCAATAGTCCAGGCAAAAATGCACAGGTGGAGAAGGTATTAAAAGTCTGGAAATGAAACAATAACTTTAAAAGATATGAGGGGCTGATACTTGATAGTTACTGATAGTCGAATGATGAGAGAAAGGAAAGAAATAGAACCCTGTATGACTCCAAGATTTATACACTTTACACAGGTGAGGGAATTGGGAGAAAAAGCTTGTTTTGATTCATGAGTTTGATTGTGGAACTTCTTGAGTTTTAAGCATATCATCCAAGTGGAAAGACCCAGAGGGCAGGCTGAATAAGTAGAGCTTACAAGGAAAAGCAGAGTGGAAATAAGTCTTTGTGAGCCGTCTACTCTGAGGTGAGAAAATATTGTCTATTTTAGCTATTAAAAAAAAAATCTTTTAGGTGGATTTCCTAATAGGACTTAACACATATGAGGCACTTGCTATGGGTCGGGAACAGAACTCATAACAGCACATGCATTATTTTTTCCAAATGACAGCCCCGTGAGGCAGGTAATGTTATTGTACCCATTTTGAGGTGAGGAAAGAGCCACAGAGAGGCAAAATAATTTGGTCAAGATCACACAGCAAGCAGGTCGTGGAGCTGGGATTCAGTCCCAGGAAGCCTGGTTCCAAAAACGGAGCATTTAACCACCATCTACTCCACAGTATAAGCACATGGACAGAAAGCTCTCCTGCAGAGAAAAAAGACTTGTCATATTCTAGCAAGAAACATTAACGTGATTTGGGCCACCTTGGGCACCCTCGTAGAGTCAGATGGTCCACCCTCAGTCAAGGTATCTTAAGTCATATATATTAAACTGCAAACGTTCCCCTCTCAGGGTCCTCACCTTCTCACTAAGGAAGTGGTGAAAATAAGCAACAACACCGATAGCCATTTATAGCTTTTTAAAAAATCTCTTTTTGTCGCCTTGATTTCTTTTTATTTTTCCTTGACTGTATTTTGCCGATCCTGTTCAATTCGACCCAGGCCCCTCCCCGGCTTTTCTTTCATTGAAATGGTTATGTTCTTGTAACAGGGTCTTTACTTTTATTGGCAGAAAATTCTCAGTCTGCTTACTCCCTTGTATCAAGTTAATTTTAACTACAGAATCTATCACAATAATGCCATTTAAAGGAGGCTGCTTCCAATACACTCTTCGAAATGTTCGCAGAGAATTCTGGATTTACCAGGGCACCACTTCCTTAGCTACTCACCGGCCCTGCAGTCTCCTTTCCTTCTACATCTGAGCACGCTCTGTTCCCTGGCCAGCTGCCTTCTGTTCAGCCTCTGTGTGTTCTCCATTCTCAGCTCTGCCTTAATGATCAGTAGGGCTTCATCTTGATCACATTGGAGGGATGGAGGGAGGTTGTTACTTCTTTATTTGGGTCCAAACTATAGACATATCCTCCTATTGGCAAACCATGAAAATGATGACACTCCCAAGTTTAACAAGATCAAGCAATCCCTCTTTGGATACAGCAATGTGGCCAGGGTGGAGACAGAAGATCTCATTCCTGGACCAGTTCTCAGTCTATATCTGGTGGTTTACACAAGAACTCCAAAATACCAGATGCTTAGGGTCCAGGCATATATTATTGGGATACACCATAGTTAAAGTGAAATGATTGAATGTTTTGTTTTGCTTTTAGTTTTTCCCAAATAATAACTCTTATGAGTAGGAGACATGGGATTTATTTTCCATATTAAAACTGCTTCATTTAAAAAAGATGGTCAGTCAAAAGCTTGAATGTAACCTCTTCCTGCTGGCTTACTACTGCATTAGCTCAGGTTACCATGGGAAGCAAGCAGTTATTTTCACCAATAACTTAACTTATACCAAATACTTGACCTTGGAATAAGCAATTTACATCCTTATAAAAGAGGTCACTTAGGGAATTTAACTGTGTAATCCTAGCCCCCATGTGGCAGGAACGGAGTAGAGATGGAACAAAGCTGGTGAAACACCATTCGAAACCATTTGAATTAGGAAATCATTTCTTTTTGACTCTGTTTTAAAAATGGAGCCTACTTTAAAATGGTACAGGAAGGCAGACGGATGCAGTGAAAGTCTATAGAAATAGTGACTCAAAAACTCTGTTCCAGGACTCAAGAAAGCAAGCCTGTTGTCACATTTGGAGGGAAACCAGAAAGAATTGAGGTTTGCACTTTCCTAATAGCTCTTTTCCAACACCTTTCCTTCAAACATCTTGCCCTGCCTTTTATTTTGCCTTTCTTAACAAAATGACTGGAAAGAAACCACCTTTCCAACTTTAACCAGGAAACATAGGTTTTTGCAACTGCTAATATTTTGGTGTGGGCTCTTCCTTTTAAAGACAATTATCAAGACGAAGCATTTGTTTCTTCTTTTGTTTACCCGTGGCAGTTTGTCAGCAGTTATGATAAGTAGAATTCCATCTGTCAGTAAAACTACGTTGCAAATTGCCGTAGAAATTAGCAGCTTTCATTTTTGCTTACATAAATAAATATGCGAAATAAATTGCACATAAACGCACCCTAAAAAATCACAGGTACACCGCACAGTTAAATGCCAGTCAGAAAAAACCAGAGACACATGGCGATTATCTCAGTTTTCAAACCTGGAAGATACACGAATGTGTTTCTAAATGAGAGAGGCAGTGTATCATGCTTGCTGAGATAAAAACAGAAGCTGCCAGACACTGCACTGTGGCTTTATTCTCAGAATCCTTTGCCTGAAACCCGCTCTATCTTTTCCCCATGTTCTCTCTTCCCTCTCTCTCTCCATCTCTCTCTCCATCTCCCTCTCCCTCTCTCCCCGCTGTCCTTCCCTCGCTCATTGTTCTCTCTCTCCTCCTGCCTTTGATGCACATACGTTGTCACATTCCATTGACTCTTCCCTCTTCTCTGTTCTTACACTCAAGCCTAGCGATGCTTTCGCCAGGCAGCGGCAGCCTCTCCTGCGAGTTTTAGTCATGTGTGCAGCTCAGTTTGATCGAGCGTTCCTTTTCTGCCTTTGCACTCTTACAAAAGATTAAAAGGTGGCGTCACATTGCTCCTCTGTCCCTTCCCTCAGGAGGGAGTTTAAAGGGACAACAAAAACTAATCACTTTCAATAAGCATTTTCTTGCTGGGGAAAAGAAAAAAAAAAAAAAAAGGGAAAGAAAGAAAGGGGGAAAAAAAGGCAGGGGGTGGATTTAGCGGTGTAATTTGAGACCGGTGGCGAGCTAGTGGAGATGCTGCACGCTGCTAACAAGGGAAGGAAGCCTTCAGCGGAGACAGGTAAGAGCGCCCATCGGAGGGTTTGACCGAGTGGCTTAGTTAAATCTCTGTTTTCACCGTTTTGTAATTGAGAAAGGCATCCACAGCAGAAGCCGATTTTTCAGTCGACTTCCTTTTGTTTAACATAGAAAGTACCTGTATTAATTTTGATGAATTAGAGCATGCAGCAAATTCAATTGAAAATAGATTTGTATAGCAAATGCATTTAAACTGAATGATTTCTCCTCTGTTTTATTTCAGGGGAGAGATGAGAAAGATGATTTTGATCAGAATAGCACTTTGCATTATGTGAAATTCTAAATAGCTAACGGGGAAAAATAATAATAATAATTCAATTGATCTTGTTTTTGAACTCCGGGACTTAAACCCTGGGAGACAGCTGGGATTTGAAATTTTTCTTCTAACTGAACTTCTGCTGCGTTATAATAATTTTCCACCGGAGGTTTAGGCAAGGGTAGAGTTTAAGTCGAGCTGCTGGGCTGCGTTTGGCTTGGATCTTGTGGGTGAAGCGCTGCTTCTATCTCCTTAACCTGTGTCAGGTTGATGCTTCATAAATGGAGATTGTGTTGCCCCAAATGAAATATGAAGTTAAAAAATCAGGTTAGGGCATGTGTTAGAAAAGATTCCAGTAAATAATTAGGATAACTGAATTATGACAGTTTGAAATGGGAGTTAACTCTGGAGGTGCTGTTTGATCAGCCGTCCTGGATTTTAAGCGGCTCAGTAATAAAGGGGACTAATTATCAGCCCCAAGTCGGAACTTTGCATTAGGACCTTAAATATAGAATACATGCTTCTACTGTAGGTGGCTTTCGGGTATCTGTCCCTTTTGTGCGCTATGAATGAGAGTTGTGGGTTATATTTGATGGCATTTCTCCTTTAAAGAGCTTTGGGATGAAGCTTTAAAAGGCTCACATCTATTTTAACGTTGAACAAACACCAAATGCAATACACTGTAGTCTCCCGGCGCCTGATTTTTGTTGCTGCTGCTGTTGTTTTAAAGTTGTGATCATTTGTTTTGAACCTCAGTCTTCATTGATTTTATGTTCCTTGCCTCTGCTGCTGAAATTTATTGCTGGCGTGAACGAACTGAGATTTGAGAACGCAAAAGGAAAAAATTTTAATTAGCCAGAGTTTTGATTTAAGGATAATGACATCCAAATGATATCCAGATTTTTACCTAGGATGTTACCTAAAATGTTTGAATTAATATTTAGATGATTTTTTGGAAGGTTGGGAAAATCAGAATATTAAAAGTATAAAATTCTGTTTAAAAATGCTTCTCCAGAATGAGATATAGAAAGGTGACTTTAATGCCTCCACAGGGTTTGGTCCTAGAAAGAATTGCTAGACTGTGACACGGTTGAGTTCAGCACTATGCATGAGAAGATATTTTATATATTTATTTGGTGATAAGATTATTTTCTTACCAAGTTTCCAAGCAACTTGCCCCTCAGTTCCTTACCCTGACATGTCTTGTGTTTGCCAGACTATCTAATGGCATCTTGTGGTAGCAACCTGTGAATCCAATTTTATGGGGACATCAGGAGCTGCTGAATGTTGGGGAGTGGAGACCAAACCGACTATAGGTCTCATCACACTTCATCATCTAGAGATGATCTCCAACAGAAGTTCTCTGGAAAGCCCCTCATACAGGTGTGGGGAAACTTAATTTTTCCATCATGGTTAAAAGAGTGGGGAAAGATGTGGAGAAGGGAGAAAGAAACTGCTAGGATGTTTGATGTAATCATGCTGGTGGTAGCATAGTGAGTTTTAAAAATCATATCACATGTCGCTTTCCTTTTTTTCAACTTAGGAAACTTTGCAGAATCTTGAAGTGGCTCTTCTCAAATTCGGTCCCTGTTTCTACATAGCTTTCTCTGATAAAACCTTTTCTTTGACTCTTGCTTTAGCTAACCATTGAGTGTTTCCATGCCGCTGCTGATAATAATGATTACATCTTAAATAAGTGACAAGTGTTGAGGAGACAGACTGGGAGAAATATGTTGTCTGCATCATATATGCATTTTAATTTTATTTATGAAAATGACTACTTCGTGGTGAGGAGATGATAAATTTGAAGTTGTAGCTTGGCCGTTTGTATCACTGAACCACTGTCCTTCTCCTGGAGAACTAAATGGAACTAAAGCAGGCAGAAATACATCAGTTGTAAACTGGTTGGTAGTTCAGCGTGCACTTTTTAAGCAGATGGTAACCACAGCTATCCTTTTACTCAAACGATCTGATTAATATAAATAGCATTTTTCTGACTTTTCCAGTAGATGTTGCTGGAGAGCAAAGAAAAGATCTTTTTTTTTTTTTACTGGCAAAAAAAAGAAATGTGATAGACTTAGAAAAGCCAGCGAGCAAGATCCTTCTCCCCAAACTCCACTGATAGCATTTTGCATAATGTGCTAATTAATGAATTATATTGAATCATTACCTTTTATGATGTTCTATAGAAAGCGATTAAAACTTGAGCTAGATTTTTAAATTATGAGATTGTTCTCTTTAGACCCTATATATAATGCCTGTTTGCTGTTTTCCGTTTTTAAGAAATCAAGTTAACTGCACATTACTATTCAGAACATTTCATCCCTGAATGCTAAAACCCCTTTAACATGCAAATATGATGTCAGAGGAAGAACTGAAATAGAATACCCCGAGAAGAGTAATGATCAAACGCATTATAAAAATATGCACCAGTTGCCAACGTGTAATAAAATATTAAGAAATTAAAAGCATGCAACCTCTAAAGTAATAGAATTTCATTGCTCTGAGACTGTTTTCCCACCGAATATTAAGTGCTTAATAGATCTCTCTGTTAAAAAACAATTGAAAACCTACATGGTTTGTCACTGAAGTTATTTTTATTACGTGATTTTGAAAAATTGGTCCAATAGGATTTTCCTCTGACTAGGAAATATAATTAACATTGGCTATTAAGTGCCAGATTTCCAAAGCAAGAGCCACAAGGCTTGATGGAGAAACTGGGACGGCAGAGAGCAAGCATCAGCGCTAGAAGCTGAGGGCACCCACGCTGGAACTACTCTGCTGGTAATCACTCTGATAAAATGACAAAGACAACCCAGAGGAGCCCGGGATTCTAGTACCCAGACACAAACTGATGCAATTTCAGACAACCAATGACCTCTGTCTATGAGAGTATTTATTTTTGGAAATGATCAATTAACCGATTTCAATTGTGAAAGAGAAGTGTGTACAATTTTTCCAATGCAAAGGGGGCCTTGGATATTACAAAAGCACATTCAGACAAGACAAGTGTACACCCTATGTGGTAGAGCTTTCAGTTTTTCTTACCTTAAACAGTCCATGCTGTTTTCTGGTGCATTTTTCTTTTGCATTGAAGCCTTTCTTTATCAGTTTTCATTCCTGAGGTGTGAAATGCTCCATAGGTTGTTTTTGATTTAACACCTATTCGTTTCTCTTTTCTGGGAGGAAAAAGCTTACATTTATAAGGCATGAGTACATCTACTCATATTTTGTAATTAGCACTGCAAGTATAGTGTAATTAGCACTATAATTCCACTGGGGTAAGGTTGTTTCAATTTTTTTTTTTTTTTTGCTTTGATTCATATACATGTTTTGTGTTTGACCCATAGTGATTATTTTTTTCTCTCTGTCTTTAAATAAGAAAAGCTGGGCTTCCCTGGTGGCGCAGTGGTTGAGAGTCCGCCTGCCGATGCAGGGGATACGGGTTCGTGCCCCGGTCTGGGAAGATCCCACATGCCGCGGAGCGGCTGGGCCCGTGAGCCATGGCCGCTGAGCCTGCGCATCCGGAGCCTGTGCTCTGCAACGGGAGTGGCCACAACAGTGAGAGGCCCGCGTACCGCAAAAAAAAAAAAAAAAAAGAAAAGCTTTACAATTTGGCCAGAGAATTTGGTTTCTTTCTCTGGTTGATTTGCGCTTCGCTTTAGGTGTTCTCCGTTTTTCATTATAGCTATCAAGCACTGACTATACTCAAAACACTGTGAGTTAAATGTGCCAAAAAATGTCTGCCCTGATAGCAAAAAATGCCTGTCCTCTCAGTGAGAACCTTAGGAAAACAGAAAATGTCGGACCAGACCTGAAGAATTTCCGAGTGGGTTAAAATGTGCTGGTTAGTCCTGACTCTTTCCCTAGGAGAGCAAAGGAGGAAAGGTCACTGCAGGTTGAGGGGATCCTGAGGATGGTCGCCTTTGAATCAGGAGTAAAAGGCGAAAACACAAAATAATCCGGACGAGCAAAGTCAGAGGGGTCCTGTGGGCAGTAACACCAAAATGAATGACCAGTGCCAGTGCCATTGAGAACCTTGAATGGCAGGTATTCAATAGCCACTGGAAAGATGTGATCTGGCAGCTTCTAAAGGAGTTTTCTTTGTGTGGGAGTCAGGGAGGAGTGGAATAATGGGTCCATACCATGCCGCTTGCCCATAGATAGTGATGCTAAAATGCCTATTTAGGGTCCATCTGCCCTCTCATTAAATTGTGGCCCTAAGGAGCTATCGTTACTCGTGGAATATTGCTTTATCTTCTAGGGTTATTGTTGAAAAAACAGCGAGAACCCCTAGTCTTGAGGCTTGAAGCCTTGAATAACCTACTGCATTAGCCTAGATATAAGTGGTAAGGTTGAGAAACACTGCTGAGGGGAGGGAGAATGACTCGGAAAAACACCTTCCTATTGTAATTATTGCAATCTCTTGTATGTACTGTAGATGTCACGGCCTCATTAGGCAGGGATTTTGTGTATATGCTTTTGTTTTCATAAGAAAAACCTTCACCATTTGTCGGAGATGAGACCTGTAATTTAGCAGGTGTGGTATTCTCTCCATACTATTTGGATATAATCAATTAGTGTTAGGCTCATCTCTGGTTTCCTGACATCGATTAGAATGGGTTTTTATGATCTTTAAGGTTTAATCTCTCTGAAAAGGTATGTACTTTCTTTTGGGGAATTAATTGCCTCCCTGAATTGACTGTGTCAGTTATTTTCTATAAACCTTGACTAACCTAACTTGAACTGGGAGATGCCTAGAATGTTTGACCAAAGCTCAGTTGTGGAGACTCCTCTGATCATTTTTTTTTTTTTTTTTTTTTTTTTTTTTTTTTGCGGTACGCGGGCCTCTCACTGTTGTGGCCTCTCCCGCTGCGGGGCACAGGCTCCGGACACGCAGGCTCAGCGGCCATGGCTCATGGACCCAGCCGCTCCGCGGCATGTGGGATCCTCCCGGACCGGGGCACGAACCCATGTCCCCTGCATCGGCAGGCGGACTCCCAACCACTGCGCCACCAGGGAAGCCCTCCTCTGATCATTTAATGGAAGTTTATATGTTAACATATAAGATGTTTTCTTTCATCTGATAGACTTCATAATGAGAAGGAGCAAAAATAATTATTAGCATAATTAAGTGGAGTGCCACCCTTTTCCTCAGAAACTGATTTAACCAGCCTATTCCCATAGACAGGGTGACCAACGTCACCTCAGAACCAAGCTATAGATGAATGCTTTGCCTTGTCCTCCAACTACTTTAATCTAATTTGTTCCATTTACTTTTCCAAGCTTTTCATCCTCCCACCATTTTAATACCATCAGAGATGGGGGCTACCCATGACATTCAAACTTGACATTATCAAACACAAAGGCATCACTCAGACACTTGACTGCACTACAATGCAAGGGAAAAAAATAGATCCCCAAAGGCTTAGAAATTATTGTTTCATACCTTGAATGTAGGTGGATTTTTTTTTTTTCTGTTTCCTTCAGTCTGCCTCATTTGACTGTTTTGCTTCTGTGTGTTTGCAGAGTACTGAAAACCTGGAAAAACTAGCACTCACCAATCCGTAACATACACATCCCTATGTTCATTGGAGGGATGTGTATTAATACAATGGAAATTTACAACTCTGTTATTATCTGTTATTTGCTAGTCACCGACCACTACTTGATACAGGACCGAAGTTGAGCCCTGCACTGGAGCTGTCTTTTCACTGTTGCCATCAGCTCTTCTGACAGTCAGTTAGCTGTGGCCAGACCTTCTTCCTGACTCACACATGTGTGGTCACTGCAGTAACTCCATCATTGCTGGGTAGACCAGAAATCTATTGAATCCACAGCAGTCCTGTGTTTGTTTACCCATGAAATCTCTGTGTGTGTGTGTGTGTGTGTGTGTGTGTGTGTGTGTTAGGATGGTGGGAGGGATTCTTAAAGTTAATATAAATTTATTTGTACCTCCCTTTGCTTGCTATCATGGACCTTCTATTCAAAGACAATTTACCCCCATATGTAAGACAATATTTGTGAGCTGAACAGATAGTATTATCAGATTGTGGTGAATTGCTTCAGTGGTATTACCTCATGCATAGAGATCGGGTGTGCTGTAGAGCTCTGTAAAACAGTCAGCTACGTGGTATCCTACAGGTTTAATATACTTCTGTAGCCTTGTACTTTGGAAGGATTTCTGTAATTGGAGACAATCTAGCTAGGAGAACTTTTTAAGCCATTGGAGACCAAAATACAGATTTTTGAAAAATGTGACTTTTTAGGCTTGAAACAGAGTGGATTACAAATTTCTCTTAACTGGACAGAATCATTATTGTGCATATAGTACAGTCTGGATTATCCAGGTTCGAATTTCCAGCATAGAGATCATTCAGATTTCTTCTCTGACTTCCCCGTCTTCTCTCTCACTACCTGACATGTATCATTTCTCTAATCACTGGCACCTCTGCTAAGGGTATGGAAAGGCATATTTGTACAGCAAAATCCAAACCTGTGAATTTTCCTTCAGGAAGAGCTAATTATGTAAAAAGTCTAAGAGGTAGGTTTTTGAAACTAAAATTGACTGACTAAATTTCCATTTGGGGGAACCCCTCTTTCTATTTACAAATGGTGGTTTACTATAGCTGTTAAAATGCCAATATTTTAGCCACATGTTTAAGAGGCAAAAAGTAAATCCACTGATCTGAACCATGCCAAGAAACTGATTTCATTGCTCTGGCTTATATCATGTCCCTGCCCTACCACCCAACCAACTACAGTGTTGAATAAACTGGTTGGATAGCGTGCCTAGCTGGCTTTTTTTTTTTTTTTTTTTTTTTTTTTGGCGGTACGCGGGCCTCTCACTGTTGTGGCCTCTCCCGTTGGGGAGCACAGACTCTGGACACACAGGCTCTGTGGCCATGGCTCACGGGCCCAACCTCTCTGGGGCATGTGGGATCTTCCCGGACCGGGGCACGAACCCGCGTCCCCTGCATCGGCAGGCGGACTCTCAACGACTGTACCACCAGGGAAACCCTAGCTGGCATTTTTTAAGACCGTTGAGATCAAGCAAGTATACCTTGTGCAGGTTATCAGGGTTCTGATAAGCATATTTCTTTAGTGTTAAGTATAAAAGTGGATTACTGGTGCCCAAACACCACTTAGTTAATCTCCAATACCGGTCCTATCTCATTTCCATTATCAGTGACTGCTAGTCAATCCTTGATAAATTATTTACATTTAGAATTTGACCCGTGGAGGTCGTCAAAGTCCCAAATGACTTTAAAGACTTGAAAATCTCTTAGATCCCAGAATTACATTAAAATGGTGAAAGGACTGGAAGGGTAGCTGGCTTTTCCAGAGAGGTTGTACTCACAGAATAGGCATGAACGTTACCAGCCACCTTCCAAGTTTGCAGGACAGGGTGCAGGATTCCATCTAGTGGATATTGCTACAGAATCAGAATTTGATTTCCCTCCTTTTCTTATACATTAGTTGTGGTTTGGACATTTTCAAAATCTTGTGGTCATACCTGCCACGTTGTAACAACGTCTTGTCAAATAATGCACTCTTCTCTCTTACTACCCTTATTGGACAAACATGTCTATAACTGGTTGCACTTTTGAGGTGCATAATCAAACTTCAGGAGGTGTTTCTATTTCTAAACATATTGTGTAATATAATGTAACTAACAAAATATATAATATGTAATATAAACACAGATATACTAAAGGGCAAAAATGTTATTACTCTTGACACTAAAAATAGTTTTTTATCATTAGAATTGAGGTTATTAGAAAGGAATGTACTTGAAGTTTTTAAACGTTGAGGTGTAGCTGATGATGTAGTATAATAACCAATAGTTTTCGATCCATAGTGTAAATGAAAATTTAAAAAGCACTATAGCAGAAAAAACTGAAAATGGAGAACCTTGATCATGAGTTATATGTATGTAGGAGATGCCTCTTGTCATTTATATGTGTGTGCACATTTATACACATGTATATACACATATATATATACATACATACATACATGGTTACTCTATGTACGTGCATATTTTTATCTATATCTCCATCTCTGCATCTGTATCTATATTGATATTTGTACCTGTATCTCTAGTCAGAGTTAGAGAGAGAGAGAGTGAATGGGCATATTCCTAGTAAGATAAAATGTGGTTGTATTCCTGGTAAGATATCATGTTTCTTTCCAGCTGACATGATTAATTTCCCACAATCTGACATGCAGTGTGCTAGGTACCAGATGAACCAGACATAACTCTTAAGGAGTTCATGATCTAGTCCTGAATTCGAAATTATTTTAATGTTGAATATTTCACTCATGGATATATTTAACAGTTGGAAACATTGGGAGAAAAAATTCAAGGATTACAAAGCCATCAGAGCCCTCAGTAGGTAGTTCTAAATTTAATATGCTTTGCCTGGTCAGGAGGAGGATTGGAAAAGAAACACGGCAAGCGTGATTGTGAGGAAGAAGAGCCTCACATAAAGTGATCTGGTCTCAACTAAAAATAAATCTGGCTTTATGGAAAAGCCAGGCCAACAAGACTACATTCTCTGTTACCCCTTACTGCTGGCAAGTCACGAATGAAACATAGGATCCATTTGTCTGGTATTCACTTTTCTATGAGTTCTGTATAAGTGAGAACACAGGGAAAGTGCCATCAAAACGCGTAGTATTAAATGTGTACACATAAGGTCTTGTTTGAAAATATATGCAAACAATGTGTGCATATTTTTCTAAAATGAAATGGGCTTATGCAGTGACGATGCCTTTTTCTCAATCTGTGGCATTTATGATGTATGTTTCATGTGTTCATAACCACATATCATATGTGATTTATATACACACACATATAGTCTCTAGAGGTCAGTAGAATATAAGAAATGGGCAAACATTCACATCTAGATGAGACCTAGAGATTCTGAAGGCCATTTTTCAAATGATAAAATGATGATAGTCGACTAATGACATTAGGAACTAAAATCATTAATCAGTGTTAACAAAAAAATCATGTCATTCTTGTTCCTGAAATGAATCTATTCTATTTATTTTAAGCAAATTTCATATAGATGAACATTTACATGGCAAGAACCTTGACAGAAACCCAAGCTGTAATTACTTTATGATGGTTTGTTATAAGACTGTGATTCTCTAGAATACTTTTTGAAGCTATTTTTAATGCTAACAGAACAAAATAGTAAATTGTTTTTCAACACTTGACTATTACATTCAAAACACTACTTCTATTTTAGCTGCCAATTCAGTCTCCTCCACTCTTAGAAATGAATGATTTGATGATTTATATGTTGCAATTCTAATTGTTTTTATGAACTAAATGTCCCTGATGTTGGGAAATATCTTAGAAAGTTGTGATTTATTTTATATATAAAGCTAAAATTGTTGACAGTTCAGCAAATTACCGCACAGTTGAGCACGTTGGTCAGATTTTTCTCTAGAAAAGTCATGCACAAGAAAATATAGAAAATGATGGCAGGTAGCTATGAACTACTTGACAGTGGAGTTTCTGGCGCCTCTTACACTCCATCCCACGCCAGAGAAAACAGTGTGGCAGAGCTTCCGGTTTCATCTGGATTTGAGAAGGAATGATTATCACCTGAGTTGACGTTGCCTGCCATGGCTTAGAACTTAATATGTCTTGCACATGTGAATGAAGATCACTCACACTTGGAACTAAACTATCGATAACCTATTCCCATATGTGTTCATTTACACCATAGCAGATTGCATTCTTAGCTCAGTTTCCTCCATGATAAACCCTAATCCAGGGGTTGCAAACACAAATGCTTAGAGGGGAATATTCAGAAATAAGACAATAGGAGGTGATGGGGGATGGTAAAGAGCCATTCCAAATTTAAACACACACGTTCACACCAAACCTATGCTAAATGAAACCAAACAGAAATCCATAAGCATTTGTAAAGAGTGATCACAGGAAGTACTTAATAGAAATTTAGGCTTAGAGGGGCTTCAGTCATCACCGAGAGATCCCCAATAGGTGTTTGATAAATATTGATAGATTACTTCCAATAGGTAATCTAGTCCTTACTTTGCTGCCAAATTATTAAATGAGGAAGATACAATATATTTCCTATCCTCAAGGAGTTTGCAGGATAGTTGGATGCCTCCAGGGCATCCCCTCCCTTGCCTCTGTGCCCCATGTCTGCTCTCTCAAGCTTTTGCATTCTCTGTTCCATCTCCACAGAATTCCTTTCAGTCCTTGCAGCTTTCATAATTGTGTCTTTGCAAATGCTCATCCTTCTTGTCTTCTGCTAACAAGCCAGCTTGCCCCTGGCTGATTCCTGTTCATCTTTTAGATCTCAGGTTAAATGCTGATTCCTCCCAGAAGTTTCCCTGGACTGTCCCTCCCTAAGCCTAAATTCTGAGCTCCCACTCTGTAACTCTGTAACAATGTACTTACCTTATTGTAACACTGTTTACCATTTATAGAACTACCAGTCTAACTGTACATATCTGCATAATCTGTTAAGCTCAGTGAAGCCATGAACCATGTGATCAAGCTTGTTCATGGTATATGGTGAAGCCTAGTAAAATATCTGGCAGCATGAAGTTTATTTAACCAGTAACTCTTGAATAAATGTTTAAATATATAAATAATCACAATGCATTGATAAATTAAAAAGAAGTTATCACATCTTCAAGAATCTGGGAAGGACTGACAACCTTGTTTGGATTCAAGTCTTATTCAAGGACAGGTTCAAAGTGGTCCCAAGTGTTACCTTTCTTCTGCCTCTCCTTATCTGCCTTGAAATAATCAAGGTCCCTACGTACCAGAACAGAACCATCCTCTTAGCTGAAGGGAGGTGTACACTTTAAAGTTGTGGTTTTCGCACTAGTCTCTGATCAGATTACTTATCAGAGACAGTAGACTTGTCCTGGTGAAACCCTGTCCACTCTAGTGATTGGTTTAAGATATGGAGCCTTGGCTCTCAGAACTACTGGAAAAGATGATGCAGAATAAATAAATATTAACTTGTTTTTAGTTGGGTCTAGGGACCTCACTTTATGTGAGGATCTTCTTCCTCGAAATCATCCTTCCCTGCTATCTTTTCCCACTCTTCTCCTTAAATGTTTCAGTGAGGTCTTTGAGTTCTCTGATTTGATAAGATGGAGGTATCTCTCGTTACTTGCACATGAAAGTCCCTAATAGGTGCCAATCTTCCTTTTAACACCCTGAGACTTATGTTTGCATCCCAAACAGATTCCCACTCTATCATTCTCTACAGAGGGACACATTTAAGTGACTGGGTAGTTTTTAGTGTCAGAGCACCCAATTCACTTCTATTTGGTTTTTAGTTGGTTATGTTAGTTAAGCCATACCCTCAAAGTAGAAAATTATTCTCATAGTACCCTGAAAAATGGTTACAAATGGATTTGGAATTAAAGAGTGGACAACTTTAACCTTTCATGATTTTAACTCAGCTACATTCCAGGTATTATTTTAATTTGCAAATGTGTGATGAGTTTGGCGAGACATATGAGGAATGTGGTAGAAAGAGCATTCAGATATGGTATCTTCTCCTTATTATTATTATTTTAAATTACCTTCTGCCTTTATCGTCTAGTCCTGTGCTCACTGTCATTTATTTTTATTGTTGTCCAAAGGAGGTAGTATATATTTTATAAACAGTATAAAATGAGATTTTCTCCATATATTTATATGATTAAGACAGCTTTGGAACTATATTATTATTCAGAAAGAATAATGAGAAAGTTTTAGGAAGAACTAAAGCACACATGATACAGCATGGAAGCTGATGGGGGAGCTGGCTATTATTCTACACTTTGGTAATATTTGCTATCTATTTTCAGGGATTCTCTTTTTTTTTTTTTTTTATTAGTTTCTGCTTTATAACAAAGTGAATCAGTTATACATATAGGGATTCTCTTTTTTAGTATTGTGTCAGGAGAGTTAAAAAGAGGGACATGTGGAGATTAATCCTAAATCCTTTTCTTCATCTCTGGTAAAAATTTAAGAACTCATACATCAAAATATTTTCCTAAAAATTCATTATCTTTCTGTATTACACAAAAGCATAAACAACCTTACAGCCATCCTAGAAGTTCTTTAGATAACAGTTTTTTTCTTAGATAACAATTTAATACAAATGTTCAACAACTAATAAAATAATTATTCTAATTTATACTAATAAACTTTAAAAGGCTTGTCAGTTTACGGTCCCCCTGACGACATGCATATTAAATGATTTGAGTTCACTACTGTAACTTCTATCTCTTTTAATTTTTTACCTATACCTTCTTACCCCAATTTTTGCTTCCGTGAGGATAATGTTGGCATGTCCATTTCTGCCTCACTCTCCTGTTTCTTCTCCAGAGTGTCCTATTAAATTCACTCAGATATCTTTTGTAGACACTCTTAATACCAAAAATAGTTTATCTTTTTTCTGGAATAAAAAAAAGAACATTTTTAGAAAAACAGTAATTCTTTGTAAAGTGGAATGTACTTTCCATGAGAAAATATATTCCATTTGTAAAGAATTAGAACCACCTCAAACCAATCACAGTATCCCTCATTTCCAAAGCGTTCTAGAATGAGAAATAATAATCAATATTGGAGTAAAAAAATATATATATTTCAATTTAGTTAGATGATTTTACTTCACAAAAATACATGCGATTATAAAAAATAGACCTTTGACTTTTAACTTGGGTCTATTTTGCAATTTTGTACGTGCTTGTGGATTTGTTAATGTTAAATTGGTAATTGTTGATCTCTGAGGAGGGGTGTAGCATCTTCAGTCTGAGCTTATTACTGTGTAAAATATGGATTGCCTTTACCCTAATGGCCTCTGAATCCTATTACCATCCCATTAGAGAGTGTGGGATTTTAGTAATTCTGTTGTTGTTTCCAGTGGGCAGTGCATATAATGGGGAAGGGCAGGGGTTAATGCAATTCATCTCTTTTAGTACTTGTAACTCTGAGTCCCTTATCACTCACTGTGGTTTCATTGGAGTCCCCTCTGCCCCTCCCCCCCCACTCCACATCGCTTCTTTCTGTTATCTTTAAGGCCCAGTATCTTTCTATATGGCTTTCCTAACCAGAAGAGTTTGGAGAAGGGAGTTTTTGGTGATTCGTCAGTTCAAACAGAATTTTAGCTATTAGCTTTTCCTAAACTGAAGATAAATAAGGTGGTGTGTCAGCTTGTGTGAAACAGGCTGCAGCCCAGAAAGGTTTTCAGTGACTGTCATTGTGCCAAGAATAGTATTGAAATAGCTCTTCAATCAAGATCATTTATAAGGCCTTTTGGAAGGAGAAGCATGAGACAAGCGGGTCGGATCAATGCCCACTAGTGTTCTGGGTATAATGTTTCCATGTGTTGGCAGAGACAGCTGTGTCCTGGGTCCTAACAGTGCTAGAGAGAGGAATTGGGAAAGATTTCAAAGTGATAGAAATTAGATTCCTTTAAAGAGAAGTTTCCGAGCAATGGTTAATTCCCTATCAGCTGTACTTAGTAGACATGTCTGATTACGTACCCCTGGTTTTATTCATGAAATTTGTTTTTAGCTAATACAGCTTTTTTCAGAATAAATACGAACATCAGATTACTTCCCGGTATGTCAAAACAAATTAGTTTCCCACAGTGATGCAGTGAAAGGTGTAACTATTTTCCCTTTTTATATGTCAGAAAGCATTACGGGGGCTGGGAAATTCCCACTTTTTCCCCCCTTAGCCCGAGAGCCTGATGGTTTGCAAAGTTCTGGTTTAATGCAGAAGCATGGTCACCTAGAGCTCCAGCACCCCCCTCTGCTGCCATTAATGAGAATCGCATGCTGAGATCCTAAGAGGCATCTGAGCACAGAAAAAGGCAGGGAATGGCAGGAGGTGATCAAACCATTTCAATCTGTTGAAAGTGAGTGATATTCCCAGGGCTTGTTGTTCACCTTCTCAGAGAATTAAGTTTCCATATGTTTCATCATAAATGGAATGAGTGTGCAACATTATTGCAACATGACAGTGTCTGCTGGATGATGCAGTAGAAAACTGGTGTTTGGGGGCATATTTCTTCTTGTCTTCATGTTCTAAATATAGTGGTTGCCCACCTGGTTATAGCCACTAGTCTAAGCCAGGTGACGATGTTGAGATATGGTGCCTTGGTATGTACTAGTTTGCATGTTTTTGTGAATATTCATGCACTGAGTTGTTCCTTAATTTGAGATATCACTTCTCATATTTCTAGACAGACTGTGATATTATTTTTTGCCATCAATTGGGTGTGTTGAGTGAAATTTATTTTAGAAGGTAATTATGTAGCCACAGGTATAGTTTTTGTTCCAATGAATTGATATGAATAAGCATTGTTAAAAGATATTATTTCCTTTTGATACTTAGTTACAGATTACCTTTTCAAACCACTTTTGTTCCCACAATCACTTGGGAAGCTCAAAAAACAAAAATGAAATAAAATAAAATCTACTACAGGTACCTGTTGATGTTAGTGTTTTTAAAAAGCGATATACCTGAGACCATTTGCTGAAAATTACTAGGCCCCTCTAAGAGACATGTATAACCTATGTAGAATTTCTTACAGTTTTGCAAAGGACAGTATGGGGGATACTGGTTATTCAACAGTTGGAGTGTGGATTTCTGTTTTGCATTTATGTTTGGGTCCCATTTAATTCACCTCATCTCTTTGTTCTTGAAACTTTCCTTCAGATCTGCCAATCTGCCAAGAAACATAAAAATCAGATGACATGAATGACATGAATGTCTCTCTCGATGAGAGAAAGATGTATCATCTTTTCTATCTTCATAAAGCCACAAACTTTTCAGTTGTCTCTCTCAGTGTTCCCTAATGCACAGTATACACATTATTTAACATTTGTTAAATATCAGCAAATCAGTAACGAAATTTGACTCTCTGTTAAGACTACGTAGTTTGGTTCTTAAAAAAGAAAAACAGGAAAACTAGTATCAGCATACAAAAATAAATGTGAATTATTGTGAGGGAGAGACAGGAATACTGAATACCACATTTTATACCATATTCCATTCTATGTTTTCTTGGCTACACACTCTCCAATAAGTTTATGATAGCAATGAAAATCAGCACATTTATTTAAATACGTATTTTCTAACTATAAAAGTAGAATGGTCCATGCATGAAATTCAGAAAATTCAGAAAAAAGTAAACATAATAAAAATCACACGCAATCTCACCCAAATCTATTTTTAAATGCACTTAAACAAATGAATATTTTAAGAATCAAGATTTTGTTTCATACATTCATTGTTATACTGTGGGAATTCCCTCATGTATTAAGTAGCACTCAAAAATGTTAATATTCTACCAGAGTGTATGCCTTAAAAATATACCATGACTTAAAAAGTAACTTTCACTAATTTTGTGATTATAAAAATCTAATTATATGCTTGTTATAAAATACTTTGGAAAAACATACAAGTGAAAGATGGTTTTACATTTTGAAATGCTACTATAAAAAGATAAATACTGATAATAGTTTGGTCTATCATTTTGATCATTTTGCCTATATAATAAGTAATCATAATTATTATTTTTAAAATTTATGTTATTTGTATTGAGATTATACACTTGATCTTTTAATTTATTTACTTTCCACTGAATTTTCTGCTTAATTTAATCTTTCTAAAAACAAACTCAGATTTCTTTCTTTATAACCACCCTTAATATTTTTAGGGTACGATAAACTTCTGCTTGTCATTTTCATTGCTAATATTTTACCTCAGTAGTTTTTTTATTTTGTTTTGTCACATGAAGCTATTTAAACTCTTCATGTAGTAAAGCTTTCTAATATTTTAGCTATCTTGAATTGGTTCTCAGCTTTAAAAGAATCCACATTATAAGGTCCAATAAATATGTACTATTTTCTCCTAGTAACTAAAAAAATGTTAATAACATTAAACTTTTTAATCCATTTAGAAATTTATGTGTGTGTCAGATAAGGATCTATTTCCCCCTCAAAGTTAGTCTATTATTAAAATTTTCACCTGTAGTCTATATTAAATCTCTTGTGCAGTAGAGTCTATTTCAGGGCCTTCTGCTCTGTAAAATATACTTGTGTGTGTGTATTTATATATATATATATATTTTTTTTTTGCACTGTTAGTCCACTGATTTGTCATACTAAGTTTATAGTAATAGAGGAAGGCTTTCTTCCTTGTTTTTCTTCTGTTCAGAATGTCATTCTTATTCATTTTCCCTAATAAATTGAATAGAATCACGATATTAAAAACTTTAAGCATACATTTATACACATTAAATTCAGTTTGATGAAATTTCAACCAGATTTATTCAATTGTATGCATATATAGAACAGTAGGGAAACGTTAACTGTCTTCATATAGAACAGTAGGGAAACGTTAACCGTCTTCAACAGTATTTTTCTCTTTGATTTGAGGTTTTTATAAATGGTAGTTACTTTTTTCCCTCTTTTCTCCAACAAAATATTTCTACCCTTTTGAATATGTGGGTTTGGTGTTTTGACTTACTACTCTGTCATTTGTCTTAATCAGGCAATTTTTTTTGAATTTCATAAAATATCCCTTACATATTTGCGTACAATGATGCAAGAAATTTCTCCCACATTACTTCCTTTTCTTCTTAGAAAGCAATGTTCGTCCATTAAAAAGTGCTCATTATATTAGTCTACCAAGTGCCCAGTTACATTTTCTGAACCATAGCTGCACAAAATAAAATGCTGATTTAACATTGTTGGTCTTTATCCATTTGTGTGTCAACATTAAATGCACAAAGCAGTCTGAACAGTTCTTATTGCTCTAGCTTCCCAAGGGTAGAATTTTCTAAGATATAATCCATAGAAAGTCAGTCCAATATGAAACTCTGCAAAGAAAGTGTTCCTTTAGTGGAATAAGTTTGGGAAATAATTCATATAATAGCCTTTTCTTGGCACTTCATAATAACTATTATCATATTAAAAGCTCTGGGAAGGTCGACAATAAAAACTTCTCTCATCTATTTGAACCCAACTTCTCCCAGATTTAATCAATAAAATGAACCTTTGCTGGTTTTTTTTTTTGGAGAAGGGGCAATTATTTGGTTTGATGGTTTGTGTTTTGTTATGGGATAAATGTAATACTTATCACTCAACCAACAAACATACTGAGCATTCAAATGGCATTATTCTAATCAATTTCAATTTCCAGTGAGTCTTGTTTCTTTTAGGTGTGGAATGAAAGATAGTTCTACTCAGATCTTTAGAGGAAGATCTCGAAGCATTTCATTCACTGACCATTTACTTAATGGTAAATAACAGTGTGGTTGCAGTAGGCAGTGTTATACCATCATCATACACAGAAGCTCTATGCTCCTTTGCAAATAAATTAAGCTTTTCGCCGATCAATTTTTTTCTGTAAAATGGGGACAGTATCACTGCAGGAGGTTACGAGCAACAGCAATGATGCATATAAAGTCCTTAATACAATTTCTACACAGAGAAGCCACTTATAAAATTACAGGTGGCATTACACTTAATAATCATTTACAAGAAAAGTGAATAGGACATATTCCATGTTCTCAAACGCCCTAACAGTTGGTGCCATAAGAAGTAACAATTTCATAATGCTTTGCAATTGACATGTATTTTAATGGTACACTGTTGAGAGAGTGAGTATGCAAGTAAGAGAAAGAACAGACAAATGCAGTCAGGGAGCTGAAATCAAGTGATACAGAGGTTCTCAGGGGGTGGTTATTCCACATTCCAGTATATGCCAGTCCAGAATGAGGATTTTACCCAGGTTGAGTATGGGAGGCTGTCACAAGTTCCTTAGCTCCAAGTGCTTGCTGAGTTGGGCTTCTTCTCTGGTAACCGTTTTATGGAATGTGATTTTAAAAGCATCCCAAAGTTGTGAGTGCCTTTGTGTCCTGTTGACATCTGATTCATCAATGGGTAAACATCCTGCCATTGTTACTGGAGCACCATTTTAACCTCCTGGAAGTGAAGCCCCAGCTCAGCAAGAACAAGGTGGAAATGTTGGTAAACCCCTTTATTAGTTTAAGTCTAGACTACCGTAATTCTCCACTTGAGGATCTTCTAAACTGTGTTATTATAGGATGCAGCTTAAGAGTATAAGGCAGCCCTGATCCTGCCTGGCATTTTGTCACATCAACATATTTAGAACCATCAATTCAGTCCTCGTATCAGTTACCCATTAAATAAATATTACATAGATTGTGAAGCTGTTTTACTCACACAAATGGTACCACAGAGATGTGGTTTCATTCTGCCTGTCTCATGGATTTTTTTCTTTCACCAGACCCTGGTCACTTCTAAAGACTTAAATTTGGAAGTTTTTGATATGGTCCATGAGCTTGAGATGAGTATATTTAAAGTTATGTTGGCAAGCTTTAGCTTTTATTATATTTTTAAAGATAAATTCTTTATTACTTCAGGAAAATATCTGTTCTTTATAGATTGGAAAAACATAAATTTCCTTTTTTGTGTTTTTTTCTGTCATAATCATAATGTTCAATATTATGGAAAAAATATGGGCTCAGATATTTTTGATACATATACTATAAAATGTTTAATGAAATGAAATTTATATCACACATGATTTAGTAAGCTACTTTTAAAATTGATGTCACTGTGGTCTTTTTCTTGACTTTAAAAACTTTATTTTAATAACTATAATTTTTCATTTTATAAAATGTGATTTTTTTCATTTAACAATTATTCCTTATATAAATATTTATCAAGTGTTCACTCTTTACATGGCCCTGCCCTAGTTTGTGAAGGAATACAGTAATAGTTAAAACAGACACAGCCCATGTCCCTGTGGAAATAATCCTCTATTGGTAGAGATTGGAGCTCCTTTCATTTTGGAGCTATTATAAAAAAGATGATTTGGGGTCTCAATTGAATCACTCAGGAATATTTGATCTGGCCCTCTCTTTCCATTCATGCTAAGAATACAAGTTTCTTTGTTTTTTGTTTTTTAAAGGGGATAGCCTTGGAAAAGCTTTCCGCGTTCTGCCATCTTTCGTAGAAATTCTTCTAGTCATGGACCTCTAACTTGATCATCTTCTTATGGACATAAATTCTTCCTCTCTGTTTGGGCTCTTTGAAATAAGACTTTTTTTTGAACTGCATTGGTGGTTATAAGCCCCAGGCTCTTTGCCAAATCCCATTTGGCCATAAGCCTCACCCAAAACTATGGGACTCTGGTCACTGTTCATTTCTTTAGGCTTCTGTCTATCTGTGAAGAGAAGTTGGGAATTAAGACTTAAATTAAAACCATAAGTGCTTATTCCTCATCTTCACTCTAAGATTTCTAGATTTGCCTTTAGATGATAACATATACATTATATCCTTTGAGTCTATCCATCCAGTTTGTAAGAACACTCCTGAAATTGGAAAGAATGTCCCCAGTCACAGCTATTTCTTTTAGAGTTTTGAGATAAACCACCATTGTAGATCTTTGCATTACTGGTCACAAGCATTTCTGGAATGGGTCCCTATATAGCAGGAATGCTTGCTACTTTCTTCTCTCTCTCACCTCAGCAAAATAGGCATGTTGGCAACATCATGTTAGTCATATCATGCTGATGTCATTGGGTGACAATCACATGTAGACTTCGAGATGACTGGGATGCATTTCTTTGCTGAAATGTGACTTTTCTCTTGCATATCTAGACTTTCATGTACATTCCTTAAGTTACACATTCTCTGCCTGTTAGAAAGGAATATTGTATAAACCAATGATAAAATATGCAGTATTTAAGAAGAACTTAAATTCTTTAAATCTGCTAGTAGATTAGAAATCTGGCTTGAAGCATCCACTGCTAAAATTAAACTGTATTAAGATCAGCTCATACAATGCCAGGTGCCAACTTTCTGTTTCCTTCTGTCTTTAGCCAGCCAGTATAGAAGTTGTATTTCTCATTGATGATAACATACGACTTTGCTCCTAAATGCACTATGTGAAATGCGAATTTGAGAAAGCACATGGTTTTTATTTTAATCTTTAAAATATGTGATCTATAAAAATATAATGCTTAATCTAACCAACATGGGAGTGTAGTAGCTAAACATGGTTCTAGAAACCCGAGTTGTTACAAATAAGTCTCTCTTGTAGATATTAGAAATCAGCTACCATCAAGATAATAATCAACTTAGAAATAGTGTTTGCATCCAGCTTTCCTTCTATACAGATATGTAATTTTTGTGTGTTTTGTTTAACGTAAAAGATGATGTTTTCATTAATTAGAAATAACATTTTTAAAGCCTAGACTAAAAATTTAATGCTCTTAAAGTAATTGCAATTTTGTGGCATGCTTCAGTATTTATTTTTATAGAGTCAAAGACTCAGAGAGTGGAGAGCGAGAGAATTGTGTACTTCAGCCTCCTTTCATATGGAAAGAACTAACCCCAAGCAGTGATTTTCTGTCTTCGATCATATGTTGATAGATGGCTGAAAAGAAAGTCTGATCAGTTCACCAGTGTCACACTATTTTTGACACACCAAAGTCCTTGCAATTTTACTTACACATACAGATTAGGAAGTGAAAGACTGATAGGCTCTGGCAGTTTGACAAGTATTATGTTTGTTCTGACCCCAGCTCAAATGAAAATAGAATGATTCCAAACCTTGGAATGGTCACAAAACTGAAATTACTCATTTGAAACTGCCAGAACCGATCAGTGCAAAATCAAGAAGTTCTTTTGGGTCCTTCATTTGGAGAACATCAATTTCAAGGATTTAAGATAATCATCTCACCTTATTATCAGAAAATCTTCCTTTACATGGGCAGCTACTGTCTCTCAAGATAGCCCCTCAGTTATTAAGAAGGGAAAGAAAAGACCAAGGTACTGGGAGAATAAGCTATCAAAAGAAAAATTAGTGAAAATGAATCAAAGGACTTTAAGCAATAAAATTAGGTTTCTCCTACTCACTTAGAATCACAGATATTCTAAGGCACCAAGAAATACGTAGCCCAAAACTGACTTTTGAAATAGGGGGAAACTGAGGCTCCAAGAATGAAAGTGACTTACACAGAAAATTAGGACTAGGGAATTGATGAGAATTGACTCTGGTTTTTGTTCCTGATCAAGATTTATGACATGAAATCTAACATCACCAACATTCACAGTAAATAGACCCATTCTGCAACAAAAGGTTAATTTTCAAACCAGTTACTTTTTCAAAAAATACTAGCCCTCGAGCAGGCATGAAATATTTCTTGTATTACTATTCTCATTAAGGAGAATAAACAGAGAACCATTTGGATTTCCTCAGTTGTTTAGTATTCCTTTAGCAATTTCAGACTTATTTGTGTCTGAGGAAGGAAGCCTCTTATATCGAAACATGACATATAAACTAACGGCTGGTTTTGACATTGAACTTCAGATCTAGGATTGGTAGGAGTGTTTGCACTTAATGTTTGTAATGTACAAATAGATCCTTGTGTAAATCCTCAGCAAGAACAGCCTTGTGTAAACCCTTCTCCGCCATCTCTCCCCTCCCTCCGAAAAATAAAGGAGGAAAAACTCCATCACAGACACTAAGCATGGGGATTATTGGAAAGACAGAATGACTGTTTGGTTTAAGTGTAATTTCAGTGTGTAAATGTTCACAGCTACCTAAGGAGTGAACAGAAGGCAAAGCCTCCCTCCTCTTATTTGGATTTCCCCTTTTGATTTGAATTCTCCCCCTTGAATTCCCTTTGAATTCTACCTTGTCCAGTGACCCCTGCTGTTTTCTAGTGTGATGGCAAGTTGTATGCTAGATGGCTCAACAACTACTGGGGTTGATGGGGGAGTAGCAACACTAATTTAATGCTAATTATGTGCTAAACCGTTGACTATCATTTCAAGTAAACCTAAATGACAGAAGTCAGTAGCATCCCTATTTTGCAGATGAGAAAATGGAGGCACTAAAAGTCTAGGTAGTTTCTTGTATGCTAACACATATATATGGAATCTAAAAAAACAAAAATTGCTTCTGAAGAACCTAGGGGCAGGACAGGAATAAAGACGCAGACGTAGAGAATGGACTTCAGGACGCGGGGAACGAAGTGAGAGAGTGGCATGGACATATATACACTACCAAATGTAAAACAGATAGCTAGTGGGAAGCAGCCGCATAGCACAGGGAGATCAGCTCGGTGGTTTGTGACCACCTAGAGGGGTGGGATAGGGAGGGTGGGAGGGAGGGAGACACAAGAGGGAGGAGATATGGGAATATATGTATAGCTGATTCACTTTGTTATAAAGCAGAAACTAACACACCATTGTAAAGCAATTATACTCCAATAAAGGTGTTAAAAAATAAATAAATAAAAATAAAGCTTTGGGCTTCCCTGGTGGCGCAGTGGTTGAGAGTCCTCCTGCCGATGCAGGGGACGCGGGTTCGTGCCCCGGTCCAGGAATATCCCACATGCCGTGGAGCAGCTGGGCCCATGAGCCATGGCCGCTGAGCCTGCGCGTCCGGAGCCTGTGCTCCGCAACGGGAGAGGCCACAACAGTGAGAGGCCCGCGTACCGCAAAAAAAATAAAGCTTTACTGCCTAAAAGTCTAGGTAGCTTCTATGATGTCCCATAGCTAGGAAGCAGGAAACCTGGCTTTGACTCTGCCACGCCCCTGTTTGCCCCCTTCTACTGGACTGTCTCCCCTGAGGACACCCCTAGAGACCCTTAGTTCCAAGAATCTCCTGGGCTGATTCCCACTGATTTTATTGTTCCATCAGTGAATTTTCCATTTTAATGATAGGAAAAAAAAATATTCAGAGGCATTCAGAAATCTCTCTTCTTCCATCAGGACTTCTGTGTCACATTTGAAGGAAAGTGATCAAGCTTTTCTCCAGCCATCAGTTTACCTTCAGAGGATACAATACAGTGCTAGAACAAGGCTCCCAAAAATATATGAAGAGGCCAGTTCAGAGCCTTGCTTTTCCAAAACCAGCTTTTTAAGGGAAAGCCTCATGGGCTTAGACCTCCACCTCTCAGCTCCCACCCTCTCAGAGTTATGAGGGTTTCTTCTGTCTGAAGTAGTAAGACTGGGGCAAGTGTTGCTGGGACATTAAATGCAGGTTTGAAATGTCCCTTGGAATGTCCTAGGAATGGTTCGCTTAAACAGAGCAGATAAAACCGGCATTTGACACCATAGGGGAGGGGAAGCAGGTGAGAGAAATAATAGTATTATATTCCTCCTAATGTATATGTACTCATATGTTATTATATTTAAATTAACATTTATTTCTATATTTATTTTAATATGATAATGCTATAGTATTATTTTTAAGATTATACATGGTGCTGTATTTCAGTATTTCCATAATATTCTGTACAAATCTCTCCCAGCTTACCGTATTTTTTTTGTAGTTACACACACACACACACACACACACACACACACACACACACACACACACACTGCTCCCACTCTGCTGTTTACTTGCTACTCTGTGCTCGTCACCCTTAGTTCTTCAGTGCCCAGCATATTCTGAATAAGCAGGAAGTGTTGACTAAAAGAATGAATGAACAAACCTACAAATGACAGGAGGCACAGAGATGACTTACACCCACATGCCATGAGGTTCGATGCATTAACCCCTCTTGCAGTCAGAGAGATTGCTTCATGAGAGATCCGTCAAGCATGAAGGAGTGAAGTAAAACTGGCACATGGATATTGTATGTAGGCTACTGTTAACTTTCCATTTTTACTTTACATACCAGGAGAGCAGATTGATATTGTATTTTAATTGTGTATATTAACGGAAGGCATATGGTTACAACCTTTTCCTATTTACCTTCTGTAACATGAAATTTGTCATTTTCTTCACAAAAGAAAGGATTGAAGGGAGAACGCCTGCTTTTTACACCAGTTCAGTTTTCTCCCGTGCAAAAGTCTCCTGAGATGTGTAACGAGGCAATGCCAAGATGATGCTGGCACCATTTTCTTATTGCCATGGTGATCTCCAGCTCTCCTGAAATCTCAAGGGAGACTATGGTATTTTAAAAGCAACTTGAATTTTGGCAATTAAAAAAGCTGGAAGGAATCATCTTTCTACATTTTGCCAGCTTCGGTAAATATGGATACAAATGATGTCTAGAGAGGAAGGAGATGATTGCACTTTATTAGGTGGGTAACCCCGTGTTAGAAGATGAAAAGCATCATGGAAGTTATGTGTCGGGTATTTATGGCGATTCAGAGCCCTACTGTGAATCTTAAAGTGTTCTCATCACAACCTTCCTACAAACAGCTATTCTCTTCCCCGTGGTCACTAGCTTTTTTTTTTTTTTTTTTTTTTTGCGGTACGCGGGCCTCTCACTGTTGTGGCCTCTCCCGTTGAGGAGCACAGGCTCTGGACGTGCAGGCTCAGCGGCCACGGCTCACGGGCCCAGCCGCCCCGCGGCATGTGGGATCTTCCCGGACCGGGGCATGAACCCGTGTCCCCTGCGTCGGCAGGCAGACTCTCAACCACTGCGCCACCAGGGAATCCCTGGTCACTAGCATTTTAACAGAGAGTTGAAGGTATGATTGTCAGAGTATTTTAATGTTGGAAGCACTGTGTAATATATGTAAATGCTGGCAGTTATCAAAGTAAAGGGAAAAAAGTGATTCTCCTAAACTGGAAATTAAGTTAGACAAGCATAATTCAGACTCCAGGTTAATCACAGCCTCCTCCCATCAGGAAAATTCTTACATTAAGAGTTCTTTTGAACTTCATTTGAGCAACTTTGCTCTCCTAGAAAAACCTCAAAGATTAAAGGGTTTTGTTTCACTTCAGAAGACACTGGAAATTTTCTTAGGTATTCCTTTTGAGCTATAAAATGAACACTTGGAATAAATGAACACAGAAGCAAACATTAAAGGGCAAAACGTATATAGGGGAGGAACCAGAGCTGGTGGAAGGAAAGCAACTTCTTGGATCTTTGGGTACAACTTTGTGTTTAGCGTGAGCTGGGAAAGTAATAGGCAGCTAAAGATAGGGCTTCGGGTCATTTTGTGTGTGTCGTCCTATTAGGGCAGCAAATTGTCAAGGGCAAAGAAAGAGAAGGAGTGGAACAGTGCTCTTTAATTAGGTACTTTACACAAATGCAGATTCCCAATTTGCAGGTGGGCATTTTAATTGATTTTTACAGCCACCTATACCTAACGTTTCGCAGTTAAAAATAAATCTTATAACTCTCAAGTGCTGCCTCTTGCATATAATTAAAATCTGATTATATCTGAACATTATCAGCAGCTCGAAATTAAGAATTTGCTATGGATCTGTTTGATTCCATTGGGGAAAATACTGCCAGCAAGGAGTTTGGTGGCCTCAATGGCAAAACTCAGAGACCTGTTTTCTTGTTTTAAAACCCTCTGGGTAAGAGCAGTGACTATGTTTGCTCACGATCTTCTTTAATGCCATTTTTAGCTGCTGTGACCTGAAATAGAAGTAGCCAGATGGTTTTGTGGGAGGTTTTTTTATTATTGTTGTTATTTGTTTGTTGACTGCGTGTGTTTTGTGTTTAGCACAGAGATTTGGTGATTTTTAAAAAATTGTTCACTGTTTTTTGATTAGTGCAATGTCCTTATGATAGCTGACAGATGACTTGCTGAGTGTAGAAGCTCAGTGAGGTGATTGAGCATAGCATAAAGAGCTTCATTATTTTGTCTTCATTTACAGATACATGGAATCCAGAAAACTAAAAAGTCCTCCCAAGGCTCTTTTATTGCACAAATATGTTAATGTTCAGTCTGAGCTAATAACTTTTTCCTTCTATATTCTCACTAATGGTATATTCCTGTATTCGGTGTTTTAATCTATGCCTTTAGCCAGATTTGGGATTTTTTTTTAACTTTTTTCTAGTAATATGTTCTTGAAATTAAAGATGGAGATGGATTTGGGCAACATGTTAGAAAGTTTTTGTTAATAGAACAAGTGTTAAATGTTGTATGCTTGCTCTTTTTTATATAAGAAAGATTTTTTTTCTTAATTTTTAAGCACAGTTTGAAAAAATATCTACACCATTTAAAAGAGAATTTCAGCATCCCCACTGTGCTGTAGTTTTTCTTTTCCTGAAAATAGATCACAAATGTCATAAATTAGTCTACAGATTTTACCTTATTATGCTTCCTCCTTCAAAAAATATGCAGGAAAGTGATTATATGTGGTGTTCAACTCAAGGCTGATGAGTTGGTTGTAATTATCAAGGCAGACATAATGAGATGAAAACAACTCTTTCTCGAGGGCCTCCGAGGAGTTTTCAGTCACTATCATAACCCTGTCACGCTGGGTTAACTGTTTTCTGCCCAAGTAGGTGTCAACACAATTAATTTCGCAGTTTCCTCAGCTGATATGGTTAGGGTTCATTTGCTCATCTAGGCAAGAAAATCCCCATATGTTAAGGGTGGAGCTGATGTCTGGGTTCTTCATAGGCAGATGAAACAATGAGAAAAATAGACACTCCTCTGTGTTTATATGTAACTAAATGGCATTTTCTCTCTTTTTGTCCTCAGACATATAGTTGTTGTCATTATTTGCCATTGCCATTTGACATGTATTCCATCATTCAGTCACTCAACAAATATTTATCAGGTGCCAGCATTGTGCAAGGCCTTTTGCCAAGCTGTGAGGTTACAGGGAGAGCAAAGCCAAAAAGCCCTTGTGAAGTTGGCAGTCCATCTGAGAAGAAAGACATTATTTAAATAATTGTACCAATATATCTAATTAACAGAAAAATGTGAAAAACAACTAGATAATTCACGTGGTCCTTGTAACTCGTTCTTTAGCCCTGACACAATAAATGTTTGCCATGAAAGAGTATTCAATAGAACTTTCCACAATGATGGAAATATTCTACATCTGTGTTTTCCAGTACATTGACACTAGCCATATTTAACTTATTGAGAACTTGAAATGTGGATGGTGTGACTGAGGAACAGAGTTTTTAATTTTCTTTAATTTTAATTAACTTACCCTTAAATATAAACAGATACATGTGGCTCTTGACTACCATATTAGATGACGCTACTCTAAAACATACCATATTATTACCTGTATCTACTTTTGCCCTTGAAAATGGCACTCGCTACAGCATAAAAACAGGACAAGGTATGTGTAAGTTTGATTTATCATTTACTCCATGAGCTGTAAGGAACACTTTCAAAGACGAAGAGAATCTATGAGGAATGACTATGTTTTTGCATATTTGATAAGAAATGATGAAATAGGGCTTCCCTGGTGGTGTAGTGGTTAAGAATCCTCCTGCCAATGCAGGGGGCATGGGTTCGAGCCCTGGTCCGGGAAGATCCCACATGCCACGGAGCAGCTAAGCCCGTGTGCCACAACTACTGAGCCTGTGCTCTAGAGCCCGCGAGCCACAACTACTGAAGCGCGCGTGCCTAGAGCCCGTGCTCCACAACAAGAGAAGCCACCGCAGTGAGAAGCCCACACACCACAACGAAGAGTAGCCCGCACTTGCCACAACTAGAGAAAAGCCTGCATGCAGCAATGAAGACCCAATGCAGCCATGAATGAATGAATGAATGTATTAAAAAAAGAAATGATAAAAGAATGTCCTCGATCTTAGTGTGTGAGTAGATTACAAGTTCATCTTTAATTTATGTCTTGAATCCTATACCTGGTGAGGATATTTTCCTAAGTCCAATATTTTTTTGTTATTCTTACTCTATGAGTCACTGAGATTGTATATTAATTTAGTTGATTAATATGATTTATTACCATAAATCTTCTCCTTTAGCTTATGCTGCCACTTAGTCAAAACTGCAAATGTATTTTCACCCAGAATTGTATCCAGCATCATTCCACAGTAACCAATATCTCATGCTCATTTCGTAGCGTGTATGTATTTATTAATGATGGAAATTGAAAAGGAACTGGGGCAGGGGGGCATGCAGAAGGATGCAAAGAGGAAGAGGAAGGGAAAAGCAAGGAAGGGGGAGAGAAAGGCGGTACCGTAGAATTAAAACAACCCGGAGGAGGTAGCCTTTGTTGCCAGGGAACGTGGGAATCCTTTGGCCGTGCATACAGCTATGATCATTAAAACTGCTATCTCATTTCCTTCCTCTAGCATTTTTATTACTCTCTAGATTCCTTGTCCCTGCAGTTTTGTAGTATAGAGAATAACCGAGTGTTTTTGGACCCTACATTCCTCAGCTGCTTCTTGTTTGTTTCTCATTCTATTTCTTGCCAAAGAAGGAAAAATGAGCCAAACAATTTTCTGCTCCTTCTCTTTTCCAACTGATATCCAAGACCTTTTAACTCACTGCCTTGTGTGAAACCCCCTGCTGGGCATCTGTAAGATGTGTGTGTGTCACCTCTCCACTTGGGGTTCATGCCATCATACTGTCTCACCATCTGTATTTTTTTATTGATGAGGGCAGAGCAAAGAAAAAATATTTCCTTATCAATTTCTACTGAAGACTGAGTGTTCTGGGTCATGGTTTGGGTCAAGTAAGCTTGTGGGGGGGTGGGAAGAATATATGTTGTTGAGACTATTTTAGACTATTTGCTCAAGTCCATTGAAGAGGAAAATATATCTTACGAATGCATTTCAGCTCATAAATTCATATATTCTTTCAGTTGATATGAATTGAGTGCATACTTTGCAATGGCTTTCTTAGATTCCGATGATATAAGGAAAGAGAAAGAGAGAGAGCAAGACAGACAAGGAAACTGAGAAATGGAACTTACATTTTGTCAGGCAGTGGGGCCAGAAAGGAGAAAGAAAATAAATATGTAAACAAGGGACAAAAGAAAACTTCATAGAGATAATGGCTGAAAGATAAATTAATACAGAGTCATATGATGATAAATGGTCATGCGGAGGACTTCCTTAAAAGAGGATGGTCATGGAAGACCTCGTAAAAACAGGGACAATTGAACTGAGACTTGGGTGATAGAGGGAGCCTGCTGTGGGAATAGCTGTGGTAGAGCTTTCCAAGGAACACCAAGGCCAAGGATCCTGAGATGAATATGACTCTGATATTTCAGATTCTCAGAGTTTGAAGAACACATAGATCCAGTAGGCTGAAGCGACATGAAAAAGAGGAAGGGGGTGTTAAGAGAAGGTTATAGATACTTAAGCGTTGCTAGTTGCTTGACCACCTAGATTGTCATTTTGCCTATGTGACAGGTTAGTAATCAATTAATAGACCATACAGTTTCTTAAATTCCATTAGATAGTATGAGGTCATAATATTATTTCAGTTTTATTGTTGAAACCAGAGGTGTTCCCTTGAATTGTTTAATATCTATTTTAAGGAGGAAGTTTACGTTGGTTTCAGATGTCACAGATTTCAAGGCATTAAGGAAAAAAAGTCCAGGTTCAGAAATAGCTGTGGGATGTGTAAAAGTATTCTTTAAGACCATAGAATCTATCAACAGATGAATGGATAAAGAGGATGTGGTACATATATACAATGGAATGTTACTCAGACATAAAAAGGAATGAAATAATGCCATTTGCAGCAACATGGATGGACCTAGAGTTTATCATACTAAGTGAAGTAAGCCAGACAAAGACAAATCATATGATATCACTTATATGTGAAATCTAAAAAAATGATACAAATGAACTTATTTACAGAACAGAAACAGACTCACAGACAGAAAACAAACGTATGCTTCCCAATGGGCAAAGGTGGGGATACATTAGGAGTTTGGGATTAAAATGTACACACTACTATATGTAGAGTAGATAACCGACAAGGGCCTACTGTACAGCACAGAGAACTATACTCAGTATCTTGTAATAACCTGTAGTGGAAAAGAATCTAAAAAAATATATATACATGCACACACACACGCATATATACATATATATTTTTTACATTACTGAATCACTTGGCTCTATACCTGAAACTAACACAACATTGTAAATCAACTATATTTCAATAAAAATTTTTTTAAAAAGAAATACTTGCCGAATACTTAAAAGTGTTCTTTAAGACCATAGAATCAGTTTGAGAAATAGGAATGAAGACGTTGAACTTATACTGTTGTCTCTTCCTCATCACTGGTGAGGGAGGATGGAAGGATCTGTATCTCCAAGCCTTGCTAAAGACAGAACACTTGCAAACAAGAGGCAGCAGAAGGAAGGGGAGTGCCGCAGTGGGACATGAAAAAGAAATTCTACAACACTGCTTTCTTTTCCATTAAGTACCTCCTTTAATTGGTCTGGAGTTTCATGTCTGTGTGTTTCGAAATGTGTCTCGGGGGTGAGGCATGTATCCCCCCATTTTCATAACTCAGAGTTCTGATTAGTGGGAAATAAAATAATACTAAACTGGTTTCTGATTTTGTTAAAACACTGAATTTGAAGAGACTAAAAATGGTAGACGATAGTAACAGAAAAAGAAAAGGCAAACATGAAACATGAGAGCCGGACCTGTCAGTCCTGTTTACTACTAAAATAATACCTGGCACATAGTAGATGCTCAGGAAATGTTTGTCAAGAATGGTAGAAGGTGGAGGTGGAAAATGAGTACATACTCTGCAATTAAAACTAAAGCAGGTAAAATAGCTTAAGCCTTAAATAAGCCTTGAAACTCAAATTGGAAAGTTAGTAATTAGCGAATTACCATTTCATTAACAAAATAGGGCAGTGAGCATTCTTTCAGTCCCCTCCTTTGTATTCCAAATTGATATTGATGATTAATGTTGTTTTGGCTCATCATCAGGAGGCTTTGTTTTACGTGGTTTAATCACTTTTAATCTTTTGGGGTCGCTTTCTTGTGATCTAAGTATCTAGTAGGTCTCCATGTCGGTAAGTACATTCCTATGTTGCATTTGAGTTTCTATAAGGCTTATCATTCAAAAATCCTCTACTATTTTCCCTGTCCGAGAAGAGTAAGTCCTCTAGAGTATGTTCCTGATACCTGGGGCACCAGGATGAGTTATATCAGTGGTTCAAACTGTTTTTGATGGGTGCTTACGATGACCCAGATCTTTTGGCAGATGCCAAGGCTAAGAGCAAACTTAGGACCAAGCTTCTGGTAACTTGAAGAGTTTTAGGGGAATAAATGCATGACTACTAAGTGGTGTAAAATAATGAAGGAACAATGAATGAAGTCTGTAGATGATGCAAAGAGAGAAAGAATGATTAATTCTATTTGGACACATTCAGAAAGATTTCCTAGAGCCGAACTTTGAAAAGTATTGGGGAAGCAAACAGAAAGATGATATTCCAGGCAGGGGGAAGTGGTTTGATCACAGACTTGGAGGTGTGCACTAAGGTGTGTTTCTTGACCTGCGATTAATGACAAGGTCATCCCTTGTCAGTGCAGAGAGATGAAATCACAAATGCTGTCCAGGCCAGATCATGCATGTGCTCCTAAAGTTACTGAGTGCTTTCCACTTTATGCCATAGTCCATGGGACATCATTAAAGAATTTTAAACATGAGAATGTAATGATTTTATATTCATTTTTATTTTTTAAAAACCATCTTGGCAAACGGAAGTATGGAAACAACAGTACTCAAATTTTTTATTCTTTTTAAAAAAATATTCTTTTATCACTCGAAATTAAGAATCTGCTATGAGTCAGCTTTTGTCTATATGCTGAGTACAGGGATATGAACAATGAATAAATAGTCACAGTAGGGCATGCCGTGACTCTCAAAAGGCAATGATTATATAAGTTACATTATCCAAAAAGGGCCAGTGAATAACTATTCACCCCGAAGTACTCCCTTTATTTTTTTTTTTTTTTTTTTTTTTTTTTGCGGTATGTGGGCCTCTCACTGTTGTGGCCTCTCCCGTTGCGGAGCACAGGCTCCGGACACGCAGGCTCAATGGCCATGGCTCATGGGCCAAGCCGCTCCGCGGCATGTGGGATCCTCCCAGACCGGGGCACGAACCCGTGTCCCCTGCATCGGCAGGCGGACTCTCAACCACTGCGCCACCAGGGAAGCCCAGTACTCCCTTTAAATATAGCCGCCTGTCCCCACTGAGAAGTTTTCCCCTGGGGTTACTGCCACTGAGTATAATTAGGCCACCTGCATGTGTGCTTGAGGATTATGTGTTGAACAAGTCTTCTCTTCATTGGGCGGAATAGCTATCTAATGGGAATTCAGTTTTGAACATGTGTGTAAATGTTTGGTGTAACCACATCCTCTTACTGTTACTGAACCTGTTCAGGCACGGGGTACATTGGCCACATTTTCCTTATCATCTCACAAAGTGCTTCTTAATTAGGAATGCATATCAGGATCAAGAGAGGAACTTTTTAAGAGATCAGAATCTCTAATCTCAGATTAGGGATAGGACCCTGAATAATTTGTAGTGTTAAAAGCTCCCCCAGTGGATTCTTACACATTCAGGTACTTGAAAAACCACTCATTCTAATCAGGTATCCGAAAGCATAGATTTTTAGCGCTAAGACTACAAGTCCCATCCCCTGAGGCCTAGCTCAGGGCACTTCCCATTACTGCACCTCTTCCTGTGTCCATCCAGCCACCCCTGGACCTGGAGCCAAGAAATCCGTGTTTGCATTGCTTTAATCTCAGTCTAAGTGTATTCGTTGGCTCATGCTGCTATAACAAAATGCCACAGTCTGCATGGTTCAAACAGTAGACATTTATTTCTCACAGTTCTGGAGGCTGGAAATCTGAGATCAGGGTGCCAGTGTGGTTGGGTTCTTGGTGTGGGCTCTCTTCCTTGGCTGACAGATGGCTACCTTCTTACTGTGTCCTCACCTTACCAAGGGGAGTGAGAGGGAGAGAGCAAAAAAGAGAGCGAGAAAAGGATAAAGAGAGGAAGGGGAGGAAAGCTCTCTGGTCTCTTCTTATAAAGGCACCAATACCATCACGAGGACCCTACACTCATGACCTCATCAAAACCAATTTATCTCCCAAAGGCCCCACCTCCTAATATCATTACATTGGGAGTTAGGGCTTCATCATGTGAATTTTGCAGAAGCACAAACACTCAGTCCGTTACACTAAGAGAGTGGTTCTCAACCCTGTAGCGTCATGTGGGGAGCTTTAAGAAAATACTGTCTCTCTGATCCTAGCCCATGAGATTCAAATTTAATATGTTTGCTAGGCCTACCTGTTCATCCTGCTGGTGATATAACTTTACTTACATCCTTGATTTTGTCATCTGCAAAATGGGAATGGCATTCCTAGCTCTGCTCAAGGTGACATGAGATGACAGATATCAGAAGGTATTGGACATCTCTCAAGCATTATAAAAGTACAATTTTCAGTCTTAGTTAACTGTCTTCCTTTGTTAAAGAGCTTCACATGAAGTCAGCATTTTAAGTTTTACATAGCAGAGCTTTTAAGGTCCAGGTTTTCTGCTCGCTGCTGCTCAGATGATATCAGGAAATCAGTCCCCCAAGAAAGCATAAATCCGGGGTCACAAGTTCTAATACCCACCGGGCCAGGACAGACCTTGTAAATAAAGAGGGAGTGAGCCAACAGTGAGGACAATCATTCAGTGCTCTGAGCCACTTTGGATTGAGACCTAGGAGGGAGAAACGTCTCTCTGCTGTTAGAAAAGTAATAGTGCAAACATGGTGACTAATGGCGGCTGGCACTGGCCTCTCAGGGCTGGGGAAGCTAGAGAGTGAATGCCCTTTGAAGGGGCATCTGTCTGTACTCAGCCCAGCATGGGTACATCACCCCATTTCTCCCCAGAGAATCCCATATCTATGCTCTTAGGTAAAAGCTCCCAATATTTAAATGTTAACAACTAATTAAACACACAACACACACATACACAAACACATACACAGTATGTGTGTAAGCACTTCATAGGCTAACCCTGCCTGGTATAAACAACACACATTGTAGTCTGAATTTTGCCTGCGTGCCCCAGTTGGCCTGCACACTACTAGTTGATGACCCTGCCTCTGGGCTTATTATACTCTTCCATCTACTAAATCATTGTTTTTTTACATATATTGTTCATCCACAAAGAAAATGCCTCTCTGTGCTGGCACCCAGTTGGCAATCTCTGGCATGGGTCCTTGTTTCCTTTCACTCAATTTTCTGGCATTCATTGCTATGGATTATATTCATTCCTGTTATCAATATTTACTGAGATAGATGATACTGTGCTAGATAATAATGATATAAGAGTCAATAAGACAGAGTCCCTGCCCTGTGTTGCTTCCAGTCTAGTGTAGGATGGATGCCCAGTGCAGTGACCGAGGTCTGAAAGAATAGGACACGAATATGAGATGCAGACATCTAACCCAGACTCCTCCACTTGTCTGTTGCTTCTAGTTCTTTTTATGAATAACAGAAAATGTCCTGCCTTTTCATTTACCCACCTTTTCTTTCCCTTACGTTTTTGAACATTTAGCCAAGGCATTGACCCCCACGGTGTAAAGACCACATCTAACCTTTGGTTCTTTTGAGGCTTAGGAGATATATGATGCCCAGAAGGTCAGGGTATAAAACTAGAGGTCTTACCACCCAATGTAATGCTAATAACTAATACTATCACCATTGTATTTGACATGCAAGCTATGTGATAGCTAGGAAATTCTACTAGGAAAAAAAAAGACACCCGGATGTACTTGGTGCACCTGGCTTTTCTGTTTGCAGTGTGGGTTTGGGGCGCTCAGTGATGCCAAGTGACTCACCCTGCAGACCATCTCTTGTAGCAGGCTTCTCTCCAGGGAAGTGTCTCCCCAACCCTGAGATGGCTATCTGTTAATAGAAGGAAAAACAAGTTGTGAAAGTAGGCCATGTGCATCACTGATAAACATGAAAATTTCATTGGTGAGAGCCCTCCTTCCCCTGCCAAAGTGACCTTGGTTGGCTCAAAGATGACAGAGTGCTTCCCTGCCTGGGTCTGACAGCATTGCTATCACAGCACGTTTGACAAATCGTTCACATTAAATCGGGGGGCACTTTCGGCAGCACCGACGTCCCCTCTCCATCACTCCTGATTACCACACAAATGTCAACCGTGGCACCAAGCTCATTTGTCAGAGGGAGTAAAAAGCAGTTGTTAGTAAGAGCGCTACCTGTCACACTAATGGACTAGAGCTTGTTGCTTTGTGTCTCGCCGGAGTCTACAGATTTGCAAAAAACCAAAACATAATTTTTTTTGGAGGGTTGTCCATTGTTTCCTGAAAGTGCTTTTGTGCTTGGGTAGAGAGAGGTACTGAAAGCTTGTCGGATGGGACACCCGAATGTCTTCTCTTGGCAGGAGAAATAGAATCTAATTTTTTTAGCGACTTTGCTGTTGAGTGACCACTGTCATTTCTTTGTGGTCAGATAGACAATAGCAAGTGTTTCCGTTAAGAAAATCCATACCCTATACACTTAAATTAAATTAGTAAACAACAACCACAAAATGAATGGAACGATTCTTTGTTATTCAGTAGTGAACAGTCTACCCTTTGTCTTTAAATTTTAGGAAATCATTGGAAGGAGGTGAAGGATGAATCTGTTTCTGTCATCTTGTCCTGTACTGTGTAGGTGCCATGCTTTGCGTAATGCCTCATGTGTTATTCATACACTTTCATGGTCCAGCCATAACAACCCTTCAAAGCAGACTGGCCATACACTATTACTCCCATTTTAGAGAAGACAAAACTGAGAATCAGAAAGGTTATTGCCCACAAGTTGAGTATCATTTCCAGTTCATGCCTGTTGACTCTAGTCCACAGTATCATTCTTATTTGGATTGGATCCAGGAGGGAATAAGCATTTGTTGAAACGATTCTGTGTTGGCCATATTACTAAATTATAACTCCATTTCCAAGTCATCCTCTTTTCCCCAGGTCCTCTTTTACTAGGCAGTTTGTATTTGATTTCTGTTTTTATTCCTTGTCTGAGGATGCAAAACATTTATTTAAAATTTTTTTTCTTAGAAAATTGGGGAAAGAAAAGTGAAAGAAAAGGACAGGCTAGTTTAGAAACTTTTATCTGACTGTACTTTATAAGATAGAATCAACTACTCTAAATTATGGTTTGAGAGAATGAACTTCTGGTACTAGAAACAAATAGGATTGTCGTGTTAGAACCTGAGAACTGTTGCCATTCTGTCTTTTGTAGGCCAATGGGTGGTCCCCTTTGGTTTCTTGTGAGTTTCATCTTCTAAGTGATGTAACAGGCTGGAGTGATAAGCATGAGACAGATGGGCTAAGTTGAATAAAATAGCACTTGCTAAGTGATTCCTTTCTTGTTTTATTCTAGAAGTCTTAGATTAATGTTTCTAGATGTTCATGCTGGTTCATTTCCGTTGTATATCTTAGTTACTGTCAATGTCCTTTTCATAGGAAAACATGTGATCTTTAATTAGCTATTCATTACAACCTTCTCAGATCCCTGAACCAGGAAATCTCAATGTATTAAACCTACTCTGATTCATAAGAAGACAGTCCCTCATAAATCCATTCAATCATCAGATTCTATTCCACATTTATGATGTGCCCATCCCTGGACTAAGTCCTGGGAACACCAAGAGGAATCTGAGCCTCCCACTGGTTTAATGTGAATTATTTTATGAGAAGAAACAGTCATCTGCTAACCTTCTTCCTATTCCCCAAGGCTTTGCATGACAGGATCCCAAGCATTCTCTCATTCTTATTTTTAATGGGCTACTAGTAATCTTGTAACTCTTTCTTTTTTAGATCATAGTGGCGTTTAACACATCAATATCAATATCTCTAATTTGTCTTTCTTTGGTAGCAGGTTTCCTTTCACACTGAAATATATAAAATAGATCAAAGAGGAGCATTCATAGTTGACATAGGAGTGTAGGCTTCTTGTGATCTGGAATCCTGGAGCATTAAGTCCTGGTGGAAGAAGATAGGGAAAGCCCTGGTCTCGGGTTGCATCCAGGTTGCATCCAGGTTGCATCCAGGTAGTGCCATGGAAGAAACGTGCCTCCATCTCAGAGTCCCTCCCCTTCTCTTTTTGCATGTGCCTACCTGAGCAATATTGTTACTTTGGGATGACCATGCCAAGAGGAAGGGAGAGTTTTGTCAAGAAAGTCTAGATAAGAAAGTCTAGTTTAAGGATATTTAACATATAGATTGAATGATAACAATTTATATTTTGTATCGTGTTCCAGATGCTCTGAAGCAATTTCATACACATTTACTTCAACTGATCAATATTTCCATGCCATGAATTTGTCCCAGGGTTTATTTTATTTTACAAATAAAGTATGAAGTCACAGTGTCATGTCCAAGGTTAGAATTACCAAGTTATTACTGAAGCCAAAACTGGAGCACAAGTTCTCAAAGTCCAACCCTGCTAACTTCTTTGGAATCCCGCACACACAGCTCAGAGCAGAACAGTGCCTTCCTAAATAGAGCTGTCTTCATCATCCACTGCTCTCTGCTTCTGTTTCCTCCATCGCTAAGCTTATACATGCACATTTCTACCTGTATCCGAGTTTCATCGAGACATACATTTCCATGGAAATGAACACCATCCCCAAAAAAGATAGGCAGAAGGTGGCATTAATTTAATTTTCCTAAGATACCTTGCCTTATTTCCTTTATATCTAGATATACTGCATGCTTTTTTTAAGGCTAGGGAATGTGGTCCTGTGTTAATTTCCATGGCTACACACCCAGTCATCCAACACTGACTTAGCGGCATATGATATATTCAATACATTTTAAACACTGCTGCATTTAAAAATAACTTTAAAAGGTTGTAAATGTCAAATTGAGATTTGAAATATGTCAGATAACTGTCATTTTTACACCCTTCATTAATTTCAGTTGGACTCAGTAAATTGTATTTGACAAACTGTTATCGTACATTGACTACGAGCATGCTACATTTATGTAGCACAGCCCTGACATATGGAATGTTTTGAGGGGAACTTGAATATGTGACTTCTCTTTGACCTCCTCTATGACATGAGACCATCAAATGACAAGTGTGGCAGCATTCAACTCTCAGGTTGTCCAAATGGTGGCAATTTGGAAAAGCTTCAAGAGGCTTATTCGGAAATGGACATGTCCACTGGAGAGTTTCCAATAAGAAAAATAGACATATTTGCTCTAGGTGCAAAATGGCAGAATTTGGACTATAGCTCAGGCAAAGGGGTCATGAATAAAAAATTCCTTTGGGTAGATCTGAGCAGGGGGAGACATGCATGGAACAGTCAGGTCCGGTTTTAAAAATAATTTCATTACTAAAATTAATAGCAACTATCAACGATTAAGTGCTACATGAAGGGCACAACACAAAAAGCATAGTGTTTAAAACCCCAGGCTCTCTTCTTTCAGACTATGCAAGTTCAAAGGCTGGCTCCACGACTTACTCTGTGACTTTGGGCAAGTCACTTGACATCTAGATGCCTCAATTTGCTAATTTATAAAATTAGGATAATAATATTACTTACCTCACAGAGTTACACTGAGGATACTGTGAGTTCAATGAAGGTTATCTATTATTATTATACAGCAGGACCCTATGAGGTGCTTGACGCATATTCATTTAATTCAGATGTCACGAGTTATCATCACTAATTCACAGATGAAGAAACAGAGACTTCAGCGGATGCTTATTTTGTTCATAGTTATCCACCTCGTAAGGGGCAAAGACAAGGAGTCAGGGAACCGATAACATTTTTTAGGTCAGTTTGTTCATCTGTAAAAGGTGGTAATTGAACTTGAGGGTCCCACCTACATCAACCATGATTGGAAACAGTGACACCAGGAGCCACCCACTGTCACCCACTGAGAAAAATGACATCCATAAATCCAAGTGCCCAGACACAGTTGGTTTTGGGTTGTTTTTTATAAATTTATAAATTATTTATTTATTTATTTATTTATGGGCGCAGTGGGTCTTCATTGCTGCGCACGGGCTTTCTCTAGTTGGCGGCGAGCGGGAGCTACTCTTTGTTGCGGTATGTGGGCTTCTCATTGCGGTGGCTTCTCTTGTTGCAGAGCACGGGCTTCAGGCACGCGGGCTTCAGTAGTTGTTGCACGCTGGCTCAGTAGTTGTGGCTCGCGGGCTCTAGAGCGCAGTCTCTGTTGTTGTGGCTCACGGGCTTTGTTGCTCCGCAGCATGTGGGATCTTCCCGGACCAGGGCTCGAACCCGTGTCCCTTGCATTGGCAGGTGGATTCTTAACCACTGCTCCACAAGGGCAGCCCCATAGTTGGTTTTAAATATATATACATCCTCATATTTGCTCCCTTTTCTCTCTTAAGAAGAAAATAAGCTGGGCTTTGTGTGTATGTATGAGTGTTAGTGTCATATTTTTAACACAACATTAAAGAAAATGTCAGTAAGTAAATAACCTGCTAAGTGTGTCTCCAAAATGCAGCTGTGGAAGAAATTTTACCTAGAAATTACTGATTTTCAACTGTGTACTGTTCTGAGTAAAGACAATTATTCTTTTTCATTGTTTGTTTTCTTTTTCTTTCTCTTGGCTTTAGCACAGAAAAAAAAAAAAATCACTCAAAAACCAACCAATAATAAATTCTTAAAATTTGAGGAATCTTTAGAGATGATTGAGCTCAGAGTTCTCAGGTTCTCAGTTCATCTGAATGTACTTGTTTCTGTCGCGACAAGCAAATGAGGTGATCACAGTGATCTGGGAGGGCACTCTACTGCTGAGATCCAGCTGATATGCCTAAAGGTATGCCAGCTTTCAACACAAAATCATATCTGACTTTTATGACAAAGTTCATAGTTTTTGAATATCATTAACTAATTTAAAAAAATATGTAAAACTGTTGTGGGATAAACAGTAGCTGTCTGCAGGCCATTTTTGGCCCAGAGTGAGCCATTGTGCTACTTGAGATTTAATCTGACCCAGACATTTTGCATATTCAGAAACCTTCCCCCAGAGAGAAGGTCAGGATCACCTTTCGAGATCTTTAAGATCATACAGAGAGGCCATAGTGATATAGGACAGGAACCCAGGCCCCCAGAGTTCTAGGCCTTGGTTAGTTTCAATACCTTTTTCTGCCTCTTTTACTTGTTATCAGGCAAGAGTAAAGTGGTGTGGTCTGTTAACTCACACAAGAGAGAAAACATTATTTTGCATGTATATTTGGGAAGCGGAAAACACTTTTAGATTGGATTCATAGGATTTACTCTTAGGTTGGATTCACAGGATTGGATTTGAGGATTGTAGAAAACAAAAGGAAGATTTTTCCAGCCTATGGTTTTCTGACCACACGAGGAAGAGAGAAACACATCAGAATCAACAAGGGCGTGTGGCCCACCCTAAGGGATTTGATCTGTGGGAATGACCAAGGAGCAGTGGGGAAGGCTGGGGGATTGACACAAGTCACTTCCAGGCTCATGCAAACCATATCTCATAGCAGGCAGTTTCTAAAAGCTTATCTGTCCCTCATCTCCCTTTCTCCTTTCATTTTCCCACTGAATAAGCATAAAGCTCTCATAAACATGTGAGCAGGTGATCTCCTTTATCTCTGTGCTTCCTCCTCACTGGTGGCTCCACCGACTGGAAGCAAATGCTGTCTATCTCACCGCAGGGGTTCAGCGTCCTTCATATTAGTTATTTTATGTAAACAAGGAATCTAAGAGGGAGGTTATAATTTATGAGAACTGTGTGGAGCTTCCGACAATAGTCATAAACATTCTAAACAACGTTATCTTGTTTCGGAACAAAACATACATTTTGTCACCTAATAAGGATTTTTATTATAACAATATTTCTATTCTGGACTGCCCTGTTACTGTGAATAATATGGCTGGGGTGATTTTTTTCGTCCTATATGTTTAGAAATATCAGTTCATTTCTATGATTCTTCCTTAAGGGTGAGAGGACAGTAAGTATTATCAGGTGACCTGACCTTGATCAAGTCTCACTGTTCAGGAAGTTGACTGATGGTGTCTTTTGGAGTTCAGGTGTTATAGTTGGTTAGTTGATTTTTGCTTTGTTTTGTTTTGAAAAAAGTAATGAGCAAGTTGTAGATCCCTGATCCTGGGATTGAGGCCCCTTGACTCATTTGGTCTCTACTGTCAGTCATCATTTATTATCATTTTGCCTCTGCAGAATCAAACAGAAAATGCTAGTTCTTTGATTGTGTTATAATTTCAGACTACAATAGATTTTCCAGTTGGTTTTCTATGGATTCCGACACTTGTGGGAAAAGGGATTCAGACTTGTGACATGGCAGATTTTTTTTTTTTTTTTGGATCTTTAGTGTCATCCATGAATAAACAGTCAGACTATCTTAATCATAATTAAGGGAGATAGCAAATAGTCAATTTTCTCCCAGAGTTGCACATCACTAAAGAACAGAAAGAAAGGTAAGCGAAACTCCCCAGTTAGACTAAACCTTCATCCCCTTAATATTTCTTATGCTGGTGGTGGGAATAGAGACCAAAAACCGTTCTTTTTTTTTTCCTCCATTCCTCTACCTTCGATTTTTTAAAAATCCGGGAATATTTGCCATTAGGTAGAATCTTAGCTTCCAGATTTAAAGGCTCATCTAGAGATAACCAGTGTAATCAGCTGAGCTTGCAAAGAATACACAATCATAAAATCATTTAATTAAATTCCATTAATGCTGTTTGTTTTGGTGCCCATTTGGGTATTAATAACACCGGTGCTGTTTTCAGTGCCAAAAGGTTTACCACTTAATTATTATCTTCGCTTATTGGAGATGTTAGCATCAATTTGTAGGGTTCCATAATCACACACTGGGTGTTGCTTCACCAGATATAACACACTTTCCAGAACTACAAGTCCCACAGCCTCTGCTTCATCTGAAGATGAAGCTGTGGAAATCAAATGAAAACATTTGTTAACTTGTAAAAATGAAACACAGAAAAGAAGAACGGTTATTCAGACTGTGAGTAAATTTGATGGGGTGTGAACGGATCCCTTTATTGCACTCTGTTTATAGCATCCCTGCCATCTTCTGAAATGGCAGCCCAATGCTTTTCATTGTCTTAATTAGATTAAGAATGGATTAGAGGGGCCAAATCTATTATTAAAAAGACAATTCTGCTGTGTTCCTGAAAACCCCCTTTTGTTTTTTAATTTCTTAAATTCCACTGATGCAAAATAGCAAATGCCTTCCTTGTAATTATGAGCATGTATGCATTCATTTAAGGCTGGTAGGAAATGAGGAAAATCAGATCTTCGATTTTTTTTGGAAACTATTTCTGAAGAATAAGGGAAGGAAGAAAGAAAGGAAGGGAGGGAGGGCTGTGTTCCTTTTCCCTATGATGGAAACGTGGGGAAATAGTGTAATTGTTTTCTTCTGCTTTGGGTTTACTCAAACATAGAAAGGACAATGCATGACTCTACGAGCTGATAATTTCTCCAGGTACATTTGTTTTTTCAGTTTACTTCCTCGCCTGAAATACTTGAAAATGCAGGTTACTCATTCTTCTAACTTAGATGGAGTGTTTGTTCTATGGGAAACCTTCCAGGATGATCATCTGGTTTGGAATTTTGCATCTCTGTCTCTCCTCTTTGTACCTGTACACATACAACTTTCAGTTTAAAATTTTGCTGTATAATCTGTTATAAATAGTATGCAAGTATTGCTTTGAATTTCAGTTGGAACAGAGCTGCTGTGTTGGAAACTATAGTGTTTTATTTTGTTTTTCCAATGGGTACCCTAGTTTTAATTTATTGTTGGGTTTCCCCCCTCTAAACTGTGTCACCTTGAGATGCTATTTCTTACGTATGTTCTCTGCATTTTAAAATTACTGTATAGTCATGTGGTTAAATTTCATCCTCTCTCTCTCTCTCTCTCTCTCTCTCTCTCTCACACACACACACACACACACACACACACACACAAATGAATGCATGTAGAAACTGGTGAAATTTGAATAAGGTCAGTTTACTTAATGATATCATACCGGTGTCAATTTTCTGGTTTCAATAACGTACTATGGTGATGTGAGATTTCATTGGAAAAAGCTGAGTGAAACCTACATGGGAACTCTCAGTACTATTTTTGTAACTTCAGTGGGTCTTTATTTTAAAATAAAAAGTTTAAAAAATGTATAGTTTTAGTCCATTAACTACTAAACCACTACCAGCAAATATTGATTCCTACTTGATCTGTATTAAATTAGTTTTATTTTCATAAGCAACACTGAGATATCACCAGCCTTTTGAACACCCACAGTTCTCTTCTTCTACTTCTTGGTACATTGCATGTATGCCTACCCCACTTAACTCCCATACCCCTTAGCATAGGGTCCACATCTGAATGGTCTTTTTAACCCCAGAAACTAATGGTGGCCCCAGAGCTTTAGACGTCCTGTTCCTGGAACATTTGATCGTTGTATATTCCTATATGAATATAAAATATGAAAGGAAAGTAAGTCATGGAAGGATGGTGAAGTGACTAAAGAGTAGCTACCTCTGCACAATGTTTGCCCCACAGTAAAAACACTCTGAATAATCTAAATGAAGGAATTAATTAATTAATTTTGTTCACACGTGAATTTTGTACTTTAGCAAGATAGGACTCTGTGCCTGCCGAGCCATCTGTTCGTTTGAGTACTTTGTGACAGACTCCGATTCTGAGATGGCTCATTAATTGTCATTGCTTCATTGAGGTGCGATATTTGGGATTGGAGGTCTTGAAGTGATACCTAATTGAGGAGGACTGTGACAAAATTTATCACTAATTACTTGTCGCTCAAATGGGAATCAATGCCATCCACAACATACGATGGTGATAATGGTTATCATTTATTGAGTGATTAGTATTCTAAGCACTTTACATGCATTCTCTCCCTTTAATTTTACTCCATTACTAGCTTAGAGTTGAGTAAAATAACTTGTCCAGGGTCACCCATAATTGGCTTGTGAGTGGCTGAGCTGGGACTTGAACCCAGGAAACCTGCCTTCAGAGGACCTTATGTGGTCTCCCTCTCAAATGTGTGCCCTTATGCTCTTAAATGGTGAGTGGTTACATATTAGACTCATCTGAGGACCTCTTCCTGGACCCACTCCCAGATACACTTATTTATCTGTGGGGACATTTTGTTAAAGTTCCGTGGTTGGTTCTAATGGGCAGCCGTGGTGAGCATCACTTGCTTAGCTGCACATCAGAACTTAATATCTGTGAAGAGTGGAAACTACGTATTCTACTGATAAGTTCATTTCATCTGGGCTTCACCATTGCAGTGCAGGGTAGTGGTCCCACCCACCTACCTATGGAGAGAGGGAGCTGGGAGTCTACCTCCTTTGTCATCAATTTCCCACCTTTTGTTAGCAATCTGCTTCTCAGATTCTCAGCTACAGTCTTCCCATTTCCACCACCCACCATCTGCCACTGATGTTCATTTTAATAGCATTTACCTGTATAAAGGCATCTATTTGCCAAAAAAAAAAAAAAAAAAAAGAAAAGAAAAGAAAAAGAGCTTTTACGCCAAGAATCCTAAAAATCCACCTGTTTAGGGGAGCTGGGCAGATCAGGTAAATGAAGGAAGAAGGCAAGTCTTTGAGTAGTGAGTCTTTGAGTAGGGTGTCCCGTTTTTAAAAGACAGAAGTGGTTATCACTGGGGCAAACTGGGGAATATGTATCCCATTTCTAAGGGTACTCACTACTCTAATCTCACAAGGTTGCCACCCAGAAATCCTGCTCAGTGTTCTGGATCTTCCAGTTTTTCAGGAGACTCTGGAAACCTAATTTTTGGTTTGTTTTGTTTTCTGTTGCAAAATTACTTGGCAGCTAGTTCCATTTGGGTTTTTGTTTGTTTGTTTGGGTGTTTTAGTTTTGTCTTTTCTTCTTTTTTTATTAAGGTATAGCTGATTTACAATACTATATAGTTCCATTTCTTTCTTTCAACACCGTACAGGTCAATATTGTGTCACCAGTAAAAACACCAAAGAACTGGTGTGTAGCCCAAAGCAAGCAGCTGCCTTATCCTGCTACCTTTGTGCATTTGGAAATAAATAATTTCTTTTTCCTCACTAACTACCAAGTGTTCCGAGTTCCAGCCTTTGCCAGAAATTGCCATTCTGACTGCAGACAAGGCACCGAATTTTGTGGACCCTGTTTCCTCATGTGTGAAATTGAACCCAGGGAAGGGCATGATAGAATTATAGTGGGCATTAAAGACTTGGGCTCTGGAGAAAAGGCTGGTGAAGTTGAGACCCTCTTGCTACTGCTCACCAGCTCCGTGATTTTAAATGAGTTATTTAGCTTTCAGAGCTTCCATTTCCTCATCTGTAAAATGGTGGCAAAAGATACTAACTCTCACGGTTGTCCTGAAGATTAAATTAAATTGTGTATTTAAAGTGTGGAGTGGTAAATCATTGGCCCTAGTAATAATGAAAGATATCTTTAATGAGTGTAATATTTTTAATATTGAAATCAGGCAATCCACAGCCCTGGACTTTGTCCCATTGCTCTTGTTGGCCTCAAGCATTGGGCAGGCCTGCTTGTTCCTCTTTTGATACCCCATCCATTGACATCGCAAGGCCTTTTCCTAGTATCCCTATTTTTCAAAAATTAGCAGGACTGATGGCTTCATGGTGATGGACAGAAATGCGCGTTTCCACTCCCTCTGACGCGGACCATACTGATCTGGAGGTTATGCTTGTAGAAGCAGAGGAAATGTCTTTGGGGAGAATAGAGACGAAGTATGATTAATAATGCATATATGTATGTATTTTAAGAGGGTGGTATTAAATGTGAAAAGTCAAGTTCCATTGCTTCACTGCCTGTAATCTTTCTAAGGGGATAAGAACTTCTCCAGTGCCCTTCCCCCTGATTGGGTGTAGATTTGCAGCAAGGACATACAAACACAAGTAGACCTGTGTCATTGCCACCACTGTGCTGTGGAGTAAAGTCTGTACCTCATCTATTTTTGCATCCCTGGAAACCTAGCATAGGACCTGGTATGTAATCAGCAAATATGTTTGATAAACTGAGCAGGAATGTTGTCAAAGTGTGGTCATAACCTACCTACATCACAGTCATCTGGGGTGGGGCAGGGCATGTTATTTAAAGTGAAGATTCCAAGGCCTTACCCCAAGCTTATGAATTCAGACTTTCTGGGAGTAGAACTTTCATTCTGCATGTTCAAGCTCCTCAAACAATTCTTATGCACAGGAAATTGGAGAAACAACCTCCTTTTCATTTCTCCCAAGAAGTTCCTAATATATTATAAAAATCTTAAAGGCAAAAATATTTAGGCTAATGTGTGTGTATATTCATGAAAAATTCCTGCTGACAGCTGCATGTGTTTACACTATTTTATATACTGGATCGTAATAAGATTACGTAAGTGTGTCAATTTTGAACGTACTTAGGATTTATCTTTATTAATTCAAGCAAAATGAGTGAAATTGGGAAATTAATTCTATTCTTACTTTTGTTCTATTCCATTTACTTCATTTTATTATCAAAAGGTAAATTCTAGCTTGGCTGAGGAAGACCTTGGCAAACCCTTTGGGCAGCACAGCTCAGCAAACCTCTGAAATCTAAGAGCTCAGGACTGAAAACTGTATAAACGCAGAGAGATACAAAAATCTTCCATGTGTTAAAAACACACATGGCCTTAATGAACTAATGTTTGAAAGAAGAAGAATTGGATAAAATGGTAAAACAGTGAGTTGAGATTCAGAATAGGCTTCCACATTTGGCAAGCTCTATCCAAATATTGATGAAGATTTTGATTCCTCTATTCCCCTAATAAGGTTTTAGAAAGATATCAGAGAAAAAGATTCAGCACTAAGATTAAGCCATACCACGCAGTTCAAGTGAGTACCGTTCTTTCTCAAAGTGCATTGTGTTTTTCAGAATCCCTCAAACACTGCAGACATGACATCGCTTAAAGTAGTATTTCCAAGGAAGAAAATGACAGATCTTCAGTTGGGAGGAGGGACATGGCTTTAGAGCTATTTTTGCTGTATGTTTACTCCAATCCAAACAGCCAAAGAGGAGGTCAAAGGATGGAAATTCTTTCATTTCACTTTTGGGGTTTGGCTTTGTTTTCCCCTTTTTGATATTTCCTTCTTTCACTGTCTTGTCAAAGCTGCATATGTTATCATTCATTTCCTCTTGCTGCTACCTGTTTCCTAACAAAATATACAATTGTTTGCACTCGTGGCAGGGAAAACAAAAGAGGCAGGTCTTTTTTAAACAAAATTTTCTTAAAATCTTGCTCCAAAACTTAAAAAAATAAAATGACACTGTAAGATGCTGAATAAGATGGCAGGAGGCTAAGACTTGCTTTAGGTCTCCTAGCCCCAGAAATAGGGCTGCTGCCTCTTGTTCCAAAGCCAACTGCTTCCAACACAGATTACTTGATTAAGTCCCCTCATTCTCCCCTGAAAAAAAGGAGACTTGTATTTGTTTCACTTTCTAATACGGAGTTCTACTTATTATTTTTTTGTTGTCCCATTTTATGAAATGACATAATTTCTCCCGAAAATTACTAGGAATGATTGACTGTCCTTTTCCCAGCTTGTCTGGTTTCTCTTTAGCATCTCAGAAAAACACCTGAGGTTGTTTCTAAATTTTTTACCTTTTTTCAGGTTCAGTTCCAGCACCTCCAGTCAGTTGAGCTAGTGCCATTTTAATTTTCTCCTTAACCCTGTGTTTGCCATCAAATCTGATATTATTACAATCTGGCAGTCTGCAGGCTACGTCATAGCCACGAGGGGTTTGTTTAGCCAGCAAAGTGATTTTTTAATTAAACCTAAATGCCTTTAGATAAGTACACTCCCTAGTACCCATAATTGCCTCATACCTGGCTGCTTCCCCCATTGGCCTCTGAAGGAATCCTAGCAAGACCAACACTGATGCTGATCTTCTATTACAGCTTCTCCATCCATTTTTTCTGCTTGTGTAACTGCTAAGTTTTGGGAGAGTATGTTTGTGTGTATGTGTGTTGGCTGTTGGTATGTGTTGATGGTACGTGTATTGGTTGTGTGTGTATGAGGTAGGTGGGGTGCCACATGTCTGCTGTGCATACTTTAGTCGTATGCTTTAGTATATGTGTATTTGTGTGTGTGTGTGTGTGTGTGTGTGTGTGTGGTGTGGTGTTGAGTGGGGATGCTAACGGAGCAACTGGTTATTATGATTTTCTTTCTTTCTTACCCACCTCCCTTAATAGCCAGATAAATTCTATCTCACTTGGGAGTTTTTTTTATTTTTTACCATCTTTATTGGAGTATAATTGCTTTACAATGTTGTGTTAGTTTCTGTTGTATAACAAAGTGAATCAGCTATATGCATATGTTCACTTGGGAGATTTTAATACTTATCTAAAAGTTAGGTGGTTTTCATATTTTATTTGCCAATATTTACCATATAGTTTATGTGATACTTTTTCTCCTCCCCAAAGACAAAATCCTGATATAAAAAGACTCATCTAGTTATAAAAGTATTCTGAGCCTCAGATATTTGACTCTGTCAACTAGGAGTTCAGGATTCAGAAGCTTCTCTTTAACAACAGCTGATGGCATTTTTAAACTGAGGACTTCATAACGAGAACATTTGTTGGGAATGACAAAATATATTCTATAATATCATTACCAAACACTTAGTGGAAGTGTTTATCTGCAGAAACATAACATTATATAGAGAGCTATAAACAAGGTGCTTCTTGCATTAACACCCATCTTATTTCACCAGGGAACTATTCACCATCTTAACTATTTGCTGATTTTCAGTGTTGCATTCCTGGTGGCCTCATTTAGCAAATCGCTGCCTCTGTGGTGGCTGGTTTACCCCAAACAGAGAATGCTCACATTTCCTTTTTGCAGGGTACAGGTTCAGATTTTCCACTTTCATCCTCACCACCTGTATACTAGTCCCAGCTACTGCTCTTCCTAATTCGCTCTTTGAAAAATGTTTGCAAAGTCAGGACTAAGATGATTTTGCACAGTGACAATTGCAGCTGCCTGTTATTACCAGTAAGTTTAATTCCTTATGCATATATGACTTTGTAAAATACAACAGCCAATTCCTGATTAAAGTCTTCCCAGTGATTCAGGTTTATTTTTTTAGTCCATGCTTACCTTAACTGTTTTATTATCATGTACCACCTCACTGAAGCCATCCAAAATTGTATTATTTAACCATTACTTATCTCATTTTTTAGGGACTATATACTTACAGCAGTGCTTACTGTAAATAAGCAGTAAGTGTGAATGAATCAAATATAAATATGAAATACATACTGATATGTGCGAGGGTGAGCATTTTTATGTGTCTGTGTATCTCAGATAAGGAACAAATAAAAGTAGAGTTTAAAAAATGTAAGTTAGAAAAGGAACATCTTCTCAGGTGTATCAGTTATCTATTGCCGAATAACAAATTACCCCAAAATTTAGTGGCTTAAAACAATAATAAACATGTAATAATCACAGTTTTGTGAGTCAGAAATTTGGGAGTGAACTAATCAGGCAGTTTTCGCTCAAGACCTCTCATGAGGTTTCACTGAAGATGTGTAGCCCAAGTGCAGCGTCTGAAGGCTTTACTGGGTCTGACAGATCTGTTTCCTACATAGCTTATTCACAAGGCTAGCATGTTGGCACTGGCAATTAGTAGGAGGCTCAAGTTCTCTTCTGCTGGGTTTCCTACACAGGTTGCTTGAATGTCCTCATGACATGGCAGCTTGCTTTTCCAAAAGCAGGAGATTCAAAAGAGATGAAGAAGCAATCTCTTTTATGACCCAACCTTGGGACCCACTGTTATATCTGCCCTGTTCTGTTCATGAGAAGGGAGTAGTTGAGTCCAGCCCACATTCAAGGGAAAGGGAATGGGCTCTGCCTTTGGAAGGAAGTAGCATGAAAGAATTTGTGAACATATTTTAAAACTACCACATGATATTCCAGTAATTTTTAACTTTTATAATGCCCATATAGTCCACAAATTGGAGTAGATCGTCAGTAATTGTTTTTTTTTTTTGCTCAGTCTTGACATGTGATCAGAAGACCACTGTGGGAGGCAAGGTTCTTCCAGGTACACAGAATGGCTTCAAGTTGGACAATATATGTGGGTTTTCCTGCTATGTGTTTCTGTAGTGGCTTCCCAGAGTGCGCGATGTATTTAATAAAATTAAATCCACTTATTGGCATCATATATAAAACAACCCAAGGCTTCCCTTCTCATTTGGCTAAGTGGCTGTTTTTTTAATGGAAAACAGAACCTTTACTAGGTCAGTGCTTTATAAACATAGGTTTTGCATCTGGCTCACCTGAAGCTTTTTACAAATAAAAATTCCTAGCTACTAGCCCAGATCTACTAAATCATAAATTCTGAGGAATGGGACCCTGAGACTTGTTATTGTTTTTAAAGCTCTAGGTGATTCTGACATAGCCAGTTATTATTAGAGCAGTGTTTGGGAACTACTGCCATACTTAACCAAATCTATTCACCATCTAAAGTCACTTGTAAAGGATGACGTCAAAAAAAATTGATAACATTCATGATAATATTATTTTGCTTTCAAAAATGCTTCTGTTTGGGTTTCTAGGCACTTTCCTCATACCAGCCCCGTGACTGACTATGACTATTTGATTCTGTAGCTGTGTCCCCCCAAGGCAGTAACATGAGGGGTCGTCCCAGTGCTCAGGGCACTGGCCCAGAAATGCACTGTTCACGCTTTCTGAAGACAGTGACTCTCTTTCTGATTAGAGTTGTCCTCCTTTTACCCAAAGGTTTTCCATGCAACCAAGGGAGCATAACAATGACATGAGGGCTTGGAAAGGAAATGTCTTCATTGATTTTTATTTCATGAATTGGTGCCTCCATAAAAATGGCACAGGCTTGTTTTACAGTGTCAATGTGTGGAATTGAGGGGAGGACTGTTAAAACCCATCCATTTTCCCAAAGTTTAAACCACCCTAATGAATTAATCCATAGATAATGGATTGAATTCAGTGCAATTACCCTGGTAAGTAAGGCTTGTTAAAAAGAGATAAGGTAGCACAGTGAAGAAAACAGCAATTTCAGCTATTAACTGGATTTCATTTGAGTACTGATAATTCAGTATATGTGTTTCCTTTGAAAGAGTGATGGTGGGGCCCCATTATCAATGTAGAAACCAGTGGGTATTACACTGCAAAAAAAGAGGATAATTCTGACAACCCTTTTCCCAACAACCTTAAGTTCCCCCAGATGTATAGTTGATGTAACCCATTAAATCTTTATAAATATAAGGCTTTGATTCCTCAAGACAGGAAGCTCACCCTTACTCCACCACTACCCCTTAGTACCTTACATTATCCTAGCTACATTTAGAGAGAGCCACATTATTTTGAATAGGCTGCTAAAAAGAAAGTATCTATAGGTATCACACAAAGTAAAGATGATTACAAGAATGTCTTCTATGTGTAAAGAACTTTGCAGTTTAAAAGCAGTGTTACGGAGACCACTCTCTATGTATCAGATTTCTGTGCCCAGGCATTGGAAGAAGTTTAACACACAACCCTGGGCCTCTAATGGCTGCCCTGTACAACTTGAAGCCTGCTTTATAGTGGCTCATCTGTATTTATCTTCCAGTTACGTCTACCACTGTATTCAGGTTTTTGTCCCTCATTTTGTGTTTTCTTCAGAAAGCTCCTAAGTGACATTTCCTTCTCCATCTTACACTTTCCTGCCATATGGATTGATTCCAAAGACTTTGTCATCTTCTCATGGCCCTACTGAAAAATCTAAGTTCTTGGTAGGGTTTATAGTGGTTTATCCCTCCATGATCTGTGGGATTGACCCAAGAGCTGCAGCTTAAGGCCCTTCCTGGTCTAGTTTTCCTTACATTTCCAACATTCAATTACGTTGCCTTCCCTCATGGTGTTCGCATTGTATGCTCTTTCTTCTTTGTTTATGATCTGTCATTTCTCCTCCTGTGATGGTGTTCTACCTCCTGAAAATATACTCTACATTCCAGTCAACACCTCCTTGTTTCTAAGACTTCCTTCTCTTCCTCATACACACTGATTCCCTCCATCTCTGAAGGAGATGGAGGGAATCTCCCTCCATCTCCTATATCAGTGCAAAACAGCAAGGCATAGTATAAGGTGGCATAGAGACTGTAGGCTTGAGAATGAGCTGGCCTGGGTTTAAAGTCTGCCTCTGTCAGCATTAGCAAATGCTGATTGTATGACCTTGGACACATAACCTCTCTGGCTTGAGTTTCTTCTACAAACAAAAGGTAATAATGCCTACTTTTTCGGAACATGACGGGGGTTACGTAAGGATAGAGAAAGCCTTTAGCACACTGTGACTATTGCTAACTTTCTATACTTGACCATTTACTCTTGTCCCTTGTATTACTCTTTGAATTTTTAGCTGCGTATTGCTTGTGTTGTGTTCTAAATCTATTGTCAACCACCCAAAGGAGGCTCATGTCATTGGATCTCCACAGTTGAACCTGGCATAGAGCTTTGCATAAAGTACTGATAATGGATAATTATTGTAATTTATTAAACACTTAGTGTAAGTGAAGTACTCTGCTATATTAACCCTCCAAACAGTCTATGCAGTAAATCCTATTAGCATCACCATTTTCTACATTAGAAAATTTGGGTCCAAGGTCGGATAGCATCAAAGTGGTAGAACAAAATGTTGAATCAGACCGAATGGTTTAGTGTTATATTTTTCACTTCTAGAAGAATGAGAGAGAAAGAGAGATTGGAGACAAAGAGAGACCTAGGTTTGCATCCTGTTTACCACTTTCTAGATGTATGACTTTGGGTGAATTTCCTAATCTTTATAAGCCTCAGTTTCTTGATCTGTAAAATGAGGATATTAAAAGTATTTACCTCCTAGGGTTCTTGTGAGGATTAAATGAAATAACCCATGTTAAAGTACCTGGTGTGTTTTAAAGGTTCTATAAATATTAACTATTAATATTTAATCATTATACTCTTACAATCCATCCACTTATATCATATGCACATACCTTGTTGGTACACACTTTTCAGTTGATTGGTATCACACCACAGCCTCTCTGGACAAAAATAGTTTCATCATAAGAAAAATCCAGGACTGAGCAAGTACATGAATGGAGTTCACACTAGAACATAAACCAGGATGGTGTTTTCAGACTCTGAACACTTTCAAGGCTTACTGATGGGGTGATAATAACATTCCATGCTCACCTTTGCAGTGTCCAGTAAATACACACATCTGGTTTTCTCATTGTTATATAGAAAGTCAACTACATTAGGCAAGAAAACTCTATGGGATTTGGGGAAATTATTGCACTTCTGGTGCCTTATGACACCACCCAGGGTGTGTTATAATCACCAAGAAATGCACTGCTTGTTACATCTTGTTGCAATTCAGTTTCTATGTAAAAATTTAAAAAGAAGAAGAAGAAGAAACAGGACAATGCTGTGAGAAATCCAAGTCCACTTCTTTGGGTGACTTTAAGAGTCCAGGCAATACATGGTGATTTCAGTGACCACTGGTCTTGAAAAAAAATCTCAGATTAAAACCTCACCCTTCCCCAAACATTTATTGTTTAAAATAGAATCACCTTTTCTAGTATATTTAAAGGCAAACTGGAACAGTATTCCAGCAATGCAGTTCTAAGAGCGTCACTACTCAGAGGGGAAATTAGCAAGGCAGAAATATTATACACGGAGCTGCACCCCTGAGTAGCTTTTCTCTGCTGGGAAAACGCCAGGGTGGGACGCTGCCTCCAAGGCAAAATGATGAAGAAGATGAATCCTGTTTTTGATCCACCTAGGAAAGTGCTCCCCAGCGTCCTCCTGTAACCCCGACAGGGTTTTGGATCACTGACAGAGATTGCTGCTCTTTCATGGTACTTGTGGTTGTAATTGATTCATTCACTCATTCAACAGTTATTCGTGGAGTGCTTACTACATGCCATAAACTATTGCAGCTATTTGGGATATAAGATAGATGAAACACCTGCCCTCTTGTTGCCTGCCTTATATTTGGGAAAGACAGTCGGTAAGCTTGGAAAGAAAGAAACACAGTAACTTCAGCAAGTGATTTGGGCTATGAAGAAAATACAATGAAATAATAGAATGGAGGATGACAGGAAAGGGGCTACTTCATAGAGGGCAGTCAGGGCGGGCCACGCTGAGAGTGTGACATTTGTGCTAAGGCTTGAACAATGATAAGGTGCCAGCTATGGAAAGATCCGGAGGGTCCCATGCAGAGGAAATAGCTACAGCAAAGGTCCTAAGATAGGGCCCAGCTGGGTGTATCCAGAGATAGAAAGAAGTTGGACATGGCTATGGCTGAAGTATAGAGAGCAAAGAGGGAGGAAAGAAGATGATGGGGGTAGCAGCCAGATTATATATGGTCTTCTAGGCTCTGACATGGAGTTTGATGGAATTTATTACTACCCCAATGGGGAGTCTTTGAAGGCAGAAATGAGCTAGCTTTTATTGAATATTTACCATATGCCTACTACTATTCCAAGCACTTTACACTATGTATTTAACCCTCACAACTAACTTGTGAAGTGTATATTCTAATGCCCATCTTACATGGGACAAGTATAATGCAGAGAGGTGAAATGATTGCCCAAGGCTAGTAATTAAGACCTAGAAACAGAACTCAAGTCTGTCTGACTCTTTAGCCCATGTAGCTTCACCTTGCCTCTCTACCCTAGCTAATTGCTGGATCAGTGGTATATATATTTGTTCAAAAGACATGGGTACCAATTAGGTTAAAGCTTGCATTAGTATTCACGTTTTTAAAAAGAGGAAGCCAGTGTTGAGAGCAAAGAAATAAATTACTAATGGCAAAGTTTAAAACAAACATGAGGGAAACTTTTTTATTCTTTAAAGGGCCACATGACTTTCAGACATGGCTTTTCTTTCCTTCTCCATCATTCCTATATTCCACCCACCATCAAGTTCTGATGAATTTACCTCCTATGTGTCTCTCTCTCCTCTACTTTCTCTGTGCAGAGCTGCTACTCCATCCAAGTCACCATCAGCTCTCACCTGGATGCTCGCTGGAGCACCAGCTGTTCTCCCTAAGACTGCACAGCCCTGCCAATCACTTCTCTAACTTGCACTCAGATCAATCATTGAAAATTAGAAATTGGATTACTGTACCTCTGTTGGACCTTCTTAAATCACTCAGGAGGAGCTTCCCATTGTCATTAGAATAGAGATCAAATTGCTTAGCACGGTCTAGAAGGCCTGACCCCTCCCTCCTCATAAGACCCATCTTAGTCTCTGAGCACCTGCCCAGGGACCTTCTTCCTTTTCTTTTGATTGGCATTTCTTCTTCCCATTTTAGGTTTATCTCACTTTCTAAGAATGGTCTCCCTGCACCCTACCCCCTTAGCCTTTACCTATAAACTTCTCTTGTTAGATTTTGCTTCAAACTTGGTTTCCTCAGAAAAGCCCTCCTGGACCCAACACCCCAGACTAGGTCAGGATGCCTGTCACACACTCTTTGGGCTTCTGTTTTATAACCCAGTTTATGGGTTGTAATCATGTATTTATCCATCTGATTATTATCTGCTCCTCTCTTTTGATTATGGGCACTGTGAGGTCAGGAGATGGATCAGTTTTGCTCACGTTGGACCCTCAGCACACCTACCATGATGCCTGGTATATAGAACACATTCAGCAAACACTTGTTGAGCCTGGTAGTATGTTCACGGCCAGAGAAATGACTGTAAAGGGGTCTAACTCTGCCATCTCACTTCTACAATGATGAAGTGGGATTTTAAACAGTACAGTGTGGAGGTTGCCTTACCCAACCTCTCAGCTCCCAAGTTGGGGGGCCCTCTTGAAAAAGCTCTAGAAGCTCCCTATCAAGGAGAATGAAATGGAAAGTCTTTGCTCTATACACACAATAGTAGCCCTACTGAGCATGACAGCATCTGTGAAGCACGGCATCCTGCATCCACATATACCAGGTAACTCTGCAAGAAAAGAGGAAGCTCTTAGGGAAAATCATTCTGTATTCTTTGTGAATAAATTGGCCTGTTACAAAATATGTGAAGACATATCAATGAAATAAAATGCCAAAGTGACACTGGAGTAGAGAATCAATAAATCTACTCAGCACTACATGTCGAATCAGCTTTTTAATACATATTTGTAAGGCAGCCACCCACCACAGCCATACTGAAATCTACCCAGTTGAGAAAAATAAATCAATTATGAGTCCTGAAGTGATTAAGCCTTTTGCCCTTCACTTTCAAAGCAGTCCCTTTATTTTGTTTAGACTCAGTATAGGTGAGTGGTATACACACATGCGTATGAATGTAAGGTCAAGTATCCAGCATACTACCCAGCACACTATACTTAAAGTAGGCACTATACCTGAGAAAACCATAATTCAAAAAGATTCATTTACCACAATGTTCATTGCAGCTCTATTTACGGTAGCCAGGACATGGAAGCAACCTATGTGTCCATCAACAGATGAATGGATAAAGAAGATGTGGCACATATATACAATGGAATATTACTCAGCCATAAAAAGAAATGAAATTGAGTTATTTGTAGTGAGGTGGATGGACCTAGAGTCTGTCAGACAGAGTGAAGTAAGTCAGAAAGAGAAAAACAAATACTGTACGCTAACACATACATATGGAATCTAAAAAAAAAAAAAAAAGGTTCTGAAGAACCTGGGAACAGGACAGGAATAAAGACACAGATGTAGAGAATGGACTTGAGGACACAGGGAGGGGGCAGGGTAAGCTGGGACGAAGTAAGAGAGTGGCATGGACATATATACACTACCAAACGTAAAATAGCTAGTGGGAAGCAGCTGCATAGCCCAGAGAGATCAGCTAGGTGCTTTGTGACCACCTAGCAGGGTGGGATAGGTAGGGTGGGAGGGAGACGCAAGAGGGAGGGGATATGGGGATATATGTATACGTATAGCTGATTGACTTTGTTATACAGCAGAAACTAACACAACATTGTAAAGCAATTATACTCCAGTTAAGATGTTAAAAAAAAATCTAGCTATTTTTATTCTACATATTAAAAAAAATACTCCATGAAAGGAAATACCCTACTCTTGATCACACTGACAAAAAACAAACAGAAGTTATGGCTTGACAAACATTTTATTGCTTGGAAGTGTGATTTCCCCTCCATTATCCTGTAACATTTTCTGAGGTAAAACTGACTGTTTATACATTGCAAGTAAGAGCTAGTGGAGGGTGAAACTGAGGATGCTTGCAGGGTTTCCAGCTTGTTTAATAAAGGTCATCAGTGAAATAGCAAGTCTAGGAGGAAATCAAGGTTTAATTTGGGATATTTGGAGTTTGAGGTGTTGGTGATACACGTGTAAAGATGTCTCAAAGGTGATAGCTCACTCAAGTTAGAAGTTTGAGCTGGAGTTTGAGCTGGGATCCAGCAGCATCTAATAAATACTCAGAAATATAAATTAAAAAGGTGATAATGCAGAAACCCAATATGATCTCTAAGGAATTTCACAGTTTAGGTTTATCAGAGGTTTATCTCTGTTCAAAGAGTTTACACTCCTCTCAGGTTGACAAGATATACTTGTCACCACTTTTAAGTTCAAAAAGTTTTTAGAAAGAAGAAATGTTTAGGGCTAGAATCGTTGGCAAAACCTTCCAGAAAAAAAAGTTAGGACTTGAACTGGCCCTTGAAAAATGAATGGAATTTGGAAAGTTCTTAGAAGACTTTCAGGGATAATTGGAGCAAACCAGTCAAAATACTCTTGAAAACACATGGCAAATGCAGGATTTAATCCAAGCAAATTGACTTCACAACATCAGGTAGAGTTTCATTTGAAGCTCTCCAAGTGTTAGCTGAAGGGATCTTTCTAAAGCAGAACTGAATTGGTGGTGCCAATCAACCTAAACAGTGTGTGGTTTAGCTTGGCTCCTGGAAATATAATTTTAGCAGCTTAGCTGTACTCCTCCTCTCCCTCCCTCTCCTCCTTGTTTTCTTCCTCCCTTGCTGCTTTCTTTCCCTCCATCTTTGCCCATGTATTAATTAACAACCTTGTATGGCTCAGGTATTGTACCTGTACCCTCCTATAGGTACAGTCCTTCAAAAGAGAGGTTTGATTAATCAACGGAAATCCATCCCTGGAAACATACCTCAAAGAAAATAATAGATCATTTTGTAGTCCCGATGTGAAAGGCAGTATTTTTATTATCAACAGCAATTTTGCTTTGGTTCATTGATCCAACCCCAAGAGAGACATTTCCTCCAGTTATAAGGAATGGTTGGACTTTTCCTGAGCAACTGGTTTGTTTCTGTATTATGAACACCACGGGTGTTGTAACTGCCTGGGCTTCCTCTTTGAGCTGGTTGCTAGAAAACTTGGGCTTGGAAACAAATTTTGGCTCAGATGTCCTGAATCACAAATGCCAAGGTTGGGACATGGGATTCAAAAAGCTCAACAAGTAATTCTGATGATCCAAGAAGTTTGAAAAGCTTGGCTTTTGCTTCTGTTTGTAAGACACTTATAGTTTATAATGAATATTTGGCCAATGATTGCATTTCCATATAGCCCCAGGAAGTACATCCAGATCCCTGCTACAAACAAGGCATTCTGCCGATATTTGGCATAGACTTTGAAAATAACTTAAATGTTAAAATCCCACAAAGTTAGAGAAAATGTCTCGAAAGTCAGAAATTCTTTTTTTTTTTTTTTTTTGCAGTCTCAATAGGTGCTTAAAAGTATTAGGGTTAATTATTCATTTGGTTATTATTATAGAGTGCATAGAAGAAGCTTCACCAATGTCTGAGGAACTCAGCTGAATTTTTTTTAAGGGAGACACAAAAATGTTAAATGACTTGATCAAGGTCATCCAAGTACTTAGTCCCAGCATCACCTCTCATAGCAGCACCCACATCTTTTGATTCATAGTCCAACGTTCTCTCTGCAGTCTCAGCTTCATAAAGAAAATTGATGGCTCTGTAAATAAAGTACTTTTCCCATGTACTTAACTTTAAGCAATCCCACCCGAACCCCTACGTTCCCGAACTTACTCAGCCTGGAAGGAACTGTTAAACAAACCTCTAATATATCGAAAGCCTCCCCAAAGCATTCATTTGTCCTTGAAAACTACTTTCTTTCTCTTTCCTTCTTTTTTTTTTTTCTGCAGTCCAAGAGATGAGCACCAAAAACAAATTTCTATGAAATTAACTAAAAGATTTGGGCATTGATTTTAGATGATGGGTCCATTGTTAAGTTTCGGCAAATCAGAATGTTATCAGATGCTGACATGTTGAAGATTTCCCAATTGGGAAATCCCATATTTTGAAATATTGTCATTGCCTTTGTCTAGAGCAATGTTTCTCAAATGTGGTACAGGAAGGAGCTATTGAACTTCTTTTCATTTATTTTGTGTATCCTTGAAAATGTTGTGTACATTTAATAATGTGTAATATAGCTTAGGTAATAGAGAAGTATATGTTTTATAAATAAGTATACATATAATGCGCGTTTGTGCCATTTTTAAAAAACTTATATGAACACAGGAGTCAAAATAGGTTTCAGACCACTGATAGAGGTCTGAAGACTAATTTTTCTATTCTTTCTATCCCAGGTCACTTAGAGAAACAAATCACCACTCCCTCCCTCCCGACTTTTCTCCCTCTTTCTTTCTTTCTTCCTGTGTTCCTTCCTTTCTTCTTTCCTTCCCTACTTTTTCTTTGTCTCCTAAGAACGTTCTCTAAGTACCTCTCTGTATTCTCTGTGGATCTAATCACCAGTCACGTGGGATGCTCAAAGAATTTCAGCCATTCTCCAAACTTAGTTCTATCAGCACTTTATCTCAAAATATGTTCTGAAATATCAGAGAATTCCCCTAAGTGTAAGAATTCTGACTATTATTAAATTATTGATATAATTTTGGGGGGTGATCACACACTCAACTTTAAATACATGGCAGGAAACATATGAGGAAGAGGTTTTGCTTCTTCATTGACCAGTTATTTTGATGTATGTTTCAGCCTACATTTTTTAAAAAGCCTGCTTAATTATTTTTTAAAATGTTTAATTCACCTTCTCACAAAAGGATTTCCACATATTTAAAAGCTCTTTTTCCTTAAATAAATAAATAAATCTTTTAGATGATTGTGGAAAATTCTAAGTATACAATAATTAGATTTAAGAGGATTCTCTCAGAGGCGCAATTTAAAAATTCTAAATGCATGATACACACTTCTGTGAAAAGCATAATAATCACCTATACAATTAGCAAAATGATTCTCTTGAGTTCAAGAATATAAATTGGTGAGTGGCTATCTGCATTAATCAGATAATTTCCATGTTTTACTTTGGGATGTAGACTTTTAAAAATATTGCTTTGTGGATTTTATCTTAATAAGTCATTGAAATGGAAGGAAAAGGTTGATTTAATCCATGCTTCAGTAGCTTAATATTCATCTGATTTTTGAGAGGTTTAGCACTGTGCCTCAGGCAAACGTGGAGGAGAGGAAAAAGTCCATCCAGAAGCTTCTCAGATTAGTTTGTTCATTTATTTCATTCATTCATTCACTTAATGTTTAAGGAATGCTTATTCTGCATCACAGCCTCATGTGTGAGTGCAGACTCATGCATTAGCTGTGATTGCTGATTTATAGAGCATCAACCTAAAATGGTAGGCTGACAGTTGACATGAGAAAAGAAATAAATATATCATATCAGATTTATTGTTACTTATCATTTATTTTTATAATATTTTAATTGCATATGATAATAAGATAACCACTGCTTCTTGAATTATGTTTGAGATACTGTGGTAGGCACTTTAGATTTATTGTAATGCTTTCATCTCCCCTGCAAGGTTGGCATTATAGCACAGCATAGTTGAGAGACTGAACTCTGAAGCCACGTTGACTGGGTCCAAAATTTGACTCAGCCCTCGTTACATATGAGTGAACCAGAATGAGTTATTTGATCTCTCACTGCCTCTGTTGCTCTGTGCGAAATGAAGAAAACAAAATCACCAATGTCATAGAGCTATCATAAAGACTAAATGAAATGATAATATACATAGAACTTAGAACAGTGAAGTTAGAGCAAAGAATTTAGAACAATGTGTTTACTATCACTATGATAGTTGCTGTTTCCATTTTAATTGATGAGAAATAATATATTAGTATTAAAAACAGAGTTTATTTACCTATTGATTTTGCCTGGGATACAGTGAGGCGAGACTTTTCATAGGAAGAGAGGCTGATTTGGTCCTTGAAGGTTGTGTGGGATTTCAGTTCAAATTAGGAAGTGCACTCCAGGAAGAAAGAATGAAATGAACATAGGCATGGATGTATAATAGTCCAATGTAAATCTGAAGAAAAATTAGTAATTGGGGAGTCTGGAATGCAAGGTATATGACAAGGATAAAAAGACCAGATTATAAAAGATTTTTAATATTGTGATTTGGTCTATATTGGCAGAATGTGTGTATGAATGCTCATGCATGCACAATGGAAAATTCAATGACTGTGAAAACACTTGGTTCTCAAGTTATTGTTTTCTTTTTAAATTGCCCTCATTAGATAATCTGAGCACTTGTCAAAAGCTGATCTGAAAAGAAGGCTCAGAAACAAAGGAAACCACTTAGATGCAAATAATCGCTTTATTTATGCTCAGTAACAGTGTAAGTCTGGACAGCAGCCATCAGTTAAATAGACCAAAAATTAGACTGAGATCAAAATTGTGAGCCCAGGCACAGTATTAATTTTCTGATTGATGCTGAGTAAGAAGAAGCTGTTGGGCATAGCCTCAGCTGTATTTCAGGGCCTCTCTACATTTCTTCTAATTTATTAAGTATAATAAATGAGTCACCAAGGATGAAGGATTTGTTGTCAGCTGTAAGACAGAGTGTGAAGGATGAAGCACTCCTGTCTTCTCCTGATAATCAGTTGATCTGTGAAATTAACAGGCATATAGATAGATTATTTAAAGATCAATTTAGCCAAGAATTGCTTTCAAATGAATATATCAGGCATCAAGCCTGTTTTCCGAGACCATTTTGTAAATTGGAATACATGTTACATGCAACTTCTTATTTCAGGGCTCAGGCAGTTTCAATTCAGGAGGCTTTGCTCTTTCTAGAAAGTGTGTGAAAATCAAAAATGAGTGGGTTCACTTCATTATGTATAATGAGGAGATCTGTAGTTATTCTGTAAGTATCTCCGAAAAGAGTTGCTAGAAAAATTCTCCTTGCTCACATTACTGGCACTGGGCTAACACTTCCCTCTTAAAAAATCTTTTTAGCATGAAAGTTTTGGAATTAAGTTCCTAATAAACTTCAAAAGTCCAACAGCTGTGAGTAATTATGATACAAGCATATCAATCCATGTGCAAACAGATTTACTTGGTAAGCTCCAATCCTCTTGCTAACCCTTCACTGCGATAATTAAGCACACTCTAATGAGTTTGTGAGCAATTTCCATATGATTTTCCCCCTAATTATTATTTGAGTTGCCCATGTTTATAATACTTAGTAATATCCTTAAAGTATCAATGGTGAAGGCACAATTTTGGCTGGTGTATTAATTTGTATGTTCTCATTCATATGCTAAATAAATGAGGGAAAAACATCTATTTAAAGGTCAGAATTTTTAAATGGATTCTTACATGTGTGTATGTTCACTTTTACGCACTTTATTCAATACCCATAGAACCAGTGAGTCATTTTAGCCTAAATCAAGTCTTACCTTTCTCTCCTAAAAGACCTCCAAGTTCTTATGGTAGCCTTTTAGACTCAAAAAAGAAAAAAATAATAAATATAAAATAAAAGAATGTGTGGCATACAAAAAGGAAAAGAAGATCAAAAAGATATTTATTGCACTTTGCTGTACAGCAGAAATTAACACAACATTGTAAATCAACTGTACTTCAATAAAATAAAATTTTTTAAAAGCCAAATAGATCTTTTAAATAAAAAAAAAGATATTCATTGGACTGGACTGGTCTCAGCAGCCTTTGCTGACATCTCACAGGGCTGGACTGCAGCCTCATATCCTATTAGTTAGGTGCACGTCTCAGAAAATAAAGAGAGCTAGGTAAATGCTGGTGCTATTATTACCTTATATTACAAGAACATTTTATGATCATCTTAACTCCATGTTTTTAATGGAAACACCCCCACTAATGAAATTTTCAATAAATGTCACTCAAAAAAAAAAAAAAAAAAAGACTCTAAATGATCTTAAGTAAGTGATCTGGCTCTGGGTACCATTCAAACTTTGTTTCCTACCATTTGCTTTTTCTCCCGGTTCCAGAATACTGATCTTCTTCCTGTTTCTCACAAAGGTCAAACCAGTTTGGAAAATAATATAAAAAAGGATGTATATGTGTGTATAACTGAATCACTTTGCTGTACAGCAGAAATAAACACAACATTGTAAATCGACTGTACTTCAATAGAAATTAATTAATTAATTAATTAATTTTAAAAGCCAAGCTGGTTTATATCTCAGGATCTCTTGCATTTAGTACAGCCCTGCCTGGTATATGCTTTCCCCATCACTTTATGTAGCTGGCTCCCTTTTTTCATCCAAGGGTCCACTAAGATATCACTTCTTTGGGGAGATACTGGACTCTTAGCTACAGTGATGCTTTAATGATACAGTCATTCTCTACTGTCTTACCCAGTTTTATTTTATTTTATCTTTAAATATCATCACTATTTTAAATAAGCTAGTTTGTGCACCTAGAATGTAAGCTTCATGACATGTCTGGTCTCTCACTCTGCTCTTTATCTTCAGGGCCTAAAACAGTGCCTGGTGCATGATACAGTCTTAATAAAATACTCCTTCAGTGAACAATTAGATGAATAAATAAGGTGACACAAGAAGGAATCTCAGCTATCTGGTCTACCCCTCATTTCATAGATGAGTAAACTGGAGTTTATTTGCATCCATGATTTGTCTCCAAGAGGACACAGCCTGTTAGAGTAGACCTAGGAGATTAAGGTCCCAAGTTTCCTAATTGCTGGCCCAATGCACCGTCATTTTGTCAATTGCCTTTATTTTCATCTATCTGGTTGTGCCTGTTTAAATATATATTCACACACATGATATGTATTAACATTTAAAGATTTAAGATTTTGAATCAAAATCACACCAATTAAATCCTTTCTACAAGTGGACAAGTCACTTAACTGCCCAGGGCTTTGGCTATCTCGTCTATAATATAGGGATAGCTTATCTGTAATATAGTAACACATTAGCTATGCCCAGTCAAGTGGTTGTGAGAATAAAGTAACAAAAAAAATTGCAGAATGAATTGGTAAATGGAAAAATGTAGTTTGCAATGATAATAATCAAGATCCAGGTGACACTTAATTAAATAATATAAAGCAGAACTTAATTCTTGGTATGTCTATTTTTGAATAGGTTCAGATACTGAAATTCCATAGAAATTATAAAATGTATTCTTACCTATCTATGAGAACAAAAGAAAGAAATAGAAAAAATAATTTCTCCAGATACATCTTTCTTCTTTCTTTTGAAAGAACAAGTGGGTCTCACAAAGCTGTCCCCAAATCAGTATATCAGTGTTATCTGAAAACTTTTCCAAAGTACTATAAAATCTCTGGCAGACCTTAGACCTACTGAAGTAGATACCACAGGAGTCAGACAAACAATCTGTGTTATATCAAGCCCTCCAGGGAATTTTGATGCACATTCAATTTGAGAACTTTTGCTATAAGTGATTTCATAAGGTACACATGATAACTTTCAGAATTCTAAGGTCTAACTGTGTTAGTACATATTTTCATAGAAGTTCATTGTGAAACCCAAAAGTCAGATGTGCATCAAAGTGTGTCACCTACTTATTTCCATTACAGCAGACTCCCAGAACCAAATAAATCATGGAGAGTAGATTCCCATAATGAGACAGGAGACCAATAATTTATCACCGACATATCATGGCTGATTGCAGGAGGAGGTCATTATAATTGCAAAGACACTCCTGCCAATTAGGCAGTTCACTGAGGAAGTAAGGAATTTATTGGGATGGTTCAGAAAACAAACAAACAAGTGTTCTGGTTTTCTTGAAAAGATGGTCACTTTCTTTTCCTCCAAGAATTCTTGGTGTTTCATCTCTCAAACAATCCTTTTGGAGTTGATAGGGGAGCAGAACTCCCCGCCCCGCCCCGATAACAGTTTACTAAATATTATGAAGAGAGTAAAAGTTACTGAGCCTCAGACTCAATTTCAATCATGAAACAAATAGGTATTAAAATGAAATCTGTCTGCTTCACTTACTAGCCTGGTGAACCCGGGCTAGTTCGCTAACTTTCCCTGAGCTTTGGCTTCCTCATCTGTGGAAAGGGGAGGATAAAGCCAGCCTCAGAGAGTTGTTACAAGGACTAAATAAAATAATATAGAGGGAGGACCCACCAGCAAACCACCCATCAAGCCTGGCACAAAATGACACTCATTCACTGGTGGCTTCTCCTTTGCCTGCTCTCTTTGGTAAAAAACCACAAATGAGTCTTTTTCACACTCCACACCTTTTCTCTTTATCTGCACCCCAGATTTCCAAAATGTCAGGTATTGAGAAAATGAGGACACAGCGACTGTGAGAAGAGAGACATGATCTCAAAATACAGTAACTTAAGTGTCAGCATAGATGGTACTTATAAAATGAGCTCCTTTCTGCTGAGACGACTGTACACAGTTGACCGAAAGACTTAAGTAGCTCTCTCAAAGATCCATTAGACGTGCAGACTCTTTTTCAATTCCCATTCTTCATGCTCCCTACATCTATATGTGTGTCTGTACACACACACACCCCTGCACACCAAATTGAGTCTATTGTAAGCTTGTATTATTATCATTCCCGTGAAGTACAGTACAAGTATCATAGTCGGGCTTCATGTCAAAAGATTTAAGATAGAAAAAAGCATGATAGAACCGTAAAAGGGTAGAAAAAAGCATGATAGAACCGTAAAAGGGTGGGACATACAGCATTGCTGAATGATGGAGATGCAGTGCTGAGAAAAATTCGGGGAACTCAAGGGATCGAGGACTCATCTCCTTGATATCATTTGAGTTTGCATGTTAAGTTTGTGAATATTATGCATTGTATGGATGTAGCGTGTGAAAAGTGGTGCGGTGGGAGGGACAAGGTATTCTTTAGAGGAGAGTGTTGGAAACCCACTCCTACAAGTAAATCATGGCGTTTCGTGCAAGATTTGGCAATGCCATGGTGCTCAGTATATAAGCTTAAGTCATCAGGGTTCCCAAAGAAGATGTCCTAATGTATCACTGCAAAGTGAGATGTTACTCTTTGATGACATTAAGGCAAAAATTCCTCTCCCAAACAGCCTGCCCTGCCATTAGTTTCAAATCATCTGTGCATTAATTACAGCTTCCGGTTTATTGTTTTTTCAACAGCTTTACTGAGGTATATTTTATTTATCATAAAATTGTCAGGCTTTATATCAAATTGTACACATGTGAGTCTATAATTCAATGACTTTTAGTAACTTTACTGAGATACCATCACCATAAGTAAATTTGGAGGTATTTTTGCTCCCACCCCTAATAAAATCCCTGGAGCCCATTTACAGTTAATCCTCATTCCCATGACCAGCCCCCAGGTGACCACTTATCTACTTTCTGTCTCTATAAATTTGCCTTTTCTGGACATATCAATGGAATCTTACAATATATGGTCTCTTGTGTCTGGCTTGTTTCACTTGGCATCATCTTTGTGAGGTTCATCCAGGATCCAGCCTATGTCAGTAGTTCATTCCTTTCTATCGCTGAATAATATACCAACAGCTTCTGTTAAACCCTTTTTAAAGGCTTATGTTTATATATTGATACGTATACAAAAACTGGAGGGAAGACTCATTTCCAATGAAGAGCAAGGTAGATCCAGATTCAGAATAGGGTTTTATTCTCTAGATCTCACAGAATGTGACTGATTATACTTTCTCATTTATTTGTCCCTCTTGTAAAGAAAATACCACGTCAAGTGTTGCACTTTTAAAAATATAATTTCCCAAGAAACTATTCAAACCAGAATGGTGAAAATATAACAGCAATTTCTGGCAAACTGTTTTTGGAAAAAAAAAAAATGCCAGGCATTCGTTTGGAGAGTGCTGTGATGCAAATACATGTTAAGTAATGTAATGGAGTTAAAAATTATTATAGTATTAAGATGAGTCATAGGAATCTGAAAATAAGTAGAAGATTCATTACTTTTAATATCTGAAAGTAAATTAATTCCGTATCTCATAGTTTCGTTGATCTCATTTTCTTTCATATTCTAATATCGTGTCAGAGAGATTGCTGCAATATTTACATATTGTCTTTGCTGCCTGCAATATAGTTGCCCTCTCAGATTATCCACCTGGATCCATTTACTTTCATAATGGGTTTCTTTGGAAGTTGAGTTGTGGGACGTCATAAATGTTCAGGGAAAGCATGCCACTGTGGACTCAGAAATTATATAAAAAAAGCTTCCAGTACACACGCACGCTAAATAAAAACGGGTCATATAAAGTTTATTAACAAAACAAATTAAACCAGCTTGGTAATGGGTGTTTCACATGAAATTTCACATGAAATGTTCATGTGTTTCACATGAAATTCCTGGAGCAGCATTGATGGGCTTTGTCAACCTGAGGTTTGAATTCATGTTTTGCTCACATCACGTTTGCCTTTTTCTGTTTTCCCAGTTTCTCTTCTAAGTGGGGCAAAGGCTGTCTTCCTTTCTCTGGGGTGGGAGAGGTCTTGCCAAGTATAGTGTGGATTTCCAGACTCAGGCAATTCCAGAGGATTGTAAAAAGGGTCAGGAGGTGGGTCTGCGGTGCCCGAACAATAATAGTAAGGGTAGAGTTATGCACTCAATATATGGAAGCTACTGTTATGTATGTTTACTGTAGATGTTGGGAAGATTCAATAAGATAAATGCCTTATGATGTAGCTTCTATCATTATTCCATTTGGCAGATGAAGAAACTGAGGCTCAAGGAGGTTAAGAAATTTGTCGAGTAAGTGTCATTTTATGCTAAATAGTTTCCCAAAGACCTGCCCCTCCCCACCCCTCTGGCTCCTCAGCTACATTAACATGTCAAAGGACCTCTAAGGTCTCCGTTTATTAATCTAAAGAATGAGAGGTTCATTCTACACAAGCGTCCTTTTCTTGAGCAGAATCACATTTTCATTTTCCTAATCTTTTAAAATGACAGATTTATGGCTGTGGTGAGGGAGGAATCAGTGTAAATTGCTCGTTGGGATAGAAAGTGGTGTCAGCAGTGAGGAAAAAGCAATGTCTAAACATGGAGGAAGGGTGTGGAAGAAAGATGGTGGTGATAACCAGCAAAGCAGGGTACTAGGGCTATTGTAGTTGCCACAGGAAGTCGTAACAAGCACCAATCAAATCAAGCCTGTCAATCAACCAGAAAATCCCCCTCAATCTCTGAAGCTTCTCTGATGCTCTTCACAGGAAAACTTGTGTGTTCTTTTTCTTTTGTCAGAGACATGTAATTTAGTAAGCAGAGATTTTTTTTTTAGGTAAACAAGAAAGAGTAAAAGGGAATAGACAATGAAGCTTTAAAAATGCTTTCATAAATCCCTTCAGTGGATGTTATCCAGTAAATAAGTTTCACAGTATGTTATCAATGTTAGTTTAGAGAAAGAAAGGTCAAAAAGTTAAGCTTTGATATCTTTATCTTTTCACAAAGGTTATTCCTGAAGGAGCTATATGTAAAAAGAAAAACAAAAACAAAAACAAAACAAAACAAGACAGAATATATATTACCGCAACAAGAAAAAAATCCTTTCCTGTATTCATTCCAAGTAATGGGTTTCACCTCATAGCTATTCTTTTCTGCAAAAGGTTCATGTTAGTATCCTTGGGTATTATTTTCTGATGGTATCAGAGCATAGTGGGTCATTATCGAAGAGCTGGCTTATTTCTGGAAGATGTTATTAAATGTTGTGGAGGTATGGTTATTTCCATTAAAATGTCAAAAGAAAGGAAAAATATGGAAATACTAAGGGTAGTTCTGAGGAAACCAAGCTGCACCTTAGAAAATGAGACACTGGTGTTAAAACTTTTAGTTGTTTTAGAGGTTAGCATGCTCCATTCAGTTACGCAAAGGCTGAGACAGGAGACACAAACTCAGGTATGTACTAGAATGAAACAGGTTATATAAATGAGTGAACCAGGCTGACTGGTGATAGAGACATGGGAGCATTAAAAACATTCATATTTCCCCTCATCCTGTGATAAAAATATAATAGCACAAGTGCAAAGTTAAAAAGTAACAGATATTCAACCCCAGTGTCAAGGCAGATAACTTGGAGAGGAAAGACATTGGCAAGCCAGATGGCTTATGAAGGGCACAGCTGTAATTCAACTCAAGCCCATTTTTCCTTCCATATTTTGAAAATCTGGGTTAAAATCCAGAGGAGGATAAGGGTTGCATGTAGCTGAAGGGAGAGAAAGGAGCAACTGAGAAGTCCTTTCATGCCTGGATAGGATGTAGAGATATGAGACAATTTCTCAACTTTATTTATGTCTTGGAGGAAATGTGGAGCTCTCAAAGAGTTCCAAGAGTTGGGATGTGATCATATAAAAAATGGGATGTTGACAAATTAACCTGACAGTGCTTTGTTCAGTGGTTTCAAATATGGAAACCAGTCCTGAGACTTTACAGAAGAGTCATAAGGACTGGAATTAGCATAGTAACATTGGATATTACTAGACCGATGGGAAGTTGGTAGAGCTGACAGATCTTGGATGAAGGTTAATGTCCAAGAAGGTATAGTTGTTGACACAGACTCTCAAGAAAGATGTTGGCGCTACTGACAGCATCCGACCATAAGGAAAGGAGCATGTTTTGAAGGGAAGATGCTGAGATACCGAATTATTTCACATGGGCAGGCATTCCCAAGGACAGGAACAGGAAATAGAAATGCACATCTGCCTGGAAGTGCCCTCTGGTCTGATCCCCTCCTGTAGGAAGTGCTTCTAGGTTCAGTTTTAGATATTTAGACCTAAGATACTGGCAGAAGCCTTCCCAGTTTAGAAAGTTGAGCCCTATCCTGACTTCTCCTCTCATTTTTCTCCTATATTCAATCCTTGGGTACATTTTGACTGCAAGTCACCCTGAAATTTGTTTCAACTTCACAAAATCTGTAAAAAGCTTTGGCTAGAGCTAGTCTCTATCCAAAAAGCAATCCCCAGGATCTGCTTGAGTGCATCCATATGTATACATACTTCTGTAGAAAACCACAGAAACTAACCAGTGGTATGAATGAAAGCAAAGGGAACCAAGCTAGTCAGGTGCATTTCAGAATGTCATATAAAAATGCCTTCGTAAATGTATTACAGATGATGGCCCATTCTCACAGAGACTGACCAGCTCTTACAGGCTTCTGCCCAGCACCTGGCTTAGACAAATTATTTAAAACCAGTGTGCAATACTCTTTCCTCACATATTATAATAAGTACACACACACACACACACACACACACACCACAGTATTTAAACAAATGTAGTAATTAGGAATTCTACTGTTTGGTGATATGCAGAAAAAAGTGTTTAACATTTGTTTATCATATACTGTGTGCAGGCATTGCCCAGTTTTTCTTTACCGTGGTGACCCTGTTTTGGAATCTGTCCCAGTGATGGGGACAACAGGACTGAGTATTAGAAACCTAGACCATCCTAGAAAACCTGGTCCATATGGTCGCATACCTATAGCTTCCTCTTTTTCTCCTCACAGAGCTTGAAAATTCCAGCAAGTGATTTGGAAGTCTGTTTGATGTTGGTCTCTAGTGAGAAACAATGCGACTGTTCACTTACTGCAGTCGGATGGATACCTGTCTGGGAAAGAGGGCGGAGGGTGGAAGGGGTGCTGGGGGACCCCTCACCACAGGCTTTGATCTTCCTTGACTCCTCCTGGGATAGCTCACCTTTTGATGTTGGGAATCAGTTAATTACTAGCCGAAATTGGTTTGAGGGACTAGGAAACAGTCTGAAGGCTCTGTTCTTGAACTGCCTGTACTTTGATCTGAGGAACCGGAGGGCAACCTTCCAGGGCATCTCAAGCAAATGAAAAGGGCTCAGTCCACGGCCCTGATTTTGATCCTCTGGTTCTACCATAGTACCATCCTGATTGAGCAGACCTCTTCTCCTTCAGAGCCCTTGCGGTTTCATTGGTAGGAAAATGATGACTTTTAGCAGCAATTGTTAAACATCTTTTGAACAGCAGAGAGCACACAACTTGATCATTCCCTCCTTAGATCTTAATTTGAAACTCCCATCTCTCTTTCTGTCTGTATCTCTTGGTAAACACCACCTTGAATAGCTCTTGCAACAAAAGGACTGAATATTAGAAACCTAGACCTTGATTTGTAAGACAGTATATTAAATTAATGGGTTGGGAGTCAAATTTCCTGCCCTTTCCTTTGTTGATACAAGTTAACATGCTCCAGGTTGACCTGAAAGGCTGAGAAATGCTCTGGGGTTTGATGGGCAGGTGGTGCTGGAGAACCCAGCTCTCCTTTCTCTTCCAAACAAGGCAACACAAGCTGGCACCTTGCCTAGTAATCCAATTCTCCTAATGAACACATCTCCCTAGTCTGAGGCCCTTGCATTGTGACCATGCCACAGGGCTGACAAAGAGATAATTTTCAGTGCTCAGGAAAAAGAAACAAAACAAAACACATGCAGAAACCTTCTGAGAGTGTGTTTTGTTCTTATGTCATGGCCCATTATGGCATTTTCATTTGAATTGCATCTGAAACCCATTTAAAGAGGTGGACTGTTCCCTTGGAAAACACAGACAGGAGCCATCTGGGTGTGTCTTAGAGGAGCCTGTTAGTTACCCTGGCTGTCATTATCAGACCTTAAGGGTACTAACATTGTATTAAGTATCTAAGCAAACGTAATATATTTGATCCTCTTGTATATTAATCCCTTGTCCTTATATAAGTAGTAGATTCATATCAAAGTATCTCAGGCAACAGAATACTGTTCAGTATTCAAAGATAAAATATGCATTCCTATGCATGGGCATTTTCTAGTTTTTCAAATGGAAATTAAGCCATACAGATAAACCACACATACATGGAGACTCTGGGATTACTCCTTTAGCAGAATGATGGATGAGGTGTTTTTTTGTTTTGTTTTTTTCTTTATTCTCACCCCCATCATGGGAGGTGGCCCATACTTCAAAGAGTTTTAGGACTTTCTGACCTTCTGTAAGTAATAACGAAAGTCCCCAAGGCCAGAGAAATGAAACCACAGGGTCTTTTTCCGTAAAATAAATTGTGTTCCCTCATCTCAATATCTATACCCTTCTGTGAGAAGCAGGTTTCCCAACTGAAAGACTTTCCACATTGCTTTGACTTTCCCCGCTGTGGTCCCTTCCTCATTTAGCAAACTTCGTTCTATATGCATAATTGGGAATTAATTTTCTAATTAGGTTCTTCACATTTATGAAGTTGTTTGATGGGGTGTCTGTTCTTATAACATGGCCTAAAGGCTAAAGTAGCAGTAATAATTCTTTTTTCTGGCTTTGCCCCTAATTCAGCTAAGGTTCCTAGGAAATACATTTAACTTTTATGAGTTCCTGGTAATACATCTTTAATGCTGATCTACCTTTGAAAGGTTATTAGGAGTGTGCTAACTGAAGCCTTTAAGACTCATTACAATACAGTTGGTTTTATTTGTGATAGCTGCTCAAACAAAATGAAGCCATTTCTTCTGCAACAAGAAGGATATTTAGAAAACCAAGAGCAACAACAATTACAGAAAGTAAAACCAGATGATGATGCTGGGAGGCAAAATAACATTGAACTGACCCTTGGATCAGGTATGAGCTGTAAGGGTCTTCATCTGAATTCTCTGTGATTTGCGGCAGTGGTTCCACGGGTAGAGAAATTGATACTCTATGGTTCCACCACCCTCTGATCCACGAAATATATACAAAACCATCTAAATTGTCTTTTTGCTCGCTAACCATTAGAGTTGGAAGTAAAAAAGAAATCCTTGTGTCACAATTTTTTCATATAGCAAAGAAGATCATGTTGCTTACTATTATGGGTACAAAATAGCATATTTATGAGAACAAGGGGGCATCGAAACTGTACAATAACAAAAAGACATCCTCATTTCATACGAAATCAGTGTCATTAACCCTACACGAAATTTGGCTCAAAAAATATGGATACTCCTCAGTATTCTCCAAATAAAAACCACCTCTCACATAATTTCCTTTGCACATCAATATTTTCATTTGCATTTTCACATTTGCATGTTATGTCAGGGCCCAGCAAAAACAAAGTGTAACACTGGATATGTGATGATTTTAATGGTAGGTGATACTCAAGCCTCAGAAAAAAATATTTTTCTTACCCCAGACCAATTTCACTCTTTATCATCTGAGTTACCGTCTAGGTCCCTGTATCTTCTGAACTCATGACAGTCCTCTATAAAAGTTCCCACTTTACAGCTGCAGCTGTAACTCTCAAGATCCAGTTAAGTTTCAGCACAGAAAAAGCCATATGATAGAATGGGAAAATCGCTCTACCCCAGGGACTCAGGAGGCCTGGTCGCTGTGCCCACCTCTAATACTGCGTGTCTATTGTGATGTTGGACAAGTTATCTCAGCTGTTTGTTCCAGTATAGGTTAAACAAAGAGGTCCTTTCTATTCTGAATGCATTTGGCTTCCAACATTTTATCCATGTATTACCCAAAGAAATCTCAGTCAGTCCAACTTTCTGAAAAATTATCCTGAACCTACCAGATGCGAGGATAGCATTGTGGTTAAGAGTAGAAGATGCAGGCCCTGCATTTGGGTGTCATCATTGCCTCTTCTCCCCAGCTACTTAATTATCTCAGCCTCCATTCTGCAGCTGTAACATGCACTAAAGATCCTCTTTCACTGATCCTTTTCTGTTCCCTTGCTGTCTCGTCCTCCTCCTTTCACTGCTAAATGGTAGAATTTTGTTCTGATTTGTTCTGTTTTGTTTTAAAGGTCTAGAAAAAGGACTAGAAGGAGGACCTTGATCAACTGGCCTAGATTAAAAGTGAGGAATCAAGGACTATGTATCTATCTCCGGGACGAGCAATTGCCTGACCTTAATTTTACTGGCTATATAACACCCAAAGTCTTCTTTTTAAAATTGAAATCAAAACACATCCTCCTGTTGTTTAAATGCCATCCATGGTTCCTCACTGCCCTGTATTTACAGTAAAGTCCAAACTCTACCATATTTAACGTTAATATTTGACTCCGGACCCCTTCTTTTCTTTTTCATCCTCTTCACCGCTTGTATCCTCTTCCACAACTTCAGGCTCCTCCTTCTCCTCTTCCTCCTTCAGAAGGAGACGTCTCTAGCCCCAAATGTGTGCTGAGTTCATACTTGCATTTCTAACAGCTAGCATAATTTATCCCCCTTGAATTCTGGTCAGCATGCCCGAGGTGTCATTCATCATATCCTTCCCCAGACGACCAAGCAGCCATGGCTTCTGCCTTCTGTTAATGGCACCTCTGTTGGTACAGGCAGCCAGACTCACGATCTCATTCCTTTTGATTCCTCCCCATCTCTCTCTCCCTTTAATTGCTTACCAGCTTTTCTAGTTACACCATTATTTGTACTTTCTTTTTCCTGTTGCCATTAGTATTACTCAAATCGGGTCCTCATCCTCAGGAATACTGCAGTAGTATCTCAGGGCCTGAAATAGTGAAATAACCTCCCAACAGGTCATCCAACTTCTTCCTTTTTTTCTCTTTCACTTCAGGTTATAAAACTGTAAGATTAATTTATGTTCTGGAGTACAGCTCTGAACGTTTGATTGTCCATGCTCCCAAATATTTGTGAGCCGTATAGTAAAGTCTAAACTCTTTAGCCTGACTTTCAAAGTCCTGTACAATATGACCCTGACTACTTTTCTAGGCTAGTTTTCTGCTTTTTGTTTATTATTCTATTTATTCATTCCTTTATTTTTTCAACAAATATTTGATTAAGAACCAAAAGTATGCAAGACCCCAGAGATACAACAAGACAAATGTGAAACTTTCAGTCTAATGGAAGAGAAAAGCCAAACATACACACACACACACACACACACACACACTCACACAAGTAGTATAATAGAAACAAAGAATATGATAAAAAAGTAACAGGGAAGTAACTCTATACATTTAAGTAGCTTAAATATATCTAATACTTGACCTAAGTTGAGTAGTTTAGTAATTCTGAATACTGCTTAGTATTTTCTGCCTATTTTTCTTTGCTTATGTGCCCTTTTCTCAGAATGTCCTTGTCTCTAATAGTCAATATCTGATCCATATTTAAAGGCATATTTATTGAGGCTTAATTTTTTTGCCTCATCAGTGTTACTTTCTCTCACTCGACCCCTTCCAAGCCCTCAATCCAGCCTTTGGGCCAGAGATGGGTCATGTGACCTCAGACTCAACCAATCAGCTGAGCTACATTTCTCTGCTCAGAGGGGTTGGTTCTGAAATGGCATGTGACTTAAGCTAGACAAACAGCTAATCTGAGGGCTTTTGAAGAAACCACTGGGAAGCAGTCTTCATTTATTCCTGTTGGATTTGAACCTGAGAGGATAGAAGATTTAGAGTTACCGGAGCCACCTTGTCTTTTGGAGAATGGAGTCAACCCAGAAGGAGATGGGGTTTCTTTTACCCTTTCTTGGTAAGATCTTGTGAGGTCCCCAAATCAAATTGCACCACACCCTTGGAATTGTTAGTTACATAAACCAATCATTTTCCCTTTTGCTTAAGTCAGAGTTGTGTTTTCTAAAAGAGAAAAAAAAACTACCATCAACCAATCTCAAATACTACTCCTTTCACTGAACCTTTATTGGTGTTCCCAATTCAATACAATGTCTCTCTACCATCAATCATTTTGTATCTCAACTCTGGTACATATTTTATCATCCTTATTTTAGAGTCCTTTGTGAACTTGTCCCCTACCAGATTTGAATGGAAGAGCTCTTGATTGGTCTGGTAAACAGGGCCTGAACTAAGGTTTGGTAAGGCAAACTAAGGTTTGCCTCAGGTGCAACATTTAAGGAAGCACTCACTCTCAGGTGTTAACTCTGCACTCCCACGAGAGGAGAGAGTGAGTGCCTCCTTAAATTTTGCTCCCTATGTATCACTCACCTCATTCTAGTTCTGATTCTGCTAACAGAGTAACTACTCAATAAGTTTTTGGCAAATTCAAGAGAATTCCACATTTTGCATGAGATTGGGAATTATCCAGCATTGCATTTGTTAGCATTATACTCATTTGGCAAGCCTGATCCACTTTTTTTTAACCTTTACCTCTTCATCATGAAGTCATTCGTCAATATACAACAATTATAGGGGTGCTTTGTTGATGACATGACTCAAGAAACCTCTAAATAATATTTCCCAGCAAGGAGGTGAAGTAATAACTCTACTAAGAGACGCATTCAGAAATAACATAGAATAGGGAATAGAGGATTGAATTTTCACTCATTTACTTATATTTTCATAGTTCAGTGTCTGTTGTGGAGCCAGAATTATACAACTCATTATCTAGGTCAATCTCGTGAGCCATCTTGTCAGCACAGATGTGCTACTTTTTACACTAGAATTCTCAGTGGTAAAGCTGCTTCCAAGCTGGCACCTATTATTAATAAAAGTGTTAAATAAGTAAATTAGAGAAACAATGAAATCAATGAAGTCTGTACAATAAGCACAATAAGCTATAAATATTGTAGCTTCATTTTATATGAAATTTTGTTATTTGAAAAACTGTGGGAGATCAGTAGTCACTTTGTGTTTGTGCTGGTGTTGGTTTATTGGTTGTAAGCAGCAGAAACTGACTCCAAATAAAGAAAATGTTTCAGAAAGGAATATCGGATCAAATAAACAGGTTCCAAAGAAAAACATTGGAACAGGCTGGAAGCAAGACAGCTCCAGAGAGCTAGATAAAAAGAACATACATCTGTTGTCTCATTAAGCACAAATAAGAAGAATCTACACCAACAATTTCCCTCACATGATCCTACTCAGTTTTTGTCTTTGCATTATTTTACTCAAGACTTATTCCTAGGACAGTGGGATCATTTCCTGGTTGTGATCATACGTCTACCCCTCGACCAAGAGAAAGCAAGGCATTCTCTTGAAAAGTTCTACCGACACTATACACAAACAACAGATGTCCATTACTTTGGTACAGTTAGAATCTGAAAACCTTCCCTGTCCTACTTTACACATATTCTGGGCGAATTGCCAATTTGTGTTCAGCATGAACAAAATCACTTTATCATGATACTTTACTGTAGCAGTCACATCACATTTGTTCAAATTTCAAAAGCACAAAGCTGCATCCATAGGCATGTGGGTGAATTTGGTAGGAAAAAAAAAAAAAAGATTTGGTGTTGCTATATTTTAGTTCAACTATTTGGCTACTCAAAGTCTATGCTGCCATCTATTAGTACATGAATTGGACTAATCTCTCTGTGAGCTGTGTTGAAATGCTTTTGCCAATAGATATGGAGAGTGAGAATGTCCAAGACACAGATTTTTAAATCCCCAATTCTGTCCCACACTAGCCCTTTTCCCCCTGGTGGATGCTTAGAAAATGTGTGCACAATCCAGATAAGCTAGATACAAGGACACTATTATTAATTTGGGCACTGACCCCAGTTACCAACGTGGAACTCCAATGATGTGGGCTGCAGCGTATAGAAGACTCTTTTGTCTGGGTTTATTAGGGCTAAGTAGCCTGGAACTAATACACGCTGAAAGTCTTGTTTTTCTACTTTTCTGGAATTACAAACCTGATCTTACTCTCAAATTCAAGACAAGTCCAATGCAGGTTTTGTCCTTCCCAGAGGATAGCAAAGGCAAAGCCAAAAGAGCGTAAGATTTGGTCCCAGTGCCTAGAGTTCAGCCGCCCCACGCTACCCAAGTCAGGCCTTTGCAGTGATTCAGAGCTTCCCCCAAGATAGCTGCATCTAAGCCCCACTGAAAGACCGACTATAAAGAGAGGAACCAGTGCCAGCTTCGTGGGCTTGTGATCTGTGTAGTTGTCCTGTACTCAGAAGAACTTCACACACTTGGTTTAATATACTGCAGTCCTCTGTTGAAGCTGTTAATAACTCGAACGAAAGGCTTGTATTTTCATTCTGCTCTGGGCCTTGCATATTTTACGGCTGATGCTGAGAAAGACAGAAACAAAGGAAGCCAGAGTAGCTTACAAGTGGGAACATCTAGGCCACAAGGTGACACAACTTTTAATGTCTTTAAACAAATGTCATCTCTTGACACACTAGCCAGGTACAAAATGCTAGAATTTGAGCAATCCATATTTAACACACTTTCTTCTTAGTAAGGGCAACAAAGGTAGAGGACAGGTGAAAATGATGGAGACGAACTATAGCGTTCCCACTACTAGAAGCAAGTGCTCGGCCTGCAGTCTTTGGAACTAGACCTCAGACGTGTTGATTTATCCAATCCAGATCACTTTTTTGAAACATAAAATATTTTGATAGGTAGGGCATGAGAGAAATGCGTGAAGGTGCTCAAAAGGTACAAACTTCCAGTTATAAAACAAATAATTCCTGGAATGTAACGTACAGCGTGGTGACCATAGTTAATACTACTGTATTGCATGTTTGAAAGTTGCTAAGAGAATAGATCTTTAAAGTCCTCATCACAAGAGAAAAAAACTGTAACTGTGTGTGGTGATGGATGTTATCTAGACTTATTGTGGTGATCATTTCACAATATACAAATATATTAAAATCATTATGTTGTACACCTGAAACTAATATATTGTTAAATGTCAATTATATCTCAAATATGCATGTGTGTGTGTGTATTTGAAATTGGTTGTTCTCCAAGGGTGAATATTAACTCCTTGGATGAATTGGCTTTGCTGTTTTTAAAAAATATACTCTGGGGCTTCCCTGGTGGCACAGTGGTTGAGAGTCCGCCTGCCGATGCAGGGGACACAGGTTCGTGCCCCGGTCCGGGAAGATCCCACATGCCGCGGAGCGGCTAGGCCCGTGAGCCATGGCCGCTGAGACTGCGTGGCTGGAGCCTGTGCTCCACAACGGGAGAGGCCACAACAGTGAGAGGCCCGTGTACCGCCAAAAAAAAAAATATATATATATATATATATATATATATATATATATATATATATATATATATACTCTGTTTTTAATTTATTCAACCATTTGTTATATGAAGCCTGCAGGGCACTTTGCTAGGTTCAAGAGAAAATACAGCATTCTATCAGTCATTGAAGGTTGACTTAAAATATAGTTAAGTACAGAATGCTGCATCTCCTAGTAGAATAGTGTTCTGTTAAAGCCAGATATTGGAACATGCTATTCATCTGTTTAAAATCCTTCAGTCTATTCTCATTGTAGAAAGTTGAATAAAAATGAAATTCCTGAATAAGGTCCACTCATATTCAGATCTTGGTATAAATATCACTTGCTAAGAGAAGCCTTCCTCGTCTTTCCAAATCAAATCAGGACTCTTGACAGGCTCTCTTAGGGCATCTGTTGTTCAGCATAATATTTTTCATAATTAAAAAAACTTTTTTTATTGAAGCATAGTTGATTTTCAATATTGTGTTAGTTTCAGGTGTACAGCAGTGATTGTTATACATATACATAATCTATTCTTTTTCAGATTCTTTTCCCATATAGATTATTACAAAATATTGAGTATAGTTCCCTGTGCTATACAGTAGGTCCTTGTTGTTTATCTATTTTATATATTGTAGTGTGTATATATTACTCCCAAATTCCTACTTTATCCCTCCCCCCCATCTTTCCCCTTTGGTAACCATAAGTTTGTTTATTATGTCTGTGAGTCTGTTTCTGTTTTGTAAATAAGTTCATTTGTATCATTTTTTTAGATTCCTCATATAAGTGATATCATATGATAATTGTCTTTCTCTGTCTGACTTGCTTCACTTAGTGTGATAATCTCTAATTCCATCCATGTTGCCGCAAATGGCATTATTTTGTTCTTTTTTATGGCTGAGTAATATTCCATTGTATATATGTACCACATCTTCTTTATCCATTCATCTGTCAGTGGACCTTTAGGTTGCTTCCAAGTCTTGGCTATTGTGAATAGTGCTACGATGAACACTGGAGTGCATGTATCTTTTTGACTTATGGTTTCCTCTGGATATACACCCAGGAGTGGGATTGTAGGATCATATTGTAGCTCTATTTTTAGTTTTTAGAGGGATCTCCATACTGTTCTCCTTACTGGCTGTATCAATTTACATTCCCACCAACAGTGTGGAAGGGTTGTCATCTCTCCACACCCTCTCCAGTATTTGTTATTTGCAGACATTTTGATGATGGCCATTCTGACTGATGTAAGGTGACATTGCAGATTTTGTATACTTCGTTATTTGATGTTTCCCTCCCATATTAAGTTGTAAACTTAAGGGACAGAACACAAACTTCTCTTACTCTCCAGTGTGTGCCAAGTACTTAGCATGGCTCCTAAGCACATAGTAAATGTCCCATAAATATATATTGAATTAAAAAAAAAAGCGTGGAAGTGCATACTCTGTTTTTAAAGTGGCATCAAGTACAGAGACCCTGAGACATGAACAAATGTGGCACGTTTGAGGACCAGAAAGAAGGACCGATATGCCTGGGACACAGGGAGCTAAGTCTTAGGGGAAAGAGGAAAGAAGTGAAGTTTATGAGGGACCCAGGAACCTTGCAGACTAGAGTAAGAAATTAAATGTGATGGGAAACCATCGGAAAGGTTTCAGTTGTTGAGGTCTATACTGAAGATGACGTATGTATTATAACACCGTATATTTTGGAACTTAAAATTAAGTCTGAAGCATAAAACTTAATACAACATCATCTAGAGTAGAGGTGGGCAAACATTTCTATCAAGAGCTGGCTAGTAAATATTATAAGCTTCTTAAACCATACAGTCTCTGTCACAGCTACTCAAAAATCTCATGATCGTGTGAGAGTAGCCGTAGACAATACTTTTTAAAAAATAGGTATTGCTGTGTTCCAGCAAATCTTTTTTTTTAAATTTTATTGGAGTATAGTTGATTTACAGTGTTGTGTTAGTTTTAGGTGTACAGCAAATTGATTCAGTTATACATACACGTATCTTTATTTAGAAAAAGAAGCAGTAGGTCAGATTTGGACCATCAGCCTTGGTGTGCTGATCTCTGATTTAACAGAACTTGGGAGCATGTGCCAGTCTATCGCACGCGATGCCTGTTAAAAATGCAGATTCTTGTGCCTTCCTCCAAACACACTGAACCTAAATCTCTAGGTTTGAAGTCTGAGAGTCTAACAAGTTGTCCTAGAGAATTTTATGCATGATTAAATTAAGAACCACTGGTCTAGAAACCCAGTCCTTTCCCCTGGGAGCATTTCTAGAGTACCGAAAAATGTAACCGACTGGCCTATGGTAGCACATGGGGGTGGATTCTCACAGTAGAAGGAGTCATGTTTGGGATGTTCTGTATTCAGTTCAGGGCACAAGGCAGGTTGTAAGAATTGGCCAATACATCAGAATGGAGCATTTCAGGAGACTGTCAGGCAGGGCATATGGTTAGTAGCAAGGCAGAAAGCTCTGCTTAGATAAGGCTTCAGAGATCAGCCCTTCCTTTGAGTTCCCCGGTTTTAATTATTGATGCTAAAAATACTTTTCCCTTAATTGTTTTGTGAAATTAAGTTAAATAAAGAATAAAGCTGTTCCATACATGCACAGGCAAACATTACACTCTTTTCACATAAACACTGGGATGATTCCTCAGAATGTTCCTTTTCAAATGTGGCTGCAAAATAACACCCAGAGAATGTATTTCCAGCCACACAATACTGTGACAGTAAGCAGACAGCACAAGAGAGCCTGTTATGCTTTATAGATTGCAATGATTATATTGTGGGAGCAGTTGATGCATTTGCTGGTGTTCATTCTATTTCACATTTGCATTTAAATTCCTGTGGAACAAAGATAAGATAAAGAGGGAAACAAATGATGCTTATTTGTTGTTGTATTGAACTCCTATTATAAGTGTTGCTTTAAAAGTGGGTGAAGCTTGGCAAGGAAGCATTCCACGTGTTCTTTACAAAACATCAGATACACATTCAATCATCAACTAGAAATATGCAGGCGGACATATCCCTAGGGCTTTAATAAAATCATAAATCAATAAGGCATAACCCAAAGTGTGGCTGAATACAAGGAACAAATGAAATCCTCAATACTCTCTTTGACACGTTTATCCACATTTTATTGTTACATAAGAAATGTAGAACTGCATTTGAGTTTTGAAACTGTATCCTTTTTATTTCAGGCATTTTTTTTTAAAGCATGGCTTGATATTCATGTTTCCTCTTTCAAATAATCTGTGCATCCGCAGCGTGATCCTTTGATGAATTTATGCAGATCAGTTCTACATCCAGGGTAGTTCTTTCTGCTCCTCTAAGCTCTCTATTTCCTTGCGATCCAAGGAAAAAAATCTTTTTGTAGAGTTCAATTGTGCATTCCAGGAACTGGATGTTGGATTCCTCTATCTATGCAAGAAACACACCTGCCTCCCCACATGATGTGTTTGCCGTAGTGAAACCCAGAAGAGTGAGAAAGTGCCACCTCTTTCTCCCAAGTTGCCAAGTGCCATACTGATGCTCTGATGATTTAAACCATTGTTTTAAACATCACACTCATTTCTATAAATACACCCGAAATCAGATAAAAATCAATAATTCAGTGACAACAGTTAATTTTATGATGTATCTGAACTCATAACACAGTTTTCTCTGACTTTACTATGCTTTGCAATACATTTCTCAAAGGACATGAAATTAGTCAAGCTCTTTTCTGGATGTTGGCAGTGAGAATCTGGAAACACTCCTCAAAAGTGGGGTCTGAAGAATACTCTTAATAAGAACTATTCCACAAAAATTAAATTTGGTTGTCAAGTTAGAATTATGACTAAGAACCACCACTTCACTTAGCTCCTTTCTGGAATATTTAAAGGCATAGTGGCATATTAAAGGCTCTGAGAAGTCCAGCAGGAAAGACATGTATGAAGATTTGTTTGCCCAGACTTTTTGTTCAGAGAAAAAAAATTTTTCTTTTTTAAATCTAACACCTGGCATTGGAACATGTTTTCTTGGGAACACATACCAAAACTGTGGTCTAAGTGTTAACTGATAACTAGCAGTAAATACATTCTCCTGTTTTCATTACACTTTTTATGGCCCCTAATGCATGTTTTTAATATATAGTTTAGGCATATTCATTTATTTGTCATTCATTCAGCAAGTATTTGAGGAACTTTTCTGTGCCCAGGACTGTTGGGTGCTGGGGACACATCAGTTCAAAAGCATATTTTAATTTAGTTTTCAAAATATATTACTTAGTCACTAATATAAATAGCAAATTAGATTAAAAATCAAAGTATTGCAACACATCAAATACATACTATTTAAGACTCTTAAGGCAGGTGGTCAGGAAAAGTGCAAAATAATAGATATTTTTCCTTACGTGTCATTAGGGTACCTTGAAGTGAGCAGGTACCTTATTTATTGTTGTGACTCTTCCTGGAATACAATGATACATTTGAATAACTCACAGTTATGAGATTTAGAATCAGAAGCAAAGAAATTCAGAAGGATTAATTTTAGCTTCTTGCTTTAGCTGAATTTCTGTGATCTAAATCAGTCCCTTCAAATGTTTTGAAAATCAGATCATAAACAAAATTTTATAAGCTGCCTCTTTTAGAATGTGGATTTAGAATGGCACAAATCTGACCCATTTTTTCAAATGTAAGGCAAGTTAGGTTAGAAAATCTATTTTTAGAAATAGTAAACATTTTTAAAGTTTGTAGAAGCTACAAGCCATAGATTTAGATAATAGCACATGGAGAAAAGTAATTCTGATTCTCATTCTTATGTAGCTTATGTCACTTCAGCCATGTCACTAGAGCTGAAAGGGGTTGCCAAGTTAATTTAGTCAAGTGGTTTTCACAAACTATACATCTTATTAATTATGACTTTCATTTGCTGGTTGGAAGACTCAGTTCAATCTGGCTTAAGTAAATAAGAACAACAACAACAATAATGAAATGAATAAATAAAGACCAAAAATATAGTCTAGGAGATGTCTCACTTCATCTCAGAGTGCAGGGGCATCATTTGCTCTGGCTTGACAGATTCAGTGGTGCAGACCATGTCACTGGGACCTTGTATGTGTCTCACTCTTTTTCAGGTTTGGCATGGATCTCAGACAGGACTCTCCACCTGCTGGTTCCCAGCAGCTGCAGGCTTACAAAATTCCTCCAACTAGAAAACCCAACACAAAGAACAATCTCTCTCTCTTTTTTAATATATAAATTTATTTTATTATTTATTTTTGGCTTCATTGGGTCTTCGTTGCTGCGTGTGGCTTTCTCTAGTTGCGGCGAGCAGGGGCTACTCTTCGTTGCGGTGCGCGGGCTTCTCTTGTTGCGATGGCTTCTCTTGTTGTGGAGCACGGGCTCTAGGTGTGTGGGCTTCAGTAGTTGTGGCTCGCTGGCTCTAGAGTGCAGGCTCGGTAGTTGTGGCACACGGGCTTAGTTGCTCCGTGGCTTATGGGATCTTCCTGGACCAGGGCTCGAACCTAGGTCCCCTGTATTGGCAGGCAGATTCTTAACCACTGCACCACCAGGGAAGTCCCAGAACAATCTCTTTCTTAATGATTCTCAGAATTGACTCTCATTAGGCTCTCCTGACTCAGATGCTTATGCTGCAACCAATCATAGTGATGAAAAGAATAGAGTGACCTGCTTGGCCAGGCTTGGAAGATGTTTTTATTCCTGGAGTTGGCACAGACCAATAGTGGATGATATGGAGTGGGGTAGATGTGGTTTTCCCCAAAGGAAATTGAGGTACAGGTACCAAAAGAAGGGGGAATTGATGCAGCGCAGGCAAAATCAGTAGGTGTCCATTATGTTGTTTTCAAGTGAACATGTACATAGAATCATGAGGTGTAAAATAAAGAAAAAGAGGAAATTTCTCATTAGATGGTCCTGGGGGAGAAGGGAAGGGACCCAGAGACCTGCTCATTCAGCCTCTCCTCTCAGCTCTTGAGGGAGCTGACCATCTGTCCTGATTTTTCTGGGATGATCCTGATTTGGGTCTGTTGTCCAGGGTAATTATTAATAGCACCCCTTTTACTCTCAAAAGTGTTCTGGTTTGCTTAATAAAATTTGGGGTTGCTAGACCTTGGGGAATCTCTGAGATCTGTTTTTGTCCATCAAACACAATTGGAAATCTCTTGATCTACACCACTGCATTCATTTTGATAAATATTTCTGTGTTTCACCTGAATAATATGAAGATCTTGGGACATTTTATCTCTAATCATCCTCTCCCATTTTACTTCTTTCCCAAAGTTAAACTTTATTGTTGTAAGTTACTCTACACAAACATTAATTGTATAACTATATCATGTATACAATTAATGTTTGTGTAGAGTTACCCACCTTTAACATTCTATGTTTACTATTGCTTCTTGAATCTCAGTCTTTCTCCTGAGATAAATTGTCATCTTCCTGAACTAATCCTTTGGAACCTTTCTACTCAAAGTGTGGTCCACAGACCAGAATCATCAACGTCAACTGGGAGCTTGTTAGAAATGCAGAATTTGGGGCCCACTGAATCAGATTCAGTAGTTTAACAAGATCCCCAGATAATCTGAATATATATTAAAGTTGGAAAAACCCTATTTTAGGACAGAGATTGGACTGGCTGCCCATTAGAATCTCCTAGGTGGCCTTAAAACTTAAGTATAAGTGTGTGTGTATTTTATATATATGTAGAGATACATATATAGATGCCAGGCCCTTCCTCAGACCAACTAAGTAAGAATATCTGGGCATGGGGCCAGAAGCTACTCTAGAAGTTCCTTTATTTAGGATCATTTGGTAACAAATTATCGTTTTCTGTTTGTCTGAAAAATATCTACTGTTCACATTGAATAATAGTCAGTTATGGGGCCTCCCTGGTGGCGCAGTGGTTGAGAGTCCGCCTGCCGATGCAGGGGATACGGGTTCGTGCCCCGGTCTGGGAGGATCCCATATGCCGCGGAGCGGCTGGGCCCGTGAGCCATGGCTGCTGAGCCTGCGCATCCGGAGCCTGTGCTCCGCAACGGGAGAGGCCACAACAGTGAGAGGCCCGCGTACCACAAAAAAAAAAAAAAAAAAAAAAAAAAAAAAAAAAAAATAGTCAGTTATGCAATGCTAGGTTGACATTTATTTTCCCTCAGTGATTTAAAAGATTTTCACTCTTTTCTGGCTTTAATTGCTGTTGCTGGAAAATTTCTTGAGAATAGTTTTTCCTTTGTAGGCAGTCTGAGTTACTAACTTTTCACTGTCATCAAGATCTGCTGGTTTTTGATGTTATGCAATTTTACGGCATTGTGGCTAGGTGTACATTTCTTATCACATTTAGAATTTGTTGTGTTTTCTCAATCTGAGGATTCAGGTTTTTCATCACGTTTGAAAAATTCTTAGCCATGTTATTATCCCACATTCTATTCACTCCTTTTTTCCCTGGAAACTATGTTAGACTCATGCATAACATTTTCATTTTATCTTCCTAAGTGTTTCTTATTCTCTCAAATTTTAATCTTCTTGTCTCTCTCTTCAGCACTCTGGATAAATTCTTTGTATCTTCCCATCTAATATGTGACTAATATACATTGGGCTTTTATTTACATGCTTTTATTTTTTTCAGTGTTTGAATTTCTATTTAGAATATTTTATTTCAGGAGTTCTTTTTATAACCCGACCAGTCTTTCTTCAGTTGTGTCTTTCTCCTTGCTCATTATTTCAGTTCTTTAAAAAAATATTTAAACAGTTATGTTACAATCTGAATCTCATAATTCCAATGTCTACGGGTTTCTTCCTGTTGTTCCTGCTGATTACTCCTCATGAACACCTGTTTCCTTGTTTGTTTTGCAGTTTTGGAGAGTGAGCTTATGTAATCTGGAATTTATCTGTGGATATTTTGTGAGGCCTGAGTTGAGGCTGCATTCCATCCTTGTAGAGACATTCCATCTTTGTAGAGAAATATGTGTTGGCTTCTGCCACGTTCTCTAAAATACAACTGAGTCAAGACTACTTTGATTTCTTGTCTTGGGGTTTCCTGATATATGCTGCTTATGTAAATGTTGAATCCCAAATTTGCCTGAGGGCAGGCCTGTGGTGATAAATTTTTCAGAAGGTCCTTTTTTCCATCTAGAATTCATCATTAGAATTCCACAGATTCCCTGGTTTGTCTCTTTGCTGACCAGTAAATTTTTTTTTGTTCCATCCTTTCTTTGTGGGGTGGCACCCCAGCTTCAAGTCATTCACACTGTTAATGAGTAAAGTGTGGCTCAGAGTTTGACTGGCTCGGGCTCACCCAGCACCTGGGAGGCAGAGATGAAAAAAAGGACCCAGATCTTCTCATAGACCAGTCATTTTCTCTCCAACAAAACAAGCTACAAAAATAGTTGTGCCTTCTTCTAATAAGAATGGCTTCACCCTTGCCTCCAGTTGAACAAGGAACAGCAAGATTCAGTTATTCCTCGTGGCTAAGTTTGACGAATTATAGAAATAGGTTACTTAGATATATTTTAAGAATCATAAGAACATAAAAAAGTCACATGGGATAAGAATTATAGTCCACACTATTCACTGTTTTGTCTTCTATAGTAGCACCAAGGGACATTGGTGTGACATGATGAGAGTTGCCCTTCATGATGTTGTCCTCAAAGGGGGCATCCCTAACTGGGGAAGATCTATCATCCAAGAATTTCTTTAAACCCTTCTTGAACTCTCATTATAGTTTTGGTTTGTACAACTTTCAGGAGTGGCTATATATATATATATATATATATATATATATGGAATTGATCTTATACTAGTCAGGACATGGGCTAAGTAACCCTGCGGTCCTTTTAAAATATGATTTTAAGTATCATAAATCTTGTTGTATAAGTAGACTCTGCAAGTGGAAGGCACATAGTAGAGTGGTGTGAAACACGGACTGTGAGGTGACAGCCTGTGTTCAAATACAGGCTTTATGCTTGTGTCCTAGCTATGTGACCTTGAGCAGAGTCTTTCACTCTTCGGAACTTCTGTTTCCTTTCCTGGAAATGGGCAATGATTTTAGGGTTATCATAGGTTATTGTAAAAAAAAGGAATCAGATAATGCATGTAAAATTACATAGTACAAGACTTAAAGTAAGCAGTGAAATGAAACTATTCTTAGTAGGACCATTATGAATATTTTTATTATTACTAATGGATGAATATCTGCATCAAGTCACCAACATCACACAGAAATGTGCATGTGACCCCATCTCATTTATTTTAAAACACTTGGACGGTGAGGGGCAGAATAGCATATGAGACGGATAAAGTTAATACTTATACCTTCCAACTATTTAGAGTTTTTGAGTACCAGTGTGTACCAAATAAATCACTGACCTTTCAGGTAACAATCATTAAAATATCTTTGCATGTGCAGTTGTAGGAGTCCTGCATTTTGAAGAAGAGAGAGAGAAACTAACAGGTAAACAAGGTCACTTGCGGTTCCATTCTGGATTTTACCCTTATATAAATCGACTCTGATATTGGGTCATCGGGTTCCCTCAATTATCTTTTTTTTTATTAATTTTATTGGAGTATGGTTGCTTTACAATGTTGTGTTAGCCTCCACTGCACAACAAGATGAATCAGCCATACACATACAGACATCCCCTCCCTTTTGGACTCCCCCCCCCCATGTTATTTTTGCCAAAAAAACAAAGCAAAAGCTTATGGCATGTAATAGCTCTAATGTTAATAAAATTGAATGGTCTTCCCTGGAAAGTGGCCTCTCCACTCTTTCTTAAATGTCTCAGTCTGCCCCGACATTTACTTTGCACTAGTAACAACACTCAATTTTCATTGACATTATCTTCCCAATACAATCAGATCAAAAATTGCCAACATCATTCTCATTCCTCTCCTGCAAGCAGATAATACAGGATAGGGTCTGGCTGATAACTTCCACTTCAGTAAACTCTGATTCCACTACTTGAAATGCTCTGTGTGGTTTTCCCTTGGACTAGAGTCAGAGGTATTCATGTAAAACAGGTGATTCCCATCAGCAGAGATGCATGTGACATTTGCCTTTAATTGGACTTCCCTCCTGCTGGGTGCAGAGACTCTGTAGGTCCCTGAGGGTGACTTGTACCAACTGGAGCCCGTATCAACAGGGACCTTCCCAGGTCCCACATGTTTATCCTTCCCCCCAAGGGCTTGTGCTCATATCTGTAGGTTGGAAGGAATTGAAGTGAAATTTCTAAGAAATGGTTGTGAGCATTTAGAATGTTCTAACTCAGTTCACAGAAGCATTGCCCATGTTTTGTGACACTTTCAACTCCAAACTAAATCTACTCAGGGTTGCTCACAAAAATCAGGAATTGTTCTGCAAACCCTTATCATATGAGTGATCTTTTGCAGGTGACTTAAGTTCTCTAAGCCTCACTTGCCTCATCTGTAAAATGGAAATAAATATTAATCTTTTTAAAGAATTATTTGAGATTTCAGTGAGATAGTTCAAGTTCAGGACTTCAAGGGCCTGGCACATTTTATATATACATGTATATATATTCATAATATTTAATGTTAATGCTAATGTTGGCCTACAGTCGTTCTTTTTTTTTTTTTTCCACAAATGATCGGAGATTTCTGTTCCTCAGTTTATATCTGGAAAGCAAAGTGGGCAATTAAAGACATTATTTTAAATGTAGTCTAAATTCTACTTGTACTTGATACGCCAAGATGTTTGAGGGGCAAAGAAAACCACCTTGAATTATCTGGATAATTTCTCAATTTGGGGCAGGACAAATGTCATATGTTGAGTTTTCTTTTATATGTTTAGGGTAACCAACCATCTGGGTTTGCCTGAGACTGAAGGAGTTTCTGGGATGCTGCATTTTCAGTGTGAAAACCAGGACAGTGCCAAGCAAACTGGATGAGTTCGTCACCTTACACATTATAGCTCCTGGTAAACACTGTAAAGCACTCAAATCTGATGAGCTTTTAAGCAATACATAGGTCTTGTGTAAATTTTTAAAATCCTTCAGTGAAGAAAGTGTGGAGGGAAGCGAAGGGGGAGGAGGGATATATCCTTAGAGCTGCTTTCAGCCTCAAAAACTAATCAATGCTAAACTAACTAAAATAAAAGTCCTTCGAGTCTGAAGATAGATGGTTTCTGGATTGAGTTAGTAGTTCGACAGTGTCTTTGAGGACTGAAGAACCTTTGTATTGGCTTTGGCCGTGTTCACCCTTAGAGTCCCTTTCGGCTTCATCCTCAAGCATCTCACTCTCCCGTTACTGCATCTAAACCCAGAAGGACAAACGGAGGAGGAGAGAAAGAGGCATCTCTCTTTTTTCATCAGGGAGTAAAATCACTTTCTGAGTCTGACCCAGACTATTTTCCTTTGTTTCCCTAGCCAGAGCTGGGTCATCTGCCCACCCATTAATCAATCAAGCAAATGCTTGGAATTACTAGACAATTAGGCAAAACAGAGTTCATCCTCTGGGCTGAGGAAGGGGCCAACCTTTGCTAATAAGCACCTTTTAACACGAACAAAAATAGGATTTGGTTAGGAAAGAAGGAGGGAGATTGGAGAGAGAACTAATGGCTAAGGAGTAGGCAGACAACAGAATCTACCATGGGCAGGGAAAAGGGAGCAGTCTGTCTCTCTAAAATCCACTCCTGTTCTTTAGTCAGTCACTTACCACACTGATGTGAGTGCTTCTAGCTGTTGATTTCCCAGGGACCTGAGTATAATAGGAATATGGCAGATGGATCACCATTTATTGGTCAGTGTAGGTCATAAGGCCCAGGGAATTCATATGAAACTTCTGCCTGTCTCAGTTTCTTTCTATCTGCCACTTAAGATATGGCCAGCAGCTTTCTAAACTGGGAGAGGAATCTAACCAAAGAAAACAGTAAGGAACTCTCCATTCTGAAGTTTATTTCTTGCCTGCAAATCAAATAAGATATTGATCTTCCATCTCAAGAGAAAGTCTTTCATTGGAACTTTGATGCCCCAATTCTCGTAACAAAGTCCCCACCAAAGAAAATGTCATCTGGTTTTCTCACCTTTGAAAATCTTTCTCAATTCCCTGAGTCACCTCCTCTCTGTGAGCTGAATGATTATACTCTTCCCTCCTTCCTGGGGCTGCTTTGTTTATTTAAGGATGAGGGTTCAAGGTCATGGAAGCAAATCTTCCTCAGCTCCACCAAGACACAAGAGCTCTTGTGTAAGTGACCAGACCCTTGTTTATCAGAGACTTGCCTTATGCTATCAAGGTTTGTTATCTCATTTATACCCTTATGTCTCTTATGAGGGTGTTATAAGTTTTCATTAACTAATGATTATGGTATTTTAATACATTTTAGAAATGTTCCACAAATGTTAAGTGCTGTTACTCTTTGGGTCATTCCCTATTTGCATTAATACGACTTCGAGCATCATCCATGCACTCTAATGGGAGGATGGATCCCTTACACATTTCCTGGCTTCTTAGGAACAAAAAGATGGCAGTGCAAAGTGAGGTTTAATTTTCCTTTTTGCTTTTAGATGATTCGTAAAACCTTTCTGAGAGACCATGAGTGATAATGATCTGGAAAACAGTAACTTCTGATAGTAAAGGTCTAATGTATAAAATATTTGATTAGGAGTTCAAGAATAAATCAGCAGTCATATGGCCCTGCCTTTTAACTGGGCATATATTTAACATAGCCACAGGCTGCTCCTTTCATTTGGAATTTCCAAACTGAATTTAGGGGAAAAAATAGTGAAAGTATATCCAGGATATCCAGTATGATTTTGGTAGGATTCTACCTGCCATGGTTCCAGCGTTTTCACGCATACTATGGTGCGTGGCTCTATATTTGTCTATACCTGTTTGTGGTTTCTATTTATGTTCAAATGCATGATGGGTAATCTGTTTAGATGTGAGGAAAGAGTTCTCTACTTTAAAGTTATACTCTTTGTACATTGTGGAGAAAGTCCTGAATAAGAAATAAGAAATTAGAAAATCTTCATTTAATTGGTTTGGTGAATCTAGCTTTCAGTCAAAAGAAATATGTGAATATCTTTTGCCCAAGACAAACAACACATAAAGAAGGAAACATATCAGACTGATTTGTTCTATCCCCTGAAGACAGGAAGGTGGAGGAAGCCTAAAGAAAATGAAAGACACGCATTCCTATTAGATGGCACAAAGGATTGGTTTAAACAAAGCTTTCAACATCCTACTCACAGATATTCTAGAGTGTGATTTTCCTTTTTTCTGATAAGCCACCCTCAGCTGCTCCATCTCATTCCTTTAAACGGCAGTCATGCATCACACCTACTGAGCTTTTCCACCTGTGACTCCAAATAGGAGGAAAGTCAGCTTCATACTGGTTGTACTTTGTTGGGCGTAGAGGGCAGGGTGGCAGATGGGGGAGTGAGTGCCTGTAATTAACATAATGGTTTAAAATATAGCTTTCAAAAGATGAACATCCTTAGACAAACCAGTGATTGTAGGTCATAGGCTGTGCTTTCCTTGCTAATAATTGCAAAATCCATTGCTGTCCCCTTTGAGTTTTTTTTTTTAATAAAAGACTATTAAAACTGAATAAAAGCATAATAAGTAGATTAGTTAGAACAATAGTCCTCATGAGAATGTTTTGATTCTGAGTACAGCTGCTAAAGATAACCCTAAATGCAATCAGGTTTAGCTCCCTGCCTGTATGAAAGGAAGGTAATACCCTCTGAGATTTTGCCAACAGATGACATTATTTCTCAAGTGTCTCTTTCTACATTTAAATTAGTCTTTCCTCTGGGCACTGGCAACAAAACCTTTGTTAAGAATCACCAGAGAAACAGAGCTCAGAATAAATGCTCAGTGGAAAATTATTTTTGAGAATTTGGTTTTAGATGTTTCATATCAAAAGGATGGATGGCAGTGCATCCGAGAGGGAGTGCTTTGTGATCCTTCTCTGTCCTCTTTGTAATTTTAAGGATCAAAACTCCCAAGGTGGCCAGAGATAAGGACAAAGGGAGCGGTGCGATTTTACTAAACATATACACATTGTAAAGGGTAGTGTGATCCAGTGTCAGTGATGGTGTGTCCACATTCTGTTCTCTGTGTTTCACTTTATTAATTGCATTCCCTTTGGCCAGATGTATTCATATCCTCTTCCTGTCTCTGTCTCTGTCTGTCTCTCTCTCTCTCTCACACACACACATTCCCCAATTTTCTTTGTATACTAAAAGACCTGAATAACCCTCAGAAAAAAACCCATTCATAGATTTGATCATTCAAATTGTCGTGGATTACTACTCAGGTCAGTTCTTCAAATAAGGTCCCACAGTCAATACTGATATTCTTTGCAATCTCCTGCAGCATGCACATTCATAGGGAGGCTGCCTTCCAGTTTCTATCTATATCTCCACCCTTCCATTTCTTCCTTGAAAGGTATCTTCTTTCATAGTTTCCTGTGTCAGATACCTCTACACATGCTTTTCTCCATCGCCGGCTGGGCAACTCTATCATGTTGCCAAGAAGCCTTGGGTGGTCCTTGGGTTTTACCCTCTTTCATCGCCGTGTTCCCTTTCCCGCTCTTCCCTACTCCTTTGTTGCCTCCCAAACCACTGCATTCACTCAGAACTTTAGTCTCTGTTTGGATAGGGGAGACTGTGAAACTTAGCACTGTCTCACGTTTGTAAGTGTATGAAGTTCTCTGTCACCAAACTAAGCAACGAGGCTCTTTCATTTGTCTATCTACCCTCATCCAAGTATGACTATAAATGTGGAATCTTGTAATAGTTTTCCTTGCCTTCCACCTTTGAATTAAGGCTTTAGCCTCATAGTTACCAAAGTGTAGGGAGTATAGATACAAGACATCATCAACTTAATTTGGTCTCACACACATATATCCCACCCCGTAGTTCTATAGCTCTGTAGTGGTGACTGGTAGATATTTACTTTGTAAAGATAACGTGAATCAAAATGAAATTTATTTTGAGACTTTTATTATTTCACAATAGCTTTGAAATGATTGGAGAGGCGTTTGAGAATCCATAAGCCAAAGGGTAAGCTTGTGTTTATTGAACATCATCATAAAACTGGTTAGGAATCAGTCACTCCCTCTATTATTTTATGAAGAGGGAATTTTATAATCCAATGTTTTCACAATTTTTTTCTAAGCCCAGCTAAAGTCAGAGTCATCTGGAGAGTGGTTTTTTTTTTTTTTTTGCGGTACGTGGGCCTCTCACTGCTGTGGCCTCTCCCGTTGCGGAGCACAGGCTCCGGACGTGCAGGCTCAGCGGCCATGGCTCACGGGCCCAGCCGCTCTGCGGCATGTGGGATCCTCCCGGACCGGGGCACGAACCCATGTCCCCTGCATCGGCAGGCGGACTCTCAACCACTGCGCCACCAGGGAAGCCCATCTGGAGAGTTTTATAGAACTACACGGACTGGGTCCCATCTCAAGCCTCCTCATCAGCAGCTTGGGTGACGCCCTAGGTGGGATATATTTTTTTAAGTTCCCCAAATGATTCTGACATCCAGCCAGGTTTAAGACCCATGGACCTATTCTATTTCACATTGAGATTTTATGTATATCTGTGTGAACACCGTGTGTATCCATTACATTTATAAATACCCATTTATCATCATATCATGTTAATTCCTTTAGAGAATCTATAATTATGTTATATATAAATAAAATCTATAGCTATAGACATACAAACCCAGAAATATTATAGGCAGAATGGCCACAAATATTTTTCTAAAAATTATTTACAACTCCTGAACTATACACTCTGCTTATAGTACAGAGTTTACAAACTCCCCTCCCTGAGATATAAACATGACAAGAGTCGTGATAGCTCTCCTTTGTTGAGCTCACTCTGTGCCGTGGGCTGGGATAAATGTTTTTCATGCATTATTTCATCAGTCCTGCCAACAAACCTGTGAAAGCTGTGCTTGCAGTTCTGCTCTCATGCAACATATACACTCTTTAAAAACCTTGTTTTGTGCAAAATCATGCACTGAAAAATAAAATAAGATGATTTACAGTAAATCTGGTTTGGGTCAGACCATTTAAAGCCTATACAACTTGGTAATCAAGCATCAACACAACAATTATAATCCCCAAGATGAAACACTAGCAGGATATTATTAAATTTCTAATGTGTGTTTATACATATGTGTGCATATATGTATATATTTACCTTTAATTAAAGGTAAAACAATTAAAGAGTATGAAAGGTAAAGACTGCTGAGCTCTGGAAACAAGAGCAAAATGCACAAACATCAGGGAGAACCATATGTCCTTCAAAGACATAACACAGCCAAAATGAGCCATAATAAGAATGTGGAGTGAGTGGAAGTCATGCAGCGGGGGCGGGGGAGGGGAAGGTGGCTGCAGCATTATTGTCTGACTTGCTGCATTCATCTAGGTTCTCATTCCTAGTAATGCTGTATTCCCAACATAAAACATGAAGTTGTTGGGGAAAAGTAGGTATCAACCATTGAAATCCTAAATTGCCCTGGCATTATTCCCTTATTTGCCAGTGGCCTATCAGCTTATGTATGACAACAAACACCTGTTGTAGAAGCATACACTATTCTATTATTAGCCACATCTTACAGATTGAGGACACTATAATCTGTGGATACAGGCATTCTTGGAGAGGTAGCATTTCCCTCACCCTGCCCTTCTCTTCCCTGCCCGGTATTTCTAGCATTGATGACATGTAGAAGAGAGGCTCATTTAGGAAGGGGTGTGATCTTTTGCAAAAATAAGGGTGTACAGGTTTTGTTATCCACTAGGCAGTCAGGTAGACATTGAAAAGGATACATTTTTTAATACAATTATGGGGCTATAAGAAGGCTCTTTCTCTCATGCTAAGATAACTTTTATCTCTACTGGGAGTTTATTGTGTGTTGCCTCATCATTTACCTTATTTGATGTTCACTGTGGCCCTGTTCAAACTGTTAGGGGAGGTATCACTAACTCCGTGTTGAAGATGGAATGACCAAAGCCCAGAGGAGCATCCTGTAAATTAGGAAGGGCTGACTCTGCTTTACTTTTTCCCCCAACCCTGATTCCAACATCTGTGGTACTCCACTGCTGAGAAACAAAGATAGACGTTTCACATTCTAATTAATAAAGCCCATAGCACTCTTTGCTGCAGACATAATACCGGGACTTAGTGTTGTTGAAATGATTTATTGTTACTGAAGACCAAGGTCTGTGGTTTTAAGCTGACTCTGTACTTGGACCTGCCTTGCTTCAGACTGGTGGTTTGGAGTACGAGCTTTGAATTCAGGCAGATTTGGGCTTATATTCTAATTCTACTTTCTTAGCAATCTGGTTACTTAGCTTGTCTGGCCTCAGTTTCCTGATCTATAAAATGGGGACAATAACTTTGCCCAGAGAGTGTTATTATAAAGAATAAATATAATACTTACGTTAAATCTATAGGCAGAGACAGAGTTAGTGTTTGATTAATAGTAACTGTTATTATTATTAGAATGTTCTTTTAGGAAATAGATTATAAAATCCAGACAGCACACTTACAAAAGAACTTAAAAATGAAAATCCACTTTAAGGTAGAGGACACTTCTATGTGTTCATGTGTGTATGTATAAATTATCAAACTAAAATCTGCCAAACTGTATAAAATAAAATCCCAGTTCTATTGTATATACTGAATTTCCCAGAATCAACTGTATGTGTCTACGCAGGCCACGTGCATGTCTATACCATTCATCATTTATAAACTCTATAATAAAAAATAAATAAAAAGAATTGAGAAAACTTGATATCAGTGACAAAACCACAACAAGTAGCATTAATTTTTCTTGCCCCCTTTGCACAAAAATATCTGAAATAGTTACACTATAAGGTGTATTCATCAAAGTTATGAGTTAGAGAATAGAAAACAATATGGGGAAAAAATAGACTGTGACTGTATCAATACCAGAAGGGTCAACATAGCTGTGTTTATTGAACTTCAATGTTAGACTCTGACTTTCTCAGTATAAACATGAAGTTCATGGTACTTATGTAGGTTTTTTTGTTTGTTAATCAAAGTGGGTTTAGAGGTGAGAGAAACATAGAAGTTGCTCAAGAAGACAAATGTTTTCCAGGTATTAAATGCCAAAATACATTTTTTCATGCCCAGTTTGCTTTTTTTTTTTTAAATCAAGGATACGAATTGATGGCATGGGCGAAGTTCTCAATGGCCTTTCTTGATAACCAAGACCCAGATGGGTTTTGCATGCACATATCCGATGATATCCTTTGATCAAAGTCAATGGCATAGCGTTAGAACCTCATTCAGTATAGATTCATTCCCCTCGACATAACGCTGAGGTCTAAGCACCTGACCTTCTGGTAATCTGACTTCAGTTACTAGAGGGGTGAAGGGATCATGTATCCCACAAGCTTTCTGACCCGTCATTTCTCCCAGCCAGGCTTTCAACAGAAGCTTGGAATCAAATAATCCAGTAGGCAGTGCTCTTTGGAAAAAGCTCGGCATTGTGATATGCACCATTAGTTATTAAGAGTAGGTCTGTATGATCTGAAAATCAAACCAGGAGCTAATACCTTTGGTTCCCAAATGAAAGTTTATCTTCAGAGACATGAAAACAGGCCTACACACAAGCATCTGTTTCTCTCAGAAGAGAACTTCAGACAGATTAGTGACTTGAGTACCCAAGAGTAAGAATAGTAGTGTGACAAATGATGTGGGCAGAAATACTTTAATGAGGCAAATTCCTGAAAACTAAGCCAAAAATTAAGCAAAATAAAGAAGAAAATGTGATGATTTGCCTTACTCTTATCACATAATAAAGGAAGCCATGTCAGTTTCTCAAGAGATACCAACAGACCTTCCCCACACCCCGAACCCAACACAATGACTGCAAGAGTTCGTACAAAGAACATGAGACAGTCATGTCTGTTATGACTTACGGCAGTGTCACCAATGTGCAGATGCCAGTTATCATACAGCTATTTCTATATCTATATCTGTGAGTAGGACTCAGTAAAATAATTTAAATTATATTTTACTATTTAATATCTTGCATGTTTGGGGTGAGGGGAAATGTCTACTTTTTAGTTTTCAGTATTGTTTCCTGTTTTTTTGTTTGTTTGTTTTGGGTTTTTTTGCGGTACGCAGGCCTCTCACTGTTGTGGCCTCTCCCGCTGCGGAGCACAGGCTCCGGACACGCAGGCTCAGCGGCCATGGCTCACAGGCCCAGCCGCTCCGTGGCATGTGGGATCTTCCCAGACTGGGGCACGAACCCGTGTCCCCTGCATCGGCAGGCGGACTCTCAACCACTGCACCACCAGGGAAGCCCTGTTTTCATTTTTTGCAATGTGTGTATACTGCTTTAATAATGAGAAAAAATGAAGTTATTCTAGTTTTAATTAAAAGATGGTTCCCGGGCTTCCCTGGTGGCGCAGTGGTTGAGAGTCCGCCTGCCGATGCAGGGGACACGGGTTCGTGCCCCGGACTGGGAAGATCCCACATGCCGCGGAGCGGCTGGACCCGTGAGCCATGGCCGCTGAGCCTGCACGTCTGGAGCCTGTGCTCCTCAACGGGAGAGGCCACAGCAGTGAGAGGCCCGTGTAACACACACGCACAAAAAAAAAAAAAAAAGATGGTTCCGAGTAACACTTTTTTTGGCTTTTTGGCTCCCATGCCAAAACAAGTTTGTTCACTTTTGATTGAAGGGGATGCTAGGTCTCATGATTGCCACTGGGGAAGCTCTCTGAAACAGGGATTGCCTCTACGAAGCCCCTGACATTTGTTCCTTCACCCAAGATGTATTGAACACCCACTATGTACAGTGTATTTCAAGTACTTGAGATTGCTAGCAAGAGTGTGATGGACGGGCTTCAGTGTAGCTTGTGAGGGCGTTCGAAGATAATATTGAATCATCAGAAAAAATCCAAGTCATAGTTCAAATACTGACTTCTAGGTTGGTGGTCTCAGAAAAGGAGTAAAGTTGAGAGACCCCAATTGAATCTGCAGCTTCTATTAAATTTGAACCCTAGAGACACCTTCCTGCAAATACCTTATTTTTTTTTTGAGTGTAGAACAATTCATATTATGTACACCCTTCTACTGACCTGTCTCTTTGAACCCTGCAGGCACTTGACAACTAATGAATAAAATAATATTGTGTGCTCTTGGGGCTATTGCAGACCCTTTTGTGTCTATAAGAGCTCTCATTTTTTTTCCGACATATGGGAGAGGATACAACATGGAGAGAGGCTGCTTAGAATAACTGAGATAGCATGGTCTAAACCCCAGGGGCACTAATGACATTGCATCCACAGAGCCAAGTTAGAATGTTCTATAATGATGTCATTAGACTCCTGAAAAGCTAACTTATTGCTGACTAGAATTTCTCTATTACATTCTCTTTAAAAGAGGAATAAACTCCAGGGTGTGTGGCTCCGCATGGTATTGACATTGAATGTCTGTGCCTCCAGGCACTCTGCTAAAGCCATTTGACCTTCCTGCATGCAGTTTAGTCAACTCAGCTGCCCTTTTTATGGAGACAAATGAATTTCCAGGATTATGCAGGTCAGGTCACCTGGGGTCAAAAACTGATTATTCAGTCATGTCATCACCTTTGTTCTACCTTGGCATCTTTGAACATTTATTCTTTAGGTCCTCACCTTTGATTTGGTGTCCCCAAATGTTTATTCCTGTGAAAGTACATCTGCAACTCAAATACAGAGATCCATAGCTGATGCCTAGAACACATTTAACACCATTCCCAGGGTGGCAGATACCCAAAATGGACAGTCTAAAACATGTATTTGAAAGGCAGAATTGTAGTAGGGGAAAAAAATAAGGAGAAGAAACAAAAAATTTGAGACCAGAACTTCCCGGGTGGTGCAGTGGTTAAGAATCCGTCTGCCAATGCAAGGGACACGGGTTCGAGCCCTGGTCCGGGAAGATCCCACATGCCGTGGAGCGACTAAGCCCGTGTACCACAACTACTGAGCCTGCGCTCTAGAGCCCGCGAGCCACAACTACTGAAGCCCGCGAGCCACAACTACTGAGGCCCACGTGCCTAGAGCCCATGCTCTGCAACAAGAGAAGCCACTGCAATGAGAAGCCTGCACACCGCAACGAAGAGTAGTCCCCGCTCGCCACAACTAGAGGAAGCCCGTGTGCAGCAACGAAGACCCAACGCAGCCAAAAAAAGAAAAAAAAAAAAAAATTTGAGACCAAGTTTCTCCTGTTTATTAGCCATGTGACCTAGGGTGAGTTATATCACCTCTGTATGTCTCAACTTCCTGACCTGGAAAGTGGGGTTGTTAATAGAACTTCTCTCTTCAGGTGGATCAAGTGAGATAAATATGTGAAACACCTAATAAGAAATCAAGAATGGTAGTAGCATTGATGAATGTGAGTGCAGGAGTGACTGTACCTGGGATTTTACCAGAGGAGCATCAGTTAACAGAAATGTAATCTTCCTAAACCTAGAATTTAGATTGTGTTTATGTACTAGCTGGTCACATTGTCAGCACTGAAGCTTTTATAAATGTCTGCCTATCAAAACACTGCAATCTTTATGTTTCTGGGTTCTGTTAAAGCTCTAGCCCCAGACAGCTCCAAATTTGCATTTCCCACATTTTCATTCTCTATCTCTCTGGCTCACAAAACGAAGGCAAGAAAGTAAATCTTCAAGTTAGACACCCATTCTGTCAAACTGATGTGCCGTCCAATGAATTGTGGGGACAAAAGAAACACATCACTGTGGTAATATGTAAGCGCTCTGAAAATACCAAGCAAGCCCGATGCCAATATGATATATGGGATTTTTTTAAAGTGACGTTGTAGTCTAATGAGATTGGCATGATTAATTAATGGCCTGTGCTTCTTTTGAATTGGGAAGATAAAGTATCATGTTTCCTGTTGTTTGGTGTGACACACAAATACTTTTGCATACCTGCTGATATTTAAGTAAACCTGAGGATGTAGAATTTGACAGTCAGTTGCTGCATGAAGCTCACAAAAAGAGACAAAGGAACATAATGTTCAGACCACAGTGGTCCTATCTTTCCATTAACAATATTTGGCTTTCTAAAATCATGTATATCCACTTCACATCTTTGTACCACGTAGTTGATCTGCTCCTCGGAGGGTCAGGCCTGGATGTTCAACCAATTGCTATTGCTTTGTCTGTGTCACCAGAACTGCCTGCCTTTAATCAGGGGATCTCTGGAGTCATTTGAAGATGATTCATGTTTACAGAATCTTAGGATGTTTTTTTGACCACACAGTGTAAGGACTTCACGTGAGAGACTGTCTAGCTTCCCATATACAGTTGTTAAGGGGTTAAAAATCCCAGCTCTGCAACTGAGAATTTGGTGATTTTGTTTCAGAGACTGTATATTTCTATCAGTACAATGGGAAAATAATAGTTCCTGGCTCAAAGGGAGTAAGTGAGATCTAGCCCATGTTCAATATTTGATAAACAGTAGAAGTTGTTAAGTCACAGAGTCACATTCTCATAGAGAGAATAGAAGACAAATATAGAGAGTAGAAGACAAATATCCAGATAATACTTTTACAGGAACCTTTTCTTCCCTCTGTTTCCTGATGATCCTAGTAGTTGCACACTTCTTAGGTCACCTGGGTAATACGGAAATGTCAGAGATCAGTCTGGTTTTCAAAGCCTTTGGGGTATTTACTGACCCATGATGCTCAACAACAACCTGGAATAGGCAATGTGAAGTCTCAAGCACATTCAAGGAACTAGTTTTGAAAAAAATCCTATCACCCAAACCTTCTATCATTAGAAAAGCTCACATCTGTTTACATCACACTTTTATTCTATACATGATCAATTTTTCCAGAATATAGATGTTACAGATATCATCTATTTTATGAATCTTTGATTATAATTTTCTCATCTCTACTATCTTTAGTTCAAACTTCACCGTTTTTCTTTTTAATCCAGATTTTTCTCTCTTGAAATTAAATATATGTCACCAACACCCTTCTTTACTCATTCTTCTCTACCCAGTCTAAATAATTACCCTATAAATCATCCCTCAAAAAAAATAAATAGCAGGCATGGTTCCTGGTTTATTTTGGAATATGCAGCCTAGGTAAAAAAGGAAATAAGTATAAATATACTAATAAGTATAAGCATATCTATATACTTATTTGTAATGCCTGGTACACAAGAGTACTTTGACAAATTAATAGGTGAACTTGAGAATGTATACAAAGTAATATGGCAAGTGTAAAACTGTCTTCTCACACATTGAATATATACATTCATGTCTGCCCAGGAGGAGAGTAATCATAGTTGAGGGGTGTCAGTCAGGGAAGGCTTCCTGGAAAAATGGCAAATGATTCAGTTTCGGAAGCTGAAAAGGGAACTTAGGGTTGACAAATTTTATGCAGTGACTGCTCTCTGCAGCTTTCTTCTGCATCCATATCCCATAAATAATATGTTTTCAATAATCCACTGTATCCTTTGTTAAAACAATGCTTTGTGGAATTAAACATACATTTCCCTCCCTCCTGAAATGCCCTTGAGAAAGCTGAGATTATGCTAGGCTCTTATTGTGAATCTAATGCTTTTTGTCGTCAAGAAAAAGTCAAACTAATTAAACTACGTGAGAACAGAGTACCTGAAAATGACTTCTTAGAGTCAGCTGATGTCTGTAGGTAATTCTCTCAACCAAATGTATGCATGTGGTACAGTAAGGGCACTAGGCGGTCAGTGGCCTTTCCCTCTGTGCACTGTTCAGACTCTTCCACCAGCCTTTCACATGTGGAGGACAAAGGAATGTCATCAAATCTCTTATTCAGCTGCTAGAGCAACTCTCCGAGAGAACTCTCAACATAGTTTAACAATATTCCAGTGTTTTCAGTTATCTCAAGAGAATAATATAACATGAAATGATTCCCTAAACAGTTTGTTCTTAACAATAAGTAAATTTTATTTTAAAATTACAGTTTTCTAAAAACAAATGATTACATTTACTTTGACTATGTAATTCAGGATATCACTCATAATATCACACAGATTTTTATGAAGTTTTGCAAGAAAACATTTCTCATGACTTAGTACTGGAATAGATAGATTAAAGAGCAACTGGTTGTTTTTTTGTTTTTCACTTTAAAGAAATTATTGTGTGACGACTAGTAGTATTTTTCTGTTTCCATTGGTTGGTAAGTAAATCAGGCCTAGACTTTTACTCCCCTCCACCAAAATCTGTAGATATTTATGGCATGTATTCTGTGTACTAATCTTATCTCTCTTTTCTTCATATTTTCCAACTCTTACTCACCATCGTTATTTTTAAAATTTTCCTTTTCAACATAAAACTCTATAAGAAACTTAGAATTTTTTTTGGACCACATAGTTAACAGAATATGGTTTCAAATATAATAATAATTAAAGAAAATACTATAAACCTATTTATTGATAATATCAGAGATTTTAAGATAAATTTGAATAGACTATGATTGAAATGATGCATCTCTCTTCCCCAAAGTTAACAGATCCAAGCTACTACATTGTTTATAATGTAGAAGAACTGGAAATTGTCTACATGTTCATCAGTAAGCAATTGTTAAATACATTGATGTATTAATGCAATAAAGTAATATATGACTTAAAATCATGATGTAGAACAACATTTTAAAATATGGAATAGTATTTGTGGTAAATTATAAAATTTAAAATGGCAGGTTACAAAGTAGTCTATCTAGAGCTGTTCTTGTTAGGTAAAATAATAGATTTTAATGCACACACATACACACACATTAAAGATTAGAAATATCTGAAATAAAATTTTGACTATCTCCAAACAATGACATTACGGCTGAGTTTTCTATTTTTTTCTCTCCTCTCTCTTTTTTTTTTTTGTATTTTCTAAGTTCTCTACAGTGAACATGTAGAGAACATGTGCTATATTTCTAATCAGGGAAAAGTATTTGTTTTAAAAAGCCAGATATGAAGTATCTACTGTTATCACATCTAGCAGAAAAGCCCTGTCTCTCAAAATAAGCCATAAGAAAGGATTCCTATTTACTCAATGCAGGGCCTTTTTCACCTTGATGACAATGGTATAGTGTCTAGAGATTGGTAAAAATATCTAATAAGCAGATTCTACCTGCACAGTCATTCTCTTTTTTCCCCCGTGTTTCCACAGCAGTCTGAGTTTCTGTTACAGCACTTGCCACCTTGAAGTTCACTTCTCTGTTCATTAGTCTTTGTTTCCATACCCAACTACCCATTAGTCTGCATCTCATTTGCAGAAAAAATGATTCATATTTTTAGGCCTTCCTTAAATGTGTGTGGGGTGAGTGTGTGAGTGACTGAGTAGAAGAAGCAGAGACACCCTTGCTGCCAATCAGACCAGAATAACAGCAGACAAGACACCTCCTCTCACAGCCAATTTTCTTGGCTCACTTTGTATAAATTGCCTCAAATCTGAATTTCCTTTACCTATCTAGCTTCTGCCTAAATGTTGAATATTGTATTTTCCCCTCAAAGAATGTCAATAAAGATTTTATTTTTTTCAATTACTGTTGCAGGGAATGTTTCCCTTTAGGAAAACTAAAATTTAATAACTTTTCTTCGGCAAAGTTGACAATCTCTTTATTCTCGCCGTGATGACTGTAGTCAATCAATAGTAAATTGGAAGCCAAGCTGAACATAAAGTGATTAAAAGAAAACCAAAACACAAATGCACCCTCTTGAAAACCTAATCATATTCTGAAGCTCTAAGCATGAGTTATGAGGTAGCTGTGGCTGGCTGGGTTTTGATGAAGTACATATAATTTCGTATCAGCTGCCACAGGACTATTTCCTATAGCCCTTCTGACTTCCCTATAACTTTAAAATAAGATTTACCCTGTTATCATCTACTTAGACAGGCTTCAAGATCTACCTAGGAAAAAATACTATTAATAATATGTTAAACTGTATTGCTATACTTATTTTTCCACATTCATACGGTGGAATTCAAGCGATAAAAATAAAATAGGTAATTCATTAGATTTCAAAGCTGTGGTTGTTAAAAGCATTTTCTCAATTCAGGAATCCTGGCATGAATTTATGTTATCAGCAAGTACGATAGATGTATTTCTTTTGAAAATACATGCATTATTTTTATCCAGTTTAGATTAGGAATAATTAGACTTATTTAAAGTTAAGGGGTTATGTGATCATGATTAATTTCAATATATTATATGCATAATTCAACTTTTAACCAGTTTTCTCTGTTGGTGCTGAATGCAAGTTTTTATTTCAGAAATGGTAATTTAACAGTGAAACCTTGGAAATTCTTTTCTTAGGCTGTTTTCCTAAAATGTGTTATTAGACATTTATACTCTCCAACATTATAAGCAGTTTAGATTTTTGTTTTTTAATATTTATTTATTTTTGGCTGTGTTGGGTCTTCGTTGCTGCACGTGGGCTTTCCCTAGTTGCGGTGAGCCGGGGCTACTCTTCGTTGCCGTGCTCAGGCTTCTCATTGCGGTGGCTTCTCTTCCTGCGGAGCATAGGCTCTAGGTGCGCGGGCTTCAGTAGTTGTGGCACTCAGGCTCAGTAGTTGTAGCACACGGGCTTAATTACTCCACAGCATGTGGGATCTTCCCAGACCAGGGATCGAACCCGTGTCCCCTGGATTGGCAGGCGGATTTTTAACCACTGCACCACCAGGGAAGTCCCAGCAGTTTAGAGTTTTATTCAAGGTGCAGGGAGAATTTGATTACACTGATGAAGAATCTAAAGCATGGTCTCTGTCTCGACATGTAGAAAAAGAAAAGCCAAACCTTTTTGCAGTGGTCACCTGGGATAGTCTGTGATCTGTTGTGGAACAAATAGCATTTATGGCTTATGTTTCATTGTGGTAACAGCTCTTTTTTAAGTCAGTTCTTCTCATTGGCCAAGATATTCTTTATTTTTAAGGGAACACAGATTTTATAACCACCTGGTTAAATATCAGAAGTCTGTCTCCGCATTGCCTTTGTCTTTTCCTTGTCATTTTTCAAGACACAGGCTTTGGAGAAAGTATCCTCTAGGCAGTGGCGGACTTTCCTTCTCAGGGTTCCCTTAGGCTTTACAGCCTGATTATTTAATTAATCGCTCCATTCCTTCAGCCAATGTTGAACCCATTTTACACTGGGTACAGTACTTGGCTCTGGGGATGGTGAAGAAATGATCCCCGCCTTTATACCACTTACAGATTTATAAGAGAAAACAAGCATGAAGAGGGGCTTTAAGAAAAAAATATTCATGGGGGACTCTAATAGGTTAAAAAGAAAACTCCCTGAGAAAGTGATAATAGGGCTACATCTGAAGGATAAGTAGGAATTCAGCAAAAGAGTTGGGAGAGAGGTTTCCAGGCAAAGAGGAATTATAAAGATTTGGGGCAAATGAGGAAGTGTTGGTTTAAAGAACTAAAAGTCATGGGAAAGAGAGAGAAGAATAAAAATGAAGTGGGGGGACTTGAGAGGGTGAGATATTAGAAAGGCCTCTAGGTTCCAGTTAGGATGTTAAGGACAGAGATGTATATTGAGCATATGCTTATGCACAGTGACATGGGGAGAACACAGTTCAAAAAGCCCTAGGTGTGGAGAGCAGGAGGACAGGCAGAGGCTCGTTAAGACACTACAGGTGCTGTCACTACATGAAGATGGTGGCCCAGGCACGCAGGAGAGAGTGGAGATGCAAAGCGCAGAACAGATGCTGGGAATGCTTAGGATGTAGAAATGGCAGAACTTTGAGATCAAAACATGTATCTAACATATGCCTTTGTCATTCTGAATTACAATGACTTATTTTGCTCTCTCTCCTGTAAAACTGGGAGTCATTTTTTTGTAAATCTAAAACCGAATTCACTGCCTGACACATTGTAGGTGCTTGGTATACGTTGAAGAATAAACTTCAATTGATTCTGTTGTAAACTGTCTATGAATGGATTATACAGAGATTACACACACACACATACACACACTCTATTTCAGGACCCTACTGCTGTTGAAACACATGGCATCTTGTCAACGTGTTGACATGGATGTTTGTTAGCATAGTTTCCTGTACTAATGGTAAATAATAACAGCAGCTCTACTTATTTCTTTCATAGTTATCGTATCTGTATTAATTGTATATATTTGTTTGGTTGAATACTTATTGGCTGTCTCCTCCAGTAGCTCTGTGATAGGCAGTACCATGTCTCTCTTCCTCACTGAAAGTCAGAGATAGGAAAGCCAGGAAAATAAACATAGCCTTCGCTGGCATTTTTGTATTAGTTTGTCTTCGTTTCTCAAAGGAAAGATGGTCCCTGTGATATCATCCGACTTCCTGGTTGTGCAGATATCACTAACCTCTTAGAAGAATGAAATAGAATACTGTCCATTATGTTTATCTTTTAAAACTAAAGTGTGTTGTTGTATAAACATCTGGTTAACTCTAATGGAATCCCCAAAGCTGCCAAAAATTGGGTTTACGTGAGGGATTAAACACAAGCAGCATTAGAAATAACATTATCATTTTCTCCATGTTCCAAATGGAATGGTTTCCTGAGATAGGGCAAACCATATTTGTCAGACATGAAATTTATCTTCCTATGAAAGGGGCACCTGATGTTATAATGAAACTCACAAAAGCATGGTCTGCCAGCTTCACTCTCTACCACATTGTACTTTTATTTATGATGATTCTAATGTAATTGGAAGTATTTTTAAATTAAAAATGCATGTAGTACTTGGATAAAGGAAATGCCTCTTGGGTGGCCTGGTGGCCATTGTGCTTTGCCTGCGGCTTCTCGAGCTTTTGAAAGGACAAATCACACACTCCGTGTGGATGTGCCAGTGGGACAAATCAGAGGGTCTACTCCTGCAGCTGGCAGGGGGGCCACCGTGCCAGCTCATCTTCAGCTGTCATAATTCAGTATCTTGACCAACACTCAGATTTATTTTAATGAAAGCAAGCGTGAAATACACACCCAGTCCTCACTGATAAGATCTTCTATACCCACTGGATTCTTCTGCAGGAGACAGATGGCCTCAGTCTTGACTTCCTGTCCCAGTTCGTTGATGGTCTTTCCAAATGATACCACCTTGATTCTCATGCAGGTCAGCATCCAAGTAGCTTTTGTCTAGGCATTGGCATAGAGCAGGAGGCTTTTGCGTTCAGGAAACTCCCAGTTCATTCCCTGTGTCTTCAGCATCAAAAATGCATCCTTCTGGGCCTCCCTGGTGGCGCAGTGGTTGAGAGTCCGCCTGCCGATGCAGGGGATACGGGTTCGTGCCCCGGTCTGGGAGGATCCCATATGCCGCGGAGCGGCTGGGCCCGTGAGCCATGGCTGCTGAGCCTGCGCATCCGGAGCCTGTGCTCCGCAACGGGAGAGGCCACAACAGTGAGAGGCCCGCGTACCACAAAAAAAAAAAAAAAAAAAATGCATCCTTCTGTATCGGCCTGATCAAGAATGAAGCCATGCATTGATATTTCATTCATGGTGCAAATGAGTTAGTAAGTTGGGAGAATGAGTCTGCAACAAATGAAGAAATCTCGTGCCCTCAGACAGAGCTTGGGTTATATTTAAGGAAGGATTCCTCAATGCAAATGCTCTTGTCCACTGTTCTGTACATGCCAGGTGGAAAACAGTGGAAGAATTTAGTTAAAATATTTTATTGTAAGAATAAAGCATGCTACATGCTATTTTCTGTAAGGACAGTACATTATTTCCTACGATCACGCGAAGTCCTTTTCCCATTACTAAGATTAGTAGTAGTAGTTGTAAGTATCATAACAAGAATACCCATCTTTACTGAACACCTACCATACTGAATTACCTTCACATACATTGTCTCAGTTAATTCATGAAAGTTCTGTTAATAACTATGCAGGTTCTATTAATAGCAGCATATTATAGATGAGAATAATGGAGATATATGGATCTAAAGCCATTAGCCTAAGGATACATGGCTTGTAAGTGGAGAGGCCAAATTAGAACCCAAATAGGAGCCTATGGAATCTCAATCTTCAGCTCTCAACTGGTACTCAGTGCTGTCTTGGGGGTTACCATTCCAAGGTGCCATGTTAGAAACAAACTCTTAGAACTTCATGTGAAATTGTTAGTCATCAATAGTTAAACCTTTCTTCTCGTTACTGTCAAACTTTGCATCTTTAGAAACCAACCTGAAAAGAAAATTGTGCAATGATGTTTGTAGTACAAAAAATTATATTTTTGAAGTGACTCAAATGTGTCATTTAATGGCAAAAAAATAAACCTATCTGTGAAGATTAAAACTTTCCTTTTTATTTGTGCATACCCCATATCCACTGCGCCAAAGTAAAAGCTGTCCTCCTGTTTTCATACCCCAAATACATGGAATTCTGGGTTTTTATATTCCATCTTGAATCAATCAAACCATCAATCAATTCTCACTCCTTTTCCCCTGTCTCTTTAATTTACTTTTTCCTAGGGAATCCCTGAGGTGATCTTTTAAATACTGTTGGGAGGAAATGCATCTTCAATATCTCAGTGGTTGGTACTGTTGGTTCACTGCTGGATCAGTAATTCTTTTTCAGAGAATTTTCACTCCTACCTACACTTATGAGCTTCTACCTGGCTCCAGTGCTTACAAAAGTACTGTGAAAACGTAAAAGCCTTTTTAAGTTAAAATATTCATAATGGTTTAATTCTAAACATCATCAGGAGAACTATGTAGTTGAGGCAATTCAGGATAGATAGGTAATTCATGATGGTATGTGACAGTCTGTGATAGCTTCTAACACAGGATACATTTACCTTTCAAAAAATGGTGAAAGGATATAGAGGGGATGGAACACTAAGGCTGGATAAGAGTGTCCATAAGGTTTTTCAGGAGTGTTATGATTGGCTACGAGCTTGTAGAGTCAGAAAAGTATCCTTTTGTGGAATGAGGTAACCTGAGTTCAAATCCAGCACGGCCACCAATAGTAACGTTACCTTGAATAAGTCACTTACCATCTTTTAGCTTCAACTTCCTAATCTATAAAGTGGAAATAATAAATATATTTTTCTCATGGGACTTCCCTGGTGGTCCAGTGGTTAAGAGTCCGCACTTCCACTGCAGGGGGCACAGGTTCCATCCCTGGTCAGGGAACTAAGATCCCACATGCCCTGCGGTGCAGCCAAAAAAAAAAAAAAAAAGCATTTTTCTCATATGAATGATGAAAAGATCAAATAAAACAATGTATTAAAGCACATAGAATAGTGCCTGATACATAATAAGACTTGGAATTTATTGACCACTTCATATTAATTGCCAAGGTCTCTTATCTATCCTGTGGCAAAGGATATCTTTGTAAAGACACATTTTTTTTATTGAAGTGTAGTTGATTTTGAATATTAGTTTCCTGTGTACAACATAGTAGTTCTATATTTTTACAGATTGTATACCATACAAATTTATATTAAATTATTGCCTATATTCCCTGTACTGTATATTAACATCCCTGTGACTTATTTATTTTGTAACTGGTAAGTTTGTACCTCTGAATCCCCTTCACCTTTTTTACCCCTTCACCCACCCCTGTCCCATCTGGTGACCACTAGTTTGTTCTATATATCCATGAGTCTGTTTCTGTTTTGTTATATTTGTTTGTTTGTTAGATTCCACATATAAGTGAAAGCACACAGTATTTGTCTTTCTCTGTCTGACTTATTTTGCTTAGCATGATACTCTCTAGGCCCATCCACGTTGTTGCAAATGGCAAGATTTCATTCTTTTATATGGCTGAGTAATATTCCACTGTATGTATACATCACATCTCCCTTATCCATTCATCTGTCAATGGACACTTAGATTTAGGTTGCTTCCATATCTTGGCTATTGTAAATATGCTGCAATGAACATGGGGGGTGCAGATACTTGACTTAATGTTTTCATTTTCTTTGACTAAATACCCAGAAAGGAAATCACTGGATCATATGGTAGTCCTATTTTTAATTGTTTGAGGAACCTCCATACTGTTTTTCGTAGCAGCTGCACCAATTTACATTCCCACTAACAGTGCCCAGGGGTTCCCTTTTCTCCACATCATCACCAACACTTGTTAGTTCTTGTCTTTTTGATGATGGCCATTCTGACAGGTGTGAGGTAAGAGCTCCTTGTGGTTTTGATTTGCATTTCCGTGATGGTTAGTGATGACACACTGAGTACATGCGTGTGAAAAGGGTAGCCCAGCTCTTTTATAAATGCTTAAGCAATGCAGATTCATGCTTTAATGACCAAAAAAGACAGTTTTATGTAGAGCCTGTGACTTTTCTTATCCTTAATGTTTTAGATTCAAGATGGAGAAGTCTGCTCCCTGGGGTGAATAATGATGCATGTTCTTTAACTTAAGTGTTTAAAGGAACTATAGCACATTTGTTACGATTTATTTCCTTGCAGCTATCTATTCTACAGCCCAAAGGTTGCTACACTTGTACATGGAGGGCCTGTTTGCTCCAGGTAGCCTCTGCATGGCAGTCACTTTGATTGAGTGAGGGGGTTAAGAATGGAAACATGTTTACAGAGTAGAGAGGCAGGAAGGTCTTGGCGTAAGTGGGGCCTGGTGAGTGTCTACGGTAACCTCATTCAACATCACAAGGGCCAATCTCATGGAATGAGATGGCATTCAAAGATACGTTCTGGAATTTTCTTGATAGTCAAGCTAACTATTGAGGTTAAAAATAATAGGATAGAGACATCACTGTAGCTTTGCTGGGATGCTGGAGCCAATAAAGGAGCTGATACCTTAGATAACGAAGAGTATGGAACGTCGAGAAATGAAGCTTATGACATCTTGGTGTATGGGTGATCCCTCAGCTTAAAAGCTCCACTTCTCATTTGCCAAGTCCCTGTTGAAATGCAGTGGCAAAGAGACAGAGTCATAGGCCAGTAGAGCCCCATCTCATCACAGATTCCTACCTGTTGAAAAATCTGTTGTCACGTTTCTTAAAACACACTGAATGACATGTGTAGTTAACAAAAAATGTATCAAGGACATGAAGGAAGTTACATCTCGCTCAGCATTTTGCTGTTAAATTTTAGTGATACATTCTCTCGTAACCTCAGAGAAAATTGACTCAGGTGTACTGTAGGGTGCCAGGAAACACAGTTTGTTTTCTTAAGTCAATCATTTACATCAAAATGGCACCCATGTGACATTTGGCTTATTTACAGATTTAGAGCATATACGAATATATGTCTATATGTTTATTTGATATAATTGTCAGTACATTTTTTAGGATTATGCACATACAAAAATGTTACAGAGATGAACATTTTCTGAAGAAAAATAATTGGCTCAATTGTCATCCTAAATTAAGGGAGGGTGAAAAGGAAGCATTGGGCAAGGGAGTACATTTATTCCCCAACTTCATTATCAGGGAAAAACTCTGTGTATGTAGTGTTTTCACTTCGTTCCCGTCATCACATTGATTGATACGTGATTTTGTTCACTTACCATTTAGGTTGAGAGTTCACAGGTGTTTTAGTTAAGGTATTTTAAAGTAAATTCTAAATGATCAAGGTACCTTGAGTTTAAGACTTGGAAAAAATTAAGCCACTTTATCCAGCCAATTATATACTATGTATAGTAGCAGAATTTGGTACGGCAAAAACATGCAAGAATCTTCCTTCTACCTCTCCCATTCTCTCCCTTCCCTTCTTTTTTCTCAAATGGTACATTTTTGTATGTGTGAGAAAACATTAGAATAAACAAAGAAGCCAGCAAAAAAAAAAAACCAACTTGAAAATCATCTACCATCTTAGCATTTAGCAAGAATCACTATCAACATTGTGAGAAATATGCGTCTAGGCCTTTCTTTATATGTAATAAAAAATTAAAAGAATAATGATAGGGCCTCCCTGGTGGCGCAGTGGTTGAGAGTCCACCTGCCGATGCAGGGGACATGGGTTCGTGCCCCGGTCCGGGAAGATCCCACATGCCGCGGAGTGGCTGGGCCCGTGAGCCATGGCCGCTGAGCCTGCGCGTCCGGAGCCTGTGCTCTGCAACGGGAAAGGCCACAATAGTGAGAGGCCCGCGTACCACAAAAAAAAAAAAAAAAAAAAGAATAATGATAGTATTTATATAGCACTTACTCTGTGCCAGGTGCTTTTTAAGATGGTTTACACTTAATCTGCCAAAGAGTCCCATGAACCAAGTACACTATTATCATCATCCCTGATACATGGAGAAACTGGGGTAGAAACAGGTCAAGTGGCATCAGTAAGGTTAGAAAGGTAGTGAGTGAGGTGAGTGTGCGTGGTAGAGCTAGGCTTTGCTCTCAGCCATCCTGGCTCAGGATGACCTTTTCCTAACCACTCTGTTATATTGCCTCTCACTGTGTATATTTTAAAACAAAAATGGCATCATATTTCACTTCTTGCTTTATAATTTTTTCACTTAACGCATTGTAAACTTTCCCCCATGTTATCATGTATTCTTCTATGGCACCATTTTTCCTCATTCTCCCTGTGAATCCTTCTAACAGGGCAGGCAATAATGTCTTTAAATGATCCCCTCTTGTGGATCATGGAGACCGTGTCACATGGCAGAAAGTTGTTTAATTGAGAAATTTCTGTCTTTGTCCTTGAAACACTAGCGTTCCAACTAACTCATGTACCAACTTTGTTTGAAAAACAAAACAGATTGCATGTTGCAAGACAGAGCTGCTGGCAAAATACTCCATCGTGTCAGATTTATACAAACCCATCTCCTGTGTATTGCACCATGTCCTAGAAAACTGAAAGCCATGAAAACAAGTGCTCATATTTTAAGGAACTCAGTGACAGCTGATAAAATATTGCATTTTCTGTAGCAGTTTTTACATAAAGCTTCCACCTTAAAGAAATGGATTTGATGGGACTAGGTGGTAATTTTTTAACACGATCAGTGACAAAATAAACACCATCTGTTAGTATTGATTTATTCTACAGCATTCTCATGCTGGGTGATTTTATTTTACTCTTTTCAGAAATGGTTAATGACATCTGGTAGTCAGTGAACGTACACTTTGGGTAATTAACTGTGGTCATAAGTTTACACAAAATGCTAACAGAACATTTTTTTTTCCTTTCTATTATAACCAATGGGACATGTCTGAGCCCCCAGCTAGTTACTCATTTTAAACCTTGTGCAGAATTATCCGTTTGGCTGTAGTTGAACTTTTGGAACAATGTTGTGTTATTTTGGATGCTCGGAGAAGCAGATAACCAAGACAGGAATAGATACGCTAGAGATTTGGGGGAAACACCTGATGATTAAAACGGAGGTACAGGAGAAGATGGGGAGAGGTTTGCTGGCAGTGTGAGTCTGACACCAGTGACAGGAAAGTGGGAGGGGAGGAGGATGGGGTCAAAGAGCCCCAGACTACAGCTAGTTCTAAAAAATGTCAGCCAGGACAGTGGAGAATCCAGGAACCAAATTTGTCTATCAGAGCTTTCCTACATTCCACAGAAATGCGACTGAATTATTTTATCCACTGTGCTTGGTCATTGGCTGAGAGCATCCTATGGGAAGCCTGACCTCGGCACAGATACAGTGGTGGGTCCAAAGGGGACAGCGACTGTGGCTGTACATCAAATGTGTTTCCACAACAGGAGATCTGAGGGCTGCACTTGCATGGTCACCACAAATATCTACCCAGACAATGACTGAGAGAGATGAGGTGACCGCTACATTCATTTATCTCTGTGTCTTTTTTTAAAAGAGAGTATACTATTTTAAATGATCTCTCCTCTCCCCGTTTCTCCATTGATCTCCAGCAAGAAGGTTAGCATAATTGGAGAGGTGAGTCCTGTTTTGATTAAATTCTATCAGCTGAGGAGAAGAAAAGAGTGCTTCACACAGTTCTTACCTCTTCATCTGCTCTTAAAAAAAAAACTCTGAGGGGTTCTAATGCTGCTGCTGATTTCGCTTTTGGTGGAAAGTGCTCCTTAGGTTTGCCATAATTCTTGGCCGTGAACCCAGGAACCCCTCCTCCTATTTGAACTGAAAAATCATCTGGGGATGGAAGAGGTGAAATTTAGGAAAGAACACATGCTTTCCAGCCATTCAAAACCCAAAACATATTTTGAGAGCCAGAAGGCAAAAAAAAAAATGAATGCTACATTATACAATCACTGTCTCTGTGCCAGGCCTTTATATTGTCTTCTTCCTTCATTTTGACAACCTTCTGAGGTAAGTAGGGTTTGTGTTGTTGGGTTTGTTTCTCTGTTTTTAACAAAAGAGAGAAACGAAGTGCAGAAAGATCTGGTGACTTTTCATTAGCACATAACTAAAAAAC